>NW_027361707.1:51740000-52455000 GCF_039654945.1 Dendrobates tinctorius
AAGCTGCTGGAGGTCTAGTGTGAAGTTTCCACAATCAGTGAAGGTTAGGGGAGCAATGTCATCTGCTGGTGTAGGTCCACTGTGTGTTATCAAGACCAAAGTCAGCACAGCCATCTACCAGGAAATTTTAGAGCACTTCATGCTTTCCTCTGCTGACAAGCGTTTTGGAGAAGGAAATTTCATTCTCCAGCAGGACTTGGAACCTGTCCACACTGCTAAAAGTACCAATACCTGGTGTAAAAACAACAGTATCACTCTGCTTGATTGGCCAGCAACTCGCCTGACCTTAACCCCATAGAGAATCCATGGCTGTTGTGAACTCTCTTAATCCGACTTTTGAGGCAAGGCTCCCTCTGGTGGATACTGCTGGTAGTGGATCTGGTCAACATGATGTTAACCCAACAGCTGCAGAAGATAATTGGAGGAGTGGGGGTAGTAACTGGGGCTACATAGAGCAGACTTCTCTCAGTGGCTGCCGGTGATGCTCCTTTCTTTGCTTATTGAGGATTTCTGTCTCCTGCCTAATCCTGCATTTTTTCATCTAAGTGTCATTTGCTAAACCCTTTGCATCTGATTTTGCCTTGCTGTCAGGGGTTAGCTTGCTCCCCCAGGGGCTGCTGGCTCCTGCCCTGTATTTTTGTATCTTGTGTTTGTTTGCTCAGTCCCCTGCTGTATTAACCTTTTGCTAGCCGCCAGTTCACACCTGAGTGCAGATATCGTGGGGGCGAGGTTTGTGCAAACCTCAGTATTTTTGTACATCAGTCGTGTTGGAATTGTTAGGGTTTAGGCATGATTGCAGACAGTGCCTTTTCTGTCCTGTCCTATCTAGTCAGTGTGGGCCCCATCATTTGCTCAGTCTATTTTCTGTCTGTGTTTGTGCTTCATCTTGTCTCACCGACAATATATGTTTGGGGGCTGTCTATTCCTTTGGGGATCTGCTCTGGGGCAGTTTAGATTTCACCTTTCTGTCTTTAGGCTTAGTTAGTCCTTCGGCTGTGATGAAGCGTCTAGACAAACGTAGGAACGCTCCACGGCTACTGCTAGTTGTGTTGTTAAGATCAGGGGTCTGCAATCCGCTGAGCGACCAACCTCTCTGGTGTTCTGGTGGCATAGCCTATTGCACTCTCCTCCTCGTTGAACTATTTATAACAGAATCACCGACCCAACTGTAGATTCTAAGGTACTCAAAAGAAGGAAAGAATTGCAAAAAAAAAAAAGTGTCAGAATTTTTTATATATTTTTTCCTCTTTTTTTCTCTGGGGCCATAGGAGGATTTTTTCTTAATGGAGACTAAGCAATTGTCCGATCGTGTTGAGTAGCTCGCTGATGAAGTACGGAGAATTTCTGCTTATCTCACCCAATCATCTGTTGTAGAACCAAAGATCCCTACTCCTGATGTGTTTTCAGGGGATCGGTCTAAATTTCTGAACTTTAAGAATAATTGTAAACTATTTCTTGCTTTGAAGCCTAACTCCTCAGGGAGCTCGGTGCAGCAGGTTAAAATTGTAATTTCCCTGCTGCGCGACGATCCCCAGGGCTGGGCCTTTTCTCTGACACCTGGAGATCCTATTCTGGCTAATGTAGATGCGTTTCTTCCAGCCCTGGGGTTATTGTATGATGAGCCTAATGCTATTGATCAAGCTGAGAAAACCTTATTGGCATTAAAACAGGGTCAAGATGCTGCTGAGTTATATTGTCATAAATTCCGAAAGTGGGCGGTCCTTACTAAATGGAATGATGATGCACTAGCAGCTCTCTTTCGGAAAGGTCTGGCAGAATCAGTAAAGGATGTTATGGTGGGATTCCCTGTCCCTTCTGGTCTTGACGACTCTATGTTGTTGGCCATTCAAGTTGATTGATGTTTACGAGAACGTAAAACTACGAGAGAGGTGGTGCCGCCTTTCGAACAAACCTCTGAACCCATGCAATGTGATAGGGTTTTGTCTAGGGCGCAACGTCAAGAGTTTAGAAGGCGTAATAAGTTATGCTTCTTTTGTGGAGATGCTTCTCATGCTATTTCAGCCTGCCCTAAATGAGAGAAACGTTTTGCTCACTCATTTACGATGGGCAGTGTGCAGCCTAAGTTCCTTTTGGCTGTTACCTTGATTTGCTCCTTGTCCACATTTTCCGCTAAGGCATTTGTGGATTCAGGAGCAGCTTTGAATCTGATGGATTTTGACTTAGCTAAGCGTTGTGGTTTTCCTATGGTACCCCTGCAGACCCCTTTTCCTTTGAGGGATATTGATGCTACCCCTTTGGCGGAGAATAAACCTCAGTTTTGGACCCAGGTGATTATGCGGGTCGCCCCGGACCACCAAAAGAATTGTACATTTTTGGTGTTGCACAATTTACATGATATTATTGTACTAGGTTTTCCGTGGTTGCAGACCCATAATCCTGTGTTGGATTTGAAATCTGTGTCTGTGGTGAGTTGGGGTTGTCAATGTGCTCTTGGTGACACTCCTGTTTTCTCCACGTCTCCCCAGTCTCAAGATGTTCCTGACTATTTGGCTGATTTTTCTGATGTATTTAGTGAGAGTAAGTCTGCGTCTTTGCCTCCTCATAGGAGTATGATTGCGCAATTGAGTTGATGCCCGGGTGTAAATTTCCCAAAGGTCAGCTTTTCAACTTATCGGTACCTGAACATGATGCTATGCGATCTTATATCAAGGAGTCATTAGAGAAGGGTCATATAAGACCATCCTCTTCACCTTTGGGTGCTGTTTTTTTTTGTGGCCAAGAAAGATGGCTCATTAAGGCCATGTATTGACTATCGCTCCCTTAATAAGATAACTGTTAAATATCAGTACCTGTTGTCCCTGATTTCTGATTTATTTTCCAGGGTCAAAAGTGCTTGTTGGTTTACCAAACTTGACCTTAGGGGGGCATATAATCTTATTCCCATCAAGCACGGGGATGAATGGAAGATGGCTTTTAATACTCTGGAGGGACATTTTGAGTACCTGGTGATGCCTTTTGGGCTCACTAATGCCCCTTCTGTCTTCCAGTCTTTTATGAACGATATTTTCCGGGACTTTGTGAATAAGTTTTTGATCATTTATCTGGATGATATTTTGATTTTTTCCAGTGATTGGGATTCTCATGTGGAACATGTTCAGACTGTGTTCTGGATCTTGAGAGAAAATACTCTGTATGTTAAGGGATCGAAATGTCTCTTTGGTGTACAGAGGATTTCGTTTTTGGGATTCATTTTGTCCCCGTCTGCTATTGAAATGGACCCGGCCAAGGTACAGGCCCATCTATGATTGGGTTCAGCCTAGTTCTCTGAAGGCTCTTCAGAAGTTTTTGGGCTTTTCTCATTTCTATCGTAAATTTATAAGTAATTTTTCTGGTATTGTTAAACCACTGATGGATTTGACCAAAAAAAGGCACTGATGTGGTGAATTGGCCTCCAGATGCAGTCTCGGCGTTTCAGGAGCTTAAGCGGAGATTCACTTCTGCTCCGGTTCTGCGGCAACCTGATATTTCACTCCCATTTCAGGTGGAGGTAGATGCTTCTGAGATTGGTGCAGGAGCCGTTTTGTCTCAAAGGGATCCAGTAACCTCTAAGATGAATCCCTATGCATTCTTTTCTCAAAAATTTTCCCCATCTGAACGTAACTATGACGTGGGGAATCGGGAGTTGTTGGCCATGAAGTGGGCATTTGAAGAGTGGAGACATTGGTTGGAGGGAGCTAGACATCAAGTTGTGGCCCTAACCGACCACAAGAATTTGATTTTTCTTGAATCAGCCAAGCGCTTGAATCCTAGACAACCTAGGTGGGCCTTGTTTTTCACGCGTTTTAATTTTTTGGTCACCTTTCTTCCTGGCACTAAGAATGTTAAGGCGGACGCCCTTTCTAAGAGTTTCTTTGCAGATTCTCTTGATGTGACCGAGACTACTACCATTCTAGGTGAGGGTGTGGTTCTTTCCGCCATTTCACCCGATTTGAAACTTGCCCTGGAGGAATTTCAGGAGGACAAACCTGAACGATGCCCTGTGGGGAAATTGTATGTCCCTGACCAGTGGAGGGAAAGAGTGATGGCTGAAATTCATTTTGGTGGCCTGCCTTATCTCGTGATGTCAGGAATTTTGTGCAGTCCTGTGGGACTTGTTCCAGGTCCAAGTCCTGTTCTCGTTCTAGTGGTTTGTTGATGCCCCTGCCGGTGCCAAGCAGGCCATGGACCCATATTTCAATGGATTTTATTTCTGATCTCCCTGTCTCTCAGAGATTGACTGTTATCTGGGTGATTTGTGATAGATTTTCCAAGATGGTCCATCTTGTACCACTCAGTTGCCATCTTCTTCTGAGTTGGTGCCCCTGTTTTTACAACAGGTGGTTTGTTTGCACGGGATTCCTGAGAACATTGTGTCAGACAGAGGAGTCCAGTTTGTTTCCAGATTTTGGAGGGTCTTTTGTTCTAAACTGGGAATTCAGTTATCTTTCTCCTCTGCATTTCATCCTCAGACCAATGGACAAACTGAGAACAAACCAGACTATGGAATCCTATTTGAGATGTTTCATATTTGCTGATCAGGATGACTGGGTCTCATTTCTGCCATTGGCCAAATTTGCTCTTAATAATAGAGCTAGTTCCGCCACTTTGATGTCTCCGTTTTTCTTCAATTTTGGTTTTCATCCTCGATTTTCTTCGGGGCAGGTGGAGGCTTCTGCTTGCCCATGTGTGGATTCTGTGGTGGACAGTATGCAGCAGATTTGGGACCAAACATCTTAGGAAAAATGGGAGTCAAAGGTGATAAAGTATGTAAAAAGGTAACAGGCTTAATTAAATATTAAGCATATAAAATCACACATAGAGCGTAACAATACATAATGCGATCCAAGATAAGTACAAAATGCGGAAAAAGGAAGGAGGACTAACATGTGTAAGTCGAATATGGGCAATAAAAAATCCCATAGAGTATCACCCCCCAGTAAGAACTCATGCTAAGACCCATAGTAACGCTGGTGAAAATTACCATCAAAGTTAAGTATATGACACAGGGCTTACCAGGGTAAGGTAACAGTAATAGGAGAGTCCCCCGTCCAAATGTCCGCCCCCTAGATTTGGGACCAAGTACTGGACAAGTTGTCCCACTCTCAGGAAAAGGCCCAACGGTTTTCCAACCGGCATAGGACCTTTGGTCCCCGGTTCAAAGTGGGTGTTATGGTTTGGTTGCCCTCAAAAAATATTCCGATGAAGGTTGCATCTCCAAAATTAAAGACAAGGTTCATTGGACCTTATAAGATTTTGAAGATCCCTAACACCGTTTCTTTCCGTTTGGCTCTTCCAGGTACGTTCAAGATTCATAATGTTTTTCACAAATCATTGTTGAAAAGGTTTGTGGAGCCAGTAGTTCCTGTAGCGGCGTCCCCTGACCCTGTATTGGTTGAGGTTAATTTGGAGTATGAGGTAGAGAAAATATTGGACTCTCCTCTGGCTAGACGGAGACTCCAGTACTTGGTCAAGTGGAAAGGTTGTGGCCAGGAGGATAATTCTTGGGTCTCTGCTTTTGATATTCATGCCGAGAGATTGGTTCGTGCTTTTCACCGGGCCCAGGGCCCATCCTGATCGGCCTGGTGGTGTGGATGAGGGTTCGGTGACTCCTCAAGGGGGGGTACTGTTGTGAACTCTCTTAATCCGACTTTTGAGGCAAGGCTCCCTCTGGTGGATACTGCTGGTAGTGGAGCTGGTCAACATGATGTTAACCCAACAGCTGCAGAAGATAATTGGAGGAGTGGGGGTAGTGACTGGGACTACATAAGCGAGCAGACTTCTCTCAGTGGCTGCCGGTGATACTCCTTTCTTTGCTTACTGAGGATTTCTGTCTCCTGCCTGAACCTGCATTTTTTCAGCTAAGTGTCATTTGCTAAACCCTTTGCATCTGAATTTGCCTTGCTGTCAGGGGGCAGCTTGCTCCCCCAGGGGCTGCTGGCTCCTGCCCTGTATTTTTGTATCTTGTGTTTGTTTGCTCAGTCCCCTGATGTATTAGCCTGTTGCTAGCTGCCAGTTCACACCTGAGTTCTGATATCGTGGGGGCGAGGTTTGTGCAAACCTCAGTATTTTTGTACATCAGTCGTGTTGGAATTGTTAGGGTTTTTGCGTGATTGCAGACAGTGCCTTTTCTGTCCTGTCCTATCTAGTCAGTGTGGGCCCCATCATTTGCTCAGTCTATTTTCTGTCTGTGTTTGTGCTTCATCTTGTCTCACCGACAATATATGTTTGGGAGCTGTCTATTCCTTTGGGGATCTGCTCTGGGGCAGTTTAGATTTCACCTTTCTGTCTTTAGGCTTAGTTAGTCCTCAGGCTGTGACGAAGCGTCTAGGGCAACGTAGGAATTCACGGCTACTGCTAGTTGTGTTGTTAAGATCAGGGGTCTGTAATCCGCTGAGCAACCAGCCTCTCTGGTGTTCTGGTGGCATAGCCTATTGCGCTCTCCTCCTCGGTGACCCATTCATGACACATGGCGTATTGTCAAGAGGAAGATGAGAGACACCAGACTCAACAATGCAGATGAGCTGAAGGCTGCTATCAAAGAAACCTGGGCTTCCATAACACCTCAGCAGTGCCACAGGCTGATCGTCTCCATGCCACGCCACACTGATGCTGTAATTGATGCAAAAGGAGCCCCGACCAAGTATTGAGTGCATTTACTGAACATACATTTCGGATTTTAAAATCCATTTTTCAAGTTGGTGTTATAAAGTATTCAAATTTATTGAGATAATGACTTTTGGGTTTTCATTGGTTGTATGCCATAATCATCAACATAAACAGAAATAAACACTTGAAATAGATCACTCTGTAATGACTCTATATAATATAGGAGTTTCACTTTTTGTATTGAAGAACTGCAATTTAACTTTTTGATGTTCTAATTTGGTGAGAAGCAGCTGTATATGTGAAAAAAGATACATCAGATGCACAAGCCGAAAACTGAAAAAGAGAATTGCGGAACACAATTAGAACATTAAGGGTATGTGCATACGTTGCAGATTTGCCTGCAAAATTTTCTGCACAGAATCTGCATCTCTTGGCAGAAAACGCAGGTAAAAATCCGCACGTTTTTTGTGCGGATTTTCATGCAGATTTGTCTGCGTTTTTGTGAGCTAAATAAAGATAATATACTTAAAAAAAAAGTGATGTCATTTCCTAGTCCAACCTCTTCTCATTCTCCATTTTGGAAAGCCTTCCAATTCCAAAACATGAGTACCCAGGAAATTCCACAGCGGAGCCCACAGGGTGGCGAACAGCAGAGCGAACAGCATTTGCGGCTACGCAGGCCATATCGCCTGTTGCTGTTGGGAGTGTTGCTCCAAATGCTGAATCATCAAAGAGAACAGGTAAGCTAAAGTATGTGTAATATTTACATGTCTTTGATTTTTCACCGTGTTGTGCACTAACAAATATTTTTATCTTAGGCCTGTTTCATAACTCCGCCTTCGGCGGTCAGTTGAAATCTGCCAAAGGTTGAAACCAGCAGATCCGTGACGGACGGATGTCAGCGGAGCACGTAGGATGAAGGATCCGTGGGAGAAGCGATGCGGCCAAATTTAAAGCGACCGCGGCGGTCGCGAATTGCATGTAGATCGCGTGAGGTGGAGTGCGACCGGGAGAGGGACATCGCGGGAGCTGGAGTAGCGCGATTGGGATATCGCGGGTGGTGGAGCGCGATATCGCGGGAGGTGGAGCGCGATCGGGATATTGCGGGAGGGACGGGTTAGTTGGAGGAGGGAGGGAGGGAGAAAGAGAGAGAGATTTTATCGCATCCCGGAGCGGCATTTATTGGTTGAAATTAGCGGACCGTCAAAGCAAAAAAACGTTGCAGTGTGCGTTTCATCCGCCCGGGAGCCGCTAAAATCTTGGCGTTAAAAAACGGGTGGGACGGACGACCGTCAGTCAAGATCCGCCAATAATGTAAGTCTATGGGGGAAAAAACGGATCCACCCCTTTTTTGGCGGATCCGTTTTTTTTAAATTTAGCGGATTTTGACTGAAGGGAAAAAACGGATGTGTGAAACAGGCCTTAGGAGCGGCTCAGAAGGAGAGCCCGAAAAATGTGGGTGCACCCAATTGTGGCAGAGCGGACAGCGAAGGGGCACGTTCACATGCTATACAGAGATTTGAGGAGGCAAGTTAACCGTATGTAAACATAATTTCTTATGTAAAATGTGTTCGACAAAAAATATCCACATATTACCTACCTTTTTTTTAACCTCAATTTTTTTTACAGATATCCAGAGAAATTCATGGAATTCTGCCGGCTAACCTTCCCGGCATTTGACCGACTTCTAATTATCTTGGTATCTGAACTGACATTTGCGGATACGGTCATGAGGAAGGCCATTTCTGCTGAGGAAAGGCTGCTCAACACCTTGTGGTAAGTAAATTTTTTTTTTGTTTGTCATAAGGCCTCTTTCACATGTTAGTGTGTACGATACGTGTGGTGACAGTTTTCACATGTACCAGAGACCCTGACACACATAGACCCATTCAAATGAGTCTATGCACATGTCAGCGTGTTTTCACGGACCGTGTGTCCATGTGCAAAACAGGTTTTTATTGTTTTTTTTTCCGGCAGCACCGTCCACAAACCGTCATGCACACGGAGAACACACATAGATGTCCTCCGTGTGACACGCTTCGGTGTCGATGAAAAAGCGCTACAGTAAGCGCTGTTCCCCAGCGGCAGGTGCTGAAGATGCTCTCATTATTCTCCCCGCCTCTGCCGGCGATCAGCGCAAACAGGTGAGAATGAGAGCAGATTCAGCACCTGCCGCCGTGGAACAGTGCTTACTGTAGCGCTTCTTCCCCGGCGGCCATCCGTGTGTTAATGTGTCACATGGGCGGTACACGGTTGCCACACGTGTGCCGCATGTATTACACACTTCGACACATGCACACACGGACACGTAAATCTCTGGCCACGGTTTTTCCATTACCTTAAATATCGTGACATATGGAACTGGCCTAAAGGGAACCTGTCGGCATTTTATGCCGCTATAAGATGCGGACACCGCCTTTCAGGGCATATCTACTGCATTGTATAAATAAGTATTTAACCCCCTAGTCCAACAATCAAGCTAAGATGAAGAGCTTTTATTATATTCACCCGTGGGATCGTACGGTGCTGTCCGGTCGGATGGGTGTTGCAGGTCCGGGTCCGGCGCCTCCTATGTTCTTGCGATGCCACCCTCCTGCTTGCTTCATCGCTCTAATGTGCAGGCGTACTTTTGTTACCTGATGATCATAGAGCAAAGTACTGAGGAGCGCATGCGCTAGGCCTCTTAGACCTTGCGCCATGCATGAATTTGCTCTGCCCTTAACAAGGAAGATGAGTATGGCTGCACAGTAGAGCGATGAAGATAGCAGAGCGTCGTATCAAGATGTGTGGTGCCGGACAATGGCCTGCAACACCCATCTGACCGGATCGCCCCCCACAGGTAAGTATAACAAAAATTATTTTTGTTATCTTTCCTGTCGGACTGGGGGCTTATTAACAGCATTAGAGAATGCTGTAGAAAAGTCCTGAAAGGCGGTAGCCAAATCTTATACTGCTGACAGGTTCCCTTAAATTTTTGGGTGACACTTCTAATGATCTTTTCTTTTCCTTTGCAGATTTCTGGCCACAGGAGAGAGCTATACATCACTACACCTCCAATTTAGAGTTGGCTAATCCACCATCTCTCAAATTGTGAGGTGCACATGTAACGTGATCTGGCAGAAGTTGCAGCCCATTGTGATGCCTTCCCCAACCGAGAAGACTTGGCTGCAGGTTGCAGCAAGCTTTCAGTCTGTGGCCAATTTCCCAAACTGCATAGGTGCCGTTGATGGAAAACATGTAAGGGTTCAGCAGCCACCACGATCAGGATCTTTAATTGTAAGAAATATTTTTCGGTGGTCCTGATGCCGGTGGCTGATGTGCATTACAAATTTGTTGCCATTGATGTTGGTGCCTATGGCCGTACTGGGGACTCTCAGATGATGCCAACGTCACAGACTGGTCTGCAAATTCTTTGAGATTGCGGAACGCTTCCAGCCCCACGACTTTTGCTGGGTTCCACACATTCAGTTCCCTTTGTGATGGTATCGGATGAGGCATTTCCCTTAATGGCAAACCTGCTGCGCCCAAACCCACGAAGGGGACTGGATGCCCAGCGGAGGATTTTTAATTATCGGCTGAGTTGTGCACGCAGATATGTGGAATGCACCTTCGGAATCATGAGTAGTCAGTGGAGGATCTTTCACACACCCATCCAGTTGGATGCAGACACCTCTGACGCTGTGATGAAGGTATGCTGTGTACTCCATAACTATGATCGTGAGTACAGCACTGACGTAGATGTGGAGTACCAGCAGCCAGTATTTAATCCAGTATTTGCGTTGAGAAACATGTGATGGTGTCTCCGCGGCTCTTGATTTACATGTTTTTGCATATTTCCCATAAGGGATGGGGGCAATGCTCTAGCATCACTGCATTGAGAAACATGTGATGGTGTCTCCGCAGTGTTGGATGTTGATCTCTATGAGTTCATTCATCCTCATTTTTCACAGTATTTAATCCAGGGCCCAACGTGGGTCTGGGAAGGCCATCCAACTCTGGTGCGTGTTTGAGAAACCTTTCCTGACTACTTTATGAGTCCAGAAGGTGCCGTGCACTGGCAATACTCCTGTGTAGGTGATGTGCAACCTGACCAGCAGAGGATGGAAGAAAATTAAACAAAAAGAAGAAAACCAAGAAAATTGATTATTTGGGTCCAAAATGCTAACTATATTTTTATTTATTAAAAAAAAAACATAAATGCATGTTGGTTTGTTGTGTTTTATGTATTTTTTTAGTATTATAATTTGGATTGATGGGAGAGGGATCATCACATGACTCTCTCCTCCATCACTGCTTTCTGTATCAGCTTCTATGATGCTGATTACTTTAATGCACAATTCTTGGGTGGGGAGGTGGCGGTGCGGTGTCGTGACCCTCTTACTCAGGGGAACCATAGTGGCTGCATGGGTGCCCCTGGAGGAGGTGTGACCCTAGGTAGATGCCTGGTATGCTTGCCCATAATGCTGGACATCAGGGCTGTGGAGTCGGTAAGGCAAACCTCCCACTACAACTCTGACTCCTCAATTTCCATGACTCCGACTCCAACATAATGGGCTACGACTCCGACTCCACAGCCCTGCGGGCCATGATCTTTGGCCGGGAAGACACTTGCGAATGTGATGCGAGAAACTTGCATCAATACCTGCCACTGTCGTCGGTTTTCAGTCCCATAGTGTGCGGCAGCATAGAAATACATGCAGATGTACAATACGGCAACGCATGCTGATGGCAGTGGCGGAAATTGAAGAGAAAGACTCTTGCGAGTTTGGAAAGATCAACACTTGCAAATGTGACTCCGGCAAAATGTAAGTCCATGATAGCCATAACAAGGCTATAACATGGCTATTATCATTTTTAGATTGCATTGTGACTGATTCTGCTCAGTCAAAAGTATCCATCCAAAGATGTTGGTGTAGGGTGGGAAGGTTGCCAGGAACATATTTAGATCTCGGCTGTTCATTAGGTCAGTGAATACATTTGTATCACCACTCCAGCACTCTAATAAATGATCTGGAGCAGTGGCAAAAGTATGTTATTTATCAAAAGAGCCATTGTATATAACCCTCATGTTAATGGTGAGTAAATAATCCCAAAAATTTTCAAATATAACTTTATCTTAACCCCTTTCTGACATCAGACGTACTATCCCGTCCATGGGACCCGGGCCCCTATGCCCATGGACGGGATAGTACGTCTAGCGCGATCAGCGGCGCTCACCACGCTAATTATCACAGCTGACACCCGGCACAATGTGTCAGGGGCGGTCACGGACCGCCCCCGACACGTTAACCCCTTGCACACCACGATCAAACATGATCACGGTGTACCGGGGGTTAAAGGGAAGCATCGGCAGGGAGGGGGCTCCCTCCGTGCTTCCCTGAGCCCCCCACGGCAGCGCAATGTGCAGCGCTGCTGCGGGGGTCTCTTTCCCTACAGGCCCCCGAATCCAAGATGGTGACGGGGGCCTTCGGGGGCCTGCAGGGAGCTGTCTTCCTCAGTGTCTGCAAAGCGCAGGCATGAGGAAGTCTGCAGTACTGCCTGTGACAGATCGCTGATCTGTCACAGTGATCTGTGATGTGACAGATCAGCGATCTGTCACAGGACAGTGAAGTCCCACCTGGGACAATGTAATAAAGTTAAAAAAAATAAAAAAAAGTGTTAAAATAATTTTTTTTAAAAATCGCCAAATAAATTAGAAAAAAAAAAAATATTCCCCCAATAAATCCATTTTTTGGAAATAAAAAAAACCAAAAACAATAAAAGTACACATATTAGCTATCGCCGCGTCCGTAACGACCTGCCCTATAAAACTTTCCCATTAGTTAACCCCTTTAGCGAACCCCTTAAAAAATAAAAATAAAAAACGAAGCAAAAAATAATGATTTATTATCATACCGCCAAACAAAAAGTGTAATAACGCGCGATAAAAAAGACGCATATGAATATCCATGGTACCGCTGAAAACGTCATCTTGTCCCACAAAAAACGAGCTGCCATACAGCATCATCAGCGAAAAAATATAAAAGTTATAGCTCGCAGAATAAAGCGATGCAAAAATAATTATTTTTTATATAAAATAGTTTTCATTGCATAAAACCACCAAAACATAAAAAAATGACCTAAATGAGGTATCGCTGTAACCGTACTGACCCGAAGAATAAAACCACCTTATCAATTTCACTGCACGCGGAACGGTGTAAACGCACCCCCCCAAAAGAAATTCATGAAACACTGGTTTTTGTTCATTCTGCGTCCCAAAAATCGGAATAAAAAGCGATAAAAAAATGTCACGTGCCTGAAAATGGTACCAATAAAAACGTCAACTCATCCCACAAAAAATAAGACCTCACATGACTCGGTGGGTCAAAATATGGAAAAATTATAGCTCTCAATATGTGGTGATGCAAAAACTATTTTTACAATAAAAAGCGTCTTTTAGAGTGCGACAGCTGCCAAACATAAAAACCGCCATAAATAGTAAATCAAACCCCCCGTTATCACCCCCTTAGTTATGGAAAAATAATAAACTTAAAAGAAAATGTATTTTTTTCCATTTTTCCATTAGGGTTAGGGCTAGGGTTAGGTCCAGGGCTAGGGTTAGGGTTAGGGCTAGGGTTAGGGCTAGGGCTAGGGTTAGGGCTGAGATTAGGGTTAGGGGTGTATTGGCATTAGGGTTGGAGTTAGAATTGGGGTGTTTCCACTGTTTGGGCACATCAGGGGCTCTCCATATGCAACATGGCGTCTGATCTCAATTCCAGCCAATTCTGAGTTGAAAAAGTCAAATGGTGCTCCTTCCCTTCCAAGCTCTGCCATGCGCCCAAACAGTGTTTTACCCCCACATGTAGGGTATCAGCCTACTCAGGACAAATTGCAAAACAACTTTTAGGGTCCAATTTCTCCTGTTACCCTTAGGAAAATAAAAAATTGGGGGCAAAAATATCATTTTTGTGGAAAAAAAATGATTTTTTTGTTTTCACGTCCGAGCGTTATAAACTTCTGTGAAGCGCTTGGGGGTTCAAAGTGCTCACCACACATCTAGATAAGTTCCGTGGGGGGTCTAGTGTCCAAAATGGGGTCACTTGTGGGGAGTGTCAATAGTTTAGGTACATCAGGGGCTCTCCAAACGCACATTACACCCGCAGACCATTCCATCAAAGTCTGCATTCCAAAACGTCACTACTTCCCTTCCGAGCCCCGACGTGTGTCCATACAGTAGTTTTCTCCAACATATGGGGGGTCAGCGTACTCAGGACAAATTGGACAACAACTTTTGGGGTTCAATTTCTCCTGTTACCCTTGGGAAAATAAAAAAATGGGGACTAATTGATCATGTTTGTGGAAAAAATACAATTTTTTTATTTTCATGCACGGGCATTATAAACTTCTGTGAAGCCCTTGGGGGTTCAAAGTGCTCACCACACATCTAGATAAGTTCCGTGGGGGGTCTCGTGTCCAAAATGCGGTCCTTTGTGGGCAGTTTCAATAGTTTAGGTACATCAGGGGTTCTCCAAACTCACATGACACCTGCAGACCATGCCATCAAAGTCTGCATTCCAAAACGTCACTACTTCCCTTCCGAGCCCCGACGTGTGTCCATACAATAGTTTTCTCCCACATATGGGGAATCAGTGTACTCAGGACAAATTGGACAACAACTTTTGGGGTCCAATTTCTCCTGTTACCCTTGGGAAAATGAAAAAATTGGGGACTAATTGATCATGTTTGTGGAAAAAATGCGATTTTTTTATTTTCATGCCCGGCATTATAAACTTCTGTGAAGCCCTTGGGGGTTCAAAGTGCTCACCACACATCTAGATAAGTTCCTTAGGGGGCTAGTTTCCAAAATGGGGTCATTTGTGGGGGGTTTCTACTGTTTAGGTACATTATGGGGCTCTCCAAAGGCAACATGACACCAGCAGAACATTCCCTTAAAGTCTGCATTCCAAAACGTCACTACTTCCCTTCCGAGCCCCGACGTGTGTCCATACAGTAGTTTTCTCCCACATATGGGGCATCAGTGTACTCAGGACAAATTGGACAACAACTTTTGGGGTTCAATTTCTCCTGTTACCCTTGGAAAAATAAAAAAATTTGGGGACTAATTGATCATGTTTGTGGAAAAAATACGATTTTTTTATTTTCATGCCCGGGCATTATACATTTCTGTGAAGCCCTTGGGGGTTCAAAGTGCTCACCACACATCTAGATAAGTTCCTTAGGGGGTCTAGTTTCCAAAATGGGGTCATTTGTGGGGGTTTCCACTGTTTAGGTACATTAGGGACTCTCCAAAGGCAACATGACACCCGCAGACCATTCCATCAAAGTCTGCATTCCAAAACGTCACTACTTCCCTTCTGAACCCCGACGTGTGTCCATACAGTAGTTTTCTCCCACATATGGGGTGTTAGCGTACTCAGGACAAATTGGACAACAACTTTTGGGGTTCAATTTCTCCTGTTACCCTTGGTAAAATAAAAAAAATGGGGACTAATTGATCATATTTGTGGAAAAAATACGATTTTTTTATTTTCATGCCGTGACATTATAAACTTCTGTGAAGCCCTTGGGGGTTCAAAGTGCTCCCCACACATCTAGATAAGTTCCTTAGGGGGTCTAGTTTCCAAAATGGGGTCATTTGTGGGTGTTTCCACTGTTTAAGTACATTAGGGACTCTCCAAAAGCAACATGACACCCGCATTCCACATTCCATCAAAGTCTGCATTCCAAAACGTCACTACTTCCCTTCCGAGCCCCGACGTGTGCCCATACAGTAGTTTTCTCCCACGTATGGGGTATCCACATACTCAGGACAAATTGGACAACAACTTTTGGGGTCCAATTTCTCCTGGTACCCTTGGGAAAATAAAAAAAAATGGTGACTAAAAGATCATGTTTGTGGAAAAAATATGAATTTTTTATTTTCACGCCCGGGCGTTATAAACTTCTGTGAAGCACTGGGGGGTTCAAAGTGCTCACCACACATCTAGATAAGTTCCTTGGGGTCTAGTTTACAAAATGGTGTCATTTGTGGGGGGTTTCCACTGTTTTGGTACATCAGGGGTTTTCCAATCGCGACATGGTGTCCGATCTCAATTCCAGCCAAAAACGTCAAATGGCGATGCTTCCCTTCCGAGCTCTGCCATGCGCCCAAATAGTGGTTTACCCCCACATGTGGGGTATCAGCATACTCAGGACAAATTGCACAATAACTTTTAGGGTCCTGTTACCCTTGCCAAAATAAGAATTGAGGGTGAAAAGATCATTTTTGTGGAAAAAATATGATTTTTTAATTGTACGGCTGTATGTTATAAACTTCTGTGAAGCCCTTGGGGGTTCGAAGTTCTCACCACACATCTAGATAAGTTCCTTAGGGGGTCTAGTTTACAAAATGATGTCATTTGTGGGGGGTTTCCACTGTTTTGGTACATCAGGGGTTTTCCAATCGCGACATGGTGTCCGATCTCAATTCCAGTCAAAAACGTCAAATGGCGCTGCTTCCCTTCCGAGCTCTGCCATGCGCCCAAATAGTGGTTTACCCCCACATGTGGGGTATCAGTGTACTCAGGATAAATTGCACAATATCTTTTAGGGTCCTGTTACCCTTGGGAAAATAAAAATTGGGGTGAAAAGATCATTTTTGTGGAAAAAATATGATTTTTTAATTGTACTGCTGTACGTTATAAACTTCTGTGAAGCCCTTGTGGGTTCAAAGTTCTCACCACATATCTAGATAAGTTCCTTGGGGGGTCTAGTTTCCAAAATGGGGTCACTTGTAGGGGGTTTCCACTGTTTAGGTACATCAGGGGCTCTCCAAACGTGACATGGCGTCCGATCTGAATTCCAGCC
Source organism: Dendrobates tinctorius (assembly GCF_039654945.1). Classification (NCBI taxonomy): domain Eukaryota; kingdom Metazoa; phylum Chordata; class Amphibia; order Anura; family Dendrobatidae; genus Dendrobates; species Dendrobates tinctorius. Next base: position 51,756,453 of record NW_027361707.1, read on the forward strand.
AATTTTGCATTGAAAAAGTCAAACGGCGCTCCTTCCATTCTGAGCTCTGCCATGTGCCGAAACAGTCGTTCCCCCCCACATATCAGGTATCAGCGTACTCAGGACAAATTGCACAATAACTATTGCCGTCCAATTTCTCCTGTTACCCTTGGTAAAATAAAAAAATTGAACCCGAAGTATTTTTTTTGTGAAAAAAAGTTAGATGTTCATTTTTTTTTTAAATATTCAAAAAAATTCCTGTGACGCACCTAAAGGGTTAATAAACTTCTTGAATGTGGTTTTGAGCACCTTGAGGGGTGCAGTTTTTAGAATGGTATCACTTTTGGGTATTTTCTATCATATAGACCCCTCAAAGTGGCTTCAAATGTGATGTGGTCCGTAAAAGTAAAATGGTGTTGCAAAAATGAGAAATCGCTGGTCAATTTTTAACCCTTATAACTTCCTAACAAAAAAAATTTTGGTTCCAAAATTGTGCTGATGTAAAGTAAACATGTGGGAAATGTTAGTTAACAAGTTTTTTGGGTGCCGTACCTCTGTGATTTAAGGGCATAAAAATTCAAAGTTGGAAAATTGCGAAATTTTCAAAATTTTCACCAAATTTCTGTTTTTTTCACAAATAAACGCAAGTTATTTGAATGAAATTTTATGACTAACATGAAGTACAATATGTCACGAGAAAACATTGTCAGAATCAGTGGGATCCATGGAAGCGTTCCAGAGTTATGACCTCATAAAGGGACAGTGGTCAGAATTGTAAAAATTGGCCCGGTCCTGAACGTGCAAACCACCCTTGGGGGTGAAGGAGTTAAAACCTATAAAAACATTATGACAAACATTGTCATTTTTTTTTCAATATGAAAACTTTTTTTTAAAACTTTTTGCCAAATAACTTAATTCTTTAACCACAGAACAAGAATGTTGCCTTGCTTCAAAGAAGGTGTTTGGTGGAGAAGCAGGTCTTGTGTTGGAAACGCAAAAGTTTGTGTGGCAGACTTTGAACTTTAATCATGGAACTGATTTATGGCTGGTCTGCGACACTTGGTAGTAATCAACGCAACTAGATTAATCTGAATGGAGTGGGCACAAGAACGATGGTTTGCACCCATATCATGTTTGCGGAGTGTCAGGGCAAAAGCTGACAGGTCTCTGTACCCCCATATGCCAAATATGTCTTACTAACTTAAAAAAAATATATTCCGGACAATACCCATATGTGGGAGCTGGCTCAGAATTAAATCTTGCATATGGTGAGGGGCCCGGCCTTTGTGAGCTATTGCAGTCAGAATAATATGAAAACGTGCTGGGTGGTCTTTGGTAACGTTGGTCGTGTTCATGTAGTGGTGTTTGGGATTTGGCATGTACACTATTAATGACCCCCATCACAATGTCATTCAAATGTGTGATCGGTGCAGGGTCCTCGAATGCTGACACCATGGCATACACTAGTCATAAATATTGTCTGACTATCTGGTGGCATTAACCGAGCCATGTTGGCTACAGTTGATCCAAATAAGTCCAAATAGTCTTCCATTGTAGATTTTTGTATCAAATCAGCTACTGATGTAGATAGATATTTCAATAGATACACCTATAGATAGATGGATAGATCTATAGATGGATAGATATATCTATCCATCTATCTATAGACAGATCTATAGATAGATATATCTATCCATCTAATGTGACAGTAATGTCATGCGCTGCTTACAAGTCGAGGACAGCTGCCAGAGTACTCATTTCTCCCCACGCCCGGGACTATAGGAGTGGAGAGCAGTGAATATTAATTTCAGCTATAGCGGGCACAGTAGCTGCAGGCTTTCTGTTGCTGGGTGATCACTTGTGCTCACTACTAAAGGGAATGAATTTTCACTGCTCTCCACTTCCATGGGCTTGGGGAGCAGTGAATATTCATTGTGTGTAATAGCGGGCACACGTGATCGCCCAGCTGCTGCGGTTAACACTGCCCGCTATTAAAGAGAATGAATATTCACTGCTCTCCACGCCCATGGGAGTGGAGAGCAGTGAATATTCATTCCATTTAGTAGCGGGCACATGTAATCTCTCAGCCGTAGGATGCCAGCGGCTGAGGCTACTGTGCCAGCTATTATAGTGAAATGAATATTCACTGCTCCCCACCCCCATAGTCCCTCCCTAGTCTTGGAAGGTACATCCGGACCATAAGATGCAACCCCCATTTTCCTCCAAATTTTGGGAGAAAAAAATGGTGCGTTTCATAATCCGAAAAATAAGGTACCTCAGGTTTTTATGGCTCAAGGACACTGACATCCACAATGAGGTAACAGATTACCAGATGAAGGTACATGTTTTCAGCAACAGCCCGTCACATGCTGTGGTGATCCATAGACTGACACGGACTGCCCACGAAGGTGAGAGTACGGATCTGTGAAGAGCCAATTGATCTGCTCTCCAGAACACAAGAAATGCTGCCTGCAGCAATCCTCAGATTTCACAAAATAATCTCCAACAGCGAGGAGGTAATGAAAGCATTACCATCTGAGAACCATTCAAAGAGCTTAAGGCTAAGTTCACACTAGGCGTTTTTTCTGCGTTTTTTTCTGCTTATTTTCAGCTGTATTGGTGACCTGTTTTCATGCTTCTGTGATAGAAGCAAAGCTGAACTCTGGGATCCTGAAAAGCACCAAAATACAGTGGGGAAAAAAAAGTATTTAGTCAGCCACCAATTGTCGAATTTCTACCACTTAAAAAGATGAGCGAGGCCTGTAATTGACATCATAGGTAGACCACAACTATGAGAGTCAAAATAAGAATAAAAAAAAAACAAAATCACCTTGTCTGATAAAAATCACTTGCAGAGCAGCAATGTGCTAGGTGCAGACTACGTCCGTTTCGCGCTTCTACGGATCTTGTGGAAGCGCAGAAGCACGAAACGGCCGTAGTCCACACCTAGCACATTGCTCCCGCACCGATGATTTTTATCATTTAAATAAAGTATTCAATATTGGAATGGTGAGTGCCATCCTTCATTTCTTTTCACTTGGATACTGAACATCCTCCACCACCTCCCAATTAATTGCAAGTTCCTGACAGCGTCTTTTCCCACCTTTCAGTTCATTATAAAGTGTCCTATTCACCTCACCGCCTCCTCTCCCAATCCCCAAGAAATTTTAAGTCCCCGATAGCATCACAATGTATTGTGAGATGGGGGATGCTATCAGGGGCTTAACATCCTCCTCCACCACCCAATTCATTTTACATCCATATCTAATGTCTTCCTCCACCTCCCCCTGTTCGTAAGTCCATTATAAGTCCCCCTTACTGACATCCCAATCCCCCACATCCCTCATTGTCCTCCTCCTGTTAGGAGTCAGGCTCCTGCATCTGCTCTGCAGGAATCCAGACCCTTACATTCTGCGGTTGCTCTGCAGAAATCCAGACCCTTACATTCTGCGGTCTCTTGCTCTTTATCTACCGCAGAGGAGATTGCCTTGCAGCAAATCTCTCCAGGGGCTAAGTCCCTCTGTCCTCCTACTGAGCATGCTCATGAGACGATTTCCCATTGGAGATCGGGAGTCATGTGCTCAGGTCCTGCTCCAGATCTCATTGGTCCATCTTGGAGATCTGGAAGCTTCCGGAAGGTCCCGGCTGCTATAAAAAGCGCACATGGCCGTTCCGCGATGCGCTAGTATAGACTATATTGCTATGTGTGAATGGTGACGGATGTATGATTCTGGTGACTGACTTATTATGAAACCCCTTCCCTCTGATATTACGCATGTGTTAGGGAGTTAGTTCAGTAGTCTGCGCCAGTCTGTGGCAAGCCTTAGACCACTGTGCACACCGCACTTCTGCGCTAGCGTCTGACATAGTGCCTGCTTTGTAGCTATGTCATCCAGCGGCAGTGTCCTATGCCGCGCTGCAGTTGCAGCCCATCTTGGCGTTCGCAGTAGCGACGCCGCACACACGGTAGGTCTAGACGGACGCAGCCCCTCTGTCTTAGTTCCTGCTCCTGTGACCTTATACCGTGTGTGCATTTACCTGAGGCCTGTGACTCTAACAGGCTCAGCCTTTTGTATGTTTTTGTTGCGGCGCCTCTGTGTGTGAACAGAGCCCGCTCTGCGCACTTCGGGTGAGGTTGAACCCGTGCGCATTATATCGCCATATTGCTCGTCTGCCATTACTCAGCAGCGGTTGTAACATCTATAGCACGGTGGACCCCGAGCGGCGAACGCACTTTATTATTATTTTTATTTAGTGCGTTCTGCCGTTCCTAACACCTCCCCCCGTATCCCATCATTGTCCTCTCCCCCATCTCCATCATTGCCTTCTCCATCACTCCATCATTGCCCTCTCCACCACCTCAATCATTGCCCTCTCCACCATCCTAATCATTACCCTCTCCATCACCTCCATCATTGCCCTTTCCACCACCCCCATCCTTGCCCTTTCCACCACCCTCATCATTGCCTTCTCCACTACCTCCATCATTTTACTCTCCACCACCTCCATCATTACCTTCTCCACCACCTCCATCATTGCCTTCTCCCCACTACTCCATCAGTGCCCTTTCCACCACCTCCATCATTGCCTTCTCCCCCACTACCCCATCATTGCCCATTCCACCACCTCCATCATTTCCTCCTCCTCCATCATTGCCTTCTCCCCCACCACCCCCATCATTGTGCCTTCCACCACCTACATCATTGCTTTCTCCGTCTTCGTCACCCCCATCATTGCCCTCTCCACCACCTACACACACACACCCACAGCACCACTCACCTCTCTGCACATTCTCTGCAGCTGTGTACACACACACACACACACCACCACTACTTACATCTGACGTTCCCCATAGCACCTTTGTTGCCAGCAGCTTCCTCTCTCCGCCACAGCTGCGTGCTGAATGCTGACGTCATCCAACTGTGCTGCTATGTCAGACGGGAAGTGCGAGCAGGGAGAAGGATGGATCTCTGCAGCTCCGCCTTGCTGCCATTGTCTCATGTAGGCTGTGTCCGAGTTACATACAGTAACCATATGAAGCTTCATATGCAGTAAGGAATACTGCAATCACCCTATCCAGGATCATCACTATGGAATTGAAAATAAAGGAATAGCTCACAAAGTGATAGCATGTTCTCAATGAGTACAGCATTAATTACTAGGACTTATTGTATAGTCACCACTAGGTGGCATTATAGCCTTATTTCTGTACTCTAGTGGTTTGTCTATAATCGGATAAATACAGATATATGCATAACGAATATAATAAGGTAAAACAGTTTAATTCTGACTTGTCCATCAATGTTGGATCAGTGGGACTTAGGCCACATTCGCACGTTGAGTATTTGATTAGTATTTTACCTCAGTATTTGTAAGCCAAAAACAGAAGTTGAACAATCAGAGGAAAAGTATAATAGAAACACGTCACCACTTCTGTATTTATCACCCACTCCTGGTTTTGACTTAGAAATACTGATATAAAATACTGACCAAATAGTCAACTTGTGAACGTGGCCCTATGCTTGCACACTCCTATTCCATCCACAACGCACCCATTAGTGCCTTGCATGTTGAGCTTATTATAGTACAGCCTTCTATGAAGCTAATCAATAAATAATGAAAAAACAATTTGGGGTCCCACTCATTTTTTGGAACCAGCAAAGGTAAAGCAGACAGTTGAGAGCTGATGCTATCAGGCTGGGAAGGACAATGGTTATTGGGCCATTCCCACCTTAAAATACCAGCCCGCAGCCACCCCAGAATTGGAGAATCACATGAGATGCTCCAATCATGTTGCTTCACCTTGGCTCTTCCCAATGCCCTGGTGCTTTGGCAATCTGGGTAATAGTGGTGCTTGGGGTTGACGTCAGTTGTGAAAACACATCTCCCATCAAGCCTTGGTGTTAGTAATGATATATCTATCAGACATCCCCATTACTAACCCATTAAAAAAGGTAAAAAAAATAAAACTTTATTGAAATAAACACCCCTCAACACTTTCCTTGGTTCGCCAATTTACAAGCAAAAAAATTCCTAAGCAGATCCAATGTAGTCCACCAAGTCCGACATAGTCCACAAATGGAAACCGGAAAACAAAATACACATAAACACATTAAGAAATAAAAAAAGTTCTTTTCCTTCTTTCACCAATTTATTAATAAAAAAAGTCTCAAGCAGGTCCAACGTGGTCCAATGAATGTGGCGTATAAAGCCTATGGACCCTAGTTCTGACGCTTTATAGACTTTTGCTACAACCACTTCTGTGTTTTGCACAATGCAACGTGACTGAAGTGGTTGGTGCAAATGCCTATGGAGTGTCAAAACGAGGCTCCAAAGGCTTTGTACATTGGATTACGTGGACCACATCGGAATCAGAGGACTACGTTGGACCTGCTTGGGAATTTTTTGGGTCAAATTTGTGCGGAAAAATATGAGATGAAAACGCTGCAAAACCGCAACATGTGCACACAGTCTTAAAGTCTGCAGTTACCAACTTAGTGAAAAAATCTTTACTTGTAGTCCCTGAGCCTGGGGCATCCTTGTGCTAGTCAGTCAAAAATCCATAAAGTGTCCCTGATCACGTTCTTATTAGTCTCCTCCAAATTCTGGCACTTTGTATAATTCATTTTCAGTGACACCCAGTGCCATACATTCTTGCTGGTCATGGTTCTTAAAGGACTTTTTCCATTTTAGTTTTTTGCAAATAAATTTAAATATGTTACCCACTCAAAATTGTCATATCTATTTGTAAGGACATAAAATGACCCTTTACCTAAGACTAGAGATGAGCGAATGTTTCAATATTCGGTTCGGATTACAATCGATATATTTGCAATATTCTCCGAACATAGCAGTCAATGGAGTCAATGTGAATACAGATCAGTGAATATGTTCGGAAACGATCGGCAAATATAATTTCGACACGAATATGGTACAAAAATGGCAAATTTGGATTCTGCGATCGTTTTCTGAACATATTCGCTCATCTCTACCTAAGACCCTAAATTCAAGAGCTGATAAGGAAAACAAGGGGAGACTAATGACTTTATTATCATCTTGTGGGGTCACTTTTGAGAGGAATGTTCAGGTCTCTCTTTAAGGCTATGTGCGCAAGTTGCGTATTTGCTTGAAGAAATTTCTGCAAGGTTTTTGCACCTCTTGGCAGAAAAAAACGCAGTGGAAAATACTCACATTTTTTATGCGTTTTTGCATGCGCTTTTTTAAATCCATAGAGGTAAATAAAGATATATTATTAAAAAAAAATTATGATGTAATTTCCTTGTTCAACCTCTTCTTTTTCATTCTCCATTAAACACCATAATGTCATTACATACCATGTTCACATATAATGTTTAAACACACAAAACAAATACAGTATAAGTGAATTTCTATACAGGGAGGGCCATTCCTAAATAAAATGGGAATGGTTGATATCAGCTCCCTGTTTGTGGCACACTAGTATATAGGAGGAGGAAAACTTTTCAAAATGGGTTGTGACCATGGCGGCCATTTTGAAGTCGGTCATTTGGGATCCAACTTTACGTTTTTCAATGGGAAGAGAGTCATGTGACACATCAAACTTATTGAGAATTCCACAAGAAAAACAATGGTGTGCTCGCTTTTAACGTAAATTTATTCTTTCATGAGTTATTTACAAGTTTGTCTTTGATTACAGCCATTGACATGACGCAGAGTTTAACACGTGAGGAGCGGATAGAAATTGTGTTGATGTCTGGTGAACGCAGTACCAGGGTCATTGCAGCAAATTTCAATGCAAGGCACCCTATATACAGTATGTTATACCAATCCTGAGATTTAGTAATGAACAGGTGTCAGCCAGATACCATCTACTATATAATCGTCTAATTCTGTCTGTCTGTAACGGAAATCCCACGTCGCTGATTGGTCGCGGCCGGCCGCAGCCCATTCAGTGACAGGCGCAGTGTGCTGGCGCAATCCGGAATTCTAAGGACATCTCCGGCCGCACTGACGTCAGAGGCGACGCAGCCGGGAGATGACCGGCGCAAGTCGGTACCCAGGGTCCGGAGGAGAGGAGACTGCTCCAGACCCTGGGTACCACAAACCTGTACAAAATAGAATTAAAATAAAAAATAGTGATATACTCACCTTCCAACGGCCACCGGACTCTTTCCTTCCTCTCCACGCGCCCGGCATCTTCCAGTCCCAGTAATGCTTTGCACGAAAGACCACGGATGACTTTGCGCTCTCGCGAGAGTGACGTCATCTCCAGTCCTTCGTGCTAAGCATTACTGGGAACGGAAGATGCCGGGCGCGTGGAGAGGAAGGAAAGAGTCCGTGGGCCGTCGGAAGGTGAGAATAACCTTTTTTCATTTTTTTTAATTCTTTTTTACATTTTATCTTTGTATCTTTGACTACTGATGCTGCATAGACAGCATCAATAGTAAAAATCCACACTTGTGGACAAAAAAGAAGATTACTCCTTCTTCTCCAAAATGAAGCAAACCACAATTATATTAAAAACTTGTAACTTTATTAAACAAAATAAAAACATTTAAAATTGGCTACATATTCATTGTTTCCTGATAACATACTGCAAAAGGGGAAAAAAAAAGCAGACAATAACAATGGAGGTTCTAAACCATACGCATATCCCAAGTGTTATTTCATATGAACCTGCACCTAAGTATCATTAACCCCTTTAACCCCAAGGGTGGTTTGCACGTTCAGGACCGGGCCATTTTTTACAATTCTGGCCACTGTCCCTTTATGAGGTCATAACTCTGGAACGCTTCAATGGATCCTGGTGATTCTGACATTGTTTTCTCGTGCCATACTGTACTTCATGTTAGTGGTAAAATTTCATTGATATGACTTGAGTTTATTTGTGAAAAAATCGGAAATTTGGCAAAAATTTTGAAAAATTTGCAATTTTCCAACTTTGAATTTTTATGCCCTTAAATCACAGAGATACAGCACACAAAAAACTTAATAAATAACATTTCCCACATGTTTACTTTCCATCAGCACAATTTTGGAACAAAAATTTTTTTCCGTTAGGAAGTTATAAGGGTAAAAATTTGACCAGCGATTTCTAATTTTTGCAACACCATTTTATTTTTATGGACCACATCACATTTGAAATCACTTTGAGGGGTCTATATGAAAGAAAATACCCAAAAGTGACACCATTCTAAAAACTGCACCCCTCAAGGTGCTCAAAACAACATTCAAGAAGTTTATTAACCCTTCAGGTGCTTCACAGGAATTTTTTGAATATTTTAAAAAATTAACATTTAACTTTTTTTCACAAAATAATTATTTCAGGTCCAATTTTTTTTATTTTACCAAGGGTAACAGTAGAAAATCGATTGCAAAAGTTATTGTGCAATTTGTCCTGAGCATGCTGATACCTGATATGTGGGGGGGAACCACTGTCTTGGCGCATGGCAGAGCTCAGAAGGGAAGGAGCGCCGTTTGACTTTTTCAATGCAAAATTGGCTGGAATTCAGATCGGACGCCATGTCACGTTTGGAGAGCCCCTGATGTGCCTAAACAGTGGAAACCCCCCACAAGTGACCCCATTTTGTAAACTTTTCTAGATATGTGGTGAGAAATTTGAAGCCCCAAGGGATTCACAGAAGTTTGTAACGTACAGCCGAACAATTAAAAAATCAGTTTTTCCACAAAAATGATCTTTTCACCCCCAATTTTTATTTTCCCAAAGGTAACAGGACCCTAAAAGTTATTGTGCAATTTGTCCTGAGTACACTGATACCCCAATGTGGGTATAAACGACTATTTGGGTGCATGGCAGAGCTCGGAAGGGAAGCAGCGCCATTTGACTTTTTTTGCCGGAATTGAGATCGAACGCCATGTCGCGTTTAAAAAGGCCCTGATGTTCCAAAACAGTGGAAATCCCCCAATTCTAACTCCAACCCTAACCCCAACACACCCCTAACCCTAATCTCAGCCCTAACCCTAATGGGAAAATGGAAATAAATACATTTTTTTAATTTTATTATTTTTCCATACCTAAGGGGGTGATAACGGGGGGTTTGATTTACTATTTATAGCGGGTTTTATATTTGGCAGCTGTCCTACGCTGAAAGACGCTTTTTTTTGTAAAAATAGCTTTTGCATCACCACATTTTGAGAGCTATAATTTTTCCATATTTTGACCCACTGAGTCATGTGAGGTCTTATTTTTTGCGGGACGAGTTGACGTTTTTATTGGTACCATTTTCGGGCACGTGACATTTTTTGATCGCTTTTTATTCCGCTTTTTGGGACGCAGAATGAACAAAAACCAGCATTTCAAGAATTTATTTTGGGGGGTGCGTTTACACCGCTCCACGTGTGGTAAAATTGATAAAGTGGTATTATTCTTCGGGTCAGTGCGATTACAGCAATATTTCATTTGTCATTTTTTTATGTTTTGGCGCTTTTATGCAATGAAAACAATTTTATATAAAAAAATAATTATTTTTGCATCGTTTATTCTGCGAGCTATAACGTTTATATTTTTTCACTTTTGATGCTGTATGGCAGCTCGTTTTTTGCGGGACAATATGACGTTTTCAGCAGTACCATGGTTATTTATATCTGTCTTTTTGATCACTCGTTATTGCACTTTTTGTTCGGCAGTATGATGATAACGAATTGTTTTTTGCTTCGTTTTTTATTTTTTTTAAGGGGTTAACTTAAGGGGTTAACTAGTGGGACAGTGCTATAGGGCGGGTCATTATGGACGTGATGATACTAAATATGTGTACTTTTATTGTTTTGCTTTTCTTTTATTTCCAAAAAAGTCATTAATAAAACGGTACATAAAGAGTTAAAGACACACACACACACACAATCACCAGCCTATGTAGGTGCATTAACAATTAACCTACATATGCTGAAACAAAACAGCGACTGTAAGAAATCTGCATGAAACACAATATCTGTTTATTTTTCAAAAAAATTGCATGAGTTCTCACATAATTTTAATAACCATGAGAGGGTTGATGTTAATATTCTGCAAAGGAGCCAATAGCCATAAAGGTTCCCAGGCTATTAATATCAGCTCACAGCTGTTTGCTTAGCCTTTACTGGCTAGTTTACAGGGGATCCCCAGAAAAAAATTGACATGGGGTCCCCTTATAAAATCGAACCAGCAAAGGTTAGGTAGACAACTGTAGGCTGATATTAATAGCCTGGGAAGGCGCAATGGTTATTGGCACCCCCCAGGTTAAAAACATCAGCTCTCAGCTGCCCCAGAAATGGCGCATCTTACAGATGTGCCAATTCTGGCACTTAGTCTTGCTCTTCCACTTGCCCTGTAGCTGTGGCAAGTGGGGTAATGGTTGGGGGGTTGATGTCACCTTTATATTGTCAGGTGACATCAAGCTCATAGGTTGGTAATGGAGAGATGTGAATAAGACGCCCCCATTACTAACCCCATAGTGATATTTTATAATACACAGACACACAGAATAAAGTCCTTTATTTGAAATAATCACACATACTCCTTTATTGAATCTAAATTTACCATACTTACTGAATGCCTAATCCCAGACGCTCTCATATCCTGCAAACAATCAAAAAATAATAAACCAACATATAATACTATCCTGTCCGATGTAGTCCATTTAATACCAAGTGTCCCAAGGCGATATCACGTGTAGAACAGTCACATCGGAAAATGTGACTGCTCTACCAGCCTCCAGCGATACACTGACAAGAGGTAATCGCTCCTGCAGTGTATCACTGCGCTGTCCTGAAAGTTCACCGGAGTTCATCAGCTCCAGTGCTCTCACTTACGGAACTGCTGCGTGAGAATTTTCTTACACAGCAGTGCCACAAATGATAGCACCGTATCTGATCAGCTGATGAACTCCAGTGATCTCTCACGGTGGTGCAGTAATACACTGCGGGAGCGATTACCTCCTGTCAGTGTATCACTGGCGGCTGTGTGAGATCGATGTGGGACACGTGATATTAAATGGACTACGGCGGACAGGAAGCATATGTTAGTTTATTATTTTTGATTGTTTTCAGGAGACACATACATTGTATGTGCATATGTATGTAATTATGTTTTAATTTTTTATTTTTTACAATTGAACACAGGCGCCGGATGATGGGACTATTCTCTCATCATCGGCTCATGCTGTCTCTGTTATATGTGACTAAAGACGGAGCTGGATGGGAGTAGTAGTCCCATCAGACGACGCCACACACGGACAGAAACACGCAGACAGACACAGACAGACACACATATTCTCTGCTCACACACATTCTCTGTTCACACACATATTCTCCGCCCACACACTCTTCCTCCTTCTGACATAATTTCCTTTGACAATTCGCAGCGTTTTTGGCAGTAAATAAGCAGTAAATACGCAGCAAAGACGCAAACCTTATTACACCTGCGTTTTTTATGCAGATTTGTCAATGAGTCCAAAACGCTGCAGAAACACAAAAAGAATTGGCATACTGCAGAAATTGGCATACTGCTGGGACGCGTGATCCACACCAACCAAGCAGTAGGATGGCATTGCAAGAAGATGGAAGACGCCAGACCAAGAAGACCGGACCGTCCCCTAGGAGAGTAGAATAAGTTATTTATAATAGTGATACTATTTGGGATAGATACATTTTTATCACTTAAAATTGCATTTTTGGGAAGGAGAATACTGTGAGTGAAAAATTGCAATTTTCATGCCAAATATGCAAATTTTTAATGTTTTTTTATTTGGTAAAGTGATTGATTTAATCATTTAAAAAAAAACATTTTTTCCATTGTTTACTTTATTTTTTTGTCACCTTTAGGAGACTTGAACCATCAATCATTTGATCACCTCCACTATGGGAGCCTATGTGCAGGAGCACCAGCAACTGTGTCATTTAAACGCTGCTGTCAGAAATTGACAGCGGCATGTAAATGGTTAACAGCAGTGCTCTGATCCCAGCTCCAGCCATGGGTGTTAGACACAGACTCAGCTGTATGACATAGCCGGCATCAACCGCATGTGGAAAGAGCTCAGCTCCTCAACCCTCTTTACACACAAGCACCTGAACAATCACATCCATGTACCTGATATTGCGGTAAGGGGTTCAGTGTCACCTACTTTTTCCCATCACCATATTCTAAGACTCAAACTTTATATTTTTCTGTTGTAAAGACTTGTTTTAGTTGCAGAAAGAGCTTTAATTTCTATTAGTACTATTCTGAGGTACACATGACTTTTTCATTGCTTTATTTTCCATTTTAAACTGTACTGTAAATATGTTTGCGCTATATAAATAACTATAAATATTAATATTAGAACACAGAGAAGCAGGATGGAGACGTTAATTAAGCATCATTGATGCTCACCATCTTGGTGGATTCCTCAAAGTTTTGGAGGATGGTACATATGTCTGAAATCCATGTCCACTCCTGAGATCTTAGGTGTGACGTTAGAACTGAATAGTCAATACCGACGGCCTTGTTGATGCTGGTATTCACCAACTGCTCTCTTCTGCTCACAAATCCTTTGAACAATGATGTTAAGCACAAGGGCCAAGCATGGCACGTCTGTGTGCTCGCCTCAACACAGAGCAGGCACCAGGTTCCAGCCATTGTCACAGACAACCATGCCTGGCTGTAGGTTCAGCGGTGTCAGCCACAGATCGGTATGCTCTTTCAGAACTGTACACAACTCTTCAGCATTGTGCGGTTTGGCACCTAAGCATGTTAGCTTCAGAACAGCCTGTTGCCGCTTGGATGAGGCAGTGCTGCAGTGCTTCCAACTTGTGACTGATGTGCTACTTTTGGAGATGGAGCCTGAAGAGGAGGCAAAGGAGGAGGAGGAGGAGGTGCAGGAGCTGTAGACTGTGATTGACGTACGTCACGCAATACTCAGAGTTGGGAGGATGTTCACCATCCCAAGGTTGGACTGGGTCCCGGTTTCCACTATGTTAACCCAGTGTGCCATTAGTGAGATGTACCGTCCCTGACCACAAGCACTTGTCCACATGTTTGTGGTTAGGTGGACTTTTCCAGAAACAGCATTGAGGAGGGCATGGGAAATGTTGTGGGACACATGCCTGTGTAATGTTGGGATGGCACACCAGGACAAATAGTCCTGCATGTTCAGGGCCTCGGGGTGATCCTCGACTGTGCCCTCTCTTTCAAGCTACATATCCAATACCTTCCTGTCCACTAGAACTCAAAACCATTTCTAGGATCCGTACATTCCAAGAAACTGCAAAAAATGTTTTTACACACCCTCATGATCTCCCGCCTCGACTATTGAAACCTTCTACTCTCTGGCCTCCCCTCTAGCACTCTTGCACCACTCCAATCTATCCTAAACTCTGCTGTCTGAGTAATCCAACAGTTATTCCCCAGCCTCTCCTCTCTGCCAGGCCCTTCACTGCCTTCCTATTGCCCAGAGGCTACAGTTCAAAACCCTAACTATGATATACAAAGCCTTCCACAACCTGTCTCATCCATATATCTGTGACATGGTCGCCCAATGTCCGACTTCTACGATAACCCAGTGTGCCGTCAGCGAGATGTACTGTCCCTGCCCACAAGCACTTGTCCACGTGTCCGTGGTTAGGTGCACTTTCCCTGTAACAGCATTGTTGAGGACCCGGGTAATGTTGTGGGACACGTACTTGCTTGTGTAATGTTGTGATGGCAGTACCTCGTTACAGTCTCCGCCATCAGGTTGTGGAAAGCTTCCGACTCCACGCGATCCTAAAATGCAACATTTCGAGCACAAGCAGACGAGAAATGTTTGAATTTAGTACTGTGGCGTTTGCTGCGTATTTCCGCTTGCGTTCGAAGAACTGGGGTATGGACAACTGAATGCTGCATTGGGGCAAGGATGTGGACGTGCTTTTTAATGTTGCTAGTTGAGTTTGGGTGCAACTACAGATGCAGGGCAGAAGGCATCTTTGCATGCACCATGGACAGGGGATTGCCTTGCACACACAACAGCGGAAGAAGCAGTGGTATCACCCGCAGAGACTGTTCATGGAGCCTGGTGTTCAACCAACAAAGTCGGGTGCTTTGCTGTCATGTGCCTGACCATGCTGCTGGTGGTTAGGCTGGTAGTTTTGCTACCCCTGCTGATGCGGGCATGGCCGGTGGTGCAACTGGCCTTTTTGGAGTTATCGGCAGTCTTTAAAAAAACAACCAGACTGTTAGGGGGACATTCAGTGTCTCCCTCTCCCACTCCACCTCCTCACCTTGACCTCTGTCTTTCGGTGTTCCCCAAGGCTCAGTTCTAGGACCCCTGCTCTTCTCCATCTACACCTTCGGCCTGGGACAGCTGATATAAAAGCACGGTTTGCAATATCATCACTACGCCGATAACACGCAGATCTACCTATCTGTACTTGACATCACCTCCTTACTGACCAAAATCACATGTCTTCCCGCTATTTCAGCATTCTTTTCTGCTCGCTTTCAAAAAGTGGACATGGACAAAACACAGTACATCATCTTTGAACCATTTCCCGCTGAGTAGACATGAGAGCTGTGTATGCATCATTCGGTACCACTTTAGTAAGAGGGAAAGTGTGCCCAAGAGAAAATGATTTTCCAAACATTCACGGCCTTTTTTCACATTTTTTGCAGGTGTGATCTTCATCTTAGTGTGGATGTGGTAAATTTCAAAGTCGTCATCAATACCATTATCGTCCATGTCTTGTAAAGAGGAAATCTGGTGTTTCCCAGGGTCGTGGTTACCTACGTTTTGTGGCATTCCTTTAATAGTGTTCGTTACACTAGAACAAATAATTTTTGACTGTGACATTTGGATATTATTGGTAATATGTATGGGTGAAGATGAAGAAGTTAGTATTTCACGAGCATCCATCAGTTTGTTTTGTTTTCCTCCAACACTGATCTGCTTTCTCTAATTCAGCATCTCATGAACATGTTGCACTTTGCCCTTTATACAGACACATGCGTCTTTGGCAACATATTTTTGCTGGGCATTTTTTAGGCCGAGTCTCACACGTGCATCTGTTACACCGATCTTCTAACGGGCATGAAACACATTCTGGTAATTGGTGGTGGCTAAACGACGAATCATTGTAGGCTGTATCCTGGATCTCATACCTCCCATAGCCACCGCTGTTATTATTCATGTACGTTCCCATTCCTGTCATCACCATGCCCCTTTTCTTGAAAACTTCATCCAACGATTTATCCGCCATATTTTGGTGTTTATGATGCCCCTAAAAAAAATACACACTATGTTGATATGTACTCCCAGGGGGAAATGTTTGTCAGCCTATACACTTAGTGTATGGGCATTCCATGGATAGATGAAACGTTCCTTTCTAATGTGATTTTTTTTTAATGAAACCATCCTCCACATTTCTTCCAAGGGGGATTGTAGTGCGTGAAAATTAGGGCCAGGCCTTACATTCACATCAAGGACAAACTTTATGGTAATAAAAAATAAAATAATGGAAAGTTTTGTTTCTTGTGGCCATCCAGTACCTGGTTTCAAAGGCTTATTGTGGTACATATGACTTGGTAGCAGGGCAGGCCTTGTAGTCAATGCATAAGAATACAGAATAGGAGTGCAAAATGAATAAAGTGAAGTGGATTTTCCTGTGCCCATCCAGTATGTGGGTTCAAAGGCTTATTGGGGTGCATATGACTTGGTAGCAGGACAGGCATTGCAGTCAATCCATAAGAAAACAGAATGGGAGTACAAAATGAATAATGTTAAGTGGATTATCCTTTGGCCATCCAGTACATGGCTTCAAAAGCTTATTGGGGTGCATGTAACTTTGGGGCAGGCCTTGGATTCATTGCAACATTTTTTCCTATAACTTTCATGAAAGGGGCATTGGGGTGTGTCGTAATTCTTGGCAGCCCATCCACTCACTGCATAGGCAATAACAGCATAGGAGACTCACTGTTTAATAATAGCCCTTTAAGAAGATTAATGCTGTCTGATGCCCCTGTAAACATAGGCTCTCTGACTTTAAGAGTCCCTCCTTCATAAATGAAACAAGATGTGTCTCCTTATGTGTCACACACCACATGGCCAGCTAGGGTTGTTACATGTTACAATGACTTTTCCCAGTGAATGCATTTGTATTGTTTGAAAGCAAAGCTAAAGTTGCAAAATGTCTAAAAAACGCTGTGTGTGAACATAGCCCAAGTGGTGGAGGAACATTTTTGTTTTGGGTTAATTATTTTGGCTTAGATAAAAGTTATAAACCTGGAAAAAATGTTTCTTAACATATTTCCCAGCAAAATCCATTTTGGTTTAGTTTTTGTAGGTTTTTTGGTGCGCCTGTAAAAATGGCGTGAAACTCTGACAACATTGCTTAGAGCTGTGAACTAGGATTCAGAAATGCTTCCAGGGGCGATCCCCATGATGTCTCCGTGTCATTTGACCAGTGCTTCCATCATTTTCTAACGTTAGACCTTGAAAGCCCCCCCGGGGAAGGAATGCGGTAAAAATGCTCTTGTCTCCCATAAACTTACATTGAGCTCGTTGTTCTGTCCGAGTACCCGAGTATTCCAATTTGCTCGACTCGAGCAACGAGCACACGCGCATTTTAGTGCTCGCTCATCCCTAATCAGGGGGTCTCCAAACACAACATGGCACCACCATTGATTCCAGACAATTTTGTGTTCAAAAAGTCAAACACCCTGCCATGCATCCAAACAGTGGCTTTTCCCCACATATGCGGTATTGGCGTACTCAGGAGAAATTGCAAAACAAATTTTGTGGGCCATTTTCTCCTCATACCCTTGTGAAAATAAAAAAATGTTTCCAAAGTAATTTTTTTGTGATAACAGTAAAATATTCATTTTTTCCTTCCACATTGTTTTAGTTCTCATGAAGGGTTAAAAAACTTAATGAATGTGGTTTTGCGCACCTTGAGGGGTGCAGTTTTTAGAATGGTGTCACTTTTGGGCATTTTCTATTATATTGACCCCCCAAACTCATTTCAAATGTGAGGTGTTTCCTAAAAAAATAGTTTTGTAAGTTTTGTTGGAAAAATAAGAAATCGCTGGTCAACTTTTAACCATTATATTATCCTAACAAAAAAAATTATGTTTCCAAAATTGTGCTGATGTAAAGTAGACATGTGGGAAATGTTATATATGAAATATTTTGTGTGATATCACTCTCTGATGTAAGTGTACAAAAATTAAAAGTTTGAAAATTGCAAAATTTTCAACATTTTTACCAAAGTTCTGTTTTTTTCATAAAACACGCAAGTTATAGCGAACAAACTTTACCACTGACATGAAGTACAAAATGTCACGAAAAAACAGTCTCAGAATCAGTGGGATACGTTAAAGCAATCCAAAGCTAAAACCTCATAAAGTGACAGTGGTCAGAATTGTAAAAATTGGCTGTCACTAAAGGGTTAAAAAAAAATCTAACAGGTCTGGTAGAGCCAGAATTCTTGCTGGCTGGTGGGTGATCAAATACTTATGTCATGCAATAAAATGCAATTTAATTATTTAAAAATCATATAATGTGATTTTTTTTATTTTTAGATTTTATCTCTCACAGTTGAACTGTACCGATGATAAAAATTACAGATCTCTCCATTCTTTGTGGGCGGGAAAACTTGCAAAGTTGTCAGTGTGTCAAACAGTTATTTTCCCCACTGTATTTGTGCAGAGCCGATCCTTGAAGATTCTATCACAAGATTCCGTGATGACATCACTGATGATGCTCGGCCATTATGAGATCACTGGTGATTCTCGGCCATTATGACATCACAACTCAGTCACTACTTCTAGAATGTACACTGGGTCACTGGTGCCATTCTTGGTTCTATAGTGACTGAGAGCATTTGTAATTTTTCACTATGGCTGAATTACTTTTACAGAATTTTCAGGTGCAAGCACTGCGGGAGATTGTTATCAATAATCGCCCTGGCATTGTGCTTCCACCATCTGATGGCATCCTCGGCTTCACTCACCGGCTGGTGGTGCAGCTAGCAATGGATTGCCTGACTAAACATCAAATAGATGAACTAACGTCAGAGTATCTGACGGATTTACATCACAACATCAGGACATTACTACACCAGGTAAGTGGCGGATGCTCTGCACAAAACTTCTCCATAATCACAGATGATAATGGTGGGAGAGAAGCTTCTTCTTTCCTCCAATATAAAACACGACGAGTCCCCAGATATGGAGTCATTGTATCTGCAGAGAGGAGCAGATGTCACATACAATGGCCGCCTCCATTGTGTCTTTTCTCATCTCACACTTTTCCTTTTTGTTTCTTTTCTTCTTTATAGGCTGAAAAAAGATCTCAAATTGAAGATTTGGCTTTTATTAAAGATCTGGCCGAAAAAATCCTGTGTGTACTAGAACGTCCGGCCCGCTCGTCGGAACGCCCGGTAAGGAGCCATCATCTTCTCTATCACACGTCCTTGTTGTCTGATCTTCTCCAGATTACCAGTCAGAGATCAGAAGATCTGGTGTTAGATCTTACTGGCCTCCCTGTCAGTCCTCGGCAGCAGTGGCGGATTAAGTGGACTATGGGCCCGGGGCTGTTCATAAAACCTGGGCCCCTGTACCCCCCTTCCCACCTGAGCGCTGCGGTCCCCGTGCGGGAATTGACAGCCGTACGGACCGCAGCACTTGGTTTGCTGTGGGTCCATACGGAAAACCCGCCACCATTCCACCACGTGTGGACATGGCCTAAAAAGACGTTGCACATAAGCTGTAGGCCTACGGCCAATACGTACAAAATCGCCCAACGTGATCCTGGCCATAGGGGATCCACTTTAATGTCCCCACTTTAATTTGAAGTCCCCTTACTTCATCCATTGCAGTCCCCTATCACCCACTCACTTCATCTGCAGTGCCGCTTCATCATTTGCAGCCCCTTATCCCCCCTTCCATTTCATCATGTGCAGTCCCCTTCCCCCCAACTTCATGTGCAGCCCCACTCCCCCATCATCATGTGCAGTTAATTTTACCCCCACATCATGTGCAGTCCCCCTTACCCCCAATTCATCATGTGCAGTCCCACTTACCCCTTAATTCATCATGTGCAGTCCCACTTACCCCTTAATTCATCATGTGCAGTTCCCCTTACCCCCAATTCATCATGTGCAGTCCCACTTACCCCTTAATTTATCATGTGCAGTCCCACTTACCCCTTAATTCATCATGTGCAGTCCCACTTACCCCTTAATTCATCATGTGCAGTCCCACTTACCCCTTAATTCATCATGTGCAGTCCCACTTACCCCTTAATTCATCATGTGCAGTCCCCCTTATCCCCCACTTCATCATGTGCAGCCCCACTTATCCCCCACTTCATCATGTGCAGCCCCACTTATCCCCCACTTCATCATGTGCAGCCCCACTCACCCCCACTTCATCATGTGCAGTCCCACTCACCCCCCTTCATCATGTGAAGCCCCCACTCATCCCCCCTTCATCCTGTGAAGCCCCCACTCACCCCCTTCATCCTGTACAACCCCAGTCACCCCCCTTCATCATATACAGCCCCCAGTCACCCCCCGTCATCATATACAGCCCCCAGTCACCCCCCCGTCATCATATACAGCCCCCAGTCACCCCCCTTCATCATATACAGGCCCGTCACCCCCCGTCATCATATACAGCCCCCAGTCACCCCCCGTCATCATATACAGCCCCCAGTCACCCCCCCGTCATCATATACAGCCCCCAGTCACCCCCACGTCATCATATACAGGCCCCAGTCACCCCCCCTTCATCATATACAGCCCCCAGTCACCCCCCCTTCATCATATACAGCCCCCAGTCACCCCCCCTTCATCATATACAGCCCCCAGTCACCCCCCTTCATCATATGCAGCCCCCAGTCACCCCCCTTCATCATATACAGCCCCCAGTCACCCCCCCTTCATCATATACAGCCCCCACTCACCCCCCTTCATCATATACAGCCCCCAGTCACCCCCCCGTCATCATATACAGGCCCCAGTCACCCCCCCTTCATTGTGTACAGCCCCCACTCACCCCCTCCCCCATTTAATTCATTTTATAAATAAAAAAAATAAAAAAAGTTCCCCATACTTACCTCACAGCCGGCTCGCTCCCCAGCAGCGCCTCTGCTTTCAGCATCCTCCGGGACATGTCGGCGCGTGCACGATGACGTCATCGCGCACGCCCGACATCTGACCCGGAAGTACAGCCGGAGGGAGCTGGAGCTGAGCAGCCGTCAAGGTGACGGCCGTGCACAGCTCCCGGCCCCTCATAGAATGTGACGCGGGCGGCGTCACAGCACAGGGCACGGCCGGCCCTGTACAGGTGCTAGGGGAGCGGTCCGGGTGGCATTTGCCTCTCTGCCACCCGGCCCAGCCCGCCCATACCCCTGGGCCCCCAAAAAACCTTGGGCCCGGGGCGACCCCCCCATCCGCCCCTATTAAGATCCGCCATTGCTCGGCAGGCACAGGAGGTTTTATGGCCCCTGTCTGTGCTGCTCCCTCCTCTGGGAGGACAGTCTGTATTCTGCTGACGCAGTCACAGCTCAGTGGGGGAAGTCTGTATTTTCTCTTCTTTCTCGCTCTGTCAGAGTCTTCCTACTTGTAAATGCTGCAGCTGAGATAATAGACGTCATTACAGAAATGTTGTGCATACAAGTCCCTTATACAGTATATTAATGTGGGCATGTGGAGATATGGGGGATGTCTGTGTATCACCAGATCATGGGGTGTGAGATATAGGGGATGTCTGTGTATCACCAGATCATGGGGTGTGAGATATAGGGGATGTCTGTGTATCACCAGGTCATGGGGTGTGTGATATAGGGGATGTCTGTGTATCACCAGATCATGGGGTGTGAGATATAGGGGGTGTCTGTGTATCACCAGATCATGGGGTGTGAGATATAGGGGATATCTGTGTATCACCAGATCATGGGGTGTGAGATATAGGGGATGTCTGTGTATCACCAGATCATGGGGTGTGAGATATAGGGGGTGTCTGTGTATCACCAGATCATGGGGTGTGAGATATAGGGGATGTCTGTGTATCACCAGGTCATGGGGTGTGTGATATAGGGGATGTCTGTGTATCACCAGATCATGGGGTGTGAGATATAGGGGGTGTCTGTGTATCACCAGATCATGGGGTGTGAGATATAGGGGATGTCTGTGTATCACCAGATCATGGGGTGTGTGATATAGGGGATGTCTGTGTATCACCAGATCATGGGGTGTGAGATATAGGGGGTGTCTGTGTATCACCAGATCATGGGGTGTGAGATATAGGGGATGTCTGTGTATCACCAGATCATGGGGTGTGTGATATAGGGGATGTCTGTGTATCACCAGATCATGGGGTGTGAGATATAGGGGGTGTCTGTGTATCACCAGATCATGGGGTGTGAGATATAGGGGATGTCTGTGTATCACCAGGTCATGGGGTGTGAGATATAGGGGATGTCTGTGTATCACCAGATCATGGGATGTGAGATATAGGGGGTGCCTGTGTATCACCAGATCATGGAGTGTGAGATATAGGGGATGTCTGTGTATCACCAGATCATGGGGTGTGAGATATAGGGGATGTCTGTGTATCACCAGATCATGGGGTGTGAGATATAGGGGATGTCTGAGTATCACCAGATCATGGGGTGTGAGATATAGGGGATGTCTGTGTATCACCAGATCATGGGGTGTGAGATATAGGGGATATCTGTGTATCACCAGATCATGGGGTGTGTGATATAGGGGATGTCTGTGTATCACCAGATCATGGGGTGTGAGATATAGGGGGTGTCTGTGTATCACCAGATCATGGGGTGTGAGATATAGGGGATGTCTGTGTATCACCAGATCATGGGGTGTGTGATATAGGGGATGTCTGTGTATCACCAGATCATGGGGTGTGAGATATAGGGGGTGTCTGTGTATCACCAGATCATGGGGTGTGAGATATAGGGGATGTCTGTGTATCACCAGGTCATGGGGTGTGAGATATAGGGGATGTCTGTGTATCACCAGATCATGGGATGTGAGATATAGGGGGTGCCTGTGTATCACCAGATCATGGAGTGTGAGATATAGGGGATGTCTGAGTATCACCAGATCATGGGGTGTGAGATATAGGGGATGTCTGTGTATCACCAGATCATGGGGTGTGAGATATAGGGGATGTCTGTGTATCACCAGATCATGGAGTGTGAGATATAGGGGATGTCTGTGTATCACCAGATCATGGGGTGTGAGATGTAGGGGATGTCTGTGTATCACCAGATCATGGGGTGTGAGATATAGGGGATGTCTGTGTATCACCAGATCATGGGGTGTGAGATATAGGGGATGTCTGTGTATCACCAGATCATGGGGTGTGAGATATAGGGGATGTCTGTGTATCACCAGATCATGGGGTGTGAGATATAGGGGATGTCTGTGTATCACCAGATCATGGGGTGTGAGATATAGGGGATGTCTGAGTATCACCAGATCATGGGGTGTGAGATATAGGGGGTGTCTGTGTATCACCAGGTCATGGGGTGTGAGATATAGGGGGTGTCTGTGTATCACCAGATCATGGGGTGTGAGTGACCCGTCCTGTACTATCCCCCATAAAATGTCTATGACCCTATGGTGTTAGATAACAGCATTTATATTAAATGGAATTTGTCACCTGGTTTATGCTATGCTTATCCAGCATTACAATAAAACTGGTATATATTACATCCGTGTCTGTGGAGCGTCCGACTTGTATCGTTCCCTACATTGGATCAGTATAAATCAGCTGGGAAATAATAGAGGAGAAGTTTTTACATCCTGAGATGTTTCTCTGCAGCTTCTATATCTTAGTATTATTTCTTTTTCTTTTTTAGGACTTGATCAGATCATTGATCCCGGCAGGAGAGCCGTGTATGAGCGACTACGCGACATCTAAACTGATCAGCAGCGGAGCTTTTGGGTGAGATTTCTGTTCCCATAATCCCCATTTCTCAGTGTTCCCCATGACAATGCTGCTGCCTCTGTGCTCTGCCAGTCAGTGTTATCATAGGGAAACGATCAGAGTCCACATCACTGTCCACATCTCAATGTCACTATTCAGCTCAGTTATATACAGCTGAGCGACCAGATCTGTAACAAATCAGTCAGTAAGGAAAGGGATGATATAGTAAAATATATTACACTCCTCGGTCCTAGACCTCATCTGCTCTTATGCTGCCGCCTCCATCACTGCTTCCCCGTCCTCTGCACTGATCTTCGGATTTTTCGAGACCTCATTATGGAGCTGATAATAGTGATTGGCTGCACAAGGTCACGTGAGGGGTGACACGACACTGATGCCAATGACATCTGCACCCCACCCTCCACCATGACTATGTGAGTCTGATCACGGGTCTCAGCAGCAGAAGTGAGAACAACCTAAAACTGGCACAGAGGATGGAGGACTGCAGTGACGGACAAGAAGGGAAGAAGGACAAGTGGGTTATTGTGTTTAATTATATTATAACTTCTTCCCTCACTTCCATTTATTCTGCCTTGGGCTGTGGAGAAAGCCTAAAAACCATCCTGCTACGGCAATTGGAGCATTTTCAATTTAGACCAATTTATGTTTGGACTTAATCGTATGTACTGGTCGGTTATAGCGAATCTGCCCAACATGAATTTCAGTAGACTCTCTCTATAATGTGACCTGGGTGAGGGTCCGGCAGATGTGGCATTGGGCAGACCTCCCATAGGTGATCTATGTAGAGGTATTTCATGGATTTCTAGATGTGGATTTCTAGTGATGGCCGGACTGCTGGTATCAAACATTACTACAAAAGATCATGTAATGACTTGTACATACAGACTGTTAATAAGGGTTCATTATAAACCATGGATTCTCCTTCTCTTCAGGGCCGTCTACTTAGTGCACCATAAAGAATCACAACAGATCTTCGCTATGAAGAAAATGGCCAAGCGCAACCTGGATACTCCACAGAAAGTGGAAAGGGCCTTTATGGAAAGAGACATCCTAACATTCGCAGATTGTCCCTTTGTGGTCTCCATGCTCTGCTCCTTCCCCACTAAATCTCACCTGTGTATGGTCATGGAGTATGTAGGAGGTAGGACACGTACATTGAATTATATTCAGCCCATGTCTGCTGACATTTTGTCACCTCTCATATTATTAGGACTTGTCCCCGTGGATGGTTACATCCCACACTGCATTTACTATAGGATATCTAGATGCTCAGAAAGTCATTGATCTGTGTGATCTCCCTGTATGTCCTTACTGAGAACGTCAGTATCTCCAGCTGTAGATGATACGTGACATCACTTTATGTCATTAGTTACATAGATGACATTTCACCATGACTTCAGACTAATTCATTTGTGCAGTATACAGTACATTATATCTTTATATATTGTCTCCTGCCCCAATGTCTCCGCTCACTTCTCATCACACATCATTGTGATCTGCTGTATAAACCACTCACCGGTCATATTTCCTTTCTTCTATAGGTGGAGACTGTAGGACCCTTCTAAACACATGTGGTCCTTTCCCTGTCCCGTTGGCCCGCTTGTACTTTGCAGAAGCTGTCCTTGCTGTGGAATATCTGCATAGTTACGGTGTGGTGCACAGAGACCTGAAGCCGGATAAGTAAGTGAATACCTGTAGTATAACAAAGAGAGGAAAGTTATCCTTTATTATCTCACGGTCTATGAAGCTAAAATCATCTTCTGTTTCACAGCCTCCTGATAACATCTACTGGACATATTAAAGTTACCGACTTTGGACTTTCCAAACTTGGTGTTATGATACCACACACCAACGTCTACAAACAATCAGCAGAGGACATCTCCACAGAGTTCCTGGACGAGGAGGTCAGCATTACCTACGGGAACTTTGCTTGTTCTGCACAAATCTCATAACTCTATTTTCTCTTCCCCACGTTCTTCATTTTTAGAGAGCTTTTTCACTGATATTTTATCTTCTGTCTTTCTGTTTTTATGTGAAGAACTTGTCATAATAATTGTTTCATTGATTCTCATCTCTATCTTCTGTTGGTTTCTAGTTCTGTGGCACCCCGCGTTACATAGCCCCTGAGACCATCCTGGACAATGGCTATGGAAGACCTGTTGACTGGTGGGCAATGGGCATCTTATTATATGAATTTCTCATGGGATATACACCATTTGATGGGAATTCCAGTAGTGAGATTTATGACAATGTGATCAATGGTAAGTAGAATAATCTGATCATTGCTTTGGTTTAGTAACTTCCTTTGCTTTATCTTACAGTCCAGTAAAGAGGTTTTATGTTCTGTAATTTTCTATATAACAGGAGATATAATATGGGATCCTCAATACACTCCTCCACCCGATGCTCAGGACCTCATCACTCAGCTGCTCAGAAAAGATCCCGTGGATAGACTTGGGACAGGTAACGGATATAATATTAATATTCCCTTATTACACCGAGGACATATCACTCATGTCCATGAGGATCTGCTCTTCTCTATCAGCTTCTCCATTTATAGTTCTCCGTACTAAGATTTTCAGTCTATTTCCCACATGTCTGCTCGGTTATGTAATTAGTTCAGATTAAGATAAACTGTTCAGATATCGTTACATAGTTACAAAGGCTGAAAAAAGACCTCGGTCCATCAAGTTCTCCCTTTCTCCACCAGTTATTCATTTTGACACTAAATTACCCACAATCTTATATGCATTGAGGAAATCTTCCAGCTCTATTTTAAAAGCTGTTATAGTGTCTGCCATTACTACCTCTTGTGGTTGGCATTCCACATTCTGACCGCTCTAACTGTAAGGAACCCTTTCCTATTTAGCTGTCAGAATCGCCTTTCTTCCACCCTTAATGAAAGCTCCCTGGTCCTTAGTATGGCCCTTGGAAGGAATAAGACATGCACCAGTCTTCAGTACTGACCACACATATATTTATACATATAAATGAGATATCCTCTGAGGAATCTTTTTTCCTGAGGAAAACAAGACAAACTTTTCCAACCTCTCATCATATGAGAGGCCTTCCATCCCTTGTAATAAACTAGTTGATGCCTTTGAATTGCCTCTAATTTCTGAATATCCTTTTTTAAATGTGGAGCCCAAAGCTGGATCCCATAGTCTAGATGTGGCCTCACAAGTGATTTATAGAGGGGTAACAATACATTGGGACCGCTGGATTTTATCTCTCTTTTTATACATCCTAAAATCTTTGCTTTTGCGGCTGCTGCTTGACATTGAGTATTGCTGCTCAGCTTACTTGTAACCAGAATACCCAAGTCCTTCTCTTTTTCTGTAGTCCAAAGTATTCTCCTATTTAATGTCCTTGTAGCAATAGGTTTACTCCGTCCTACCTGCATTACTCTACATTTATCTACATTAAACCTTATTTGCCAAGTGCTTACTCATTCAGACGTCTTATCCAGATCGTTTTACAAAATTGTAATGTCAAGGCCAGATTTTAGTATCCTACAAAGTTTGATGTCATAAGAAAAAATAAGACTGACACTTTACTCTCAATCCCATCAAAAAGGTCATTAATAAAGAGGTTAAAAAGAATCAGTCCTAGCATAGATCCCTGCTCCAACACAGATCCCTGTGGTCCCCATTGTTCCCAGTACAGATCCCTGCAGTACCCCACTGCTCCCAGTACAGATCCCTGCGGTACCCCACTGCTCCCAGTACAGATACCTGCCGGACCCCACTGCACCCAGTACAGATCCCTGCGGTCCCCACTGCTCCCAGTACAGATCCTTGTGGTCCCCACTGCTCCCAGTACAGATCCTTGTGGTCCCCACTGCTCCCAGTACAGATCCCTGCGGTCCCCACTGCTCCCAGTACAGATACCTGCCGGACCCCACTGCTCCCAGTACAGATCCCTGCGGTACCCCACTGCTCCCCGTACATATCCCTGTGGTCCCCACTGCTCCCAGTACAGATCCCTGTGGTCCCCCACTGCTAACTATATTCCATTTACAGAATGTACCATTTATGATGACTCTTTGTTTCCTGTCATTTAGCCAATTCCTTACCCATATGCATATAGTTTCCCCCAGTCCCTGCTTATGGAGCTTCAGTATAAGGCTATTATGTGGTACAGTATCAAACACCTTTGCAAAATCCAGATAAATCACATCAGCTGCAATACCGACATCCAGATTTGCACTTACCTTCTCATAGACACCCAACATGTTAGTTAGACACAACCTATCTTTAATGAATCCATGCTGTTATCAGTTATTATATTATTATCTACAATATATTTCTAAGGTCATCTCTTATAATGCCCTCATAAATTTTGCACACTACTGATATCAGTCTTACCTTTCTTAAATATCGATACTACTTCAGCCATCCCCCAATCCTGTGGCACCACCCCAGTTACAAGAGAGGCTAAGAATATAAGATACAGTGGTCTGTCAAATACTGAGCTCAATTCCCTCAGGATCCGTGGATCAATGCCAGGGGATTTGTCAATGTTTAATTTGCTCAGATGCAGACATACTTCTTCTTGTGTTATTTCCGGTGGTGATCTTTGATTTTTGCGTTGCTGAATGATCCCTGGAACAGTTAGTTCATTGGTGATCACGGATGAAAAGTGTCTGTTTAATATCTCAGCCTTTTCTTTGTGCTCTATTATTATCTTGTTATTATTGTCTTTTAAGGGACCTATACCATATTTTTTTTTTCCTTTTTAGCATTGATATATTTATAACATTTTAGAGGATTTATTCTAATGTTACTGGCAATTTGATTCTCTGTGGATAACTTTGCCAGCTTGATTTCTTTTTAACATTTCTTTCTTAGATCTTTATGCTCCTGAAATGGTATTTCAGTATTCTCAGCTTTAAAGATTTTGAATGCCCTTAGTTTTAGTCTGATTAAACTTTGTATTGTCTTATTTATTACAATGTCCCCATCACTTTTGTTTTTCTTTATCCAGGAGGCGCATTTGAGATCAAGGGTCATGCATTCCTTAGAGATTTAGACTTTGATAACCTTCTAAGTCAGAAGCCGGTGTACGTTCCTCAGCTTGCATCAGATGTGGACACCAGTTTATTTATCAGTAAGTAGAAAAGACGTCATCTAGACTTAAGGCCCCGTCTCACACAGTGAGATCACAGCGAGATCTCTAATGCGTCACCGATTTTGTGTCGCAACAGCGATCCCGCCTGCGATCTCGCTACATACGACACGCAGCAGTGACCGGCCCCCCTGCTGGATATCGCTGATCGTGCAGGAATGTCCTGGGCCATTTTTTCGTCGTCGGCGTCCTGCTGGCAAGCATGCATCTCTGTGTTTGATCGCTGGATCGTTGCTGCATCGCTGAAGAGATCTTCCTGTTTGGCAGCTTACTAGCGATCACTTAGCGACGCACCAGCGATCCCTACCAGGTCGTATCGTTGTCGGGATCGCTGGTGCGTTGCTAAGTGAAACGGGACCCTTAGTGTCTGCTTGTCTCATCTTCCATATTATGTGATAATCGGCTCCCATTAATATTAATGATAAATGGTGGCTGTGTTATACTGACAACCTCTAATAACACTTCATTGTCTATGTCTTATAGACCATTATAATGTGAAAAAACATCTGGTCTCAGAGAATGAGAAGAGCACAAGTGAGGACAATGAGTTGTTGAACTTCCAAAATTTTACATCATCATCGGAAAGACTTTCTAAAGTAAGTATGCGATTAGTAAATCCAAATTATGCACAAAAAGACCCTTAAAAGTAAACATAAAATGATTTCATATCTTGTTGCTTCCGCATGTAGCTCTGTACCACCACTAACGGGACGATGAACGATGAGGATCCCAAGTCACCTCCAGAGTGTACCCCAACATCCAGCACTGACAGCTCAGAAATGTGAGTAGATTATGGGGTCATTACTGGGAGCTCCAGGCTGATATACGTGCACAACACTAAATATAGGACAGAAATACCATAATATCATATGCAGCATCCATGGTTAGTGGTCTTTGTGCTTTTAGCTTCAGAAACCGCTGTTGATAACAGCCCATGATTGTGGCCAGTCATGCATTTTTAGTAATACCCACATTGTAGGAGAGATGTAGTATTACATGCCAGACATTCTTGGTAGTTGTTTTCCTCTCCGCTCTATAAAAGTTAGTTTTGAGCATTAGACCTTCCCAACTATGGCAGTCATATGTCCTATTAGGCCTTATAGTCGGTGTTCTTATAGTGAGACAACCCCTTTTATACTGTTTCCTTGTGATTTATGTGTTTTTCTTCTTCCAAACAGGCAGAAAGAATCTGTCCCCGTATCTGATAGAGACGACGCTATTAGCATCTTACCATCCTCGTCCTCACTATCAGGTATGTCCATGTCTCCAGCATCAACAATGTGAATGTTGACTTCAAGGCTTAAATACTTCCACATGGTTTTCCTGTAATAGGTCTCCTATGTTATTCATGATTCATGGATCACAATTATGTTGTCCATGGGCCCATACTGTATCTCTAATTCACTAATTTTGCACAGGAGCTTTTTTCATGGATTCTGTGAGATACGCTGCAGCGTCCAATGACCTACATCATCATAAGGAGACATCGTCTCCTACAATAGAATATCGCTCATCAGTGATGCACCACATGGCGGCACACAGGGCGCTTACTGCTCTATATCAGTGACACATCTAATGCCCCTCAGATGGGATTATGCACATTATATAGGATTTATTCTGTCCTATTATGATATAATACCAGATTATCAGGACTATAGGAGACAGGACTAGAACAATCCTACTAGATACAGGAGACAAAGCAGATCCCATTAGGATATGTCGTTAATTAGGCTTTTTTTTACTTTCTAATCAGAATGTCCAGCTCAGACGGAAAGAATATCTGCAATAAATTTGATTAAAGAAGAAGAAAAATCAGAAACTAGAGAAAAGGGGAAAAAGAAACTAGGTAAGTGTGAGAATCAGCTCCATGTTGTGTGATGTCAGTGAGAATCATTCGTGGGGAGCAGATGTCATCTGTCAGTGATGGGATTATCACATGTATGATGGCTGACAATGATCCCTGACCTCTGTGTGATAGTATTCCTCTGCCGTCCAGCCAGTGACCGCACAGTAGTATCATGTCATATGGAGTCCCATCACTTACATTATATTTACTTCTCTTCTCATAGGATCCATCTTCCGCCGGATATTATCATCCTGCCGGCGTGGATTATCCAGGGCTGCGCAAGTATTTGCTTGTTGTTACTGCTACCCTAGAACCATCTGAAAGACAGGAAACCTAAGCATCCAGCGCCCTGAAGTCCAGCAGATCCACCATCACTGCTGTACCATCATTGCTGGACCTGTTTAGAAGCGGGACTAACTCCTAGCCGCGGTCTACGGACCAAACATTGGGCATGGGCAGGGCCTTGGGGGCAGATCCCAAGTGCGCTCAACCATGTGAATTAGCTTACGCTCAGGAACATTGAGGGATAGCGCTATCACATAGCTCTACCCATTCATTTCCATTAGGAATAGAGCTATGAGAGATAACATTTTGTTATCTGATGAAATTCAGTACATATACAGATACTGGCCAGTGGCCGCACCTTATACTACAAACACTTATTACCTATTGTGCACCTTCCAACCGCATGACTAGCAAGAATTCAACTGTGACCTCCATTTCTGTTTTAAAATATATTCCCTCACCCCCATGTTCCCCATTATATTGACACTGAATCCCACATTTGCGGACATTAGAATATATAATGTGGAGAATGACGATTTGAGCAGTAGCTGCCTTTTTAAGTAGAGGATGATGGTGGTGATAGTGGTTTATGCACCTAATCCACAATTATGAAGACGCAGAGATAATTTTAAAAGCACAGCCTCTTTACTAATGATAATGGGGCTTGTCAGTAGTTCTCACAATGTGTTACAGCATACAGTTTACACAGAAATCACAGTTTTTGCATGGAACACATTATAAATCCCGTATCCCATGGAGATGGGATTTTTGTGGAATAAAACATAGGGGACACCACAATGAGAGCACAGAGGAAAGCAGTGATAGCACTGAGGCCAGAAATAAACTGGCTAAGCCAGCCATCACTCTCCTATGAAGCAGCCAGTATTATCAATTGAAAAAACATATCTGCTACATTTCCATAAAATCTTCTATTGTATTTAATGATACATCTTAGAATCTCCCTACTCCACAAAAATCAAAAAAAAAAATCAACGCCTTTCATGCAGCAAAAAACACTCTTAAAACCCCTTCACACCACGCAAAATAGTTAATAAATAACATTTCCCTCTTGTCTGCTTTATATGTGCACCTTTTGTAAAATGTTCTTTCACTTTACTAGGATGTTAACAGGTTTAAAAATTAAGGAGCAATGTTTTCTTTTTGCTAAGAAATTTACAAAACT
Source organism: Dendrobates tinctorius (assembly GCF_039654945.1). Lineage (NCBI taxonomy): Eukaryota > Metazoa > Chordata > Amphibia > Anura > Dendrobatidae > Dendrobates > Dendrobates tinctorius. Next base: position 51,788,778 of record NW_027361707.1, read on the forward strand.
TACTTTTTTAGGGACCTATTCGGATTTTACGTGACTTTGGGGGTCACATATACTAGAAATCCCACAAAAGTGATACCATTTTATCAACTGCGCCCCTCAATATATTAAAACGTGCTATCAGGTTGTGTATTAACCCTTCAGGTGTTTTTCAGGAGTTAGTACAAAATGGCATGACAGGAATGAAAATTTTAATCTTTAAAACCTAAATGTTTAACTCCTGAAAAGACCACTATATCCGGCAGGCATTAAGGCTGTTATTTGTCTGCGAATTGCAATGGCAACCATCAGGATCACACAATCATGAAAGCAGGGTCTCAATAGGGTTAAAGATGGAGCCCCACATTCTCTTAACCATTTAGATGCATTGTCACTATTCACAGCAGCATCTGAGGGGTAAAATTCTCTGAGGGATGCTATTTTCTTGTTAAAGTGTTAAAAGAATTGAAAGTTTAGCACTAATTTCTCATTTTTTCAAGAAATTTCCAAACCTGTTTTTTTTTTACGGGAACTATTCAGTTTTAAATGTGCTTTGAGGGGCCTATACATTAGAAACTTAACAAAAGCGATAGCATTTTAAAACATCATAAATACTTCAAAACTGTTGTCAGTAATTTTTCTAACCATTCAGGTGTTACACAGGATTTAATGCAAAGTGGATTGAAGAAAAAAATTGTAATATTTCCTCTAAAATGTTGCTTTAGCCCCAATGTTTTCACTTTAACAAGGGAGGACATGAAGAAATGTACCTCCTAATTTATTACCCAGTTTCTTCTGTGCGTGCTGATAACCAACATGTGGTCAGAAACCTCTGTTTGGACAATCGGCCGGGCTCGAAAGGGAAGGAGTACCATTTGAATTTTTTAACACAAATTTTCTGAAATAGATTGCGGGCGCCATGTTGCTTTTGCAGGGTCCCTAAAGTGCCTAAGCAGCAGAAACCCTCCACAACTGACCACTAGAGATGAGCAACTTTCGCAAAAGTCGGGTCGAACGAAATCGGCCGATTATCGTGAAAAGTCGAAGGCCGACTGAAATACGAAACCCAATGCAAGTCAATGGGGAAGAAAAGTCGGCAGTGAGTGGAGGACAGGAAACACACCTACAGTGCCCATTTTAATGCCAAAAACATAATTTCTTATTACTTAAGCTTGTCAACCTTAATTTACTTTATATTAATAGATAGGCATTGAAAACTGGGGGTTATTTGGCTAAAGTTGTGGGGGGGGGGTGGGTAGGGCTGGCTCCAGATTTTCGTGGGCCCAGGGCCAAAGAGTGTCAATGGGCTCCTTTAACACATGCCACAATTCATGATCCTCTGATACGGCAGAGAAATAGCGGTATAGTACAATGAAAAATACTTCACTTCTTAAATCACATGACTGATATCCATTTTAAATTCTCCAATAGCTCCAAAAACGGACAGTATATTCCTCCATACAGTACTATGGCCACTGCATAGTGCGCTATACAGAGTAATGAGGCCCATATATTTCTCCATACAGAATCATTGGTCCCATATAATGTTCCATACAGTATATGATGAGCTCCACATAATGCTACAGTATATGTTGGTCCCTGTCGTAGCTGCTTTTTGTTCTGACCAATCATCAGCTGTGCCAGATCACCAGTGAGTCCGGATTGTGAGGATTTTTGCCCTTCTGTTGCAAGCGCTTGGAGACAAAGAGACTCAACACACAAGCCGTGGTCAAATCAGTTTATCTGATGTAATGCAGCAAAAGGCAATATTTTATACCATTTACAACAATATGTAACTCTATGGAGCTCATGTGGCCCCCACCATCACCTCAGGGTCGTACCTTGTTTACAATGTACCCAGAACATGTTGTTGAGAACAAATATGATAACAAGTATAGTTTATGATAAAATGTATATGGATCCCTAACACAATATAGTGGGGTGATTTCTGTACTTTATTTGCATCTGTATGCCATGTATTTGAGTATTAGAGCTCTCTATCCGTTGGCATAATTATAATATGACATTGAACCTTTGGTATACTGTCCCTCCATTATATCACTCAGTGCACTGTGCACACTCTGCGTGGAAATGCGCGCTGGATGCGCTAAGACCGCCTCTCGGCCCTGACACGTCGGGCGGAGGAGTGGCTTGCATGTCCGCGGCGTCATCCTGCAGCGTGGTGCGTTGCCTTGGCAGCGCGTCCTCCCTGGCATGACTCAGCCGTCTCCACATCGTGACATGTCTGATGGGGAGTGGCTGTATGGCCAGGAGGCGCGCGCCATGATGACGTCACACGCCGGGCACTATGTGACTTCACAGATGTAAGAGATCTGTTGTAATTATGCCGCTATATATGTTCTTATGCACCATGTGGCCATACTCACTTACCTCCCAGGACAAAGATAAGGCGAAACGCGTGTCGGGGATCGCGTTATCACAGGTCATATGTTCATTTCTTTTTTTTAAGGGGCTGCTGTTACACATTTTATACAGGGGAACACATGCTATGTGCATATCCCTGTTGATAGTTTTATTGCTTACATGGCATTTAACGTTGAACACACAGTGTGAGATATGCTTTATGCCATTGGATTATTATGACTTGGCATCTGTTGCTAGTGCATTATATCATATACTTTTTGTCCATAATTAAGACAGTGGCAAGCGCTGAGTCTGGCGACATACTTACATAAATTACAATGAGTCTCTCAACTAATACTTTTTTCTATGTTTACTGCTTTGGCCATAGTTAATGTAATTTTGGAAGCCATTGGAATACCACTGCCCAGTGTTATTATTATTGTAGCAGATTAACACTAACTGTTAGCACCTTTTTAGTATATGTTTTCTGCTTGAAAGCTTGCTAGTGATATGCACTGAATTTGGCGATATGTCTACATAGATTTTAGAGAGCTTTCTTTCCATTTCAGGATTCATTACCTTGGTTGTATTAAACATATTATTTCACAATCTTGGATGCTTTTGGAGCATCTCTCTCAGGCATCACTGTTATTGCTGTGGGTTACATTCTTTTTGCTCATGATTTTTGCCTCCTGTGTTCCCCTTATGTTCCATACTGGGTGTAGTTTACTATGACTTTCTTGATATATTACCTCTGGTATACACTTGTTTACATCTTATGAATACATATGTATCTGTGATTTCTATTGGTATATCCATCTCTTTTTATTATGTCTGTGTCTTTTGTATGTATTTCTATAAAGCAATATGTATTTTATGGCAATATGCTTCCTTGATCTGTTTGGCGTATACATTTACAACAATATGTAACTCTATTGAGCTCATGTGGCCCCCACCATCACCTCAGGGTCATACCTTGTTTTCAATGTACCCAGAACATGTTGTTGAGAACAAATATGATAACAAGTATAGTTTCCTTGAGAGCAGAGACTAATAGTCTACATAAGAATAACACATAGCAATAATAGGCAAAAGGCATTTGAAGTCTTAAAGGCAATTTAAAAGGTATATAAAAGCATTAACTCTTCTATATCAATTTCCCCCTTTTGTAAACGGTATAACCTTTGCCACAGGGTCAGCTGATGTCCACAAAGGAGCTACTGTCTCATGGGTCTAGTACCCATAAGGGGGCTTCCTACCTACTTCGCCCATCCACCCTCAGTGTGGACACTCACTTTCACCATCAGCAATGGCTACCTAGGGTCTATGATACACTACAGAAGGTTCAGCCTTAGATTCCTTTTTTTATGCATACATTATTAAGTAGCTTAAATAATACATATACTAGCGCTTTTACGGCTACATAAAGCAATAAGCAAAACAACAACATTTGCATACATGTCTGTATAATGCCAAAAATCCATCCTGCAAGGCCATTAAACCAATTTGCTGGATTTAGAAAAGAGAATTTGTTTACCCCACCAAGAGTCTCTGTTTGCACTATGTTTTAACCATTGGTCTCTAAGTTCACCTATTTTGTCTATACTGGCCCTGATCTGGAGATTGCCAGCAGGCCCAATATAATTACAACAGGTGGGACCAATTATTTGACACATAACCTTAATTTACTTTATAATAATAGTTAGGCATTGAAAACTGGGGGTTATTTGGCTAAAGTTGTGGGGGGGGGTAGGGCTGGCTCCAGATTTTCGTGGGCCCAGGGCCAAAGAGTGTCAATAGGCTCCTTTAACACATGCCGCAATTCATGATCCTCTCATACGGCAGAGAAATAGCGGTATAGTACAATGAAAAATACTTCACTTCTTACATCACATGACTGATATCCATTTTAAGTTCTCCAATAGCTCCAAAAACGGACAGTATATTACTCCATACAGTATTATGGCCACTGCATAGTGCGCTATACAGAGTAATGAGGCCCATATATTTCTCCATACAGAATCATTGGTCCCATATAATGTTCCATACAGTATATGATGAGTTCCACATAATGCTACAGTATATGTTGGTCCCCATGGATGAAGCTCCACTGTCTTATGGGCCCAAATAATGCTCCATATATAATGGGCCCCATTTCTAATGCTCCAGTGTATAATGGGCCCTGTAAATGCTGCACCCATGTCTGATGTCCACCTTTGGAATGCTCCAGTGTATGGTGGGACCCATATATCATTCTCCAGAGTATAGTGCTCCCCAAAAATTGCTCCCAACCTTTAAAACAATTAAATAAGTCTCCTCGCTAGGGAATCCCTGTACTAGTCTGGACTCCTCGTCGTCCCCATCTTCCATCTCTCTGCACTTGGACTGTTTAGGCAGAGGTGGTACAGACGTGATGTCATCGCGCTCTCTGACCAGAATGTCACTGTCAGGAAACGCGAAAGACGTCACCGCGGTGGAGCAGGGAGAGGTAAGTATTTCAACTTTGCAAGTGCTGTGATCCTGAGCAAGCAGGGGGGGCCCACTCATTGGCGATGGCACTGGCACAGGGCCCCTCATAGTACGGCGGTGTGTCTGACGGCGGGTGAGGGGCCCTGTGCCAGAGCCGTTGCCCATGAGTATGCCCCCCACCTTCTCAAGGAACCTGCACTTTCATCTGCATCTTCCTCTTTGTCACCATGTAAGGTGGTATAGTATGCGAGAAGGGGAACCTGAGTTTCATCAGGGTCAGATTCTGGCTGTGTAGAGTGCGAGGGGAATGCAGTGGTCTGGGTCAATGTACCAGCAGAATCATCTATCGGTGGCTGGGTATCAGTGCACTTGTGGCGCCCCCAGGAGTACGGTTGCCACAGTGACATTACCTTCCTCCTAGGGAGTGTGATGTCATGCTTGGGAGCAACGAAGGATCTCTCTAGCAGTTAAACCAGCACACAACACAGTTCCCACTCCAGGCCAGCAGGGAGAGCTCTGAACCTGACTGCTGAGGAGCTGCTCTCTGTGGTCGGGAGGAGGGAAGTTAGGGCAGTCTGTGAAGGGAAGGGGAAGTGTGTGGATGTGAGAAGGGGAGCTGGAGGACAAGCAGAGTTAAGGCTCACACCTAGCTGGAGCGCATGGTTCAGATTCCAGTCTCCTAGTTTGTAGCGACACTGACGGTCCTGCAGCAGAAACCGGAGGAAGTAGCAGCTGTAAATGCTCTGTTCCCAGCTAAGGCTCGGAGGCCCCAGCAGCGACTTGTGTGAGTCAGATGGAAAAGGCTACGGCTGCCTGCCATACGAGAAAATTTCAAAGGAGAGTCAACAGAGGGAACTTCAGTGAACTCAGTACTGCGAGTATCTCTGATAAGCGCTAGAACGGAGGCCACAATACCTATCTGCAGAGAGAGAATTCCTAATTTGCTTCCAGGCTGACCAACTCCTTCTCCATCTGTACTCTGGGTCCTGTACGGCACTTACCAAGTACAGGTAAAGGAACTGCACGACTGTGTCTGTCATCTTTCTCCTGTGCCTGGCGCACGGCTCTGCTACATACTGCACTGCACACCATCTACCAACTCTTTCATCTGCCCTGCGACTACGGCCCTACCTGTGCAGGGCTTCTACATCTTAGCTGCACCACAACATTTTTAACTCCATTTAGCCCAGTAAATACTTTGGGCCTAGTACCTGTGTCTACTGCTCAGCAGAGGAGCCCACCCGTGAACCTAGCTATGCCGCCTGTTTATGTAAGCACTTTCTGCTACTCAGCAGAGTTGCCCACCCGTGAACCAAGCTATGCCTCCTGTTCGACGAACCGAACCGAACTGGAAAACTACCGGGGTACTAGCTGGACACGCGAAGCTCTGGCATGCAAGATCGAGCAATAACAGGTCTGTCATGCCCTTACATGTCCGGGACTGCATGCGCGCTACACTGAAAGGACCAGCGTGTGTCGCTTACAGGTGCGGATAACCCACTGAACCCCGTTAGTGATGTGGATCTGGGATTCCAATTCTTCCCCGTGAATGAGGATTTCCCAGTAAGTGCAGGTCAACCGGAATTCCGGAATTAGGCCTAACCGGCATTCCAGAAAGAATGTGAAAAAATTAGGTGTCCAAACCACAGGTGCTGTAGCTTGCTTATCAGCTGGGCTCCTCTGCTGAGTAGCACGCAGTTCTTACATAAACAGGCGGCATAGCTAGGTTCATGACAGGTGGGCTCCTCTGCTGAGCAGTAGACACAGGTACTAGGCCCAAAGTATTCACTGGGCTAAATGGAGCTAAAAAATGGTTCTTACATAAACAAGCAGCACAGCTTGGTTCACGGGTGGGCTCCTCTGCTGAGTAGCAGACACAGTTACTAGGCCCAAAGTATTACCTGGGCTAAATGCAGTCAAAAACTGGTTCTTTCATAATCAGGTGGCATAGCTAGGTTTGTGAGTGGGCTCCTCTGCTGAGTAGCAGACAGTGGTAAAAGGCCCAAAAGGATTTTCTGGACAAGATGCGGAAAAAAAATATTAGAAACACACACGGTGTAGCTCCTTGACAGGTGCACTACACCGCTGGCTGCCAGACACCGCTACTATGCCATGAAACTGTCTATTAACATTGAAAACCATTATTAATGTGAAAATAAAGTTATGATTTTGGTGAACGAACCGTTCTCGAATGAAACCTCGAACAGCCGAATTTTAAGCAAAGTGTTCGAGTTTGACAAACGGCTCGAACACCGCCCAAAACAGCTCGAATTTGAACTTGGCGATCAGGTCAACTTGAACACCGCTCACCTCTAATCAGGAGGCAGACTCAGATGGTCTCAGGCCCAGTATGGATTCAACAAGATTGTAGAAAGTTGAGAAAGAGTACAGTATCACTGGATGCTAGGTATATATAGCATAGTTTAAACATTAAAAATCTCCGTGTATATTTCCGTATTCCGACAAAGACACTCACAGCCTCAGTATGGATTAGACAAGAATCTAAAAAGTAGAAAAAGGTGGGGTATTTTTCAATCTTCATATATATTTCAGTCTCAGTAAGACAGTCCAGACTCTCCGCAAGAGGAAATGAGATGGATACAAGTACAGACGGAAAGTCGAGTGATTGCAGAAATTTTGGAATTACTAATCACGGGAAAAACTCCCGGGAGAATTCTCAGAGGCGATGCTGACCCTCAATTACTTTGTGTGTGGAGACAGCGAAAACAGTTCTTTGTGAAGAAAGGGTTGCTGTATCGCAGTACCATGGATCCCATAACTGTTACTCATCTCCATCAAATTGTGATCACAGGGAGAGATGTAGACATTGTCCTCACTGCCTATCATGATCTGTCAGGTATCTTTGGAGTGCAAAAGACAGAAGCCACAGGCCGTAGGCGATTCTATTGGATTGGCATGAGAGGACACATTTAAAAATGTGGGCAGGAATGTCACACATCTGTGAGTAGGAGAACCGTGAAAGCTGATGATAAACCACCACTGCATCTCATTGTGAGTTGACGTCCATAACAAATGGAAGCCATTGATCATCTGAAGATAGAGCCCAGCAGGACAGGGTATAGCAATGTCTTAACCATCATCTATCAGTTCACCAAATTTGTAATGGCAGTCCCAGTGAAGGATTTAACAGCCCAGACTACACAGCGGTGGAGCAGGGAGAGGTAAGTATTGCAAGTGCTGGGGCCCTGAGCAAGCGGGGGGGCCCACTCGTGGGTGGCGGTACTGGCACAGGGCCCCTCATAGTACGCCGGTGTGTCTGATGGAGGGTGTGAACCCCCACCATCAGAGACACTTGATTGTACTATGAGGGACCCTGTGCCAGTGCCGTCGCCCAAGAGTGGGCCCACCCACCTGTCCAGGGCAACGGCACTCGCACGGGTGCGTGCGCGAGGTGGTGACCCCGGCCCAGGGGGGGAGGCAGCCCAGTTAGGGAGGTTGAAAAAATGGCATATGTTGATGTTGGACATTCAGCAGCTGAAAATGGAGGAATTGGAAAAGTCCGAGGAAGAGGAGGACAAAAGCGATCCATTTTTCGGGCAACCTACGTGTCAGCAGGGGAAGGTGGGACAAAATGCTTTGAAACCCATGCATGGTTCATTTTAATGAAGGTTAGATCATCAACATTTTGAGTCAACAGACGGGTCCTTTTTTCTGTCAGGATTGACCCAGCAGCTCTGAAGACTCTTTCGGATAGCACACTAGCAGCAGGGCAAGCGAGCTCCTGTAGGGCACATTGTGCTAATTCAGGCCAGATGTCCAGTTTACAGGCCCAATAGTCAAAGGGGAATGACCTGTGAGGGAGAACATCGATATGGGAGAAGTAGTTTGTAACCATAGTTGACAACTGCTGTCTCCTGTCACTTTCAATCGATGCAGTATTACCAGTCGTGTGAGCGGTACTTGAAAAATAAGTCCACAACATGGTCATGAAACCCCTGTGTCCAACAACACTTCAGCTGTGTGTACCACGAACACCTCTTCCATGTTGCCCCCTACGGCTCGTGGGAAAACAATCACCACCGCTGTGTGCTGGGAATGCCTCAAACAAACGGTTTACCAGAGTTGCTTGTTTGTTAGCCGATATTAGCTCTAGCTTCTCCTGTGGCATGATGTTTTGGAATTTGCCTTTATAGCGTGGATCCAGGATGCCGGCCAACCAGTAGTCGTTATCGTTCATCATTTTGGTAATGCGGGGGTCCCTTTTTAGGATCTGCAAGGCATAATCACACATGTGGGCCAATGTTCCAGGTGTCAATGATGCACTACGAGTGCTGGGTGGAGGAGCACTTTCTGGCAAATCAACATCCCTCCAGTCACACACAAACCCTGTACCTGACCTTGCCACTCCAACATTTTCTCTTGCCCCCTGAGAAGCATCCTCCTCCCCTAAATAATCATCCCCATCATCCTCCTCCTCCTCTTCTTCCTCCACCTCATCCAGGAAAGTTCCCTGAGCAGACAATGGTTGACTGTCATCAAGGCTTCCCTCCTCCTCTTCCTCCTCGGCTGCAGACGCCTGCTCCTTAATGTGCTTCAAAGTTTGCATGAGCAGACGCATACGTGGGATGCTCATGCTTATGATGGCGTCGTCTGCACTTACCAGCCGTGTGCATTCCTCATAACACTGAAGGACTTTACAGAGGTCTTTCAGCTTCGACCACTGCACACCAGACAACTCCATGTCTGCCCTCAAACTGCCTGCCCGTGTATCCTCCCACAAATGCATTACAGCCAGCCTCTGTTCGCACAGCCTCTGAACCATGTGCAGGGTGGAGTGAGTTCCACCTTGTTGCAACGTCGATAATTAGGCGGTGCTTGGGAAGGTGGAGCAATCGCTGCAGCTTCTGCATACGACTAGATTGTATGGGCGACTGGCGGATGTGCGAGCACAGTCTTCGCACCTTATGGAGCAGGGCTGTTAATTCCGGATAATTATTGAGGAAGCACTGCACCACCAGATTCAAGGTGTGAGCCAGGCAAGGTATGTGTCTGAGTTTTGAAAGGGCTATGGCTGCCACAAAATTCCGTCCGTTATCACTAACTACCTTGCCTGCCTCAAGATGTAGACTGCCCAGTCATGACTCAGTTTGTCGCTGCAAGTAGTCGGCTAGTACCTCCGCGGTGTGTCTGTTGTCGCCCAAACATATCATCTTCAGCACAGCCTGCTGACGCTTATCACTAGCTGTTCGATAGTGGGACACCTCGTGTGCAAAACTGGCAGCTGCAGATGGAGTGCTCGTGCGACTGCGCTCTGTGGACGAGCTTTCGCTTCTGGAGGAGGAGGAGGAGGGTCGAACGCCTACAGCCAACTGTTTCCTATACCGTGGGCTAGGCAGCACTGTCCCACCGCCGCTGTCCCCTGTTGGCCCTACATCCACCACATTAACCCAGTGCGCAGTGATGGACACGTAACGGCCCTGGCCATGCCTACTGGACCATGCATCTGTTGTGAGGTGCATCTTTCCACTCACCGATTGCTTGAGTGCATGGGCAATGCAGTCTTTCACATGCAGGTGGAGGGCTGGGATGGCTTTTCGAGAAAAGAAGTACCGACTGGGTAGGTCATAGCATGGTACTGCGTAGGCCAGGAGCTCGCGGAAAGATTAGTTTTCAACCTACCGGTAGGGCATCATCTCTAACGAGATTATTTTGGCAATGTGGGCGTTCAAACACTGTGTACGCGGATGAGAGGATGAGTACTTTCTTGTCCTACTGAGAGTCTCTGGTAGGGTGAGCTGGACTTGAGAGCTGCATATGGTGGAACTAACGGTGGACATGATGGACTGAGAAAGGGTTGCTGATGGTGATGGTGTTGGTGATCTTGCTGATGGCCAAGATTCAGTCTTCCGTAGCAATAACATTGTGATTCCCTGACTGCTTTGGCCTTGCGACGACACCCCAACATTTGCTGCTGGTGGTGTGCTAACCGGTGGGCTTACAGTGGGGGAAGCGATGTAGCGTTGCTGACTACCTTCATTCGGAGCAGGTGCACATGTGGTACGTGAGGTTTGGTAGTCCGTCAACGCATGCAAGTGCATGGTAGTTAAATGTCTAAGCATGCAACTGGTAATCAAATTTCTCAGATTTTTCCCTCGGCTAAAGGTCTTTGCGCACTTCTTACAGATAACCTTTGCCTGATTATTAGGATTTCATTCAAAAAAGGGCCACAGTGCACTCTTCCTACTATGGAAGACATTTTGAGGCCTTGCACGCTGTGCTAATTTGACCGTCTGGCCAAGCTGTCCTGCAACTCTTTGGGTTTTTGTAAACCGTTTTTGGACTGCTACGGGCCTGCCAGATAACAGCTATTGCGATGTCGATGCCTGCTGCGGATCCTCCTCCTCCTCTTCTGAGCTATTGGCAGCGGCACCCTCTTCCCCCAATGGATGCCAATCTGGGTCAACAACTGGGTCATCCATCACCTCCTCTTCAATTTCATGTGCACCTTCCTCTGTGTCACCGTGTAAGGTGGTATAGTATGCGGGAAGGGGCACCTGAGTTTCATCAGGGTCAGATTCTGGCTCAGTACACTGCGAGAAAAATGTAGTGCTCTGAGTGACTGTACCAGCAGAAAAATCTAGCAGTGGCTGTGCATCAGTGAACTCCATGTCCGATTCAACTTGGACTGGGGAATTCACGATTTGACTTGATAACCCAGGCATGGTATGTGAAAAGAGCTCCATGGAGTAATCTGTAGTGTGGCCTGCCGCATCCTTCACTTTTGGTAGGGGTGAAGGACACAAGGAAAGGTGTTGTTCCTGACCAGGAGCCACCACTGACGACTCAGTGCTTTTATTTTTTGAAACTTCAGAAAAGGAGGCGATAGAGCTGGAGGCTGAGTCAGCAATGAAAGTCAAAACTTGTTCCTGAAGCTGCGGCTTTAAAAGCGGTTTACCTACTCCCAGAAAAGGGAGCCTTCGAGACCTTGTGGAGCGAGACGATGATGCAGGCTCAACACCACCTGCCTTAGGTGCTATTGTGCTTTTGCCACTACCAGCAGATGCACCATCACCACCACCACCATCAGTACCAGCTGGTAACCCCCGCCCACTTCCACGGCCTCTTCCACCAAACTTCCTCAGTTTTGGAAAAATGTACCCAAAATACCACCAGCTATATGGTACTGTAAAATAAGGTACAAGGGGTATATAGAATGGGGAGAATTTGAATCTCACTAGAGATTTTAGGAGGCTGAACTATTATCTCAGGCCCAATATAGATTACACCTCAATTTAACAGGCTGAAATTGACTGGTGTATGACAAAGTACAAGGTATATATAGTATTGGGCAGAATTTGAATCTCCCTAGAGATTTTAGGAGACTGAACTATTATCTCAGGCCCACTATACAGGGCCGCAGCTATAAAGAGTCAAGTTGAGCCACTTGCTAAAGCGGCAGGCAGCAGGGGGCGGCATTATGCCCTCCTCTACCTGCAGGACCTACAATTTAGCCTCTGAGGCTGCACACTGATGCAGAGGTCCTGCAAGAGGCTGTAATTGATGGTCACAGGAGGAGAGTAGTCAGGGCCCCCTGATCATGTAACCCCTGACTCCTCCCCTCCTGTAACCTCATCACAGGTCATGTGCGCATAGAGCAGCCATATATGTGGAGTGCGGCTCTGCAGGTGGAGGTAGGTGCCGGAGGCTCCATTATTCTCTATGTGGAGTGCGGCTCTGCGGGTGGAAGTCGGTGCTGGAAGCTCCATTATTCTTTATGTGGAGTGCGGCTCTGCGGGTGGAGGTAGGTGCTGGAGGCTCCATTATTCTGTATGTGGAGAGTGGCTCTGCGGGTGGAGGTCGGTGCTGGAGGCCTCATTATTCTCTTTGTGGGGTGTGGCTCTGCGGGTGGAGGTCGGTGCTGGAGACCTCAATATTTTCTATGTGGAGTGCGGGTGGAGGTCGGTGCTGGAGGCTCCATTACTCTCTATGTGGAGTGCGGCTCTGCGGATGGAGGTCGGTGCTGGAGGCTCCATTATTCTCTATGTGGAGTGCGGGTGGAGGTCGGTGCTAGAGGACCCATTATTCTCTTTGTGGAGTGCGGCTTTGCGGGTGGAGGTCAGTGCTGGAGGCTCCATTATTCTCTATGTGGAGTGCGGCTCTGTGGGTGGAGGTCGGTGCTGGAGGCCCCATTATTCTCTATGTGGAGTGTGGCTCTGCGGGTGGAGGTAGGTGTCGGAGGCCCCATTATATTCTATGTGGAGTTCGGCTCTGCAGGTGGAGGTCGGTGCTGGAGGCTCCATTACTCTCTATGTGGAGTGTGGCTCTGCGGGTGGAGGTCGGTGCTGGAGGCTCCATTATTCTCTATGTGGAGTACGGCTCTGCGGGTGGAGCTTGGTGCTGGAGGCCCCATTATTCTCTATGTGGAGTACGGCTCTGCGGGTGGAGGTCGGTGCTGGAGGCTCCATTATTCTCTATGTGGAGTGTGGCTCTGCGTGTGGAGGTCGGTGCCATAGGCCCCATTATTCTCTATGTGGAGTGTGGCTCTGAGGGTGGAGGTCGGTGCTGGAGGCTCCATTATTCTCTATGTGGAGTGCGGATCTGTGGGTGGAGGTCTGTGCTGGAGGCTCCATTATGCTCTATGTGGAGTGTGGCTCTGCGGGTGGAGGTCGGTGCTGGAGGCCCCATTATTCTCTATGTGGAGTGTGGCTCTGCGGGTGGAGGTCGGTGCTGGAGGCCCCATTATTCTCTATGTGGAGTGCGGCTCTGCGGGTGGAGGTCGGTGCTGGAGGCCCCATTATTCTCTATGTGGAATGTGGCTCTGCGTGTAGAGGTAGGTGCAGGAGGCTCCATTATTCCCTATGTGGAGTGTGGCTCTGCAGGTGGAGGCCGGTGCTGGAGGCCCCATTATTCTCTATGTGGAGTGCGGCTCTGCGGGTCTAGGACGGTGCTGGAGGCTCCATTATTCTCTATGAGGAGTGCGGCTCTGCGGGTCTAGGTCGGTGCTGGAGGCTCCATTATTCTCTATGTGGAGTGTGGCTCTGCAGGTGGAGGTTGGTGCTGGAGGCTCCATCATTCTCTATGTGGAGTGCGGCTCTGCGGGTGGAGGTCGGTGCTGGAGGCCCCATTATTTTCTATGTGGTGTGCGGGTGGAGGTCGGGGCTGGAGGCTCCATTATTCTCTATGTGGAATGTGGCTCTGCGGGTGGAGGTCGGTGCTGGAGGCTCCATTATTCTCTATGTGGAGTGTGGCTCTGCGGGTGGAGGTCGGTGCTGGAGGCTCCATTATTCTCTATGTGGAGTGCGGCTCTGCGGGTGGCGGTCGGTGCTGGAGGCTCCATTAATCTCTATGTGTAGTGCGGCTCTGCGGATGGAGGTCGGTGCTGGAGGCTCCATTATTCTCTATGTGGAGTGTGGCTCTGCAGGTGGAGGTCAGTGCTGGAGGCCTCATTATTCTCTATGTGGAGTGTGGCTCTGCGGGTGGAGGTTGGTGCTGGAGGCCTCATTATTCTCTATGTGGAGTGCGAGTGGAGGTCAGTGCTGGAGGCTCCATTATTCTCTATGTGTAGTGCGGCTCTGCGGATGGAGGTCGGTGCTGGAGGCCCCATTATTCTCTATGTGAAGTGTGGCTCTGCGGGTGGAGGTCGGTGCTGGAGGCCTCACTATTCTCTATGTGGAGTGCGAGTGGAGGTCAGTGCTGGAGGCTCCATTATTCTCTATGTGGAGTGCGCTCTGCGGGTGGAGGTCGGTGCTGGAGGCTCCATTATTCTCTATGTGGAGTGCGGCTTTGCGGGTGGAGGTCGGTGCTGGAGGCTCCATTATTCTCTATGTGGATTGTGGCTCTGCGGGTGGAGGTCGGTGCTGGAGGCCCCATTATTCTCTATGTGGAGTGTGGCTCTGCGGGTGGGGGTAGGTGCCGGAGGCTCCATTGTTCTCTTTGTGGAGTGTGGCTCTGCGGGTAGAGGTCGGTGCTGGAGGCTCCATTATTCCCTATGTGGAGTGTGGCTCTGCGAGTGGGGGTAGGTGCCGGAGGATCCAATGTTCTCTTTGTGGAGTGTGGCTCTGCGGGTGGAGGTCGGTGCTGGAGGCTCCATTATTCTCTATGTGGAGTGTGGCTCTGCGGGTGGAGGTCGGTGCTGGAGGCTCCATTATTCTCTATGTGGAGTGCGGCTCTGCGGGTGGCGGTCGGTGCTGGAGGCTCCATTAATCTCTATGTGTAGTGCGGCTCTGCGGATGGAGGTCGGTGCTGGAGGCTCCATTATTCTCTATGTGGAGTGTGGCTCTGCAGGTGGAGGTCGGTGCTGGAGGCCCCATTATTCTCTATGTGGAGTGTTGCTCTGCGGGTGGAGGTCGTTGCTGGAGGCCTCATTATTCTCTATGTGGAGTGCGAGTGGAGGTCAGTGCTGGAGGCTCCATTATTCTCTATGTGGAGTGCGCTCTGCGGGTGGAGGTCGGTGCTGGAGGCTCCATTATTCTCTATGTGGAGTGCGGCTTTGCGGGTGGAGGTCGGTGCTGGAGGCTCCATTATTCTCTATGTGGAGTGTGGCTCTGCGGGTGGAGGTCGGTGCTGGAGGCCCCATTATTCTCTATGTGGAGTGTGGCTCTGCGGGTGGGGGTAGGTGCCGGAGGCTCCAATGTTCTCTTTGTGGAGTGTGGCTCTGCGGGTAGAGGTCGGTGCTGGAGGCTCCATTATTCCCTATGTGGAGTGTGGCTCTGCGAGTGGGGGTAGGTGCCGGAGGCTCCAATGTTCTCTTTGTGGAGTGTGGCTCTGCGAGTGGAGGTGGGTGCTGGAGGCTCCATTATTCTCTATGTGGAGTGCGGCTTTGCGGGTGGAAGTCGGTGCTGGAGGCCTCATTATTCTCTATGTGGAGTGCGGCTCTGCGGGTGGAGGTCGGTGCTGAAGGCTCCATTATTCTCTATGTGGATTGTGGCTCTGCGGGAGGAGGTCGGTGCTGGAGGCCCCATTATTCTCTATGTGGAGTGTGGCTCTGCGGGTGGGGGTAGGTGCCGGAGGCTCCAATGTTCTCTTTGTGGAGTGTGGCTCTGCGGGTGGAGGTCGGTGCTGGAGGCTCCATTATTCCCTATGTGGAGTGTGGCTCTGCAGGTGGAGGTTGGTGCTGGAGGCTCCATCATTCTCTATGTGGAGTGCGGCTCTGCGGGTGGAGGTCGGTGCTGGAGGCTCAATTATTCCCTATGTGGAGTGTGGCTCTGCGGGTGGAGGTCGGTGCTGGAGGCCCCATTATTTTCTATGTGGTGTGCGGGTGGAGGTCGGGGCTGGAGGCTCCATTATTCTCTATGTGGAGTGTGGCTCTGCGGGTGGAGGTCGGTGCTGGAGGCTCCATTATTCTCTATGTGGAGTGTGGCTCTGCGGGTGGAGGTCGGTGCTGGAGGCTCCATTATTCTCTATGTGGAGTGCGGCTCTGCGGGTGGCGGTCGGTGCTGGAGGCTCCATTAATCTCTATGTGTAGTGAGGCTCTGCGGATGGAGGTCGGTGCTGGAGGCTCCATTATTCTCTATGTGGAGTGTGGCTCTGCAGGTGGAGGTCGGTGCTGGAGGCCTCATTATTCTCTATGTGGAGTGTGGCTCTGCGGGTGGAGGTCGGTGCTGGAGGCCTCATTATTCTCTATGTGGAGTGCGAGTGGAGGTCAGTGCTGGAGGCTCCATTATTCTCTATGTGTAGTGCGGCTCTGCGGATGGAGGTCGGTGCTGGAGGCCCCATTATTCTCTATGTGGAGTGTGGCTCTGCGGGTGGAGGTCGGTGCTGGAGGCCTCATTATTCTCTATGTGGAGTGCGAGTGGAGGTCAGTGCTGGAGGCCCCTTTATTCTCTATGTTGAGTGCGCTCTGCGGGTGGAAGTCGGTGCTGGAGGCTCCATTATTCTCTATGTGGAGTGCGGCTTTGCGGGTGGAGGTCGGTGCTGGAGGCTCCATTATTCTCTATGTGGAGTGTGGCTCTGCGGGTGGAGGTCGGTGCTGGAGGCCCCATTATTCTCTATGTGGAGTGTGGCTCTGCGGGTGGGGGTAGGTGCCGGAGGCTCCAATGTTCTCATTGTGGAGTGTGGCTCTGCGGGTAGAGGTCGGTGCTGGAGGCTCCATTATTCCCTATGTGGAGTGTGGCTCTGCGAGTGGGGGTAGGTGCCGGAGGCTCCAATGTTCTCTTTGTGGAGTGTGGCTCTGCGGGTGGAGGTCGGTGCTGGAGGCTCCATTATTCTCTATGTGGAGTGTGGCTCTGCGGGTGGAGGTCGGTGCTGGAGGCTCCATTATTCTCTATGTGGAGTGCGGCTCTGCGGGTGGCGGTCGGTGCTGGAGGCTCCATTAATCTCTATGTGTAGTGCGGCTCTGCGGATGGAGGTCGGTGCTGGAGGCTCCATTATTCTCTATGTGGAGTGTGGCTCTGCAGGTGGAGGTCGGTGCTGGAGGCCCCATTATTCTCTATGTGGAGTGTGGCTCTGCGGGTGGAGGTCGGTGCTGGAGGCCTCATTATTCTCTATGTGGAGTGCGAGTGGAGGTCAGTGCTGGAGGCTCCATTATTCTCTATGTGGAGTGCGCTCTGCGGGTGGAGGTCGGTGCTGGAGGCTCCATTATTCTCTATGTGGAGTGCGGCTTTGCGGGTGGAGGTCGGTGCTGGAGGCTCCATTATTCTCTATGTGGATTGTGGCTCTGCGGGTGGAGGTCGGTGCTGGAGGCCCCATTATTCTCTATGTGGAGTGTGGCTCTGCGGGTGGGGGTAGGTGCCGGAGGCTCCAATGTTCTCTTTGTGGAGTGTGGCTCTGCGGGTAGAGGTCGGTGCTGGAGGCTCCATTATTCCCTATGTGGAGTGTGGCTCTGCGAGTGGGGGTAGGTGCCGGAGGCTCCAATGTTCTCTTTGTGGAGTGTGGCTCTGCGAGTGGAGGTCGGTGCTGGAGGCTCCATTATTCTCTATGTGGAGTGCGGCTTTGCGGGTGGAAGTCCGTGCTGGAGGCCTCATTATTCTCTATGTGGAGTGCGGCTCTGCGGGTGGAGGTCGGTGCTGGAGGCTCCATTATTCTCTATGTGGATTGTGGCTCTGCGGGTGGAGGTCGGTGATGGAGGCCCCATTATTCTCTATGTGGAGTGTGGCTCTGCGGGTGGGGGTAGGTGCCGGAGGCTCCAATGTTCTCTTTGTGGAGTGCGGCTCTGCGGGTGGAGGTCGGTGCTGGAGGCTCCATTATTCCCTATGTGGAGTGTGGCTCTGCGAGTGGGGGTAGGTGCCGGAGGCGCCAATGTTCTCTTTGTGAAGTGTGGATCTGCGGGTGGAGGTCGGTGCTGGAGGCTCCATTATTCTCTATGTGGAGTGTGGCTCTGCGTGTGAAGTTCGGTGCTGGAGGCCCCATTATTCTCTATGTGGATTGTGGCTCTGCAGGTGGAGATCGGTGCTGGATGCACCATTATTCTTGATGTGGAGTGCGGCTCTGCGGGTGGAGGTCGGTGCTGGAGGCCCCATTATTCTCAATATGGAGTGCAGCTCTGCGGGTGGAGGTCGGTGCTGGAGGCCCCATTATTCTCTATGTGGAGTGTGGCTCTGCGGGTGGAGGTCGGTGCTGGAGGCCCCATTATTCTCAATATGGAGTGCAGCTCTGCGGGTGGAGGTCGGTGCTGGAGGCCCCATTATTCTCTATGTGGAGTGTGGCTCTGCGAGTGGAGGTCGGTGCTTTAGGCTCCATTATTCACTATGTGGAGTGCGGCTCTGCAGGTGGAGGTCGGTGCTGGAGGCCCCATTATTCTCTATGTGGAGTGCGGGTGGAGGTCGGTGCTGGAGGTCCCATTATTCTCTATGTGGAGTGTGGCTCTGCAGGTGGAGGTCGGTGCTGGAGGCCCCATTATTCTTGATGTGGAGTGCGGCTCTGCGGGTGGAGGTCGGCGCTGGAGGCCCCATTATTCTCAATGTGGAGTGCGGCTCTGCGGGTGGAGGTCGGTGCTGGAAGCCCCATTATTCTTATTGTGGAGTGCGGCTCTGCAGGTGGAGGTCAGTGCTGGAGGCTCCATTATTCTCTATGTGGAGTGTGGCTCTGCGGGTGGAGGTCAGTGCTGGAGGCCCCATTATTCTCTATGTGGAGTGCGGGTGGAGGTCGGTGCTGGAGGCCCCATTATTCTCTATGTGGAGTGTGGCTCTGCAGGTGGAGGTTGGTGCTGGAGGCTCCATCATTCTCTATGTGAAGTGCGGCTCTGCGGGTGGAGGTCGGTGCTGGAGGCTCAATTATTCCCTATGTGGAGTGTGGCTCTGCGGGTGGAGGTCGGTGCTGGAGGCCCCATTATTCTCTATGTGGAGTGCAGGTGGAGGTCGGTGCTGGAGGCTCAATTATTCCCTATGTGGAGTGTGGCTCTGCGGGTGGAGGTCGGTGCTGGAGGCTCCATTATTCTCTATGTGGAGTGCGGCTCTGCGGGTGGAGGTCAGTGCTGGAGGCTCCATTATTCTCCATGTGGAGTGTGGCTCTGCGGGTGGAGGTCGGTGCTGGAGGCCCCATTATTCTCTATGTGTAGTGCGGCTCTGCGGGTGGAGGTCGGTTCTGGAGGCTCCATTATTCTCTATGTGGAGTGTGGCTCTGCGGGTGGAGGTCGGTGCTGGAGGCTCCATTATTTTCTACGTGGAGTGCGGCTCTGCGGGTGGAGGTTGGTGCTGGTGGCTCCATTATTTTCTATGTGGAGTGCGGCTCTGCAGGTGGAGGTAGGTGCCGGAGGCTCCAATGTTCTCTCTGTGGAGTGTGGCTCTGCGGGTGGAGGTAGGTGCTGGAGGCTCCATTAATCTCTATGTGTAGTGCGGCTCTGCGGATGGAGGTCGGTGCTGGAGGCTCCATTATTCTCTATGTGAAGTGCGGCTCTGCGGGTGGAGGTCAGTGCTGGAGGCTCCATTATTCTCCATGTGGAGTGCGGCTCGGCGGGTGGAGGTCGGTGCTGGAGGCTCCATTATTTTCTATGTGGAGTGCAGCTCTGCAGGTGGAGGTCAGTGCTGGAGGCTCCATTATTCTCTATGTGGAGTGCGGCTCTGCGGATGGAGGTCGGTGCTGGAGGCTCCATTATTCTCTATGTGGAGTGGGGCTCTGCGGGTTGAGGTCGGTGCTGGAGGCCCCATTATTCTCTATGTGGAGTGCAGCTCTACGGGTGGAGGTTGGTGCTGGAGGCTCCATTATTCTCTATGTGCAGGGCGGCTCTGCGGGTGGAGGTCGGTGCTGGAGGCCCCATTATTCTCTATGTGGAGTGTGGCTGTGCGGGTGGAGGTCGATGCTGGATGCTCCATTATTCTCTATGTGCAGGTCGGCTCTGCTGGTGGAGGTCGGTGCTGGAGGCTCCATTATTCTCTATGTGGAGTGCAGCTCTGCGGGTGGAGGTCGGTGCTGGAGGCTCCATTATTCTCTATGTGAAGTGCGGGTGGAGGTCGGTGCTGGAGGCCCCATTATTCTCTATGTGGAGTGTGGCTCTGCGGGTGGAGGTAGGTGCCGGAGGCGCCATTATTCTCTATCTGGAGTCCGGCTCTGCGGATGGAGGTCGGTGCTGGAGTCTCCATTATTCTCTATGTGGAGTGCGGCTCTGTGGGTGGATGTCGGTGCTGGAGGCTCCATTATTCTCTATGTGGAGTGCGGCTCTGCAGGTGGAGGTCGGTGCTGGAGGCCCCATTATTCTCTATGTGGAATGCGGCTCTGCGGGTGGAGGTCGGTGCTGGAGGCTCCATTATTCTCTATGTGGAGTGCGGATGGAGGTCGGTGCTGGAGGCTCCATTATTCTCTATGTGGAGTGTGGCTCTGCGGATGGAGGTCGGTGCTGGAGGCCCCATTATTCTCTATGTGGGGTGTGGCTCTGCGGATGGAGGTCGGTGCTGGAGGCCCCATTATTCTCTATGTGGAGTGGGGCTCTGCGGGTGGAGGTCGTTGCTGGAGGCCCCATTATTCTCTATGTGGAGTGGGGCTCTGCGGGTGGAGGTCGGTGCTGGAGGCTCAATTATTCTCTATTGACATGTCAATTCTTTCTGCAGTTTTGAAACCGCAGCGAATCCGCATGGAAAATTCCGCACCATCTGCACTGCGGTTTCCATTTTCCATTCATTTTAATGGTACTGTACAATGCAGCTGATTCTGCTGCGGTTCTGCAGGGCCAAATCCGCTGCGAATCCGCAGCAGAATCCGCAGCGTGTGCACACACCCTGAGTGCAGTTTTTGTGCGGATTTCGGCCGGTTTCACATTTGCGTTAAAGGTCGCAGCGTCGGCTTGCGCACGGCCGCCGCTAAGCCCCACCCCCTGGCGCGCCTCCGCCGGTAGCTCGGCCTCCGGGCGCATGACGCTGCATTTGTCATGCGTCCCCTATTTTTAACACTGAGGATGCAGGCCGTGCGCAATATGCATTTGGCGGCGCCTGCGTCCTTTTGACGGTGCGCCGAGCGCAACCAAATTGCAACAGGTTGCTTTTGCCACTGGTCGGCGACCCGTGAAAAGGACGCAGGTGCCGCCAAAACGCATACTGCGCACGGCCTGTGTCTGTGTGAGCGTGCAGAGGAGTATGCCCAGGGGTGACGTGTGTGTACATGCAGAGGAGTATGCACGGGGTGACGTGCGCGTGTGCGCAGAGGAGCATGCACAGGGGTGACGTGCGCGCCTGCGCAGAGGAGTATGCACAGGGGTGACGTGCGCGCGTGCGCAGAGGAGTATGCACAGGGGTGACATGCGCGCGTGCGCAGAGGAGTATGCACAGGGGTGACGTGCGAGCGTGCGCAGAGGAGTATGCACAGGGGTGACGTGCGCGCGTGCGCAGAGGAGTATGCACAGGGGTGACGTGCGCGCATGCAGAGGAGTATGCACAGGGGTGACGTGCACGCGTGCACAGAGGAGTATGCACAGGGGTGACGTGCGCGCGTGCGCAGAGGAGTATGCACAGGGGTGACATGCGCGCGTGCGCAGAGGAGTATGCACAGGGGTGACGTGCGAGCGTGCGCAGAGGAGTATGCACAGGGGTGACGTGCGCGCATGCAGAGGAGTATGCACAGGGGTGACGTGCACGCGTGCACAGAGGAGTATGCACAGGGGTGACGTGCGCGCGTGCGCAGAGGAGTATGCACAGGGGTGACATGCGCGCGTGCGCAGAGGAGTATGCACAGGGGTGACGTGCGAGCGTGCGCAGAGGAGTATGCACAGGGGTGACGTGCGCGCGTGCGCAGAGGAGTATGCACAGGGGTGACGTGCGCGCATGCAGAGGAGTATGCACAGGGGTGACGTGCACGCGTGCGCAGAGGAGTATGCACAGGGGTGACGTGCGCGCGTGCAGAGGAGTATGCACAGGGGTGACGTGCGTGCGCGCAGAGGATTATGCACAAGGGTGACGTACGCGCGCGCAGAGGAGTATGCACAGGGGTGACGTACGCGCGCGCAGAGGAGTATGCACAGGGGTGACGTGTGAGCGTGCGCAGAGGAGTATGCACAGGGGTGACGTGCGCGCGTGCGCAGAGGAGTATGCACAGGGGTGACGTGCGAGCGTGCGCAGAGGAGTATGCACAGGGGTGACGTGCGCGCGTTCACAGAGGAGTATGCACAGGGGTGACGTGCGCGCATGCGCAGAGGAGTATGCACAGGGGTGACGTGCGCGTGTGCAGAGGAGTATGCACAGGGGTGACGTGCGAGCGTACGCAGAGGAGTATGCACAGGGGTGACGTGCACGCGTGCGCAGAGAAGTATGCTCAGGGGTGACGTGCGCGCGTGCGCAGAGGAGTATGCACAGGGGTGACGTGCGAGCGTGCCAGAGGAGTATGCACAGGGGTGACGTGCGCGCGTGTGCAGAGAAGTATGCACAGGGGTGACGTGCGCGCGTGCAGAGGATTATGCACAGGGGTGACGTACGCGCGCGTAGAGGAGTGTGCACAGGGGTGACGTGCGTGCCCAGAGGAGTGTGCACAGGGGTGAGGTGCGCGCGCAGAGGAGTGTGCACAGGGGTGACGTGTGCGTATGCCCAGGGGTGACGTGTGGGCGCAGAGGGGTGGGGTGCGTGCAGCAGTGAATGGTAACATCCCAGTGATGTTTTTGCGGCATGCCTGCAGTGTGTGAGGTCCTGATGATTGTCACCCCAGTATATATGTCTTGTCTCCCACCTTCCTTAACCCCTTAGTGATGGAACCAAATTTTTGAAATCTGACCAGTGTCACTTTATGTGGTGATAACTCTGGAACGCTTCAACAAATCCCAGTGATTTTGAGACTGTTTTTTCCAGGTCACCACCTGACAGCACGCTGGAGGACGTCCTTCTTATCCACAGTGGGACAGGAAACCACGAGAGTTCAAAAGGACTCTCCCCTCACCACCCTTCAGTGTTTTTCCTGTCCCACTGCGGATAGGAAAGACGAGAGAGATCCGACCGTTCTGAGCAGATGGTGAGGATGGGGGGGCCCAGCCTTTCCCTTCCCACCTCAAGAATTCTGCAGGCTGACACCCACCTGAGGGTCCCTCAGCAGACCCAGTGTAGTGCTGCTCCTGGGAGACAGAGTCGCTTCCCCCCTGAAGGGGGCTCTCGACTCCAGGCGTCGCCTCTGATGTCCCTCTGCCGGGCCGCCTCTACAGAAGCTGCATCTCGTAAGCGGTTCCGGCACAATATCACCGCCGCAGGGCATCCCCGCAAGCCAGATGCGGCATCAGATCCGGGCCACAGCCAGGTGAAGCGGGCAGATCGTGGCCGGCTCGCGGCCGCGCCTCTCCGGGTGGCGGCGTCGCAGGCCCTGGCGCCACTTCCGGGTCGCCGGGTCCACGTCACTTCCGTTTTTTTCCGGCTGGCCGGATTGCGACACGGGCAGTCGCGTCACTTCCGGGGGGCGGGCTCGGGCGACTGCAATACTTCCGGGTAGCGGTTCAGTCAAGGCCGATTTCAAACTGAACCGTGCGCTCCCGGAGCTTGGAAGCTGACAGGCGACGTCTCCTCCAGGAGGATCTCGGAGCAGGTCGGACATCGCGGTGTGCCAATCCAGGTGCGCTGACCAGCGGCAGGCAGTGCGGCAGCCCCAGACAGCCATTCCTACAAAAACATGGAGGATCAGGCTAAAACTGAGACGGGGCCAGAGAGCCAGGGTCACGTGAGTACCTCACAAAAGGTTACTGCAGGACCCTAAGTTGGCAGATCCCACAGGACACATTCTATGTGTTCCAGGGGACCCCAGCGGAGAAGTAGTCCAGGAGGAAGGAGAAAAAGTGCCCAATCTGCGCCAAAAAAATAAAGGACACATGGCAAAAGCCCTTATGTGACGCATGCACCAGACGCATAGTGAGGGATGAGCATGCCACTATCATGTCTAACATGAGATCCATTATAAGGGAGGAGGTGCAGGCTTCAGTATCAGGCCTGAGATGCCCCCAGACTCCGCAGCCGATTCCCCAGGTATCCGGTAAAAGGCCAAGGGAGTCGGACTCCTCGTCGGAGGAGGACCCGTCCGAATCAGGGCTAGACGAGGAGGAGATGAGAGAACCCACAGAGAAGGGGAAGAGATATCTCTTTTCGTCCAGGTATTCGGACGAACTGCTGGGTGCAGTAAGACACACTATGCAGATGGAGGAACCCCCAGAGACTCTATCGGTACAGGACGAGATGTTTGAGGGGCTGCGGTCGCAGACCTCGATGGTCTTCCCAGTGAATATGCATATACGAGCGATGATCTTGGAGGAATGGGAAGAGGCGGAGAAGAGACTCACTGTCCCTAGAGACTTTAAACTTCGCCTACCATTTGACCTCCTCCCAGGAGGTCAAGGTCTGAGAGGAAATCCCAAAAATAGATATCCCGGTTGCAAAAGTGTCTAAAAAGATAGCCATTCCCTTTGAGGACTCTTCTAATCGGAAAGAGCCCATGGACAGGAAGGCAGACGGTCTCTTAAAGAGAGCCTGGGAAAGTTCGGCCGCGGTCATACAGGCTAATATAGCGGCAACGTCTGTAGCACGTTCAATGCACCTGTGGGTAGATGACTTAGAGGAGCACCTTACAGATAGAACCCCAAGGGAGACTATTCTAAAATCCCTTCCCTTGTTAAAATTAGCCACTGGTTTTTTAGCTGACGCTTCAGCGGAGACCGTCAGATTTACGGCCAGGAATCAATCCCTGACCAACGCGGCCAGGAGAGCCATCTGGCTAAAGAGCTGGTCGGGGGATATACAATCCAAGAATAAGTTCTGCTCAATCCCTTTTTCTGGAGGCAAGGTCTTTGGGCCTGTGCTTGACGATATTTTAGAAAAAGCCTCTGATGAGAAAAAAGGGTTCCCGGAAGAGAAATGCAAAAAATATCAGCCCTTTCGTAGACCCTGTTTTAACCAAAGGAAGGACTACAGAGGGAAAGGGAAAACCGGAAGATGGAGCTACCCCAAAGGGGGAGAGAGCAGGGGTAGAAATAGAGACTCCATCTTCTCCGGGTCAAACTCCCGAAGAAAATGACGCCACCAGAGTAGGGGGGCGATTGCTCGGGTTCCTAGGAGAGTGGCAGCAAATTTCCAGCAGCCCCTGGGTGCTACAGGTGATCTCTCAGGGGTACAGGATAGAGTTCGACTCCCTCCCTCCAAGCCGATTTCTGGTAACCAGCTCCCACCTCCATTCTGCCTCCCCCATGTGGTTGGACATTCAGGACCTCCTGGCGACGGCCGCAGTCATCCCAGTACCCGCTCGAGAGGAAGGCAGAGGGCACTACTCAAACCTTTTCTCGATAAAAAAGCCAGGAGAGTCCAGAACTATAATAAATCTCAAACCCCTTAACAGGTGGCTAAGATACAAAAGGTTCAAGATGGAATCAATAAAATCCACGATTCCTCTCCTAGGGAAGGGGGTGGTAATGTGTACTCTAGATTTAAAGAGTGCATATTACCATGTTCCCATCCATCCAGACCATCAGAGGTATCTCAGGTTTGCAGTCAGGAAAGAGGGCAAGATCTATCATTATCAGTTTCGCTGCCTCCCCTTTGGTCTAGCATCAGCCCCGAGTATCTTTACGAAACTGATGGTAGAGGTAGTGGCCTACCTAAGAATCAGAAATATCACGGTGGTCACTTACCTAGACGATTTCCTCATCATAGCAGATTCAGTGGCCCGGCTCAGACTCGACTGTCAGTCTTTGATTTCCACGCTGCAGAGCTTGGGTTGGATTATAAACTGGCAAAAATCAGATCTAATACCCAAGCCAAGGATAAAATTCCTGGGAGTAATGCTAGACTCAGAAGAAAGAATGTCTTACCTTCCAGAAGGAAAACAGACCAGCACAAAGGAAAGGATTCACCAGTTCGCAAAACAACGGGTCTCTATCAGGGAGGCCATGAAAATTCTAGGCTTGATGACGTCCTGTATTCCCTGCGTCAGATGGAGCCAGTTCCACTCTCGAGATCTACAACGGGCAGTTCTATGTTCCTGGGACAGAAGACAAAGCTCATTAGACAAGAAGATCCGATTGTCTCACCGAGTCAGGAATTCCCTGGTGTGTTGGACCGTTCCGAAAAATCTACGCGCCGGTGTCTCATGGATCCAGTCCCCGGAGGTCATAGTCACCACAGACACAAGCCAGCAAGGTTGGGGTGAACACGTCCAAGGAAGATACTACCAGGGACGATGGGGTCGGGAGGACAGCAAGGAGTCCTCCAACTTCAGGGAGCTTCATGCGGTATGGAAGGTACTATTGTCCGCCCAGTCACTGGTGAGAAACAAGCACGTCAAGGTACTGTCAGACAATACCACGACAGTAGCTTTCCTTCATCACCAAGGCGGTCCAAGACACCCAGGACTGCAACGTCTAGCCGAACAGATCTTCAGGTGGGCAGAAAAGAACACCCACTCAATCTCAGCAGTGCACCTAGAGGGCGACAAAAACCAGGTGGCAGACTTCCTCAGCAGGAGAAGAGTAGTTGCAACGGAATGGGAGCTGAACGACGAGGTATTCAACAACCTATGCAGCCAGTGGGGAACACCGGAGATAGACCTGTTCACAGTCAAGCAGAACACAAGCAGAACACAAACGTCAGGACCTTCTACTCTCTGAACCCTCAGGGGAACCCAGCAGGAATATCACAATCATGGAGCAAGGGCCTGTTATACGCCTTCCCGCCTCTCGCCCTCATACCGCGGACTCTCAGGAAAATCAACGAAGACAAAGCCAGAGTCATACTAATAGTGCCATTCTGGCCGAAGAGGAGTTGGTTCCCCTTGCTCAGGAAGATGGCAGAGGAAGAACCCATTCTTTGGCACCAGAAGCTAGAAGCACTCCAATTGTCGGCCTAGATCCTGAGCGGCAGGTCTTAAAATCAAATGGCCTGTCAGACGACGTCATCTCTACCCTGCAGGCGAGTAGGAAACCTGTAACCGCCGCAATATATAACAAGATCTGGAAAAGATTCTGCAGCTTCTGTGGAGAGACGACAGTTGAGACTGACCACCCCAACATCCCAAAGATTCTGGACTTCTTACAGGCAGGGTTCAAAAAGGGCCTTAGACCCAGTACGCTAAGAGTAAAGATCGCAGCCCTTAGCGTGTTCTATGACTGCACCCTGTCAGCACACTCATGGATAGCCCGTTTCTCCAGGGCTGTTCAGAGGGTCAAACCCTTAATAAGGAAGTCTGTTCCCCCCTGGGACCTTAACCTAGTCCTCAATGCACTCAATGTAAACATCCATTCCAGCTAGTGGCAGACATAGGAATTGGTAAATCGGGCAGCACGGTGGCTCAGTGGTTAGCGCTGCAGTCTTGCAGCGCTGGGGTCCTGGGTTCGAATCCCACCAAGGACAACATCTGCAAGGAGTTTGTATGTTCTCCCCGTGTTTTCGTGGGTTTCCTCCGGGCACTCCGGTTTCCTCCCACACTCCAAAGACATACTGATAGGGAATTTAGATTGTGAGCCCCATCGGGGACAGTGATGAAAATGTGTGCAAACTGTAAAGCGCTGCGGAATATGTTAGCGCTATATAAAAATAAAGATTATTATTATAATCTCTCGATCAGAACGGCATTTCTGGTAGCGATCACGTCAGCAAAGAGGCTAGGAGAACTTCAGGCCCTGTCTATCCAGGACCCTTATCTACAGGTGTTTGACGATAGATTAATCTTAAGACTTGACCCGGCTTTTCTTCCAAAGGTTGTCTCAGATTCAAATATGAATCAAGAGGTGGTACTCCCTTCATTCTGTCAGTTCCCTAAGAATAAAAAAGAGAGCGCCTACCATAACCTAGATGTCAGGGTGTCAGTACTCAGGTACCTAGACACAACCAGGCCTTGGAGAAAAGATAATAATCTCTTCATTGAATACAGAGGTCCGAATAAAGGGAGGAAAGCATCTAAATCCACAATCGCAAGATGGATTAAATCCACAATTAGTCTAGTCTATAGGACACGGGGGCAGATTCCCCCAGGGAACCTTAAAGCCCACTCAACTAGGGCCATGGCCACGTCATGGGCAGAGAGGGGGGGAGCTTCGGCAGAACAGATCTGCAGGGCAGCGTCCTGGTCCAGTCTCAGTACCTTCTCTAGACACTATAAATTAGATGTGGTATCCGCACAATTGGCATTTGGCAGAAAGGTACTCCACGCAGTAGTGCCACCCTAGGACCAGTCTCCTTTGGTACTACTCCAGCGTGCTGTCAGGTGGTGACCTGGAAAACGTTAATTAGACCTACCGGTAATTGTTTTTCCAGGAATCCATCCTGACAGCACTGTTAGTTCCCTCCCTATGATATTCATCCGTACTATTGTGATGTAACATGTGTACGTGGAAATTTTGTCATCCAGACGTGTTACTTTGAGAAATCACTGAAGGGTGGTGAGGGGAGGGTCCTTTTTAACTCTCATGGTTTCCTGTCCCACTGTGGATAAGAAGGACGTCCTCCAGCGTGCTGTCAGGATGGATTCCTGGAAACACAATTACCGGTAGGTCTAATTACCGTTTTTCGTGACACATTGTACTTTATGATAATGGTAAATTTAGGTCAATATGTTTCGTTTTTATTTATAACAAATATCAGAAATTTGAGAGAAATGTTAAAAATTAGCAATTTTCAAACTTTGAATGATTATCCCTGTAATCCAGATAGTGATACCACAGAAAAACATTAATAAATAACATTTTCCACATGCCTTCTTTACATCAGCCTCATTTGTAAAGTGTTTTTTTATTTTGTTAGCATTTTAGGAAGTTTAAAAATGGAGCAGTAATTTTTCATTTTATCAAGGAAATTTACAACATTTATTTTTTTAGTGACCTATCCAGGTTTGAAGTGACACCATTTTAAAAACAGCATCCCCTGACATATTGAAAAATGCAGTCAGGTAGTTTATTAACCCTTCAGGTGATTGTCAGGAATTAATGCAAAGTGGCATGACAGAAATGAAAATGTGTATTTTTGCCACCTAAATGCCACTAACTTCTGAACAGGTTACAACAGCCAGCAGACTCTAAGGCCGCTATTTGGGCGTGAATTGCCATGGCAAACATCAGGACCACACAATCAAGATCTCAGGGTGCCGATGGGGATAAAGAGGGAGCCCTCACACTCTTTTAACCATTTATATGATGTCACTATTGAGAGCAGCATCTATAAAGTTCCTGGCGGTGGGGGGGAACTTGCTGGAACGGGGGGGCGCTGCTGCGGTGCCCCTGCAGCGGCGCTTGCCTCTGACCCCCCGAGAATGTGCCAGAGCCCTATGGCTGCAGTGGGACCGGAGGGCAGCCCGGCGGAGTCGGTGCCGGCTGCCAGAAGATTGGAGCGGAGGACACTGTCGGGCTCCCAGTTGCCGTGGGGGGCCCTGAGCGACCGGGTGCCTCGCGATGGCTTGGCCGAATTGACTCTCGGCGGGGGGAGGCAGGAGCCTTCATTTGTGGGGGTGTCACGGCCCAGTTCCATCGGGGGGGTTCAGGCCTCCCACCCCGGCTCAGTCTGCAGCGGTGTTCGGGCCGCAACAACGTGGCGGTGAGTTCGCCGCCGGGAGGCGCGAGGTCCACGAGGCGTCATCGTCTGGGGATCCAAGATTTCCGGCTGGAGGGCACACAGCCCCCTCGCAGCCCGGTGAGTATGCGTCTATGTCCCCTGTTTGTCACCCGCTTTTGTCTTCGTCTGTGGTGGTAGGGGGCCCCTTAGCAGAGTCCATGGTCGGTGGGGATGAGGCTGGTTTTAGCAGTTCAGGGTCGGCTGGGGGAGTATGTGATATGTTGGCGGATGTGCGTAGCTTGCTTTTACGTTTGGAGCAGGGTTTTTTGGGGTCGTCGCCGGTAGCAGCGTGGGTTGGGCCACAGGGTGGCGGGTTGGCGGGTCAGGGCACGGCTGCGTTGGGCCCTTGTGTTAGCATGCCGGTGTCAGTGTCGGTGCAAACCGAGAAGGAAAAGGAGTATCGTGTGCATCTGGATGATCGGGCGCATGGCGAGGTGTATGTGTGTTTTGAGGGTTCGTTAGGGGCCCATTTGAAAAAGGAGGTGAAAGAGCGGATTTGGAAGGATGAATATGTGGAAATATTTTCGCTATTGCCTCTTGAGAAGTTTAATTTGGACAAAAGTAAGAAAGAGGATAGCAAAAAGGGAGAGGAAGAAAAGCGGAGGTGGCGCTTGATTCCGCAGACATTTGTAAATTGGCAGCAGGCGTTTGCTATTTTGGCGAGTGTTATCGGGGAACAGGCCCCTGATAATTGCTCCTCGTTATTTTGTTATTTGGATGCTATCGGGGAGGCTTATAGAGTTTACAGCGGTCAGGTGTGGCTGCGGTATGACGAGCAGTTTCGTCAGAGGAAAGCTGTGCGTCCGGCTATCCGCTGGGACCAAAAAGACATTGGCTTGTGGATGCGTGTGATAGCGCAAAATAAGTCTGGGAGTTCCTTTCTTGGGGGGGCTGGAAGCACCAGCCAGAATAGCGGCACTGCCGGCTTTACGGGTGGTGGGGGTCAAGGGCAGTCGGGAACGCACAAGGCGGGTGTTTGCTGGCAGTTTAATGACGGCCAGTGCAAGTTTGGGGCCAACTGTAAATTTAAACACCTCTGTTCAAACTGCAACGGTACTTCACATGGGGCATCAAAGTGTTTCAAGAAAGGGAAGTCCAAATCCGGTGGGGGTAATTCACAACGGGGAGACTCCAGTGAATCTGGAAAGGATGGTCCCATATCTTAATAGATACCCTGATAGGGTAGGAGCGGGGCTGTTGTATTCTGGTTTTCAGGTGGGTTTTCGGATTCCCGATCCTCCGTTTGAAATCCCGTTTGTTTTGAAAAATTTGCGCTCTGCTTTGGAGCATCCGTCAGTTGTTTCGGAGAAGATCCAAAAAGAAGTTTCATTGGGGCGCATGGCGGGCCCTTTCGTGTCTCCTCCTTTTCCGAATTTGGTCGTTTCCCCGTTGGGGGTGGTTCCGAAGAAGGAGCCCAATAAGTTTCGGCTCATTCAGCATTTGTCTTACCCACGGGGGAGGTCGGTTAACGACGGTATTGATCCGGAGATTTGTTCAATGGTATACTCTTCATTTGATGAAGCGGCGAGTAGGGTTCGGAAGTGTGGTCGCGGGGCCCTTATGGCTAAGACTGATGTTGAATCCGCTTTTCGTTTGCTTCCGGTTCACCCAGACAGCGTGAGGTTGTTGGGCTGTTTCTGGGAAGACAGGTTTTTTGTAGATAGGTGTTTACCTATGGGTTGTTCCTTGTCTTGTGCGTATTTTGAGGCTTTTAGATCTTTTCTTGAGTGGGTCGTGTGCGACGTCTCTGGTTGTGATTCGATAGTTCATTATTTGGACGATTTCTTGTGCATTGGCCCAGCAGATTCTTCACGTTGTCTCAGGATTTTGAAAGCGATTGAGTGGGTGGCGGATCGGTTCGGGGTTCCGCTGGCGCCCGTAAAAACTGAGGGCCCCAGTACGTGTTTGCGTTTTCTGGGGATTGTCATCAATACTGTCGAATGGGAATTTCGGTTGCCGGAGGACAAGCTTGATGGTTTGAGGTCTGAGGTGGTTCGTGCACGTCGGTTGCGGAAAATATCGTTGCGGGACCTTCAGTCGCTGTTGGGAAAGCTTAACTTCGCTTGTCGGGTGATGCCGATGGGTCGAGTTTTTTCACGTAGGCTGGCTAGCGCTACTTCGGGGGTTCGGGCTCCTCATCATTTTGTGAGATTGTCGGCAGAGCTCAGGGCTGATTTGGTGGTCTGGGAGTCCTTTTTGGAGAAGTACAACGGTCGTTCGTTGGTAATGGCTGATGTGGTCTGCAACGATGCTTTGGATTTGTTTACGGATGCGGCAGGCGGAATCGGTTTTGGTGCCTATTTTGGAGGGCAATGGTGCGCCGCTCAGTGGCCTGCTGCTTGGGTTTTGGCGGGGTTGGTGCGTAACATCACGTTGTTGGAGATTTTTCCGATTCTGGTGGCTGTTCATTTGTGGGGTCAGGAGTTTCGGAATCGGCGCGTTCGTTTCAATTGCGACAACATGGGGGTTGTGAGCGCGATTAATGGTCTTACTGCATCGTCCCCTCCAGTGGTCAGAGTTTTGCAGAAGTTGGTGCTAGCATGTTTGGCTTTGAATGCGCATGTGACGGCGACACATGTGCCTGGAGTGAAGAACGAGATAGCTGACTCTCTCGCTTACAGTGGGATCATTTTCGTTCCTTGGCCCCGGAGGCAGAGCTCGAGGGTCTGATTTGTCCGGAGGAATTGTGGAGGGTGGCTTACGAGCCGCGGAGTCACTGATCGTATCGTCTTTGGCACCAAAAACCTGGGAGGCCTACCGGAATGTGTGGAGTGCGTGGGAAGAGGTCCTTACGGCTGGCTCCACCAGTGGGGCCAGGCTTGAGCAAGAGGGTCTGTTGTTGCCATGGTTGGGGCAGGGCGCAAACGAAGGTTGGTCTCGGGCAAAGGTGACACATTTGTTGGCCGTATTGTCTTTCGGTTTTCGGTTGCGCGGGTACAGGGATTTGACAAAAACGTTTTTTGTAAGACAGGCGGCGAAAGGTTTTCACCGCTTTGGGGGGGGGGTGATTTACGGCGGCCCGTGTCGTTTAATATGCTTGAGCAATTGGGTCTGGTTTTGGGATCGGTATGCGCGGATGGTTATGAGGTTGCGTTGTTTCGTCTGGCTTTTTCCTTTGCATTTTTTTGGGCGCTGCGGATTGGGGAACTCGTGTCTCACAATAAAGAGTCTGTGGGCGGGTTGTTAGCCAGGGATGTGACTTTGACCGCTCAGGGCGTCGAATTTTGGCTACGTAGGTCGAAAACGGACCAGTCTGGAAAAGGCCGTCAAGTTGTGTTGGGGGTTGTCTCTGGTTCCGGAATGTGCCCGGTTCAGTCCTAGTCTGGGCGGATCTTTGTTGTGTCACGCAGACGGTGGAAGTTTGTCTCGATATCAGTTTGGTGCGGTGTTTAAGAAGTCAGTTCGGTGTTTGGGATTGGATGATTCTAGGTTTGCTTCGCATTCTTTTCGGATTGGTGCGGCGACTGAGGCAGCTGAGCGTGGTTTGGGTCCCTCTTTCATACAGCGTATCGGAGTGTGGAGGTCTAATCGTTATCATAGTTATGTTCGGCCTTAAGGCGTGCAGAAGGTGTGTCCGGTTGGTGTGGTCCATGGGGTAGATTAAATATTGCAAGTATTGGAGCGTTTTCTTTGCGATATGTTTCTGTGAGTGTCGTTTTGTGTTTCAGGTATGGAACCGCTGCTGATCTGGATATTTGGTCACTCCTTTGTTTACTGGGGAGCGGTGAGAGCCGATGTCAGGACCGACGGCAGACAGTTGGGAATTTCCAGATCGGCGGCGGTGGTGCGGTGGATCGGTTTTCGGGGCCTGGTGTGGCGTCGGGTGTTGCCGGAAATTCACGAGTGTGTTCGTTTGGACCGGGCACCAGATGTTCTCGTTATTCATGCTGGGGGTAATGATCTGGCTGTCCGTCCCTTCCGGGAGTTGATCAAGGACATTAAGCAAGATTGCTTGCGGTTGTGGGTGACTTATCGGGAAGTCACGATTGTGTGGTCGGAGATCGTGCCACGCAGGCGTTGGCGGTCCATGAGATCGTTGGAGAAGGTCAACCGGGCCAGGATCAAGGTTAACAGAGCGGTGTCCGCTTTTATAGTCAAAAACGGGGGAGTTGCCGTGCGACATTTTGATTTGGAGAAGGGTGAGGGCGATTACTGGTTGGCGGACGGGATTCACTTGAATGCAGTGGGTTCCGATATTTGGGCCCTTGCCCTTCAGGAGGGTATAGAGAAGGCTGTCGCTTGGCGGGTTGTGGGGGTCTCGGGTCATTGAGGTGTTCAAAAACCCCTCGTTGTGGCAGTTTTGTGGGAGGGGGAGTCCTTGAAGTCGGTGGAAATTGGTTTTGGAGACTCTCTGGGTAGGGTCTCCTTCGTTTAAAGGTATGCTGGTCGTGATCTGGTGAAAGGTGGATGGGGAGTTTTCCGTCGGAAGAGGGCGGATCCCCAAGAAGTTTGTGGACAACATCTATTGGTGTGCTGGTGCTCCCGAGCCTGTGGGGTAACGGCTGGGAGCAAATGGTCGGGGGTTGTCCACGATATTTGGACTATTTCACCACGATCTTGTGGCTTCAAGGACTTCTCCTTCCAGGGTTAAATTCATTGTACTCATGTTGTTTATGATACAGTGTTTATTGTTTGTTTATTGTTATAATAAAAGGCTGCTGTGGCTATAAAATTCCAAAAGAAATACCAGTGTCTGTGTATTAGTTGGCGCCGAGGTGGGGGTGGTCATTTTATGGTCACGGTGGGGTTTTTGGGGGTAAGTCAAGACGCTTGATATCCCCTTACGAGGTAAATACTTGACAATACCAACGTCAAGAAATGGCCGGAGTGAGCCTCCCAACCCCCTGGAAGAGGCGTGGGCGGAGGCCAACATGACGGGGGGTTGGAAGTTAGTGAGGGAAGGGGAAGGGTTAAAGGGGAGGGGGAGCTAGGGGGTATTTAAGACAGGGTCTGGGGGGAGCCCGCCCTCTGTTCCTGTTGTCCCAGCTCCTGAGCAGTCCCACCCTCCCTCCCTTTTTCTCTTGGGTTGGTAGTACGTGATTCTATTTTGGGTTATGGCGGTTTTGGGGGAGGGGGAGTCCTTGAAGTCGGTGGAAATTGGTTTTGGAGACTCTCTGGGTAGGGTCTCCTTCGTTTAAAGGTATGCAGGTCGTGATCTGGTGAAAGGTGGATGGGGAGTTTTCCGTCGGAAGAGGGCGGATCCCCAAGGAGTTTGTGGACAACATCTATTGGTGTGCTGGTGCTCCCGAGCCTGTGGGGTAACGGCTGGGAGCAAATGGTCGGGGGTTGTCCACGATATTTGGACTATTTCACCACGATCTTGTGGCTTCAAGGACTTCTCCTTCCAGGGTTAAATTCATTGTACTCATGTTGTTTATGATACAGTGTTTATTGTTTGTTTATTGTTATAATAAAAGGCTGCTGTGGCCATAAAATTCCAAAAGAAATACCGGTGTCTGTGTATTAGTTGGCGCCGAGGTGGGGGTGGTCATTTTATGGTCACGGTGGGGTTTTTGGGGGTAAGTCAAGACGCTTGATATCCCCTTACGAGGTAAATACTTGACAATACCAACGTCATGTTCCCCCGTAGCTATATTACAGGAGTTACTGCAGCACATGGAGCCTTTTTTGCTGTCTATATCCTACACTTAGGCTACTTTCACACAAATGCAATGCTTGGTAATGGAGTAGGGTGAAATCTGCAAGTAACACACTCAACGTCTGTCACTGACTTATGATCATGTCTGCAGTAGAAATTTTCAGCAACGTGTGAACATGGCCTTTCCTTAACAGCCATTGATCAGTGTACGGGCTTACGTCTGTGGATCTCCGTCTGATCTTGGACCGCAATGCGCGGACTGGTCAAGGGTCTTCTGACTGGAGCATGGCGGCTTCATGTAGTTCTGCGACTGTCATGCCCCATTCGGAACGCCGGCGACCGGTCCATGCATCGTGATGTGAGATCCATGAGCCCCAATATAGAGTGTATGTGTTAATCATACACACGAGTTGCATTGTGTCACACGACCACAGCATTACTTGTGGGCTGATATTCGTCTTCTGTTATTCTAGAGAAAGAACAGGCAGTGAACCGAGCAGGTGTGGACCAGGAATCTGTGCAGCCAGTAGGTATGTACATGTACACGGAGACTTTCCTGTTCGCTGCAGTGTTCAAAGCGGTTTTCATGCTAGACTTTGTACATATGTAACAATAAAGTAGAATTTTCAGATTTTGGTATAGAATCTAGTATCAATAAAATATACATTAAAAAAACTACAGCAGAGCGGATTTTCATTTTGTAATTCTTCTTTTAATGCCGACATCACTTCTGGATCCGGGTAGCTGGGATGAGAAGAGGCAGCCAAGATCTGGAACGTGAAATCCTCTGTCTGGGCCAAGAGCAGTGATAACCAACCACACACTGTAATCGCAGCAATTAGAGGAACTTCTGATCTCTGCCTTTCAACCCTCGATTGCAGCATTTGCAGCAAGAAAGCGATTTCAATTTGACTGTCACAGGGAATCTGTAACCACAATTGTATGGTTACACGGCAGGATTTATTTAACCCCCAATGTGATTTGCACTTTAATGACCAGGTAAATTTTTACAATTCTGACCAGTGTCACTTTATGAGGTAGTAACTCTGCAACGCTTTAACAGTTCCCACTAATTCTGAGATAGAAAAAAAAAATCTATCACCCATGACAGCACCAATGAGAGAGAGAGGGTTTTGCCTTTCAAGGAGAGAAAACCTCCTATATAAAAAAAAAGTGACACCTCTCTGCATCAGTTGGTTTCCTGTCCTTGATGGGTCACCTTCGGTGAGGCAACTTTCACACTTGCGTCGGTACGGGCCTGTCGCAATGCGTCGGCCCGACATACCGACGCACGTTGTGAAAGATTTGCACAACGGGGGCAGCGGATGCAGTTTTTCAACGCATCCGCTGCCCCATTGTAATGTCCAGGGAGGAGGGGGCGGAGTTTCGGCCGCGCATGCGCGGTCAAAAATGGCGGACACGACGCACAAAAAAAGTTACATGTAACTTTTTTGTGCGTCGCGCCCGCCAAAACACGACGCATCCATTGCACGATGGATGCGACATGTGGCCATACGTCGCAATGCGTCGCTAATGCAAGTCTATGGAGAAAAAACGCATCCTGCGGGCAACTTTGCAGGATGCGTTTTTTCTCCAAAACGGCGCATTGCGACGTACGTCACACGACGCTTGTGTGAAAGTAGCCTTAGACGACTGTTAAGACAAGAAGGAGAAAGTTCCCTACCTTGGGCTGGTCGGTGTCTGGCAGGGCACCGTCTCTGCTGCAGGCAGCACCAGGAGGAACTGGAAGTGCCACGGTAGGTCACACATGGAGGGTCTTCTCCAAGCGAGTGTGAACAGGGCACCAGCATCTGCATACAGGCTGGTGCCCGACGGCTGCACGACTCGGCATGGTGCAGTTCAAGGCGCAGGACGAATGTCCTGATGACGTGATGATGAAAGAGAAAAAAATACAAAAGATCAAAACAATGCCGAAGAAAGAAAATTGAAAAAGTGTTTCCAGAACTGGGCCGGTCTGTCTTCTAGCGCAGGGTTCCCCAACTCCAGTCCTCAAGGTCCACCAACAGATCATGTTTTCAGGATTTCCTTAGTATTGCTAAGGTGCTAATGGCATCACCTGTGCAATAAAAAGGAAATCCTAAAAACATGATCTGTTGGTGGGCCTTGAGGACTGGAGTTGGGGAACCCTGCTCTAGCAGGGCACTAGCTCTGCTGCGGCTGGCACCAGAAAAAGCTGGAAGCACCGTTGCAGGTCCCAGGGGTGTGTCCTCCCTACCTGAGCAAGAGTGAGTGGTGCAGTAACATTTCTTCACAGGCTGGTGCCCGACGGCTGCATGTCCTGGCATTGCGCAGGTCCGGCGGTGCGATCTCGGAAGTTGCGCCCTGATGACGTTCGCCGGTTACATATAGTGGGTAGGGAAAGTATTCAGACCCCTTTAAATTTTTCACTCTTTGTTTCATTGCAGCCATTTGGTAAATTCAAAAAAGTTCATTTTTTCTAATTAATGTACACTCTGCACCCCATTTTGACTGATAAAAACAGAAATGTAGACATTTTTGCTAATTTATTAAAAAAGAAAAACTGAAATATCACATGGTCAGAATTATTCAGACCCTTTGCTCAGTATTGAGTAGAAGCACCCTTTTGAGCTAGTACAGCCATGAGTCTTGGGAATGATGCAACAAGTTTTTCACACCTGGGTTTGGGGATCCTCTGCCATTGTTCCTTGCAGATCCTCTCCAGTTCTGTCAGGTTGGAGGGTGAACGTTGGTACCCAGCCATTTTCAAGTCTCTGCAGAGATGCTCAATTTGGTTTAGGTTAGGGCTCTGGCTGGGCCAATCAAGAATGGTCACAGAGTTGTTCTGAAGCCACTCCTTTGTTATTTTAGCTGTGTGCTTAGGGTCATTGTCTTGTTGGAAGGTGAACCTTCGGCCAAGTCAGAGGTCCAGAGCACTCTGGAAGAGGTTTTTATCCAGGATATCTCTGTACATGACTGCATTCATGTTTCCTTCATTTGCAATCAGTTGTCTTGTCCCTGCAACTGAAAAACACCCCCATAGCATGATGCTGCCACCACCATGTTTCACTGTTGGGATTGTATTGGGCAGGTGATGAGCAGTGCCTGGTTTTCTTCACACATACCGATTAGAATTATCACCAAAAAGTTCTATGTTCGTCTCATCAGACCAGAGAATCTTATTTTTCATAGTCTTTGAGTCCTTCATGTGTTTTTTTTTTAGCAAACTCTATGCGGGCTTTCATATGTCTGGCACTGAGGAGAGGCTTCCGTGGGACCACTCTGCTATAAAGGCCTGACTGGTGGAGGGCTGTACTGATAGTTGACTTTGTGGAACTTTTTCCAATCTTTCTACTGCATCTGTGGAGCTCAGCCACAGTGATCTTGGGGTTCTTCTTTACCTCTCTCACCAAGGCTATTCTCCCATGATTGCTCAGTTTGGCTGGACGGCCAGGTCTAGGAAGAATTGTGGTCATCCCAAACTTCTTCCATTTAAGGATCATGTAGGCCACTGTGCTCTTAGGAACCTTGAGTACAGTAGAAATTCTGTTGTATCCTTTGCCAGGTCTGTGCCTTGAAAAAATTCTGCCTCTGAGCTCCTTGGCCAGTTTCTTTTGACCTCATGATTCTCATTTGGTCTGACATGCACTGTGAGCTGTGAGGCCTTATATACACAGGTGTGTGCCTTTACAAATCAAGTCCTAACAGTTTAATTAAACAGCTGGACTCCAATGAAGGCGTAGAACCATCTCAAGGAGGGTCACGAGGAAATGGACAGCATGTGACTTAAATATGAGTGTTTGAGAAAAGGGTCTGAATACTTATGACCATGTGATATTTCAGTTTTTCGTTTTTATTTGCAAAAATTTCTACATTTCTGTTTTTTTCAGTCAAGATGGGGTGCAGAGTGAACATTAATGAGAAAAAAAATGAACTTTTTTGAATTTACCAAATTGGTGCAATGAAGCAAAGAGTGAAAAATTTAAAGGGGTCTGAATACTTTCTGTACCCACTGTATATCAAGATTCCACTTCAAGCATCCCCGCAAAAACAGCTAGCGCTAGACTCCGAGATCATAGCTCTACTAGAGAGTCGCGTATTGGTAGAGATTCCCCCTGAACAAAGTAGGAAGGGGTTCTGTTCCCCTTTATTCCTGATTAAAAAAAACACGGTTCATTCAGGACAATAATAAATCCAAAGGCCTTAAATTCCTGAATAGTTCAACGTTTAAGATGGAGTCGGTAAGAACGGCACTGAAGGTAATCTATTATATTTTAGTCTTGGACCTCCAGATGCCTACTACCATGTGCCAATACATGCATAAAATTAAAAATTCAAGAAGTTTAACCCTTCAGGTGCTTCACCGGATTTTTTGGAATGTGTAAGGAAAAAATAAACTTTTTTATTTTACTTTAAACCCACATTCTTTTTTTATTTTCAAGGTTAACCGGAAAAAAAGGCAATCTGACACACTCCACAAGGTCATTGCTAAAGAAGCTGGCTGTTCACAGAGTGCTCTATCCAAGCATGTTAATGGAAAGTTGAGTGGAAGGAAAAAGTGTGGTAGAAAAAGGTGCACAAGTAACCATGATAACCGCAGCCTTGAAAGGATTGTTAAGAAAAGGCCATTCAAAAATTGAGGGTGAGATTCACAAGGAGTGGACTGCTGCTGGAGTCATTGCTTCAAGAGCCACCACACACAGACGTATCCAGGACATGGGCTACAAGCGTCACATTCCTTGTGTCAAACCACTCAGTCATGACCAATAGACAATGCCAGGAGCGTCTTTCCTGAGCAAGGAGAAAAAGAACTGAACTGTTGCTCAGTGGTCCAAGGTGTTGTTTTCAGCTGAAAGTAAATTTTGCATTTTATTTGGAAATCAAGGTCCCAGAGTCTGGAGGAAGAGAGGAGAGGCGTCAATTCAAGCTGCTGGAGGTCTAGTGTGAAGTTTCCACAATCAGTGATGGTTAGGGGAGCAATGTCATCTGCTGGCGTAGGTCCACTGTGTGTTATCAAGACCAAAGTCAGCACAGCCGACTACCAGGAAATTTTAGAGCACTTCATGCTTTCCTCTGCTGACAAGCTTTTTGGAGAAGGAAATTTCATTCTCCAGCAGGACTTGGCACCTGTCTACACTGCCAAAAGTAAGATAAGATAATCCTTTAATCGTTCCACCATGGG
The DNA here is from genome assembly GCF_039654945.1 of Dendrobates tinctorius. Classification (NCBI taxonomy): domain Eukaryota; kingdom Metazoa; phylum Chordata; class Amphibia; order Anura; family Dendrobatidae; genus Dendrobates; species Dendrobates tinctorius. The sequence continues at coordinate 51,829,225 of NW_027361707.1, forward strand.
GAAATTCAGAAGTACCAATACCTGGTGTAAAAACAACAGTATCACTCTGCTTGATTGGCCAGCAACTCGCCTGACCTTAACCCCATAGAGAATCCATGGCTGTTGTGAACTCTCTTAATCCGACTTTTGAGGCAAGGCTCCCTCTGGTGGATACTGCTGGTAGTGGAGCTGGTCAACATGATGTTAACCCAACAGCTGCAGAAGATAATTGGAGGACTGGGGGTAGTGACTCGGACTACATAAGCGAGCAGGCTTCTCTCAGTGGCTGCCGGTGATACTCCTTTCTTTGCTTACTGAGGATTTCTGTCTCCTGCCTGATCCTGCATTTTTTCAGCTAAGTGTCATTTGCTAAACCCTTTGCATCTGATTTTGCCTTGCTGTCAGGGGGCAGCTTGCTCCCCCAGGGGCTGCTGGCTCCTGCCCTGTATTTTTGTATCTTGTGTTTGTTTGCTCAGTCCCCTGATGTATTAGCCTGTTGCTAGCCGCCAGTTCACACGTGAGTGCTGATATCGTGGGGGCGAGGTTTGTGCAAAGCTCAGTATTTTTGTACATCAGTCGTGTTGGAATTGTTAGGGTTTTTGCGTGATTGCAGACAGTGCCTTTTCTGTCCTGTCCTATCTAGTCAGTGTGGGCCCCATCATTTGCTCAGTCTATTTTCTGTCTGTGTTTGTGCTTCATCTTGTCTCACCGACAATATATGTTTTGGGGCTGTCTATTCCTTTGGGAATCTGCTCTGGGGCAGTTTAGATTTCACCTTTCTGTCTTTAGGCTTAGTTAGTCCTCCGGCTGTGACGAAGCGTTTAGGGCAATGTAGGAACGCTCCACGGCTACTGCTAGTTGTGTTGTTAAGATCAGGGGTCTGTAATCCGCTGAGCGACCAAACTCTCTGGTGTTCTGGTGGCATAGCCTATTGCGCTCTCCTCCTTGGTGACCCATTCATGACACATGGCGTATTGTCAAGAGGAAGATGAGAGACACCAGACTCAACAATGCAGATGAGCTGAAGGCTGCTATCAAAGAAAGCTGGGCTTCCATAACACCTCAGCAGTGCCACAGGCTGATCGTCTCCATGCCACGCCGCATTGATGCTGTAATTGATGCAAAAGGAGCCCCGACCAAGTATTGAGTGCATTTACTGAACCTACATTTCGGATTTTAAAATCCATTTTTCAAGTTGGTGTTATAAAGTATTCTAATTTATTGAGATAATGACGTTTGGGTTTTCATTGGTTGTATGCCATAATCATCAACATAAACAGAAATAAACACTTGAAATAGATCACTCTGTAATGACTCTATATAATATATGAGTTTCACTTTTTGTATTGAAGAACTGCAATTTAACTTTTTGATGTTCTAATTTGGTGAGAAGCAGCTGTATATGTGAAAAAAGGTACATCAGATGCACAAGCCGAAAACTGAAAAAGAGAATTGCGGAACACAATTAGAACATTAAGGCTATGGGCCCACGTAGCGTTTTAAAACGCTCACTAAAAACCGGACTCCTTCCCAGAAATCGCGCGTTTTTTTCCATGCGATTTCACCGCGATTTTACCGCGATTATAATCGCGATTTTGCCGCGATTTTCGCGTGCGATATTCAAGCACTTTCCAAGCGATTTGAAGCATCGCTTGGAAAGTGATTGACAGGTTGGTCACCCTCGTCAAACATAGTGTTTGACAAGTTTGACCAGGTTTTTACTATTGAGGCCGCCTATGCGGCATCAATAGTAAAAGATAGGATGTTAAAATGCTAAAAAAAATAAAAAATCGGGGTATATTTACCTTCCGGCGTCCCGCGCTGCATTCCCGGGCCACAGCGTTCCCAGTAATGCCTTGCGAGACCTGTGATGACATAGTCTCGCGTTGCTAAAGCGATCTTGCGAGACCGCTAGAGTCACGCGAGACTACGTCATTACAGGGCCTTGTCGCAAGGCATTACTGGGAACGCTTAGGCCGGGAATGCAGCGCGGGACGCCGGAAGGTAAATATACCCCGATTTTTTATTTTTTATTCTTTTTTTTACAGGGGTATGGTACCCAGGGCCTGGAGGACAGTCTCCTCTCCTCCACACCGTGGGTACCAACCGCATATGAGACGCTTAACTTCCCGCATGGTGGGCATAGCCACATGCGGGAAGTAAGCGATTCTCATGCATTCCTATGGGTGCGGAATCGCGGCAATTGTTTGCGATTCCGCACAAAAGAATGAGCATGCTGCGATTTTTTCCGCGATGCGATTTCGCCACGGAAAAAAACGCAGCATTAGCACAGCATGTGCGGAATGCCATAGGAATGCATGGGGGGGTGTTCTGTGCACGATTTTTAAACGTTTTCGCAGCATTTTTGCGCCGAAAATCGCGGTAAAAATGCTTAAAAATCGCTATGTGGGCACACAGCCTAAGGGTATGTGCATACGTTGCAGATTTGCCTGCAGAATTTTCTGCACAGAATCTGCATCTCTTGGCAGAAAACGCAGGTAAAAATCCGCACGTTTTTTGTGCGGATTTTCATGCAGATTTGTCTGCGTTTTTGTGAGCTAAATAAAGATAATATACTTAAAAAAAAAGTGATGTCATTTCCTAGTCCAACCTCTTCTCATTCTCCATTTTGGAAAGCCTTCCAATTCCAAAACATGAGTACCCAGGAAATTCCACAGCGGAGCCCACAGGGTGGCGAACAGCAGAGCGAACAGCATTTGCGGCTACGCAGGCCATATCGCCTGTTGCTGTTGGGAGTGTTGCTCCAAATGCTGAATCATCAAAGAGAACAGGTAAGCTAAAGTATGTGTAATATTTACATGTCTTTGATTTTTCACCGTGTTGTGCACTAACAAATATTTTTATCTTAGGCCTGTTTCATAACTCCGCCATCGGCGGTCAGTTGAAATCCGCCAAAGGTTGAAACCAGCGGATCCGTGATGGACGGATGTCAGCGTAGCACGTAGGATGAAGGATCCGTGGGAGACGCGATGCGGCCAAATTTAAAGCGACCGCGGCGGTCGCGAATTGCATGTAGATCGCGTGAGGTGGAGCGCGACCGGGAGAGGGACATCGCGGGAGCTGGAGTAGCGTGATTGGGATATCGCGGGAGGTGGAGTGTGATATCGCGGGTGGTGGAGCGCGATATCGCGGGAGGTGGAGCGCGATCGGGATGTTGCGGGAGGGACGGGTGAGTAGGAGGAGGGAGGGAGGGAGAGAGAGAGAGAGATTTTATCGGCTCCCGGAGCGGCATTTATGGGTTATTGCTGAAATTAGCGGACCGTCAAAGCAAAAAAAGTTGCACGGTCCGTTTCATCCGCCCGGAAGCCGCTAAAATCTTGGCGGATCCGTTACAAAACGGGTGGGACGGACGACCGTCAGTCAAGATCCACCAATAATGTAAGTCTATGGGGGAAAAAAACGGATCCTCCCCTCTTTTGGCGGATCCGTCTTTTTTAAAATTTGGCAGATTTTGACTGAAGGGAAAAAACGGATGTGTGAAACAGGCCTTAGGAGCAGCTCGGAAGGAGAGCCCGAAAGATGTGGGTGCACCCAATTGTGGCAGAGCGGACAGCGAAGGGGCACGTTCACATGCTATACAGAGATTTGAGGAGGCAAGTTAACCGTATGTAAACATAATTTCTTATGTAAAATGTGTTCGACAAAAAATATCCACATATTGCCTACCTTTTTTTTAACCTCAATTTTTTTTTTTACAGATATCCAGAGAAATTCATGGAATTCTGCCGGCTAACCTTCCCCGCTTTTGACCAACTTCTAATTATCTTGGTATCTGAACTGACATTTGCGGATACGGTCATGAGGAAGGCCATTTCTGCTGAGGAAAGGCTGCTCATCACCTTGTGGTAAGTAAATTTTTTTTTTGTTTGTCATAAGGCCTCTTTCACATGTTAGTGTGTACGATACGTGTGGTGACAGTTTTCACATGTACCAGAGACACTGACACACATAGACCCATTCAAATGAATGAGTCTATGCACATGTCAGCGTGTTTTCACAGACCGTGTGTCCATGTGCAAAACAGGTTTTTGTTGTTTTTTTTCCGGCAGCACCGTCCACAAACCGTCACACACACGGAGAACACACATAGATGTCCTCCGTGTAACACGCTTCGGTGTCGATGAAAAAGCGCTACAGTAAGCGCTGTTCCCCAGCGGCAGGTGCTGAAGATGCTCTCATTATTCTCCCCGCCTCTGCCGGCGATCAGCGCAAACAGGGATAGAGCAAAGTACTGAGGAGCGCATGCGCTAGGCATCTTAGACCTTGCGCCATGCATGAATTTGCTCTGCCCTTAACAAGGAAGATGAGTATGGCTGCACAGTAGAGTGATGAAGATAGCAGGAGGGTGTCGTATCAAGATGTGTGGTGCCGGACAATGACCTGCAACACCCATCTGACAGGACCGCCCCAAACAGGTAAGTAAACCAAAAATTATTTTTGTTATCTTTCCTGTCGGACTGGGGGCTTATTAACAGCATTAGAGAATGCTGTAGAAAAGTCCTGAAAGGCGGTAGCCAAATCTTATACTGCTGACAGGTTCCCTTAAATTTTTGGGTGACACTTCTAATCATCTTTTCTTTTCCTTTGCAGATTTCTGGCCACAGGAGAGAGCTATACATCACTACACCTCCAATTTAGAGTTGGCTAATCCACCATCTCTCAAATTGTGAGGTGCACATGTAACGTGATCTGACAGAAGTTGCAGCCCATTGTGATGCCTTCCCCAACCGAGAAGACTTGGCTGCAGGTTGCAGCAAGCTTTCAGTCTGTGGCCAATTTCCCAAACTGCATAGGTGCCGTTGATGGAAAACATGTAAGGGTTCAGCAGCCACCACGATCAGGATCTTTAATTGTAAGGAATATTTTTCGGTGGTCCTGATGCCGGTGGCTGATGTGCATTACAAATTTGTTGCCATTGATGTCGGTGCCTATGGCCGTACTGGGGACTCTCAGATGATGCCAACGTCACAGATTGGTCTGCAAATTCTTTGAGATTGCGGAACGCTTCCAGCCCCACGACTTTTGCTGGGTTCCACACATTCAGTTCCCTTTGTGATGGTATCGGATGAGGCATTTCCCTTAATGGCAAACCTGCTTCGCCCAAACCCACGAAGGGGACTGGATGCCCAGCGGAGGATTTTTAATTATCGGCTGAGTTGTGCACGCAGATATGTGGAATGCACCTTCGGAATCATGAGTAGTCAGTGGAGGATCTTTCACACACCCATCCAGTTGGATGCAGACACCGTTGACGCTGTGATGAAGGTATGCTGTGTACTCCATAACTATGATCGTGAGTACAGCACTGACGTAGATGTGGAGTACCAGCAGCCAGTATTTAATCCAGTATTTGCGTTGAGAAACATGTGATGGTGTCTCCGCGGCTCTTGATTTACATGTTTTTGCATATTTCCCATAAGGGATGGGGGCAATGCTCTAGCATCACTGCATTGAGAAACATGTGATGGTGTCTCCGCAGTGTTGGATGTTGATCTCTATGAGTTAATTCATCCTCATTTTTCACAGTATTTAATCCAGGGCCCAACTTGGGTCTGGGAAGGCCATCCAACTCTGGTGCGTGTTTGAGAAACCTTTCCTGACTACTTTATGAGTCCAGAAGGTGCCGTGCACTGGCAATACTCCTGTGTAGGTGATGTGCAACCTGACCAGCAGAGGATGGAAGAAAATTAAACAAAAAGAAGAAAACCAAGAAAATTGATTATTTGTTTGGGTCCAAAATGCTAACTATATTTTTATTTATTAAAAAAAAACATAAATGCATGTTGGTTTGTTGTGTTTTATGTATTTTTATAGTATTATAATTTGGATTGATGGGAGAGGGATCATCACATGACTCTCTCCTCCATCACTGCTTTCTGTATCAGCTTCTATGATGCTGATTACTTTAATGCACAATTCTTGGGAGGGGAGGTGGCGGTGCGGTGCCGTGACCCTCTTACTCAGGGGAACCATAGTGGCTGCATGGGTGCCCCTGGAGGAGGTGTGACCCTAGGTAGATGTGTAGGGAAGGTGACCTGACGGACGGACGGACTAGTCAGAGTGAAGAAAGATAGGTTTGCACAGTGTAGGTTGGAGTCAGTGATTACAGTGGGGAAACAACTAGGAAAGTGTAGTGGACGTGCAGTACCTTGGGATGACCATTAGATGGCAGGGAGGAGTGTGAGCAAAGGACTTTACAGCAGCTTAGGGCTTTAGAAACCGTTGGTCATGGGGGGCGTGGTGACAGTTAGAGTGACAGTTTCAAGGAACCGGGAGAGTTATAAATACTGAGGGAGGGTTCCAGAAGGTTCCAGTCCCCAGGGGGAGCTCAGGTGACAGGAGGACTACGACAGTCTGTGTGCCCTGAGGAGAATCCGACCAAGGGGACTGAGGAGAGGAAACGTCAGGGTGGTAGTCCTGACAGGAAAGGACCGCAGCAGACACTAGGCTCTGGGTGAAGGACACCGTATGTAACACGACGACTGAGCAGTAGAAGCGCTGTTGGTTTACGGGCCTAAGGCGGCCACAGTGACGGACCTGTCAGGAGCGTCGAAAGGAGGGGACGGTGTGTGCAGACACGTCCCTAGTGTACGGTGTGAGAAGCGGCTCTGGAAACGGAGGGCCGCGAGGTGTGCCGTCAGTCGGACGGCCAGCGTGAATAAACTTGGACCTGTTGCACCCAGAATCTGCCTCCATCGTGTCTCTGTTATCATCTCTGCGCGGTAAGAAGTGGGACCACCCCCTATCATCCCCCAGCTCGGCCCACTACCGACACTACAGATGCCTGGTATGCTTGCCCATAATGCTGGACATCAGGGCTGTGGAGTCGGTAAGGCAAACCTCCCACTACAACTCTGACTCCTCAATTTCCATGACTCTGACTCCAACATAATGGGCTACGACTCCGACTCCACAGCCCTGCGGGCCATGATCTTGGGCCGGGAACACACTTGCGAGTGTGATGCGAGAGACTTGCATCAATACCTGCCACTGTCGTCGGTTTTCAGTACCGTAGTGTGCGGCAGCATAGAAATACATGCAGATGTACAATACGGCAACGCATGCTGATGGCAGTGGCGGAAATTGAAGAGAAAGTCTCTTGCGAGTTTGGAAAGATCAACACTTGCAAATGTGACTCCGGCAAAATGTAAGTCCATGATAGCCATAACAAGGCTATAACATGGCTATTATCATTTTTAGATTGCATTGTGACTGATTCTGCTCAGTCAAAAGTATCCATCCAAAGATGTTGGTGTAGGGTGGGAAGGTTGCCAGGAACATATTTAGATCTCGGCTGTTCATTAGGTCAGTGAATACATTTGTATCACCACTCCAGCACTCTAATAAATGATCTGGAGTAGTGGCAAAAGTATGTTATTTATCAAAAGAGCCATTGTATATAACCCTCATGTTAATGGTGAGTAAATAATCCCAAAAATTTTCAAATATAACTTTATCTTAACCCCGTTCTGACATCAGACGTACTATCCCGTCCATGGGACCCGGGCCCCTATGCCCATGGACGGGATAGTACGTCTAGCGCGATCAGCGGCGCCCACGTGGTGAGCGCCGCTGATCGCGGCCGGGTGTCAGCTAATTATCACAGCTGACACCCGGCACAATGTGTCAGGGGCGGTCACGGACCGCCCCCGACATGTTAACCCCTTGCACACCACGATCAAACATGATCGCGGTGTATCGGGGGTTAAAGGGAAGCATCGGCAGGGAGGGGGCTCCCTCCGTGCTTCCCTGAGCCCCCCACGGCAGCGCAATGTGCAGCGCTGCTGCGGGGGTCTCTTTCCCTACAGGCCCCCGAATCCAAGATGGTGACGGGGGCCTGCAGGGAGCTGTCTTCCTCAGTGTCTGCAAAGCGCAGGCATGAGGAAGTCTGCAGTACTGCCTGTGACAGATCACTGATCTGTCACAGTGATCTGTGATGTGACAGATCAGCGATCTGTCACAGGACAGTGATGTCCCACCTGGGACAATGTAATAAAGTTAAAAAAAATAAAAAAAAGTGTTAAAATAATTTTTTAAAAAAATCGCCAAATAAATTAGAAAAAAAAAAAATATTCCCCCAATAAATCCATTTTTTGGAGATAAAAAAAAAAACCAATAAAAGTACACATATTAGTTATCGCTGCGTCCGTAACGACCTGCCCTATAAAACTGTCCCATTAGTTAACCCCTTTAGCGAACCCCTTAAAAAATAAAAATAAAAAAACGTAGCAAAAAATAATGATTTATTATCATACCGCCAAACAAAAAGTGTAATAACGCGCGATCAAAAAGACGCATATGAAAATCCATGGTACCGCTGAAAACATCATCTTGTCCCACAAAAAACGAGCTGCCATACAGCATCATCAGCGAAAAAATATAAAAGTTATAGCTCGCAGAATAAAGCGATGCAAAAATAATTATTTTTTATATAAAATAGTTTTCATTGCATAAAACCACCAAAACATAAAAAAATGACCTAAATGAGGTATCGCTGTAACCGTACTGACCCGAAGAATAAAACCACCTTATCAAATTTACTGCACGCGGAATGGTGTAAACGCACCCCCCCAAAAGAAATTCATGAAACACTGGTTTTTGTTCATTCTGCGTCCCAAAAATCGGAATAAAAAGCGATAAAAAAATGTCACGTGCTTGAAAATGGTACCAATAAAAACGTCAACTTGTCCCACAAAAAATAAGACCTCACATGACTCGGTGGGTCAAAATATGGAAAAATTATAGCTCTCAATATGTGGTGATGCAAAAACTATTTTTACAATAAAAAGCGTCTTTTAGCGTGCGACAGCTGCCAAACATAAAAACAGCCATAAATAGTAAATCAAACCCCCCGTTATCACCCCCTTAGTTATGGAAAAATAATAAACTTAAAAGAAAATGTATTTTTTTCCATTTTTCCATTAGGGTTAGGGCTAGGGTTAGGTCCAGGGCTAGGGTTAGGGCTAGGGTTAGGGTTAGGGCTAGGGCTAGGGTTAGGGCTGAGATTAGGGTTAGGGGTGTATTGGCATTAGGGTTGGAGTTAGAATTGGGGGGTTTCCACTGTTTGGGCACATCAGGGGCTCTCCAAATGCAACATGGCGTCTGATCTCAATTCCAGCCAATTCTGAGTTGAAAAAGTCAAATGGTGCTCCTTCCCTTCCAAGCTCTGCCATGCGCCCAAACAGTGTTTTACCCCCACATGTAGGGTATCAGCCTACTCAGGACAACTTGCAAAACAACTTTTGGGGTCCAATTTCTCCTGTTACCCTTAGGAAAATAAAAAATTGGGGGCAAAAATATCATTTTTGTGGAAAAAAAATGATTTTTTTGTTTTCACGTCCGAGCGTTATAAACTTCTGTGAAGCACTTGGGGGTTCAAAGTGCTCACCACACATCTAGATAAGTTCCGTGGGGGGTCTAGTGTCCAAAATGGGGTCACTTGTGGGGAGTGTCAATAGTTTAGGTACATCAGGGGCTCTCCAAACGCACATTACACCCGCAGACCATTCCATCAAAGTCTGCATTCCAAAACGTCACTACTTCCCTTCCGAGCCCCGACGTGTGTCCATACAGTAGTTTTCTCCCACATATGGGGTGTCAGCGTACTCAGGACAAATTGGACAACAACTTTTGGGGTTCAATTTCTCCTGTTACCCTTGGAAAAATAAAAAAAATGGGGACTAATTGATCATGTTTGTGGAAAAAATACAATTTTTTTATTTTCATGCCCGGGCATTATAAACTTCTGTGAAGCCCTTGGGGGTTCAAAGTGCTCACCACACATCCAGATAAGTTCCGTGGGGGGTCTCGTGTCCAAAATGGGGTCCTTTGTGGGGAGTTTCAATAGTTTAGGTACATCAGGGGTTCTCCAAACTCACATGACACCTGCAGACCATGCCATCAAAGTCTGCATTCCAAAACGTCACTACTTCCCTTCCGAGCCCCGACGTGTGTCCATACAATAGTTTTCTCCCACATATGGGGTATCAGTGTACTCAGGACAAATTGGACAACAACTTTTGGGGTCCAATTTCTCCTGTTACCCTTGGGAAAATGAAAAAATTGGGGACTAATTGATCATGTTTGTGGAAAAAATGTGATTTTTTTATTTTCATGCCCGGCATTATAAACTTCTGTGAAGCCCTTGGGGGTTCAAAGTGCTCACCACACATCTAGATAAGTTCCTTAGGGGGCTAGTTTCCAAAATGGGGTCATTTGTGGGGGGGTTTCTACTGTTTAGGTACATTATGGGGCTCTCCAAAGGCAACATGACACCAGCAGAACATTCCCTCAAAGTCTGCATTCCAAAACGTCACTACTTCCCTTCCGAGCCCCGACGTGTGTCCATACAGTAGTTTTCTCCCACATATGGGGCATCAGTGTACTCAGGACAAATTGGACAACAACTTTTGGGGTTCAATTTCTCTTGTTACCCTTTGAAAAATAAAAAAATTTGGGGACTAATTGATCATGTTTGTGGAAAAAATACGATTTTTTTATTTTCATGCCCAAGCATTATACATTTCTGTGAAGCCCTTGGGGGTTCAAAGTGCTCACCACACATCTAGATAAGTTCCTTAGGGGGTCTAGTTTCCAAAATGGGGTCATTTGTGGGGGTTTCCACTGTTTAGGTACATTAGGGACTCTCCAAAGGCAACATGACACCCGCAGACCATTCCATCAAAGTCTGCATTCCAAAACGTCACTACTTCCCTTCTGAACCCCGACGTGTGTCCATACAGTAGTTTTCTCCCACATATGGGGTGTTAGCGTACTCAGGACAAATTGGACAACAACTTTTGGGGTTCAATTTCTCCTGTTACCCTTGGTAAAATAAAAAAATTGGGGACTAATTGATCATATTTGTGGAAAAAATACGATTTTTTTATTTTCATGCCGTGACATTATAAACTTCTGTGAAGCCCTTGGGGGTTCAAAGTGCTCCCCACACATCTAGATAACTTCCTTAGGGGGTCTAGTTTCCAAAATGGGGTCATTTGTGGGGGTTTCCACTGTTTAAGTACATTAGGGACTCTCCAAAGGCAACATGACACCCGCAGACCATTCCATCAAAGTCTGCATTCCAAAACGTCACTACTTCCCTTCCGAGTCCCGACGTGTGCCCATACAGTAGTTTTCTCCCACATATGGGGTATCCACATACTCAGGACAAATTGGACAACAACTTTTGGGGTCCAATTTCTCCTGGTACCCTTGGGAAAATAAAAAAAATGGTGACTAAAAGATCATGTTTGTGGAAAAAATATGAATTTTTTATTTTCACGCCCGGGCGTTATAAACTTCTGTGAAGCACTGGGGGATTCAAAGTGCTCACCACACATCTAGATAAGTTCCTTGGGGGGTCTAGTTTACAAAATGGTGTCATTTGTGGGGGGTTTCCACTGTTTTGGTACATCAGGGGTTTTCCAATCGCGACATGGTGTCCGATCTCAATTCCAGCCAAAAACGTCAAATGGCGATGCTTCCCTTCCGAGCTCTGCCATGCGCCCAAATAGTGGTTTACCCCCACATGTGGGGTATCAGCATACTCAGGACAAATTGCACAATAACTTTTAGGGTCCTGTTACCCTTGGCAAAATAAGAATTGAGGGTGAAAAGATCATTTTTGTGGAAAAAATATGATTTTTTAATTGTACGGCTGTATGTTATAAACTTCTGTGAAGCCCTTGGGGGTTCGAAGTTCTCACCACACATATAGATAAGTTCCTTAGGGGTCTAGTTTCCAAAATGGTGTCATTTGTGGGGGGTTTCCACTGTTTTGGTACATCAGGGGTTTTCCAATCGCGACATGGTGTCCGATCTCAATTCCAGCCAAAAACGTCAAATGGCGCTGCTTCCCTTCCGAGCTCTGCCATGCGCCCAAATAGTGGTTTACCCCCACATGTGGGGTATCAGCGTACTCAGGATAAATTGCACAATAACTTTTAGGGTCCTGTTACCCTTGGGAAAATAAAAATTGGGGTGAAAAGATCATTTTTGTGGAAAAAATATGATTTTTTAATTGTACTGCTGTACGTTATAAACTTCTGTGAAGCCCTTGTGGGTTCAAAGTTCTCACCACATATCTAGATAAGTTCCTTGGGGGGTCTAGTTTCCAAAATGGGGTCACTTGTAGGGGGTTTCCACTGTTTAGGTACATCAGGGGCTCTCCAAACGTGACATGGCGTCCGATCTGAATTCCAGCCAATTTTGCATTGAAAAAGTCAAACGGCGCTCCTTCCATTCTGAGCTCTGCCATGTGCCGAAACAGTCGTTCCCCCCACATATCAGGTATCAGCGTACTCAGGACAAATTGCACAATAACTATTGCCGTCCAATTTCTCCTGTTACCATTGGTAAAATAAAAAAATTGAACCCGAAGTATTTTTTTTGTGAAAAAAAGTTAGATGTTCATTTTTTTTTTTAAATATTCAAAAAAATTCCTGTGACGCACCTAAAGGGATAATAAACTTCTTGAATGTGGTTTTGAGCACCTTGAGGGGTGCAGTTTTTAGAATGGTATCACTTTTGGGTATTTTCTATCATATAGACCCCTCAAAGTGGCTTCAAATGTGATGTGGTCCGTAAAAGTAAAATGGTGTTGCAAAAATGAGAAATCGCTGGTCAATTTTTAACCCTTATAACTTCCTAACAAAAAAAATTTTGGTTCCAAAATTGTGCTGATGTAAAGTAAACATGTGGGAAATGTTAGTTAACAAGTTTTTTGGGTGCCGTACCTCTGTGATTTAAGGGCATAAAAATTCAAAGTTGGAAAATTGCGAAATTTTCAAAATTTTCACCAAATTTCTGTTTTTTTCACAAATAAACGCAAGTTATTTGAATGAAATTTTATGACTAACATGAAGTACAATATGTCACGAGAAAACATTGTCAGAATCAGTGGGATCCATGGAAGCGTTCCAGAGTTATGACCTCATAAAGGGACAGTGATCAGAATTGTAAAAATTGGCCCGGTCCTGAACGTGCAAACCACCCTTGGGGGTGAAGGGGTTAAAACCTATAAAAACATTATGACAAACATTGTCATTTTTTTTTCAATATGAAAACTTTTTTTTTAAACTTTTAGCCAAATAACTTAATTCTTTAACCACAGAACAAGAATGTTGCCTTGCTTCAAAGAAGGTGTTTGGTGGAGAAGCGGGTCTTGTGTTGGAAACGCAAAAGTTTGTGTGGCAGACTTTGAACTTTAATCATGGAACTGATTTATGGCTGGTCTGCGACACTTGGTAGTAATCAACGCAACTAGATTAATCTGAATGGAGTGGGCACAAGAACGATGGTTTGCACCCATATCATGTTTGCGGAGTGTCAGGGCAAAAGCTGACAGGTCTCTGTACCCCCATATGCCAAATATGTCTTACTAACTTAAAAAAAATTTATTCCGGACAATACCCATATGTGGGAGCTGGCTCAGAATTAAATCTTGCATATGGTGAGGGGCCCGGCCTTTGTGAGCTATTGCAGTCAGAATAATATGAAAACGTGCAGGGTGGTCTTTGGTAACGTTGGTCGTGTTCATGTAGTGGTGTTTGGGATTTGGCATGTACACTATTAATGACCCCCATCACAATGTCATTCAAATGTGTGATCGGTGCAGGGTCCTCGAATGCTGACACCATGGCATACACTAGTCATAAATATTGTCTGACTATCTGGTGGCATTAACCGAGCCATGTTGGCTATAGTTGATCCAAATAAGTCCAAATAGTCTTCCATTGTAGATTTTTGTATCAAATCAGCTACTGATGTAGATAGATATTTCAATAGATACACCTATAGATAGATGGATAGATCTATAGATGGATAGATATATCTATCCATCTATCTATAGACAGATCTATAGATAGATATATCTATCCATCTAATGTGACAGTAATGTCATGCGCTGCTTACAAGTCGAGGACAGCTGCCAGAGTACTCATTTCTCCCCACGCCCGGGACTATAGGAGTGGAGAGCAGTGAATATTAATTTCAGCTATAGCGGGCACAGTAGCTGCAGGCTTTCTGTTGCTGGGTGATCACTTGTGCTCACTACTAAAGGGAATGAATTTTCACTGCTCTCCACTTCCATGGGCTTGGGGAGCAGTGAATATTCATTGTGTGTAATAGCGGGCACACGTGATCGCCCAGCTGCTGCGGTTAACACTGCCCGCTATTAAAGAGAATGAATATTCACTGCTCTCCACGCCCATGGGAGTGGAGAGCAGTGAATATTCATTCCATTTAGTAGCGGGCACATGTAATCTCCCAGCTGTAGGATGCCAGCGGCTGAGGCTACTGTGCCAGCTATTATAGTGAAATGAATATTCACTGCTCCCCACCCCCATAGTCCCTCCCTAGTCTTGGAAGGTACATCCGGACCATAAGATGCAACCCCCATTTTCCTCCAAATTTTGGGAGAAAAAAATGGTGCGTTTCATAATCCGAAAAATAAGGTACCTCAGGTTTTTATGGCTCAAGGACACTGACATCCACAATGAGGTAACAGATTACCAGATGAAGGTACATGTTTTCAGCAACAGCCCGTCACATGCTGTGGTGATCCATGGACTGACACGGACTGCCCACGAAGATGAGAGTACGGATCTGTGAAGAGCCAATTGATCTGCTCTCCAGAACACAAGAAATGCTGCCTGCAGCAATCCTCAGATTTCACAAAATAATCTCCAACAGCGAGGAGGTAATGAAAGCATTACCATCTGAGAACCATTCAAAGAGCTTAAGGCTAAGTTCACACTAGGCGTTTTTTCTGCGTTTTTTTCTGCTTATTTTCAGCTGTATTGGTGACCTGTTTTCATGCTTCTGTGATAGAAGCAAAGCTGAACTCTGGGATCCTGAAAAGCACCAAAATACAGTGGGGAAAAAAAAGTATTTAGTCAGCCACCAATTCTACCACTTAAAAAGATGAGCGAGGCCTGTAATTGACATCATAGGTAGACCACAACTATGAGAGTCAAATTAAGAATAAAAAAAAAACAAAATCACCTTGTCTGATAAAAATCACTTGCACAGCAGCAATGTGCTAGGTGCGGACTACGTCCGTTTCGCACTTCTACGGATCTTGTGGAAGCGCAGAAGCACGAAACGGCCGTAGTCCACACCTAGCACATTGCTCCCGCACCGATGATTTTTATCATTTAAATAAAGTATTCAATATTGGAATGGTGAGTTCCATCCTTCATTTCTTTTCACTTGGATACTGAACATCCTCCACCACCTCCCAATTAATTGCAAGTTCCTGACAGCGTCTTTTCCCACCTTTCAGTTCATTATAAAGTGTCCTATTCACCTCACCGCCTCCTCTCCCAATCCCCAAGAAATTTTAAGTCCCCGATAGCATCACAATGTATTGTGAGATGGGGGATGCTATCAGGGGCTTAACATCCTCCTCCACCACCCAATTCATTTTACATCCATATCTAATGTCTTCCTCCACCTCCCCCTGTTCGTAAGTCCATTATAAGTCCCCCTTACTGACATCCCAATCCCCCACATCCCTCATTGTCCTCCTCCTGTTAGGAGTCAGGCTCCTGCATCTGCTCTGCAGGAATCCAGACCCTTACATTCTGCGGTTGCTCTGCAGAAATCCAGACCCTTACATTCTGCGGTCTCTTGCTCTTTATCTACCGCAGAGGAGATTGCCTTGCAGCAAATCTCTCCAGGGGCTAAGTCCCTCTGTCCTCCTACTGAGCATGCTCATGAGACGATTTCCCATTGGAGATCGGGAGTCATGTGCTCAGGTCCTGCTCCAGATCTCATTGGTCCATCTTGGAGATCTGGAAGCTTCCGGAAGGTCCCGGCTGCTATAAAAAGCGCACATGGCCGTTCCGCGATGCGCTAGTATAGACTATATTGCTATGTGTGAATGGTGACGGATGTATGATTCCGGTGACTGACTTATTATGAAACCCCTTCCCTCTGATATTACGCATGTGTTAGGGAGTTAGTTCAGTAGTCTGCGCCAGTCTGTGGCAAGCCTTAGACCACTGTGCACACCGCACTTCTGCGCTAGCGTCTGACATAGCGCCTGCTTTGTAGCTGTGTCATCCAGCGGCAGTGTCCTATGCCGCGCTGCAGTTGCAGCCCATCTTGGCGTTCGCAGTAGCGACGCCGCACACACGGTAGGTCTAGACAGACGCAGCCCCTCTGTCTTAGTTCCTGCTCCTGTGACCTTATACCGTGTGTGCATTTACCTGAGGCCTGTGACTCTAACAGGCTCAGCCTTTTGTATGTTTTTGTTGCGGCGCCTATGTGTGTGAACAGAGCCCGCTCTGCGCACTTCGGGTGAGGTTGAACCCGTGCGCATTATATCGCCATATTGCTCGTCTGCCATTACTCAGCAGCGGTTGTAACATCTATAGCACGGTGGACCCCGAGCGGCGAACGCACTTTATTATTATTTTTATTTAGTGCGTTCTGCCGTTCCTAACACCTCCCCCCGTATCCCATCATTGTCCTCTCCCCCACCTCCATCATTTCCACCTCCATCATTGCCTTCTCCATCACTCCATCATTGCCCTCTCCACCACCTCAATCATTGCCCTCTCCACCATCCTAATCATTACCCTCTCCATCACCTCCATCATTGCCCTTTCCACCACCCCCATCCTTGCCCTTTGCACCACCCTCATCATTGCCTTCTCCACTACCTCCATCATTTTACTCTCCACCACCTCCATCATTACCTTCTCCACCACCTCCATCATTGCCTTCTCCCCCACCACTCCCATCATTGCCCTTTCCACCACCTCCATCATTGCCTTCTCCCCACTACTCCATCAGTGCCCTTTCCACCACCTCCACCATTGCCTTCTCCCCCACTACCCCATCATTGCCCATTCCACCACCTCCATCATTTCCTCCTCCTCCATCATTGCCTTCTCCCCCACCTGCCTTCTCCCCCACCACCCCCATCATTGTGCCTTCCACCACCTACATCATTGCTTTCTCCGTCTTCGTCACCCCCATCATTGCCCTCTCCACCACCTACACACACACACCCACAGCACCACTCACCTCTCTGCACATTCTCTGCAGCTGTGTACACACACACACACACCACCACTACTTACATCTGACGTTCCCCATAGCACCTTTGTTGCCAGCAGCTTCCTCTCTCCGCCACAGCTGCGTGCTGAATGCTGACGTCATCCAACTGTGCTGCTATGTCAGACGGGAAGTGCGGGCAGGGAGAAGGATGGATCTCTGCAGCTCCGCCTTGCTGCCATTGTCTCATGTAGGCTGTGTCCGAGTTACATACAGTAACCATATGAAGCTTCATATGCAGTAAGGAATACTGCAATCACCCTATCCAGGATCATCACTATGGAATTGAAAATAAAGGAATAGCTCACAAAGTGATAGCATGTTCTCAATGAGTACAGCATTAATTACTAGGACTTATTGTATAGTCACCACTAGGTGGCATTATAGCCTTATTTCTGTACTCTAGTGGTTTGTCTATAATCGGATAAATACAGATATATGCATAATGAATATAATAAGGTAAAACAGTTTAATTCTGACTTGTCCATCAATGTTGGATCAGTGGGACTTAGGCCACATTCGCACGTTGAGTATTTGATTAGTATTTTACCTCAGTATTTGTAAGCCAAAAACAGAAGTTGAACAATCAGAGGAAAAGTATAATAGAAACACGTCACCACTTCTGTATTTATCACCCACTCCTGGTTTTGACTTAGAAATACTGATATAAAATACTGACCAAATAGTCAACTTGTGAACGTGGCCCTATGCTTGCACACTCCTATTCCATCCACAATGCACCCATTAGTGCCTTGCATGTTGAGCTTATTATAGTACAGCCTTCTATGAAGCTAATCAATAAATAATGAAAAAACAATTTGGGGTCCCACTCATTTTTTGGAACCAGCAAAGGTAAAGCAGACAGTTGAGAGCTGATGCTATCAGGCTGAGAAGGACAATGGTTATTGGGCCATTCCCACCTTAAAATACCAGCCCGCAGCCACCCCAGAATTGGAGAATCACATGAGATGCTCCAATCATGTTGCTTCACCTTGGCTCTTCCCAATGCCCTGGTGCTTTGGCAATCTGGGTAATAGTGGTGCTTGGGGTTGACGTCAGTTGTGAAAACACATCTCCCATCAAGCCTTGGTGTTAGTAATGATATATCTATCAGACATCCCCATTACTAACCCATTAAAAAAGGTAAAAAAAATAAAACTTTATTGAAATAAACACCCCTCAACACTTTCCTTGGTTCGCCAATTTACAAGCAAAAAAATCCCTAAGCAGATCCAATGTAGTCCACCAAGTCCGACATAGTCCACAAATGGAAACCGGAAAACAAAATGCACATAAACACATTAAGAAATAAAAAAAGTTCTTTTCCTTCTTTCACCAATTTATTAATAAAAAAAGTCTCAAGCAGGTCCAACGTGGTCCAATGAATGTGGCGTATAAAGCCTATGGACCCTAGTTCTGACGCTTTATAGACTTTTGCTACAACCACTTCTGTGTTTTGCACAATGCAACGTGACTGAAGTGGTTGGTGCAAATGCCTATGGAGTGTCAAAACGAGGCTCCAAAGGCTTTGTACATTGGATTACGTGGACCACATCGGAATCAGAGGACTACGTTGGACCTGCTTGGGAATTTTTTGGGTCAAATTTGTGCGGAAAAATATGAGATGAAAACGCTGCAAAACCGCAACATGTGCACACAGTCTTAAAGTCTGCAGTTACCAACTTAGTGAAAAAATCTTTACTTGTAGTCCCTGAGCCTGGGGCATCCTTGTGCTAGTCAGTCAAAAATCCATAAAGTGTCCCTGATCACGTTCTTATTAGTCTCCTCCAAATTCTGGCACTTTGTATAATTCATTTTCAGTGACACCCAGTGCCATACATTCTTGCTGGTCATGGTTCTTAAAGGACTTTTTCCATTTTAGTTTTTTGCAAATAAATTTAAATATGTTACCCACTCAAAATTGTCATATCTATTTGTAAGGACATAAAATGACCCTTTACCTAAGACTAGAGATGAGCGAATGTTTCAATATTCGGTTCGGATTACAATCGATATATTTGCAATATTCTCCGAACATAGCAGTCAATGGAGTCAATGTGAATACAGATCAGTGAATATGTTCGGAAACGATCGGCAAATATAATTTTGACACGAATATGGTACGAAAATGGCAAATTTGGATTCTGCGATCGTTTTCTGAACATATTCGCTCATCTCTACCTAAGACCCTAAATTCAAGAGCTGATAAGGAAAACAAGGGGAGACTAATGACTTTATTATCATCTTGTGGGGTCACTTTTGAGAGGAATGTTCAGGTCTCTCTTTAAGGCTATGTGCGCAAGTTGCGTATTTGCTTGAAGAAATTTCTGCAAGGTTGGCAGAAAAAAACGCAGTGGAAAATACTCACATTTTTTATGCGTTTTTGCATGCGCTTTTTTAAATCCATAGAGGTAAATAAAGATATATTATTAAAAAAAAAATTATGATGTCATTTCCTTGTTCAACCTCTTCTTTTTCATTCTCCATTAAACACCATAATGTCATTACATACCATGTTCACATATAATGTTTAAACACACAAAACAAATACAGTATAAGTGAATTTCTATACAGGGAGGGCCATTCCTAAATAAAATGGGAATGGTTGATATCAGCTCCCTGTTTGTGGCACACTAGTATATAGGAGGAGGAAAACTTTTCAAAATGGGTTGTGACCATGGCGGCCATTTTGAAGTCGGTCATTTGGGATCCAACTTTACGTTTTTCAATGGGAAGAGAGTCATGTGACACATCAAACTTATTGAGAATTCCACAAGAAAAACAATGGTGTGCTCGCTTTTAACGTAAATTTATTCTTTCATGAGTTATTTACAAGTTTGTCTTTGATTACAGCCATTGACATGACGCAGAGTTTAACACGTGAGGAGCGGATAGAAATTGTGTTGATGTCTGGTGAACGCAGTACCAGGGTCATTGCAGAAAATTTCAATGCAAGGCACCCTATATACAGTATGTTATACCAATCCTGAGATTTAGTAATGAACAGGTGTCAGCCAGATACCATCTACTATATAATCGTCTAATTCTGTCTGTCTGTAACAGAAATCCCACGTCGCTGATTGGTCGCGGCCGGCCGCAGCCCATTCAGTGACAGGCGCAGTGTGCTGGCGCAGTCCGGAATTCTAAGGACATCTCCGGCCGCACTGACGTCAGAGGCGACGCAGCCGGGAGATGACCGACGCAAGTCGGTACCCAGGGTCCGGAGGAGAGGAGACTGCTCCAGACCCTGGGTACCACAAACCTGTACAAAATAGAATTAAAATAAAAAATAGTGATATACTCACCTTCCAACGGCCACCGGACTCTTTCCTTCCTCTCCACGCGCCCGGCATCTTCCAGTCCCAGTAATGCTTTGCACGAAAGACCACGGATGACTTTGCGCTCTCGCGAGAGTGACGTCATCTCCAGTCCTTCGTGCTAAGCATTACTGGGAACGGAAGATGCCGGGCGCGTGGAGAGGAAGGAAAGAGTCCGTGGGCCGTCGGAAGGTGAGAATAACCTTTTTTCATTTTTTTAAATTCTTTTTTACATTTTATCTTTGTATCTTTGACTACTGATGCTGCATAGACAGCATCAATAGTAAAAATCCACACTTGTGGACAAAAAAGAAGATTACTCCTTCTTCTCCAAAATGAAGCAAACCACAATTATATTAAAAACTTGTAACTTTATTAAACAAAATAAAGACATTTAAAATTGGCTTCATATTCATTGTTTCCTGATAACATACTGCAAAAGGGGGAAAAAAAGCAGACAATAACAATGGAGGTTCTAAACCATACGCATATCCCAAGTGTTATTTCATATAAACCTGCACCTAAGTATCATTAACCCCTTTAACCCCAAGGGTGGTTTGCACGTTCAGGACCGGGCCATTTTTTACAATTCTGGCCACTGTCCCTTTATGAGGTCATAACTCTGGAACGCTTCAATGGATCCTGGTGATTCTGACATTGTTTTCTCGTGCCATACTGTACTTCATGTTAGTGGTAAAATTTCATTGATATGACTTGAGTTTATTTGTGAAAAAATCGGAAATTTGGCAAAAATTTTGAAAAATTCGCAATTTTCCAACTTTGAATTTTTATGCCCTTAAATCACAGAGATACAGCACACAAAAAACTTAATAAATAACATTTCCCACATGTTTACTTTACATCAGCACAATTTTGGAACCAACATTTTTTTTCGTTAGGAAGTTATAAGGGTAAAAATTTGACCAGCGATTTCTAATTTTTGCAACACCATTTTATTTTTATGGACCACATCACATTTGAAATCACTTTGAGGGGTCTATATGATAGAAAATAGCCAAAAGTGACACCATTCTAAAAACTGCACCCCTCAAGGTGCTCAAAACAACATTCAAGAAGTTTATTAACCCTTCAGGTGCTTCACAGGAATTTTTTGAATATTTTAAAAAATTAACATTTAACTTTTTTTCACAAAATAATTATTTCAGGTCCAATTTTTTTTATTTTACCAAGGGTAACAGTAGAAAATCGATTGCAAAAGTTATTGTGCAATTTGTCCTGAGCATGCTGATACCTGATATGTGGGGGGAAACCACTGTCTTGGCGCATGGCAGAGCTCAGAAGGGAAGGAGCGCCGTTTGACTTTTTCAATGCAAAATTGGCTGGAATTCAGATCGGACGCCATGTCACGTTTGGAGAGCCCCTGATGTGCCTAAACAGTGGAAACCCCCCACAAGTGACCCCATTTTGTAAACTTTTCTAGATATGTGGTGAGAAATTTGAAGCCCCAAGGGCTTCACAGAAGTTTGTAACGTACAGCTGTACAATTAAAAAATCATTTTTTCCACAAAAATGATCTTTTCACCCCCAATTTTTATTTTCCCAAAGGTAACAGGACCCTAAAAGTTATTGTGCAATTTGTCCTGAGTACACTGATACCCCAATGTGGGTGTAAACGACTATTTGGGTGCATGGCAGAGCTCGGAAGGGAAGCAGCGCCATTTGACTTTTTTTGCCAGAATTGAGATCGAACGCCATGTCGCGTTTAAAAAGGCCCTGATGTTCCAAAACAGTGGAAATCCCCCAATTCTAACTCCAACCCTAACCCCAACACACCCCTAACCCTAATCTCAGCCCTAACCCTAATGGGAAAATGGAAATAAATACATTTTTTTAATTTTATTATTTTTCCATAACTAAGGGGGTGATAACGGGGGGTTTGATTTACTATTTATAGCGGGTTTTATATTTGGCAGCTGTCCTACGCTGAAAGATGCTTTTTTTTGTAAAAATAGCTTTTGCATCACCACATTTTGAGAGCTATAATTTTTCCATATTTTGACCCACTGAGTCATGTGAGGTCTTATTTTTTGCGGGACGAGTTGACGTTTTTATTGGTACCATTTTCGGGCACGTGACATTTTTTGATCGCTTTTTATTCCGCTTTTTGGGACGCAGAATGAACAAAAACCAGCATTTCAAGAATTTATTTTGGGGGGTGCGTTTACACCTCTCCACGTGTGGTAAAATTGATAAAGTGGTATTATTCTTCGGGTCAGTGCGATTACAGCAATATTTCATTTGTCATTTTTTTATGTTTTGGCGCTTTTATGCAATGAAAACAATTTTATATAAAAAAATAATTATTTTTGCATCGTTTATTCTGCGAGCTATAACTTTTATATTTTTTCACTGATGATGCTGTATGGCAGCTCGTTTTTGCGGGACAATATGACGTTTTCAGCAGTACCATGGTTATATATATATCTGTCTTTTTGATCACTCGTTATTGCACTTTTTGTTCGGCAGTATGATGATAACGAATTGTTTTTTGCTTCGTTTTTTATTTTTTTAAGGGGTTAACTTAAGGGGTTAACTAGTGGGACAGTGCTATAGGGCGGGTCATTATGGACATGATGATACTAAATATGTGTACTTTTATTGTTTTGCTTTTCTTTTATTTCCAAAAAAGTCATTAATAAAACGGTACATAAAGAGTTAAAGACACACACACACACACACACACACACAATCACCAGCCTATGTAGGTGCATTAACAATTAACCTACATATGCTGAAACAAAACAGCGACTGTAAGAAATCTGCATGAAACACAATATCTGTTTATTTTTCAAAAAAATTGCATGAGTTCTCACATAATTTTAATAACCATGAGAGGGTTGATGTTAATATTCTGCGAAGGAGCCAATAGCCATAAAGGTTCCCAGGCTATTAATATCAGCTCACAGCTGTTTGCTTAGCCTTTACTGGCTAGTTTACAGGGGATCCCCAGAAAAAAATTGACATGGGGTCCCCTTATAAAATCGAACCAGCAAAGGTTAGGTAGACAACTGTAGGCTGATATTAATAGCCTGGGAAGGCGCAATGGTTATTGGCACCCCCCAGGTTAAAAACATCAGCTCTCAGTTGCCCCAGAAATGGCGCATCTTACAGATGTGCCAATTCTGGCACTTAGTCTTGCTCTTCCACTTGCCCTGTAGCTGTGGCAAGTGGGGTAATGGTTGGGGGGTTGATGTCACCTTTATATTGTCAGGTGACATCAAGCTCATAGGTTGGTAATGGAGAGGTGTGAATAAGACGCCCCCATTACTAACCCCATAGTGATATTTTATAATACACAGACACACAGAATAAAGTCCTTTATTTGAAATAATCACACATACTCCTTTATTGAATCTAAATTTACCATACTTACTGAATGCCTAATCCCAGACGCTCTCATCTCCTGCAAACAATCAAAAAATAATAAACCAACATATAATACTATCCTGTCCGATGTAGTCCATTTAATACCAAGTGTCCCAAGGCGATATCACGTGTAGAACAGTCACATCGGAAAATGTGACTGCTCTACCAGCCTCCAGCGATACACTGACAGGAGGTAATCGCTCATGCAGTGTATCACTGCGCTGTCCTGAAAGTTCACCGGAGTTCATCAGCTCCAGTGCTCTCACTTACGGAACTGCTGCGTGAGAATTTTCTTACACAGCAGTGCCACAAATGATAGCACCGTATCTGATCAGCTGATGAACTCCAGTGATCTCTCACGGTGGTGCAGTAATACACTGCGGGAGCGATTACCTCCTGTCAGTGTATCACTGGCGGCCGTGTGAGATCGATGTGGGACACGTGATATTAAATGGACTACGGCGGACAGGAAGCATATGTTAGTTTATTATTTTTGATTGTTTTCAGGAGACACATACATTGTATGTGCATATGTATGTAATTATGTTTTAATTTTTTATTTTTTACAATTGAACACAGACTATTCTCTCATCATCGGCTTATGCTGTCTCTGTTATATGTGACTAAAGACGGAGCTGGATGGGAGTAGTAGTCCCATCAGACGACGCCACACACGGACAGAAACACGCAGACAGACACAGACAGACGCACATATTCTCTGCTCACACACATTCTCTGTTCACACACATATTCTCCGCCCACACACTCTTCCTCCTTCTGACATAATTTCCTTTGACAATTCGCAGCGTTTTTGGCAGTAAATAAGCAGTAAATACGCAGCAAAGACGCAAACCTTTTTACACCTGCGTTTTTTATGCAGATTTGTCAATGAGTCCAAAACGCTGCAGAAACACAAAAATAATTGGCATACTGCAGAAATTGGCATACTGCTGGGACGCGTGATCCACACCAACCAAGCAGTAGGATGGCATTGCAAGAAGATGGAAGACGCCAGACCAAGAAGACCGGACCGTCCCCTAGGAGAGTAGAATAAGTTATTGTTCTTCACTTTCAGGTCGGGTTGGGGGCTTATATACAGCATTATAGAACTCTTTATGTCATCCCTGAAAGGTGGTGGTGGTAACTCATATCGGCCAAACCTGGCAACAGGTTCACTTAAATAAGTACCATAAAGGATTTTTTCTGGGGATATGGTTACGTTTTTAGTGATACTATTTGGGATAGATACATTTTTATCACTTAAAATTGCATTTTTGGGAAGGAGAATACTGTGAGTGAAAAATTGCAATTTTCATGCCAAATATGCAAATTTTTAATGTTTTTTTATTTGGTAAAGTGATTGATTTAATCATTTAAAAAAAAACATTTTTTCCATTGTTTGCTTTATTTTTTTGTCACCTTTAGGAGACTTGAACCATCAATCATTTGATCACCTCCACTATGGGAGCCTATGTGCAGGAGCACCAGCAACTGTGTCATTTAAACGCTGCTGTCAGAAATTGACAGCGGCATGTAAATGGTTAACAGCAGTGCTCTGATCCCAGCTCCAGCCATGGGTGTTAGACACAGACTCAGCTGTATGACATAGCCGGCATCAACCGCATGTGGAAAGAGCTCAGCTCCTCAACCCTCTTTACACACAAGCACCTGAACAATCACATCCATGTACCTGATATTGTGGTAAGGGGTTCAGTGTCACCTACTTTTTCCCATCACCATATTCTAATACTCAAACTTTATATTTTTCTGTTGTAAAGACTTGTTTTAGTTGCAGAAATAGGTTTAATTTCTATTAGTACTATTCTGAGGTACACATGACTTTTTCATTGCTTTATTTTCCATTTTAAACTGTAAATATGTTTGCGCTATATAAATAACTATAAATATTAATATTAGAACACAGAGAAGCAGGATGGAGACGTTAATTAAGCGTCATTGATGCTCACCATCTTGGTGGATTCCTCAAAGTTTTGGAGGATGGTACACATGTCTGAAATCCATGTCCACTCCTGAGATCTTATGTGTGACGTTAGAACTGAATAGTCAATACCGACGGCCTTGTTGATGCTGGTATTCACCAACTGCTCTCTTCTGCTCACAAATCCTTTGAACAATGATGTTAAGCACAAGGGCCAAGCATGGCACGTCTGTGTGCTCGCCTCAACACAGAGCAGGCACCAGGTTCCAGCCATTGTCACAGACAACCATGCCTGGCTGTAGGTTCGGCGGTGTCAGCCACAGATCGGTATGCTCTTTCAGAACTGTACACAACTCTTCAGCATTGTGCGGTTTGGCACCTAAGCATGTTAGCTTCAGAACAGCCTGTTGCCGCTTGGATGAGGCAGTGCTGCAGTGCTTCCAACTTGTGACTGATGTGCTACTTTTGGAGATGGAGCCTGAAGAGGAGGCAAAGGAGGAGGAGGAGGAGGTGCAGGAGCTGTAGACTGTGATTGACGTACGTCACGCAACACTCAGAGTTGGGAGGATGTTCACCATCCCAAGGTTGGACTGGGTCCCGGTTTCCACTATGTTAACCCAGTGTGCCATTAGTGAGATGTACCGTCCCTGACCACAAGCACTTGTCCATATGTTTGTGGTTAGGTGGACTTTTCCAGAAACAGCATTGAGGAGGGCATGGGAAATGTTGTGGGACACATGCCTGTGTAATGTTGGGATGGCACACCAGGACAAATAGTCCTGCATGTTCAGGGCCTCGGGGTGATCCTCGACTGTGCCCTCTCTTTCAAGCTACATATCCAATACCTTCCTGTCCACTAGAACTCAAAACCATTTCTAGGATCCGTACATTCCAAGAAACTGCAAAAAATGTTTTTACACACCCTCATGATCTCCCGCCTCGACTATTGAAACCTTCTACTCTCTGGCCTCCCCTCTAGCACTCTTGCACCACTCCAATCTATCCTAAACTCTGCTGTCTGAGTAATCCAAC
Organism: Dendrobates tinctorius; assembly: GCF_039654945.1. Taxonomy (NCBI): domain Eukaryota; kingdom Metazoa; phylum Chordata; class Amphibia; order Anura; family Dendrobatidae; genus Dendrobates; species Dendrobates tinctorius. The sequence goes on from NW_027361707.1 coordinate 51,855,967, forward strand.
AGTTATTCCCCAGCCTCTCCTCTCTGCCAGGCCCTTCACTGCCTTCCTATTGCCCAGAGGCTACAGTTCAAAACCCTAACTATGATATACAAAGCCTTCCACAACCTGTCTCATCCATATATCTGTGACATGGTCGCCCAATGTCCGACTTCTACGATAACCCAGTGTGCCGTCAGCGAGATGTACTGTCCCTGCCCACAAGCACTTGTCCACGTGTCCGTGGTTAGGTGCACTTTCCCTGTAACAGCATTGTTGAGGACCCGGGTAATGTTGTGGGACACGTACTTGCTTGTGTAATGTTGTGATGGCAGTACCTCGTTACAGTCTCCGCCATCAGGTTGCGGAAAGCTTCCGACTCCACGCGATCCTAAAATGCAACATTTCGAGCACAAGCAGACGAGAAATGTGTGAATTTAGTACTGTGGCGTTTGCTGCGTATTTCCGCTTGCGTTCGAAGAACTGGGGTATGGACAACTGAATGCTGCATTGGGGCAAGGATGTGGACGTGCTTTTTAATGTTGCTAGTTGAGTTTGGGTGCAACTACAGATGCAGGGCAGAAGGCATCTTTGCATGCACCATGGACAGGGGATTGCCTTGCACACACAACAGCGGAAGAAGCAGTGGTATCACCCGCAGAGACTGTTCATGGAGCCTGGTGTTCAACCAACAAAGTCGGGTGCTTTGCTGTCATGTGCCTGACCATGCTGCTGGTGGTTAGGCTGGTAGTTTTGCTACCCCTGCTGATGTGGGCATGGCCGGTGGTGCAACTGGCCTTTTTGGAGTTATCGGCAGTCTTTAAAAAAACAACCAGACTGTTAGGGGGACATTCAGTGTCTCCCTCTCCCACTCCACCTCCTCACCTCGACCTCTGTCTTTCGGTGTTCCCCAAGGCTCAGTTTTAGGACCCCTGCTCTTCTCCATCTACACCTTCGGCCTCGCTTTCAAAAAGTGGACATGGACAAAACACAGTACATCATCTTTGAACCATTTCCCGCTGAGTAGACATGAGAGCTGTGTATGCATCATTCGGTACCACTTTAGTAAGAGGGAAAGTGTGCCCAAGAGAAAATGATTTTCCAAACATTCACGGCCTTTTTTCACATTTTTTGCAGGTGTGATCTTCATCTTAGTGTGGATGTGGTAAATTTCAAAGTCGTCATCAATACCATTATCGTCCATGTCTTGTAAAGAGGAAATCTGGTGTTTCCCAGGGTCGTGGTTACCTACGTTTTGTGGCATTCCTTTAATAGTGTTCGTTACACTAGAACAAATAGTTTTTGACTGTGACATTTGGATATTATTGGTAATATGTATGGGTGAAGATGAAGAAGTTAGTATTTCACGAGCATCCATCAGTTTGTTTTGTTTTCCTCCAACACTGATCTGCTTTCTCTAATTCAGCATCTCATGAACATGTTGCACTTTGCCCTTTATACAGACACATGCGTCTTTGGCAACATATTTTTGCTGGGCATTTTTTAGGCCGAGTCTCACACGTGCATCTGTTACACCGATCTTCTAACGGGCATGAAACACATTCTGGTAATTGGTGGTGGCTAAACGACGAATCATTGTAGGCTGTATCCTGGATCTCATACCTCCCATAGCCACCGCTGTTATTATTCATGTACGTTCCCATTCCTGTCATCACCATGCCCCTTTTCTTGAAAACTTCATCCAACGATTCATCCGCCATATTTTGGTGTTTATGATGCCCCTAAAAAAAAATACACACTATGTTGATATGTACTCCCAGGGGGAAATGTTTGTCAGCCTATACACTTAGTGTATGGGCATTCCATGGATAGATGAAACGTTCCTTTCTAATGTGATTTTTTTTTAATGAAACCATCCTCCACATTTCTTCCAAGGGGGATTGTGGTGCGTGCAAATTAGGGCCAGGCCTTACATTCACATAAAGGACAAACTTTATGGTAATAAAAAATAAAATAATGGAAAGTTTTGTTTCTTGTGGCCATCCAGTACCTGGTTTCAAAGGCTTATTGTGGTACATATGACTTGGTAGCAGGGCAGGCCTTGTAGTCAATGCATAAGAATACAGAATAGGAGTGCAAAATGAATAAAGTGAAGTGGATTTTCCTGTGCCCATCCAGTATGTGGGTTCAAAGGCTTATTGGGGTGCATATGACTTGGTAGCAGGACAGGCATTGCAGTCAATCCATAAGAAAACAGAATGGGAGTACAAAATGAATAATGTTAAGTGGATTATCCTTTGGCCATCCAGTACATGGCTTCAAAAGCTTATTGGGGTGCATGTAACTTTGGGGCAGGCCTTGGATTCATTGCAACATTTTTTCCTAAAACTTTCATGAAAGGGGCATTGGGGTGCGTCGTAATTCTTGGCAGCCCATCCACTCACTGCATAGGCAATAACAGCATAGGAGACTCACTGTTTAATAATAGCCCTTTAAGAAGATTAATGCTGTCTGATGCCCCTGTAAACATAGGCTCTCTGACTTTAAGAGTCCCTCCTTCATAAATGAAACAAGATGTGTCTCCTTATGTGTCACACACCACATAGCCAGCTAGGGTTGTTACATGTTACAATGACTTTTCCCAGTGAATGCACTTGTATTGTTTGAAAGCAAAGCTAAAGTTGCAAAATGTCTAAAAAACGCTGTGTGTGAACATAGCCCAAGTGGTGGAGGAACATTTTTGTTTTGGGTTAATTATTTTGGCTTAGATAAAAGTTAGAAACCTGGAAAAAATGTTTCTTAACATATTTCCCAGCAAAATCCATTTTGGTTTAGTTTTTGTAGGTTTTTTGGTGCGCCTGTAAAAATGGCGTGAAACTCTGACAACATTGCTTAGAGCTGTGAACTAGGATTCAGAAATGCTTCCGGGGCAATCCCCATGATGTCTCCGTGTCATTTGACCAGTGCTTCCATCATTTTCTAACGTTAGACCTTGAAAGCCCCCCCCGGGGAAGGAATGCGGTAAAAATGCTCTTGTCTCCCATAAACTTACATTGAGCTCGTTGTTCTGTCCGAGTACCCGAGTATTCCAATTTGCTCGACTCGAGCAACGAGCACACGCGCATTTTAGTGCTCGCTCATCCCTAATCAGGGGGTCTCCAAACACAACATGGCACCACCATTGATTCCAGACAATTTTGTGTTCAAAAAGTCAAACACCCTGCCATGCATCCAAACAGTGGCTTTTCCCCACATATGCGGTATTGGCGTACTCAGGAGAAATTGCAAAACAAATTTTGTGGGCCATTTTCTCCTCATACCCTTGTGAAAATAAAAAAATGTTTCCAAAGTAATTTTTTTGTGATAACAGTAAAATATTCATTTTTTCCTTCCACATTGTTTTAGTTCTCATGAAGGGTTAAAAAACTTAATGAATGTGGTTTTGCGCACCTTGAGGGGTGCAGTTTTTAGAATGGTGTCACTTTTGGGCATTTTCTATTATATTGACCCCCCCAAACTCATTTCAAATGTGAGGTGTTTCCTAAAAAAATAGTTTTGTAAGTTTTGTTGGAAAAATAAGAAATCGCTGGTCAACTTTTAACCATTATATTATCCTAACAAAAAAAATTATGTTTCCAAAATTGTGCTGATGTAAAGTAGACATGTGGGAAATGTTATATATGAAATATTTTGTGTGATATCACTCTCTGATGTAAGTGTACAAAAATTAAAAGTTTGAAAATTGCAAAATTTTCAACATTTTTACCAAAGTTTTGTTTTTTTCATAAAACACGCAAGTTATAGCGAACAAACTTTACCACTGACATGAAGTACAAAATGTCACGAAAAAACAGTCTCAGAATCAGTGGGATACGTTAAAGCAATCCAAAGCTAAAACCTCATAAAGTGACAGTGGTCAGAATTGTAAAAATTGGCTGTCACTAAAGGGTTAAAAAAAATCTAACAGGTCTGGTAGAGCCAGAATTCTTGCTGGCTGGTGGGTGATCAAATACTTATGTCATGCAATAAAATGCAATTTAATTATTTAAAAATCATATAATGTGATTTTTTTTATTTTTAGATTTTATCTCTCACAGTTGAACTGTACCGATGATAAAAATTACAGATCTCTCCATTCTTTGTGGGCGGGAAAACTTGCAAAGTTGTCAGTGTGTCAAACAGTTATTTTCCCCACTGTATTTGTGCAGAGCCGATCCTTGAAGATTCTATCACAAGATTCCGTGATGACATCACTGATGATGCTCGGCCATTATGAGATCACTGGTGATTCTCGGCCATTATGACATCACAACTCAGTCACTACTTCTAGAATGTACACTGGGTCACCGCTGCCATTCTTGGTTCTATAGTGACTGAGAGCATTTGCAATTTTTCACTATGGCTGAATTACTTTTACAGAATTTTCAGGTGCAAGCACTGCGGGAGATTGTTATCAATAATCGCCCTGGCATTGTGCTTCCACCATCTGATGGCATCCTCGGCTTCACTCACCGGCTGGTGGTGCAGCTAGCAATGGATTGCCTGACTAAACATCAAATAGATGAACTAACGTCAGAGTATCTGACGGATTTACATCACAACATCAGGACATTACTACACCAGGTAAATGGCGGACGCTCTGCACAAAACTTCTCCATAATCACAGATGATAATGGTGGGAGAGAAGCTTCTTCTTTCCTCCAATATAAAACACGACGAGTCCCCAGATATGGAGTCATTGTATCTGCAGAGAGGAGCAGATGTCACATACAATGGCCGCCTCCATTGTGTCTTTTCTCATCTCACACTTTTCCTTTTTGTTTCTTTTCTTCTTTATAGGCTGAAAAAAGATCTCAAATTGAAGATTTGGCTTTTATTAAAGTTCTGGCCGAAAAAATCCTGTGTGTACTAGAACGTCCTGCCCGCTCGTCGGAACGCCCGGTAAGGAGCCATCATCTTCTCTATCACACGTCCTTGTTGTCTGATCTTCTCCAGATCACCAGTCAGAGATCAGAAGATCTGGTGTTAGATCTTACTGGCCTCCCTGTCAGTCCTCGGCAGCAGTGGCGGATTAAGTGGACTATGGGCCCGGGGCTGTTCATAAAACCTGGGCCCCTGTACCCCCCTTCCCACCTGAGAGCTGCGGTCCCCGTGCGGGAATTGACAGCCGTACGGACCGCAGCACTTGGTTTGCTGCGGGTCCATACGGAAAACCCGCCACCATTCCACCACGTGTGGACATGGCCTAAAAAGACGTTGCACATAAGCTGTAGGCCTACGGCCAATACGTACAAAATCGCCCAACGTGATCCTGGCCATAGGGGATCCACTTTAATGTCCCCACTTTAATTTGAAGTCCCCATACTTCATCCATTGCAGTCCCCTATCACCCACTCACTTCATCTGCAGTGCCGCTTCATCATTTGCAGCCCCTTATCCCCCCTTCCATTTCATCATGTGCAGTCCCCTTCCCCCCCAACTTCATGTGCAGCCCCACTCCCCCATCATCATGTGCAGTTAATTTTACCCCCACATCATGTGCAGTCCCCCTTACCCCCAATTCATCATGTGCAGTCCCACTTACCCCTTAATTCATCATGTGCAGTCCCACTTACCCCTTAATTCATCATGTGCAGTTCCCCTTACCCCCAATTCATCATGTGCAGTCCCACTTACCCCTTAATTCATCATGTGCAGTCCCACTTACCCCTTAATTCATCATGTGCAGTCCCACTTACCCCTTAATTCATCATGTGCAGTCCCACTTACCCCTTAATTCATCATGTGCAGTCCCACTTACCCCTTAATTCATCATGTGCAGTCCCCCTTATCCCCCACTTCATCATGTGCAGCCCCACTTATCCCCCACTTCATCATGTGCAGCCCCACTTATCCCCCACTTCATCATGTGCAGCCCCACTCACCCCCACTTCATCATGTGCAGCCCCACTCACCCCCTTTCATCATGTGAAGCCCCCACTCATCCCCCCTTCATCCTGTGAAGCCCCCACTCACCCCCTTCATCCTGTACAACCCCAGTCACCCCCCTTCATCATATACAGCCCCCAGTCACCCCCCGTCATAATATACAGCCCCCAGTCACCCCCCCCGTCATCATATACAGCCCCCAGTCACCCCCCTTCATCATATACAGGCCCCAGTCACCCCCCGTCATCATATACAGCCCCCAGTCACCCCCCCGTCATCATATACAACCCCCAGTCACCCCCCCGTCATCATATACAGCCCCCAGTCACCCCCCATCATCATATACAGGCCCCAGTCACCCCCCCTTCATCATATACAGCCCCCAGTCACCCCCTTCATCATATACAGCCCTCACTCACCCCCCTTTATCATATACAGCCCCCAGTCACCCCCCCGTCATCATATACAGGCCCCAGTCACCCCCCTTCATCATATACAGCCCCCAGTCACCCCCCCGTCATCATATACAGGCCCCAGTCACCCCCCTTCATTGTGTTCAGCCCCCACTCACCCCCTCCCCCATTTAATTCATTTTATAAATAAAAAAAATAAAAAAAGTTCCCCATACTTACCTCACAGCCGGCTCGCTCCCCAGCAGCGCCTCTGCTTTCAGCATCCTCCGGGACATGTCAGCGCGTGCACGATGACGTCATTGCGCACGCCCGACATCTGACCCGGAAGTACAGCCGGAGGGAGCTGGAGCTGAGCAGCCGTCAAGGTGACGGCCGTGCACAGCTCCCGGCCCCTCATAGAATGTGACGCGGGTGGCTGTCTGCTGCCGGCGGCGTCACAGCACAGGGCACGGCCGGCCCTGTACAGGTGCTGGGGGAGCGGTCCGGGTGGCATTTGCCTCTCTGCCACCCGGCCCAGCCCGCCCATACCCCTGGGCCCCCAAAAAACCTTGGGCCCGGGGCGACTGCCCCATCCGCCCCTATTAAGATCCGCCATTGCTCGGCAGGCACAGGAGGTTTTATGGCCCCTGTCTGTGCTGCTCCCTCCTCTGTGAGGACAGTCTGTATTCTGCTGACGTAGTCACAGCTCAGTGGGGGAAGTCTGTATTTTCTCTTCTTTCTCGCTCTGTCAGAGTCTTCCTACTTGTAAATGCTGCAGCTGAGATAATAGACATCATTACAGAAATGTTGTGCATACAAGTCCCTTATACAGTATATTAATGTGGGCATGTGGAGATATGGGGGATGTCTGTGTATCACCTGATCATGGGGTGTGAGATATAGGGGATGTCTGTGTATCACCAGATCATGGGGTGTGAGATATAGGGGGTGTCTGTGTATCACCAGATCATGGGGTGTGAGATATAGGGGATGTCTGTGTATCACCAGGTCATGGGGTGTGAGATATAGGGGGTGTCTGTGTATCACCAGATCATGGGGTGTGAGATATAGGGGATGTCTGTGTATCACCAGATCATGGGGTGTGAGATATAGGGGATGTCTGTGTATCACCAGATCATGGGGTGTGAGATATAGGGGATGTCTGTGTATCACCAGATCATGGGGTGTGAGATATAGGGGATGTCTGTGTATCACCAGATCATGGGGTGTGAGATATAGGGGGTGCCTGTGTATCACCAGATCATGGAGTGTGAGATATAGGGGATGTCTGTGTATCACCAGATCATGGGGTGTGAGATATAGGGGATGTCTGTGTATCACCAGATCATGGAGTGTGAGATATAGGGGATGTCTGTGTATCACCAGATCATGGGGTGTGAGATATAGGGGATGTCTGTGTATCACCAGATCATGGGGTGTGAGATATAGGGGATGTCTGTGTATCACCAGATCATGGAGTGTGAGATATAGGGGATGTCTGTGTATCACCAGATCATGGGGTGTGAGATATAGGGGGTGTCTGTGTATCACCAGATCATGGGGTGTGAGATATAGGGGATGTCTGAGTATCACCAGATCATGGGGTGTGAGATATAGGGGGTGTCTGTGTATCACCAGGTCATGGGGTGTGAGATATAGGGGGTGTCTGTGTATCACCAGATCATGGGGTGTGAGTGACCCGTCCTGTACTATCCCCCATAAAATGTCTATGACCCTATGGTGTTAGATAACAGCATTTATATTAAATGGAATTTGTCACCTGGTTTATGCTATGCTTATCCAGCATTACAATAAAACTGGTATATATTACATCCGTGTCTGTGGAGCGTCCGACTTGTATCGTTCCCTACATCGGATCAGTGTAAATCAGCTGGGAAATAATAGAGGAGAAGTTTTTACATCCTGAGATGTTTTCCTGCAGCTTCTATATCTTAGTATTATTTCTTTTTCTTTTTTAGGACTTGATCAGATCATTGATCCCGGCAGGAGAGCCGTGTATGAGCGACTACGCGACATCTAAACTGATCAGCAGCGGAGCTTTTGGGTGAGATTTCTGTTCCCATAATCCCCATTTCTCAGTGTTCCCCATGACAATGCTGCTGCCTCTGTGCTCTGCCAGTCAGTGTTATCATAGGGAAACGATCAGAGTCCACATCACTGTCCACATCTCAATGTCACTATTCAGCTCAGTTATATACAGCTGAGTGACCAGATCTGTAACAAATCAGTCAGTAAGGAAAGGGATGATATAGTAAAATATATTACACTCCTCGGTCCTAGACCTCATCTGCTCTTATGCTGCCGCCTCCATCACTGATTCCCCGTCCTCTGCACTGATCTTCGGATTTTTCGAGACCTCATTATGGAGCTGATAATAGTGATTGGCTGCACAAGGTCACGTGAAGGGTGACACGACACTGATGCCAATGACATCTGCACCCCACCCTCCACCATGACTATGTGAGTCTGATCACGGGTCTCAGCAGCAGAAGTGAGAACAACCTAAAACTGGCACAGAGGATGGAGGACTGCAGTGACGGACAAGAAGGGAAGAAGGACAAGTGGGTTATTGTGTTTAATTATATTATAACTTCTTCCCTCACTTCCATTTATTCTGCCTTGGGCTGTGGAGAAAGCCTAAAAACCATCCTGCTACGGCAATTGGAGCATTTTCAATTTAGGCCAATTTATGTTTGGACTGAATCGTATGTACTGGTCGGTTATAGCGAATCTGCCCAACATGAATTTCAGTAGACTCTCTCTATAATGTGACCTGGGTGAGGGTCCGGCAGATGTGGCATTGGGCAGACCTCCCATAGGTGATCTATGTAGAGGTATTTCATGGATTTCTAGATGTGGATTTCTAGTGATGGCCGGACTGCTGGTATCAAACATTACTACAAAAGATCATGTAATGACTTGTACATACAGACTGTTAATAAGGGTTCATTATAAACCATGGATTCTCCTTCTCTCCAGGGCCGTCTACTTAGTGCACCATAAAGAATCACAACAGATCTTCGCTATGAAGAAAATGGCCAAGCGCAACCTGGATACTCCACAGAAAGTGGAAAGGGCCTTTATGGAAAGAGACATCCTAACATTCGCAGATTGTCCCTTTGTGGTCTCCATGCTCTGCTCCTTCCCCACTAAATCTCACCTGTGTATGGTCATGGAGTATGTAGGAGGTAGGACACGTACATTGAATTATATTCAGCCCATGTCTGCTGACATTTTGTCACCTCTCATATTATTAGGACTTGTCCCCGTGGACGGTTACGTCCCACACTGCATTTACTATAGGATATCTAGATGCTCAGAAAGTCATTGATCTGTGTGATCTCCCTGTATGTCCTTACTGAGAACGTCAGTATCTCCAGCTGTAGATGATACGTGACATCACTTTATGTCATTAGTTACATAGATGACATTTCACCATGACTTCAGACTAATTCATTTGTGTAGTATACAGTACATTATATCTTTATATATTGTCTCCTGCCCCAATGTCTCCGCTCACTTCTCATCACACATCATTGTGATATGCTGTATAAACCCCTCACCGGTCATATTTCCTTTCTTCTATAGGTGGAGACTGTAGGACCCTTCTAAACACATGTGGTCCTTTCCCTGTCCCGTTGGCCCGCTTGTACTTTGCAGAAGCTGTCCTTGCTGTGGAATATCTGCATAGTTACGGTGTGGTGCACAGAGACCTGAAGCCGGATAAGTAAGTGAATACCTGTAGTATAACAAAGAGAGGAAAGTTATCCTTTATTATCTCACGGTCTATGAAGCTAAAATCATCTTCTGTTTCACAGCCTCCTGATAACATCTACTGGACATATTAAAGTTACCGACTTTGGACTTTCCAAACTTGGTGTTATGATACCACACACCAACGTCTACAAACAATCAGCAGAGGACATCTCCACAGAGTTCCTGGATGAGGAGGTCAGCATTACCTATGGGAACTTTGCTTGTTCTGCACAAATCTCATAACTCTATTTTCTCTTCCCCACGTTCTTCATTTTTAGAGAGCTTTTTCACTGATATTTTATCTTCTGTCTTTCTGTTTTTATGTGAAGAACTTGTCATAATAATTGTTTCATTGATTCTCATCTCTATCTTCTGTTGGTTTCTAGTTCTGTGGCACCCCGCGTTACATAGCCCCTGAGACCATCCTGGACAATGGCTATGGAAGACCTGTTGACTGGTGGGCAATGGGCATCTTATTATATGAATTTCTCATGGGATATACACCATTTGATGGGAATTCCAGTACTGAGATTTATGACAATGTGATCAATGGTAAGTAGAATAATCTGATCATTGCTTTGGTTTAGTTACTTCCTTTGCTTTATCTTACAGTCCAGTAAAGAGGTTTTATGTTCTGTAATTTTCTATATAACAGGAGATATAATATGGGATCCTCAATACACTCCTCCACCCGATGCTCAGGACCTCATCACTCAGCTGCTCAGAAAAGATCCCGTGGATAGACTTGGGACAGGTAACGGATATAATATTAATATTCCCTTATTACACCGAGGACATATCACTCATGTCCATGAGGATCTGCTCTTCTCTATCAGCTTCTCCATTTATAGTTCTCCGTACTAAGATTTTCAGTCTATTTCCCACATGTCTGCTCGGTTATGTAATTAGTTCAGATTAAGATAAACTGTTCAGATATCGTTACATAGTTACAAAGGCTGAAAAAAGACCTCGGTCCATCAAGTTCTCCCTTTCTCCACCAGTTATTCATTTTGACACTAAATTACCCACAATCTTATATGCATTGAGGAAATCTTCCAGCTCTATTTTAAAAGCTGTTATAGTGTCTGCCATTACTACCTCTTGTGGTTGGCATTCCACATTCTGACCGCTCTAACTGTAAGGAACCCTTTCCTATTTAGCTGTCAGAATCGCCTTTCTTCCACCCTTAATGAGAGCTCCCTGGTCCTTAGTATGGCCCTTGGAAGGAATAAGACATGCACCAGTCTTCAGTACTGACCACACATATATTTATACATATAAATGAGACGTCCTCTGAGGAATCTTTTTTCCTGAGGAAAACAAGACAAACTTTTCCAACCTCTCATCATATGAGAGGCCTTCCATCCCTTGTAATAAACTAGTTGATGCCTTTGAATTGCCTCTAATTTCTGAATATCCTTTTTTAAATGTGGAGCCCAAAGCTGGATCCCATAGTCTAGATGTGGCCTCACAAGTGATTTATAGAGGGGTAACAATACATTGGGACCGCTGGATTTTATCTCTCTTTTTATACATCCTAAAATCTTTGCTTTTGCGGCTGCTGCTTGACATTGAGTATTGCTGCTCAGCTTACTTGTAACCAGAATACCCAAGTCCTTCTCTTTTTCTGTAGTCCAAAGTATTCTCCTATTTAATGTCCTTGTAGCAATAGGTTTACTCCGTCCTACCTGCATTACTCTACATTTATCTACATTAAACCTTATTTGCCAAGTGCTTACTCATTCAGACGTCTTATCCAGATCGTTTTACAAAATTGTAATGTCAAGGCCAGATTTTAGTATCCTACATAGTTTGATGTCATAAGAAAAAATAAGACTGACACTTTACTCTCAATCCCATCAAAAAGGTCATTAATAAAGAGGTTAAAAAGAATCAGTCCTAGCATAGATCCCTGTTCCAACACAGATCCCTGTGGTCCCCATTGTTCCCAGTACAGATCCCTGCAGTACCCCACTGCTCCCAGTACAGATCCCTGCGGTCCCCACTGCTCCCAGTACAGATATCTGCCGGACCCCGCTGCTCCCAGTACAGATCCCTGCGGTACCCCACTGCTCCCCGTACATATCCCTGTGGTCCCCACTGCTCCCAGTACAGATCCCTGTGGTCCCCCACTGCTAACTATATTCCATTTACAGAATGTACCATTTATGACGATTCTTTGTTTCCTGTCATTTAGCCAATTCCTTACCCATATGCATATAGTTTCCCCCAGTCCCTGCTTATGGAGCTTCAGTATAAGGCTATTATGTGGTACAGTATCAAACACCTTTGCAAAATCCAGATAAATCACATCAGCTGCAATACCGACATCCAGATTTGCACTTACCTTCTCATAGACACCCAACATGTTAGTTAGACACAACCTATCTTTAATGAATCCATGCTGTTATCAGTTATTATATTATTATCTACAATATATTTCTAAGGTCATCTTTTATAATGCCCTCATAAATTTTGCACACTACTGATATCAGTCTTACCTTTCTTAAATATCGATACTACATCAGCCATCCCCCAATCCTGTGGCACCACCCCAGTTACAAGAGAGGCTAAGAATATAAGATACAGTGGTCTGTCAAATACTGAGCTCAATTCCCTCAGGATCCGTGGATCAATGCCAGGGGATTTGTCAATGTTTAATTTGCTCAGATGCAGACATACTTCTTCTTGTGTTATTTCCGGTGGTGATCTTTGATTTTTGCGTTGCTGAATGATCCCTGGAACAGTTAGTTCATTGGTGATCACGGATGAAAAGTGTCTGTTTAATATCTCAGCCTTTTCTTTGTGCTCTATTATTATCTTGTTATTATTGTCTTTTAAGGGACCTATACCATATTTTTTTTTTCCTTTTTAGCATTGATATATTTATAACATTTTAGAGGATTTATTCTAATGTTACTGGCAATTTGATTCTCTGTGGATAACTTTGCCAGCTTGATTTCTTTTTAACATTTCTTTCTTAGACCTTTATGCTCCTGAAATGGTATTTCAGTATTCTCAGCTTTAAAGATTTTGAATGCCCTTAGTTTTAGTCTGATTAAACTTTGTATTGTCTTATTTATTACAATGTCCCCATCACTTTTGTTTTTCTTTATCCAGGAGGCGCATTTGAGATCAAGGGTCATGCATTCCTTAGAGATTTAGACTTTGATAACCTTCTAAGTCAGAAGCCGGTGTACGTTCCTCAGCTAGCATCAGATGTGGACACCAGTTTATTTATCAGTAAGTAGAAAAGACGTCATCTAGACTTAAGGCCCCGTCTCACACAGTGAGATCACAGCGAGATCTCTAATGCGTCACCGATTTTGTGTCGCAACAGCGATCCCGCCTGCGATCTCGCTACATACGACACGCAGCAGTGACCGGCCCCCCTGCTGGATATCGCTGATCGTGCAGGAATGTCCTGGGCCATTTTTTCGTCGTCGGCGTCCTGCTGGCAAGCATGCATCTCTGTGTTTGATCGCTGGATCGTTGCTGCATCGCTGAAGAGATCTTCCTGTTTGGCAGCTTACTAGCGATCACTTAGCGACGCACCAGCGATCCCTACCAGGTCGTATCGTTGTCGGGATCGCTGGTGCGTTGCTAAGTGAAACGGAACCCTTAGTGTCTGCTTGTCTCATCTTCCATTTTATGTGATAATCGGCTCCCATTAATATTAATGATAAATGGTGGCTGTGTTATACTGACAACCTCTAATAACACTTCATTGTCTATGTCTTATAGACCATTATAATGTGAAAAAACATCTGGTCTCAGAGGATGAGAAGAGCACAAGTGAGGACAATGAGTTGTTGAACTTCCAAAATTTTACATCATCATCGGAAAGACTTTCTAAAGTAAGTATGCGATTAATAAATCCAAATTATGCACAAAAAGACCCTTAAAAGTAAACATAAAATGATTTCATATCTTGTTGCTTCCGCATGTAGCTCTATACCACCACTAACGGGATGATGAACGATGAGGATCCCAAGTCACCTCCAGAGTGTACCCCAACATCCAGCACTGACAGCTCAGAAATGTGAGTAGATTATGGGGTCATTACTGGGAGCTCCAGGCTGATATACGTGCACAACACTAAATATAGGACAGAAATACCATAATATCATATGCAACATCCATGGTTAGTGGTCTTTGTGCTTTTGGCTTCAGAAACCGCTGTTGATAACAGCCCATGATTGTGGCCAGTCATGCATTTTTAGTAATACCCACATTGTAGGAGAGATGTAGTATTACATGCCAGACATTCTTGGTAGTTGTTTTCCTCTCCGCTCTATAAAAGTTAGTTTTGAGCATTAGACCTTCCCAACTATGGCAGTCATATGTCCTATTAGGCCTTATAGTCGGTGTTCTTATAGTGAGACAACCCCTTTTATACTGTTTCCTTGTGATTTATGTGTTTTTCTTCTTCCAAACAGGCAGAAAGAATCTGTCCCCGAACCTGATAGAGACGTCGCTATTAGCATCTTACCATCCTCGTCCTCACTATCAGGTATGTCCATGTCTCCAGCATCAACAATGTGAATGTTGATTTCAAGGCTCAAATACTTCCACATGGTTTTCCTGTAATAGGTCTCCTATGTTATTCATGATTCATGGATCACAATTATGTTGTCCATGGGCCCATACTGTATCTCTAATTCACTAATTTTGCACAGGAGCTTTTTTCATGGATTCTGTGAGATACGCTGCAGCGTCCAATGACCTACATCATCATAAGGAGACATCGTCTCCTACAATAGAATATCGCTCATCAGTGATGCACCACATGGCGGCACACAGGGCGCTTACTGCTCTATATCAGTGACACATCTAATGCCCCTCAGATGGGATTATGCACATTATATAGGATTTATTCTGTCCTATTATGATATAATACCAGATTATCAGGACTATAGGAGACAGGACTAGAACAATCCTACTAGATACAGGAGACAAAGCAGATCCCATTAGGATATGTCGTTAATGAGGCTTTTTTTTTACTTTCTAATCAGAATGTCCAGCTCAGACGGAAAGAATATCTGCAATAAATTTGATTAAAGAGGAAGAAAAATCAGAAACTGGAGAAAAGGGGAAAAAGAAACTAGGTAAGTGTGAGAATCAGCTCCATGTTTTGTGATGTCAGTGAGAATCACTCGTGGGGAGCAGATGTCATCTGTCAGTGATGGGATTATCACATGTATGATGGCTGACAATGATCCCTGACCTCTGTGTGATAGTATTCCTCTGCCGTCCAGCCAGTGACCGCACAGTAGTATCATGTAATATGGAGTCCCATCACTTACATTATATTTACTTCTCTTCTCATAGGATCCATCTTCCGCCGGATATTATCATCCTGCCGGCGTGGATTATCCAGGGCTGCGCAAGTATTTGCTTGTTGTTACTGCTGCCCTAGAACCATCTGAAAGACAGGAAACCTAAGCATCCAGCGCCCTGAAGTCCAGCAGATCCACCATCACTGCTGTACCATCATTGCTGGACCTGTTTAGAAGCGGGACTAACTCCTAGCCGCGGTCTACGGACCAAACATTGGGCATGGGCAGGGCCTTGGGGGCAGATCCCAAGTGCGCTCAACCATGTGAATTAGCTTACGCTCAGGAACATTGAGGGATAGCGCTATCACTTAGCTCTACCCGTTCATTTCCATTAGGAATAGAGCTATGAGAGATAACATTTTGTTATCTGATGAAATTCAGTACATATACAGATACTGGCCAGTGGCCGCACCTTATACTACAAACACTTATTACCTATTGTGCACCTTCCAACCGCATGACTAGCAAGAATTCAACTGTGACCTCCATTTCTGTTTTAAAATATATTCCCTCACCCCCATGTTCCCCATTATATTGACACTGAATCCCACATTTGTGGACATTAGAATATATAATGTGGAGAATGACGATTTGAGCAGTAGCTGCCTTTTTAAGTAGAGGATGATGGTGGTGATAGTGGTTTATGCACCTAATCCACAATTATGAAGACGCAGAGATAATTTTAAAAGCACAGCCTCTTTACTAATGATAATGGGGCTTGTCAGTAGTTCTCACAATGTGTTACAGCATACAGTTTACACAGAAATCACAGTTTTTGCATGGAACACATTATAAATCCCGTATCCCATGGAGATGGGATTTTTGTGGAATAAAACATAGGGGACACCACAATGAGAGCACAGAGGAAAGCAGTGATAGCACTGAGGCCAGAAATAAACTGGCTAAGCCAGCCATCACTCTCCTATGAAGCAGCCAGTATTATCAATTGAAAAAACATATCTGCTACATTTCCATAAAATCTTCTATTGTATTTAATGATACATCTTAGAATCTCCCTACTCCACAAAAATCAAAAAAAAAAATCAACGCCTTTCATGCAGCAAAAAACACTCTTAAAACCCCTTCACACCACGCAAAATAGTTAATAAATAACATTTCCCTCTTGTCTGCTTTACATGTGCACCATTTGTAAAATATTCTTTCACTTTACTAGGATGTTAACAGGTTTAAAAATTAAGGAGCAATGTTTTCTTTTTGCTAAGAAATTTACAAAACTTATTTTTTTAGGGACCTATTCGGATTTTACGTGACTTTGGGGGTCACATATACTAGAAATCCCACAAAAGTGATACCATTTTATCAACTGCGCCCCTCAATATATTAAAACGTGCTATCAGGTTGTGTATTAACCCTTCAGGTGTTTTTCAGGAGTTAGTACAAAATGGCATGACAGGAATGAAAATTTTAACCTTTAAAACCTAAATGTTTAACTCCTGAAAAGACCACTATATCCGGCAGGCATTAAGGCTGTTATTTGTCTGCGAATTGCAATGGCAACCATCAGGATCACACAATCATGAAAGCAGGGTCTCAATAGGGTTAAAGATGGAGCCCCACATTCTCTTAACCATTTAGATGCATTGTCACTATTCACAGCAGCATCTGAGGGGTAAAATTCTCTGAGGGATGCTATTTTCTTGTTAAAGTGTTAAAAGAATTGAAAGTTTAGCACTAATTTCTCATTTTTTCAAGAAATTTCCAAACCTGTTTTTTTTTTACGGGAACTATTCAGTTTTAAATGTGCTTTGAGGGGCCTATACATTAGAAACTTAACAAAAGCGATAGCATTTTAAAACACCATAAATACTTCAAAACTGTTGTCAGTAATTTTTCTAACCATTCAGGTGTTACACAGGATTTAATGCAAAGTGGATTGAAGAAAAAAATTGTAATATTTCCTCTAAAATGTTGCTTTAGCCCCAATGTTTTCACTTTAACAAGGGAGGACATGAAGAAATGTACCTCCTAATTTATTACCCAGTTTCTTCTGTGCGTGCTGATAACCAACATGTGGTCAGAAACCTCTGTTTGGACAATCGGCCGGGCTCGAAAGGGAAGGAGTACCATTTGAATTTTTTAACACAAATTTTCTGAAATAGATTGCGGGCGCCATGTTGCTTTTGCAGGGTCCCTAAAGTGCCTAAGCAGCAGAAACCCTCCACAACTGACCACTAGAGATGAGCAACTTTCGCAAAAGTCGGGTCGAACGAAATCGGCCGATTATCGTGAAAAGTCGAAGGCCGACTGAAATACGAAACCCAATGCAAGTCAATGGGGAAGAAAAGTCGGCAGTGAGTGGAAGACAGGAAACACACCTACAGTGCCCATTTTAATGCCAAAAACATAATTTCTTATTACTTAAGCTTGTCAACCTTAATTTATTTTATATTAATAGATAGGCATTGAAAACTGGGGGTTATTTGGCTAAAGTTGTGGGGGGGGTGGGTAGGGCTGGCTCCAGATTTTCGTGGGCCCAGGGCCAAAGAGTGTCAATGGGCTCCTTTAACACATGCCACAATTCATGATCCTCTGATACGGCAGAGAAATAGCGGTATAGTACAATGAAAAATACTTCACTTCTTACATCACATGACTGATATCCATTTTAAATTCTCCAATAGCTCCAAAAACGGACAGTATATTCCTCCATACAGTACTATGGCCACTGCATAGTGCGCTATACAGAGTAATGAGGCCCATATATTTCTCCATACAGAATCATTGGTCCCATATAATGTTCCATACAGTATATGATGAGCTCCACATAATGCTACAGTATATGTTGGTCCCTGTCGTAGCTGCTTTTTGTTCTGACCAATCATCAGCTGTGCCAGATCACCAGTGAGTCCGGATTGTGAGGATTTTTGCCCTTCTGTTGCAAGCGCTTGGAGACAAAGAGACTCAACACACAAGCCGTGGTCAAATCAGTTTATCTGATGTAATGCAGCAAAAGGCAATATTTTATACCATTTACAACAATATGTAACTCTATGGAGCTCATGTGGCCCCCACCATCACCTCAGGGTCGTACCTTGTTTGCAATGCACCCAGAACATGTTGTTGAGAACAAATATGATAACAAGTATAGTTTATGATAAAATGTATATGGATCCCTAACACAATATAGTGGGATGATTTCTGTACTTTATTTGCATCTGTATGCCATGTATTTGAGTATTAGAGCTCTCTATCCGTTGGCATAATTATAATATGACATTGAACCTTTGGTATACTGTCCCTCCATTATATCACTCAGTGCACTGTGCACACTCTGCGTGGAAACGTCCGCTGGATGCGCTAAGACCGCCTCTCGGCCCTGACACGTCGGGCGGAGGAGTGGCTTGCATGTCCGCGGCGTCATCCTGCAGCGTGGTGCGTTGCCTTGGCAGCGCGTCCTCCCTGGCCTGACTCAGCCGTCTCCACATCGTGACATGTCTGATGGGGAGTGGCTGTATGACCGGGAGGCGCGCGCCATGATGACGTCACACGCCGGGCACTATGTGACTTCACAGATGTAAGAGATCTGTTGTAATTATGCCGCTATATATGTTCTTATGCACCATGTGGCCATACTCACTTACCTCCCAGGACAAAGCTAAGACGAAACGCGTGTCGGGGATCGCGTTATCATAGGTCATATGTTCATTTCTTTTTTTTAAGGGGCTGCTGTTACACATTTTGTACAGGGGAACACATGCTATGTGCATATCCCTGTTGATAGTTTTATTGCTTACATGGCATTTAACGTTGAACACACAGTGTGAGATATGCTTTATGCCATTGGATTATTATGACTTAGAATCTGTTGCTAGTGCATTATATCATATACTTTTCGTCCATAATTAAGACAGTGGTAAGCACTGAGTCTGGTGACATGCTTACATAAATTACAATGAGTCTCTCAACTAATACTTTTTTTCTATGTTTACTGCTTTGGCCATAGTTAATGTAATTTTGGAAGCCATTGGAATACCACTGCCCAGTGTTATTATTATTGTATCAGATTAACACTAACTGTTAGCACCTTTTTAGTATATGTTTTCTGCTTGAAAGCTTGCTAGTGATATGCACTGAATTTGGCGATATGTCTACATAGATTTTAGAGAGCTTTCTTTCCATTTCAGGATTCATTACCTTGGTTGTATTAAACATATTATTTCACAATCTTGGATGCTTTTGGAGCATCTCTCTCAGGCATCACTGTTATTGCTGTGGGTTACATTCTTTTTGCTCATGATTTTTGCCTCCTGTGTGCCCCTTATGTTCCATACTGGGTGTAGTTTACTATGACTTTCTTGATATATTACTTCTGGTATACACTTTTTTACATCTTATGAATACATATGTATCTGTGATTTCTATTGGTATATCCATCTCTTTTTATTATGTTTGTGTCTTTTGTATGTATTTCTATAAAGCAATATGTATTTTATGGCAATATGCTTCCTTGATCTGTTTGGCGTATACATTTACAACAATATGTAACTCTATTGAGCTTATGTGCCCCCCACCATCACCTCAGGGTCATACCTTGTTTTCAATGTACCCAAAACATGTTGTTGAGAACAAATATGATAACAAGTATAGTTTCCTTGAGAGCAGAGACTAATAGTCTACATAAGAATAACACATAGCAATAATAGGCAAAAGGCATTTGAAGTCTTAAAGGCAATTTAAAAGGTATAAAAAAGCATTAACTCTTCTATATCAATTTCCCCCTTTTGTAAACGGTATAACCTTTGCCACAGGGTCAGCTGATGTCCACAAAGGAGCTACTGTCTCATGGGTCTAGTACCCATAAGGGGGCTTCCTACCTGCTTCGCCCATCCACCCTCAGTGTGGACACTCACTTTCCCCATCAGCAATGGCTACCTGGGGTCTATGATACACTACAGAAGGTTCAGCCTTAGATTCCTTTTTTTATGCATACATTATTCAGTAGCTTAAGTAATACATATACTAGCGCTTTTACGGCTACATAAAGCAATAAGCAAAACAACAACATTTGCATACATGTCTGTATAATGCCAAAAATCCATCCTGCAAGGCCATTAAACCAATTTGCTGGATTTAGAAAAGAGAATTTGTTACCCCACCAAGAGTCTCTGTTTGCACTGTTTTAACCATTGGTCTCTAAGTTCACCTATTTTGTCTATACTGGCCCTGATCTGGAGATTGCCAGCAGGGCCGATATAAATACAACAGGTGGGACCAATTATCTGACACATTCCTCCTTCTTTTGCTGTCAGGTAATCTAGTAGTATAGTATGTTGGTTAGTAACTATGATTAATTGTCTCTGTATTGTATTAGTTTCATTAAGAACTTCAAGAATCTGGAAAATCTGATCATCCAGGTAGTCGGTAGCTTCCACTAATTTATCCCACAGTTGGGTTATGAAGGGGTATATTAGCATACTACTGAATATTTTATTTGTTATCCCCATTTCTACTAGATGCGGCCTACCATTTGGCCGGGGCTTATTGTCTGCAGTCCTTCTATACAAAGTATGAATTGGGACTGCTGCTGTGTCTATTTTACTATGAGGAACTATGAAAGTGGCTGGTGTTAGTTTGGCAAGAGTGCAAACCCCTCTTAAGTCTGGGCTCACCCACCTGCAGGCACAATGTCCGCAAACCAAGAATTCTCCTTCGGGGAGAACACAAACGTGACCTGGGGTCTGGATACATTGGTATAAACTCAAATGTCCTGACATAGGCTTATGGGCACGCCAAGTATTATTCATTTGTTTTCCACTTACACCAGATGTACATTTACCCCTTTCTTTCCTTATTATTTTACCCGTAGGTGATTTACAGCCTTCAACACCATCTTGGTACACCGTATCATTAACCTGTGTTTGATCGCGAGTGTATATGCGGAAGCAATTATTGTCCTCACCACAGGTATTTGCTCCAGTGTGTTGAAGACTGAACCACAGTCCATCATTGGGAATAGGGTCTAAGTGAAGGATTTCAGTCCTCCTCCTGGCAACCATATTTCCGACATCTGAGTCATATTCCCTCCACCACATTTGTACCTTTAGGCCGTGTTATATTAAACTGAAACCAGGGATTAGCGGCCCATCCGATTACAGCCAATGAGGCAGATATATCACGGGGCACATCTTTTCCCCAAAACCTAGATTGAGTCCAAGTCTCATTGTGTATGCAGTGTGGGGTTAATACCTCCCATGGCTCCAGAGGTAAGGCTAAGTACGGCATAGTCCTCGCAGATACAGGGCTGTGTGTATAGATCCAACAGTCCTTCGGTTTCTGTCCTTCCATGTCCTTTATAAGAAGAGCATGATGCCGAATAAGTTTGTTGTCCCAGACAGCATTTAAGAGTTTATCCTGTGTCTCTGTAGAGTGCAGTAACCCTGTCACTGCCAGCAAGGTGATGAGGAGTACAGTCATTCTACTGGTGGTACAGTCATTCTACTGGTGAAAGGACCTTCTTGCAGTGACTGGCGTGGATCCAGGTGGGTTTTCTCTCAAGTTTTACTGAGGTGGATGTGGTCAGCTGGACTTGGAAGGGGCCGTCAAATCGTGGGTCCAGGCTCCTTCTCACGTGTCTGCGTATAACCACCCAATCACCTGGATTCAGCTGATGCACATCTGCACTGGCATTAGGATCTGGAATGTATGAGAACACATGTTTATGCACCACATTAAGTCTTTCCTGCAAGGCCTGGACATAGGCTGTCATAGAACCGTGTTGCATTTGTAGCACCTGTGGGAAGTACAGACCAATCTTTGGTGCACTACCAAACAGGACTTCAAAGGGAGACAAGCCTGTCTTTCTATTTGGAGTGTGTCTGGAAAGAGTGCAAGAGGCAAGCACTCTACCCACCTCTTTCCTGTGTCTGCCATGGCCTTTTGAATTTTCAGTTTAAGTGTCCCATTTAGTCTTTCCACTTTCCCACTACCTTGTATGAAGTATGGTGTATGAAATGCTTGCTGTACACCCAGGGCCTGCATGACTTCCCTCATTTTTTCTCCCGTGAAGTGTGTACCCCTATCTGTTTCTGTGGTTTCTGGGACACCATACCTGCAGATCAGTTCTTTCATCAGTTTGTCTGTAGTCATTTTAGCATTTGCACATTTTACCGGATAGGCTTCCGGCCAACCAGCGAAGAGATCTACACATACTAGGATATTTGAATACATTCCTACATTGGTAGCTGTATTTCATCAATCTGCAGTCTCTGAAATGGGTAGAGAGGCCTAGGTGTCGCTTTCTTAGGGACTTTTACTGTTTTACCTGGGTTGTGCTGTGCACAGATGAGGCATGATTGTACAAGTTTTGCGGCTGCGTAACTGAAACCAGGAGCGATCCAGAAGGCATCTACGATGGCACACATGTGACTGTTTGAGGTGTGAGTGGGGCCATGTTCTGCTTGCGCCATGATTGGGAACAGGGACTTTGGTGGGCACAATTTATCCTTATTCTCCCATACTCTATTTAAGTTCAGCTCAGCTCCCAGTCTCCCCCGGTGTACCTTCTCTGTTTGGGCAGCCTTTTGCCGGAGGGATTTCAGGACATCTAGACCCAATGTGGCTGGAATACGCTGACTCCCCGCCACCGTCCACTGCTCTCTCTAGGCCGCCTTGTGCTACTTTAGCAGCCTCGTTCGCCCTTCTCTTGCCCTCTACCTCCACGGAGTCACCTTTGTGTGTGCTTTTACCTTGACAATGCCAACCTGGACTGGTAACATCAATGCCTCCATCAATTGTTTCACCAGCTCTGCATTTTTAATGGGCTTACCGGCTGATGTAAGGAACGCTCTGCTTCTCCAGATAGGGCCATAATCATGGGCTATTCCCCATGCATAATTTGAATCAGTGTAAATATTAGCGACTTTACCTGCAGCGGCTCTACACGCCTCAGTGAGTGCCTTCAATTCTGCGCCGACATGTGAGGAGAGAGTGGTTCTGCTTGGATTACCTCATGTGAGGATACTACTGCATATCCAGTGTAGAATCGTCCATCCTGGTGGCATCTGGAACCATCTACAAAAAACTCAAAATCTGCATTAGGAACAGGGTTTTTTTTTTCTTTTTTTTTCCAATGAATGTGTGCAAAACCCACTGTCTCCTGACTTATCAGTTCTATGCAGTCATGTTCAAGTTTTCTTCCTCACTTGCTAATACAGTCACCAAATCCCCCTTTTCTGAATCCACAGGCAGGAGGGTGGCTGGATTCAGAAGATTACATCTTTTGAGGGTGACATACTCAGGAATTATTAGAGCACACTCAAGTTGGAGCTGTCTGTCCATAGACAGATGTTTTGGTTGAACTTGTACGAGTATGGCATGGATGTCATGTGGGGAATAGATTGTCAAGGGAAACGTCAGTGTGATCTCACATGCCTTTCCTAGTAGTAGTGCAGCTGCTCCTACCGCACGGACACACGTAGGTCACCCTCTGATCACTGGGTCTAATTGTGCTGAGTAGTAAGCTATTGGTCTCTGTTTCCCTCCATGTTGTTGTGTCAGTACTGCGGCAGCATGTCCTCCCTGCTCTGTGCAAAACAAGAAAAATGGCTGGTCATAATTAGGAATGCCAAAGGCCGGGGCTGACACAATGAGCAGTTTGAGAGAATGGAAGGAGTCAGTTGTATTTTGTGTGAGGCCCCGGGTCTGATGACAAGAAGTCATAAAGTGGTTGCAACATTTGTGAAGCAGGCCTTATCCAAGGCCTACTGGAGGTCACTTAAACCTAGGAAAGTGCATAGATGCTGATGTGACCTGGGTAGAGGGAGATTTTCCTGTCAGGTGTCTGGTACCTTCAGCAATACAATGTCCCAAAAATGTCACCTTTTGTTTGTAATACTGTAATTTGTCACATGAGACCTTGCAACCCTTTTCTGATAAAAAAAACATAGCAAGGAAACCGTAGCTTCCCTGCAGGACCTCTGGTCCAGGCAGAACAGCAAAGGGTCATCCACGTACTGTAATAGTACAATCAGCGGATGAGGTGATTGCCACTACTCAAGGATCCCTGCCATCACTGCTGAATAGATGGCAGGGGGTTTCTTTCCCCCTTTGTGGGAGGACTGTACAACAATATTGTTCACCTTTATGAGTAAAGGAGAAAGATACCTGACAGTCAGGGTGCAGGGGTACAGAGAAAAATACACCTGCTAAATCAATGACTGTGAAACATTTTGACATTACTGGGATCTGTGACAGTATTGTGTGTGTTAGGGGCGATTGAGGTCACACTCACTGTATCATCATTAATAGCCCTTAACTCATGGACCTTACTGTAAGTGTCAGCAAACCCTTGAGTCCTTTTTTTTTTTTCTAATGGGATACACAGGGGTGTTGCAGGGGAAAGATCTTTGTATTCGAACTCCTGCCTTAACATACTCTCTAATATCTCTGCTCGGGGCCATTGACTTGGCTAGGTTCAAGGGGTATTGCTTTAAACAAGGAGTGTTTCCTTCTTTCAATTTAATCATGACAGTAAATTCATAGGGGTATTGTCACTAACAATAAGTTTTGTAAGTGCCACAATTCCAGCACCTCACTGTTTCTACGTCCCTTGGTACCTTACTACGTCTCCACTCTTTTCCTTGTGCTCCAGCATACATGACAAGTTGTCTTACCGTCCTTGTTTGCTCAACTTTTTTTAGCTACCTTAAGGAGGTCTTTCGGATCTACATATCTCCATTCAGGTCTGGTTGTCTGTACTGCGTCTCGTAAGTCTTTGTTCATACCGTCAATGAATGCATTCGCCAGTATTCTAACATCAAGTGGGTTTATGCAAATGTACCCCATGTCTGCCCATTTCAGCTGTAACCGTCCAAAGTACATCTCTACCCTTTCTCCTTTTTGCTGTGTCACATTAGTCAGGAGTACGGACTGCTCTGATTGTTCCACTGTAGCCCATTGTCTTAGTGATTCATAGTACGTCTCCCCAGACCGTGCAGATTTATCATCCATGCCCCAAACCTGATTCTTTGTCACATCTGTGTGTGTCTTAATTATATGTCTTAGTGCGTCACCTGCCTTTAAACTCACCAACCTCTCTAGATCTGCCCAGGTACACTTATATGTCTGCTGTATTTCCTCTATGTGTCTGTAAAACGGGAATGGTTGGTCCTCAGGGTCAGGCAATTGCTTCAACAAAGCTAGCTGGTCAGAGGGGCTCCAGGGATAATACACCTGCATCTTTCTGATTCTAGTCGCCCTTCTAGGTCCTGATGCGGTTGGTCGTCTGATGTCTACTGTCAGCTTACTCCTCAAATGTCAATGTCCCCACTACCCACTAACCATACTATTATGTCACTACATATGATCTTGTCTGGACAGGATTTAGTGCAATTTGCTTAGGTCAGTAGTATAGATCACACAAGTAGCTATTCTGTCTGGGTTTGTCTGAGTCTGATCACAGTGTTTACAAGTCCATCTGTTTGGTCTGGGTCTCTGGTTAAATTTTGTCAATCGAAACATTCATAATATACCTTCCATACTGCTGCACATTCTCAAACATCATTTATTCACTTGCTATTTTCTTCTCTTGTCTGTGCCTTTTTGTACATCCAAACATTCACACTCTGGTATTTTTTCAATATTTGTCCCACTTGTTTTACTGCTTCCTTTCTTCTCTGTCTTTTACAATTTGCATAGTCGTCTTGGATCTCATTGGGGGCACCGACCGTACACAGAAAAAGTTGCCATGGCTTCAACCTTTTTCATGCCGACAGCTCACCTTTCTTCTGAAATGCCCTCCCAGTGTGTCTGGACCTCTGTCTTACAGGCCACACTTAGCAAGTCAGAGAGAGCCTGCCAAGGTGTAGCGGGAAGGCTCCTTTCCTCTCACCTGGTAGACCTACAAGATGTAACGAGAAGCCTCTCTGCCTCTCACCCATTAGATCAGCTGGCTAGAATAGGAATAGTCATTTTTCCTTCCAGCCCAGCTCCATGGATTGTGGGAAGGCTACTTCAACTTAGACAGCTCATCTTGCTTCTGAAATGCCCTTCTGTGTGTCTGGACCTCTGTCTTACAGCCCACGCATAGCAAGTCAGAGTGAGCCTGCCAAGGTATATCCAGAGGGCTCCTTGCCCTCGCGTTTCACCCACAACAAAAAACCTGCTGACTAAAGTAAGAAGGCCCAGGTGTGATAGGCCTCTGACCTACTTTATCAGCCATACAGTCGGCTACCTCCTTTGTTGATCCACAATTTGCTATACAAATCAATCACACAACTAGAAGCAGGATCAAAACACATTGATGACCAAACAATCACTTACAATTTCCTTCTAAATTAAGCACCATATTTTACTTTCAACTTCAACTTCAACTTACAAAATTTCATTCCACTTCAATTAAGTACTGTTGCTTTAAAATGCACAAATCTTATAGCGAGCATTTCAGAACCACATAGAATCTGAGCGCAGCAGAGATAAGACAAGAGGAAACCGTGCAGCGGCATCATTCCCCCCTCCCATCAGAATGTAGTGTCCTTCACAAAATAACAGAATGCAGTAGTTCTTTAGACTTAATCAGAATCAGTTTTCTACAAGGAAAACTCAAAATCACGGGATTTCACTGTGAGAGCAGATAACTGTATAATGAGATTAACTGAATCTTGCCATTTTTCTGGCCAAATGCATTCAGGAAACTTTACAATGTAATGTCACATATAACAAGTGCTATATCATTACTCAATTCACTCAGTCTCAGATGTAGATTTGAAATATCTATAATGCATCTGTCCGGGATTCCCCCACAACTAGAAAGGTAACAAATCTCTTGACACAAAAATGATGTGTGATTATTCATTCATTATACGTGCTCATTCAGGGATTTTTTTCTTTCACTTTTCAGTGGTCATTTGATTTTACAAAGAGAAGATAACAAAAATCCCTTATCTCAATCACTCCGCCTAATTCAGCTCAAAGTTAGTTGAATAATGTCCTCTGTCACATACAGAGAACCACGCCTAATGGAACCCCTCATCAATCAGGGATTTATTTATATCCCTAAAGGTACTGTCACACTTAGCGATGTACCAGCGATCCCGACCAGCGATATGACGCGGTCAGGATCGCTGGTACATCGCTAAGTGGTCGCTAGTGAGCTGCCACACAGGCAGATCTCACCAGCGACATCGCAGGGGTCGGGGGTTGCTACTTACCTGTCAGACCAGGCGATCCTGCGTCCTCCCGCGCGGCTCCACGCTCGTCGCTCGTCGTCACAGCAGGAAGTGCCGCAGGAAGCTGATGACGAGAAACAGTCCTGGACGTTCTCGCGCGATCAGCGATAACCAGCGGGGGAGCGGGTCGGAGGTAAGTATCAGTCACAGCGATATCGCTAGCAATATCGCTATAACGTCACAAGTTACAGCGATATTGTTAGCGATATCACTTAGTGTGAAAGCCCCTTTATACTCAATTACTCATCTCTCAACTCATTCAGAGGTTCTCTTAGACATACATACAAGGATTCACACAGCCTGCCTATCTTGGACTTTGGATTTGACACCTAAACTACCGCCGTGTCCACTGACACTCTGAGAACACCCAACCCAACTTCTTAAACAACAAGAATTAATGAAAACCAAACCAACGTCAGAAGGTCCAAAACAACAAAAAACCACAGCCCTATACAAAATACAGCCTCATATGATTTACTGCCAATCCAAAATAGACGCTGCACAGAGTCTATCCCAGGCTTTGTGCTTCACAGTACACCAGTACATAACCAGTTAGTATATTAGTATATTACCAGAACAGATTAACAGATAATACAGATGACAATTATTATCTTTTTACTCTATTATTCAACTCTCATACAAACATACTCACCACTCACTGGTGATGTGGGTTCTTTTTAACCGTGTTGTACAGTCTTACCCAGAGATATGTAGACATCCTTAGAAAGGTTGCAGACGCAGAATCAATGTAAGAATAAATGTTCTCACCTGCTGCAGCCTGGATTCTGCATATTCAACCTCCCAGGAAGCTCCCACATACGGATTCCGAATAGGCAGGTTTCCACGGTCCCCGTAGAGGGTCAAACTGTCGTAATACAGAGTAATGAGGCCCATATATTTCTCCATACAGAATCATTGGTCCCATATAATGTTCCATACAGTATATGATGAGCTCCACATAATGCTACAGTATATGTTGGTCCCCATGGATGATACACTACAGAAGGTTCAGCCTTAGATTCCTTTTTTTATGCATACATTATTCAGTAGCTTAAGTAATACAAATACTAGAACTTTTACGGCTACATAAAGCAATAAGCAAAACAACAAAATTTGCATACATGTCTGTATAATGCCAAAAATCCATCCTGCAAGGTCATTAAACCAATTTGCTGGATTTAGAAAAGAGAATGTGTTACCCCACCAGGAGTCTCTGTTTGCACTATGTTTTAACCATTGGTCTCTAAGTTCACCTATTTTGTCTATACTGGCCCTGATCTGGAGATTGCCAGCAGGCTCAATATAATTACAACAGGTGGGACCAATTATTTGACACATAACCATAATTTACTTTATAATAATAGTTAGGCATTGAAAACTGGGGGTTATTTGGCTAAAGTTGTGGGGGGGGTAGGGCTGGCTCCAGATTTTCATGGGCCCAGGGCCAAAGAGTGTCAATAGGCTCCTTTAACACATGCCGCAATTCATGATCCTCTCATACGGCAGAGAAATAGCGGTATAGTACAATGAAAAATACTTCACTTCTTACATCACATGACTGATATCCATTTTAAATTCTCCAATAGCTCCGAAAACGGACAGTATATTACTCCATACAGTATTATGGCCACTGCATAGTGCGCTATACAGAGTAATGAGGCCCATATATTTCTCCATACAGAATCATTGGTCCCATATAATGTTCCATACAGTATATGATGAGTTCCACATAATGCTACAGTATATGTTGGTCCCCATGGATGAAGCTCCATTGTCTTATGGGCCCAAATAATGCTCCATATATAATGGGCCCCATTTCTAATGCTCCAGTGTATAATGGGCCCTGTAAATGCTGCTCCCGTGTCTGATGTCCACCTTTGGAATGCTCCAGTGTATGGTGGGACCCATATATCATTCTCCAGAGTATAGTGCTCCCCAAAAATTGCTCCCAACCTTTAAAACAATTAAATAAGTCTCCTCACTAGGGAATCCCTGTACTAGCCTGGACTCCAGAGGCAGAGGGGGTACAGACGTGATGTCATCGCGCTCTCTGACCAGAATGTCACTGTCAGGAAACGCGAAAGACGTCATGGCGGTGGAGCAGGGAGAGGTAAGTATTTCAACTTTGCAAGTGCTGTGATCCTGAGCAAGCAGGGGGGGCCCACTCATTGGCGATGGCACTGGCACAGGGCCCCTCATAGTACGGCGGTGTGTCTGACGGCGGGTGAGGGGCCCTGTGCCAGTGCCGTCGCCCATGAGTATACCCCCCCACCTTCTCAAGGAACCTGCACTTTCATCTGCATCTTCCTCTTTGTCACCATGTAAGGTGGTATAGTATGCGAGAAGGGGAACCTGAGTTTCATCAGGGTCAGATTCTGGCTGTGTAGAGTGCGAGGGGAATGCAGTGGTCTGGGTCAATGTACCAGCAGAATCATCTATCGGTGGCTGGGCATCAGTGCACTTGTGGCGCCCCCAGGAGTACGGTCGCCACAGTGGCATTACCTTCCTCCTAGGGAGTGTGATGTCATGCTTGGGAGCAACGAAGGATCTCTCTAGCAGTTAAACCAGCACACAACACAGTTCTCACTCCAGGCCAGCAGGGAGAGCTCTGAACCTGACTGCTGAGGAGCTGCTCTCTGTGGTCGGGAGGAGGGAAGTTAGGGCAGTTTGTGAAGGGAAGGGGAAGTGTGTGGATGTGAGAAGGGGAGCTGGAGGACAAGCAGAGTTAAGGCTCACACCTAGCTGGAGCGCATGGTCCAGATTCCAGTCTCCTAGTTTGTAGGGACACTGACGGTCCTGCAGCAGAAACCGGAGGAAGTAGCAGCTGTAAATGCTCTGTTCCCAGCTAAGGCTCGGAGGCCCCAGCAGCGACTTGTGTGAGTCAGATGGAAAAGGCTACGGCTGCCTGCCATACGAGAAAATTTCAAAGGAGAGTCAACAGAGGGAACTTCAGTGAACTCAGTACTGCGAGTATCTCTGATAAGCGCTAGAACGGAGGCCACAATACCTATCTGCAGAGAGAGAATTCCTAATTTGCTTCCAGGCTGACCAACTCCTTCTCCATCTGTACTCTGGGTCCTGTACGGCACTTACCAAGTACAGGTAAAGGAACTGCACGACTGTGTCTGTCATCTTTCTCCTGTGCCTGGCGCACGGCTCTGCTACATCCTGCACTGCACACCATCTACCAACTCTTTCATCTGCCCTGCGACTACGGCCCTACCTGTGCAGGGCGTCTGCATCTTAGCTGCACCACAACATTTTTAACTCCATTTAGCCCAGTAAATACTTTGGGCCTAGTACCTGTGTCTACTGCTCAGCAGAGGAGCCCACCCGTGAACCTAGCTATGCCGCCTGTTTATGTAAGCACTGTCTGCTACTCAGCAGAGTTGCCCACCCGTGAACCAAGCTATGCCTCCTGTTCGACGAACCGAACTCGAACATTAGCGGGGTACTAGCTGGACACGCGAGGCTCTGGCATGCAAGATCGAGCAATAACAGGTCTGTCATGCCCTTACATGTCTGGGGCTG
Source organism: Dendrobates tinctorius (assembly GCF_039654945.1). Taxonomy (NCBI): domain Eukaryota; kingdom Metazoa; phylum Chordata; class Amphibia; order Anura; family Dendrobatidae; genus Dendrobates; species Dendrobates tinctorius. Next base: position 51,887,056 of record NW_027361707.1, read on the forward strand.
CATGCGCGCTACACTGAAAGGACCAGCGTGTGTCACTTACAGGTGCGGATAACCCACTGAACCCCGTTAGTGATGTGGATCTGGGATTCCAATTCTTCCCCGTGAATGAGGATTTCCCAGTAAGTGCAGGTCAACCGGAATTCCGGAATTAGGCCTAACCGGCATTCCAGAAAGAATGTGAAAAAATTAAGTGTCCAAACCACAGGTGCTGTAGCTTGCTTATCAGCTGGGCTACTCTGCTGAGTAGCACGCAGTTCTTATATAAACAGGCGGCATAGCTGGGTTCACAGGTGGGCTCCTCTGCTGAGCAGTAGACACAGGTACTAGGCCCAAAGTATTCACTGGGCTAAATGGAGCTAAAAAATGGTTCTTACATAAACAAGCGGCACAGCTTGGTTCACGGGTGGGCTCCTCTGCTGAGTAGTAGACACAGTTACTAGGCCCAAAGTATTACCTGGGCTAAATGCAGTCAAAAACTGGTTCTTTTATAATCAGGTGGCATAGCTAGGTTCGTGAGTGGGCTCCTTTGATGAGTAGCAGACAGTGGTAAAAGGCCCAAAAGGATTTTCTGGACAAGATGCAGAAAAAAAATATTAGAAACACACACGGTGTAGCTCCTTGACAGGTGCACTACACCGCTGGCTACCAGACACCGCTACTATGCCATGAAACTGTCTATTAACATTGAAAACCATTATTAATGTGAAAATAAAGTTACGATTTTGGTGAACGAACCGTTCTCGAATGGAACCTCCAACAGCCGAATTTTAAGCAAAATGTTCGAGTTCGACGAACGGCTCGAACACCGCCCAAAACAGCTCGAATTTGAACTTGGCGAACAGGTCGACTTGAACACCGCTCATCTCTAATCAGGAGGCAGACTCAGACGGTCTCAGGCCCAGTATGGATTCGACAAGATTGTGGAAAGTTGAGAAAGGGTACAGTATCATTGGATGCCAGGTATATATAGCATAGTTTAAACATTAAAAATCTCCGTGTATATTTCCGTATTCCGACAAAGACACTCACAGCCTCAGTATGGATTAGACAAGAATCTAAAAAGTAGAAAAAGGTGGGGTATTTTTCAATCTTCATATATATTTCAGTCTCACAAACCACACAGAAAAAAAGAGCGACAACAAGTCCAAAATTATTATGAAATATCCATAAAAAGATTCTTTATTATAAAAAGCATACAGATGAAAAGAGCAAATCACCACAATGTGAAAATTGGCTAAAAGCCCAAGACGCTGACACATGCTTCAGACATCTCAAATAGAGTGTAAATCACAGCTAGAAAATATAGTGTTTAAACAAACACGTAAGCACCCCCATGTCATTAATAAATGGGTCATAATATTAGATGAAATAGCACAGATAGGTGCTAACATATGGAGGCACTCTATTAACTCTCAGTACATGTATAGTTAAACATACCTAGTTTAGCCAGACGGCAATAGGGAGAGGAGATGAGAGCAGAAGATGTACCAGCGTCACCACGACGCGCATTTCGGAGCGCTATGCTCCTTCCTCAGGGGGGGTGGCCAGAAGGCGCATTGTATGAGTTTATATAGCGCGCCAACTGGAAGTCCCGCAGATGCGTCTGTAGTCAGTCAAACCAAGACCACGCCTCCGCTCCAATGAACGCCGGAAACACGCGGGCCCCACGTGATCCGGCGTCATAAAGAGACGGAAAGCGTGGTCATGGCGACCGACAACGCGCGTGCGCAGAACAAGGATGCATAATCGGCCATAATGAAAGAGGGCAGAAGTGAGGGAAAACAATTACGGGGAAAATTAAGAAAGAAATAACATTAATATAAATACAGAACGTAGGCATACAATAGATGTAACACAACATGGCCAGAGAATTTTGTATTTATGTACATATATAATGGCAAAGAATTTGCATTAAAGTAACGCCGGATGAAAACCTCTAATTGAGTCCTCAAAGTGGTGGGTTATTAATATAATATAACCTCCGCAGACATTCAGTATAGACGTAAATTATAAATTACAAAATAACGGCGGATAGAAATATTAAGTTTCATCCTCTTAGTGGTGGATTGTCCATATGATATAATTACCAAAAATATTCAAAGGACAAATTATAGCAGCCCACCACACCATATCACCAAAAATAGGATATATCAGCAAATAATTATACCAATACATAAAAAAATATATATATAATTATAACAAAATCACATCATATATCTAATGGCCAAGGGTGCCTACGAAATGTAAATTTCAATGTTTATTGAAAAAACACCCAAACAACCCACAAGTCCATTGCTCAACGAGATCTACAAAATACTCGTAGGTTGATCAAACCCTCAAAGAAGGGAAAACAAATAATTTTCATTTAACAATTGATTGAAGTCAGTCTCCCAACTTTTAGGTGCAGGGTATTGGTCTACGCAGGTGTCATGATGTAAAATATTGGACCTCCACAGAACAAATGGTGACCACGAGAAAAAGGGGTCATAGAGAACAACACATCTAAAAGAAAAAGAATTAAAAACAAATTAAAACTAGAGCCAAAATTCACAGAGCATAATATGACTCAAAAGCCGACAGCCAGCATCACAAAAATGGGACAAAGCTATTATATTCATTCAGTCCGTGAGGGTGAAGTGTATTAAGAGTCCAGATCCAACGGGATTCTAGCTGGGCTAACCTCTGCGACGTCCTACCCCCCCCGCTGAGAAGCATCAATACAATCGATGCCTCTGACAAGGAGAAGGGAGGCATCACAGGAGTGACACAGCCAGAAGTGCCTCGGTATAGTCTTCAGGGAGGATGCATCCTTGTGGTCAACGGCAGCCAATATACCTAAGACATGTTCTCTCACGCGAACCTTAAAGGGACGCGTGGTCAAACCAACATAGATCAATCCACAAGGACATATAGCAAAATAGATGACATTGCGAGTCTCACACGTAATCCTCTTCCTAATGTCATGTGTCCTAGATCTATCTGCATTGTGGAAGGTATTACATCTTTCAATGTTGGGACATGCAACACAACGACCACAAGGAAAACATCCTCCCCTACAGCCTGCACCACTATTTAGAAATGTTGGTTTGGGATCCCCCACATAGTGGCTTCTAACCAAAAGATCACGCAAATTTTTAGCGCGTCTGTTAGAAATAGCTGGTTTTTTAGAAATATATTTAGAAAGAATAGGATCAGCTCTAAGTATTGGCCATGATTTTGACAAAGCCTCCCTCACACGGGCTGATTGCGCGTGGTAGTCTGTAACAAATATAACTTTATCATCAGTTAATAATAATGTCTTTTTTTGGAAAAAACCTACGTCCATATCTGGATATCCTAAACGTATCCCTTCAGTTACGTCAGCTTCATCTATCAGTGATTTATCTGATTCAGCTTCTATATCTATGACAACGAGGTCTGGTGGTAACTATAGACGGACGCGGGAAAGGAATTTTCATCCATATAGGAGATATGGCCGTAGGTCACCAGAAAATGTTAAAAACGATAAAAAGGTAACTATAAAAGACAATAATATTGTTAATTTGAGTGACCATACTTTTTCTGATATAGATTTGACTTTATTAAGTAAGGGTTTATCTTTTTCACCGTCTACCAAGTTCGACACATTTTCTGTTATAAAAGACTTGCACATTTTTGCTCGTTCTTTATTATTTAAAAAATTCTTTCATGATGGTAATGCGCATGCTCTATTTCCAACAGAGGAGGAACAATCCGCTCTGAGAATTCTGGAGGAACTATCTATTGAACATCAAACACCAATTGAGGGTAAGATACCCCCATCGATTCGATCACGCTCCAAGAGATTCCCCCCCTGTCAACCTGTGCGAATATTGAGCTATTTGTTCAGGTTGTTACTAACGACCTGATGCAGATACCAAAAATGATTCCACATGATAATTTGACAAGTGGAGAACGCGAGCGTTTAAAAGCTCTTAAAGAGTTAAATGTAGTATTGAAACCGGCCGACAAGGGGGGGAATATTGTTATCTGGCCTAAGAGCATGTATGAAAAAGAAGCCTTTTGTCAGCTTAATGATAAAACATGCTATAAAAGGCTCTCTTTCAACCCCTTGTCGGCCTATACTGCCCAACTCAATGCTATTATTGATAGGGCATTGAGTGAGGGTATCATTGAAAAAGAACTTGCAGTAGCACTCCATGTTGTGGAACCTACGATCTCCACACTATATTTATTACCTAAATTACATAAAAATAAGGAATGTCCGCCGGGACGACCTATTATTTCAGGAGCGGGGAATTTCTTGGAGCATGTCAATCGGTGGTTGGACTCTATTTTGCAACCTTTTGTTGAGAGTCTCCCTTCATTCTTGAAGGACACAGGGGCATTTCTTTGACTTACTGATGATTTACATATTGATCAAGATACCATCCTGGTTGTGGCTGATGTGGAATCCTTATATACCAGCATTAGGCATTCCGACGGCCTTAAAGCTGTTAAATATTATCTCAGTATGTCTAACTTCCCTTGTGCCTTCCAGAATTTTGTGTTGGAGACCTTGGATTTTACCTTGACTCATAATTTTTTTATTTTTAAGGGGTCCTTCTACCTGCAGCTCCAGGGAACAGCCATGGGGGCCTCCTTTGCGCCCGCCTACGCCAATCTGTTCCTGGGGCTGTGGGAGAGGGACCTCTCCCTGTCAGATCGTGGTTTGTCGATGGACCGGGTCCTCCTTTGGGCGCGGTACATCAACGATATTTTCATGATCTGGCAGGGGCCAGTTAATTTCCTCTAGGATTTTATGCAATCATTGAATACTAATGATATGAACATCCGCATTACTTATCAACATGACAGTAATATGGTCGAATTTTTGAATGTCACTCTTAGACGTGGGGATGGTGATGTCCTACAGACGGATATATTTAGAAAACCAACATCAACCAATTCTTTGTTGCACGCCTCCTCTGCACATCCGAGACATGTGATCCAATCTGTGCCCATAGGGCAATTTCTACGTCTTCGTAGAATTTGTTCTACCGATACTGATTTTGAACTACAAGCAGAGGAGCTTAAAAGACGATTCTATGAGCGTGGTTATAGCCGCCATATGGTGAAACGCGCTTACAATCGCGCTAAACACTCTCGGCGTCATGATCTGTTATATAAATCTGAGGTGCGACAAACTGATGATAAAGTTAGATTTGTTACAGACTACCACGTGCAATCAGCCCGTGTGAGGGAGGCTTTGTCAAAATCATGGCCAATACTTAGAGCTGATCCTATTCTTTCTAAATATATTTCTAAAAAACGAGCTATTTCTAACAGACGCGCTAAAAATTTGCGTGATCTTTTGGTTAGAAGCCACTATGTGGGGGATCCCAAACCAACATTTCTAAATAGTGGTGCAGGCTGTAGGGGAGGATGTTTTCCTTGTGGTCGTTGTGTTGCATGTCCCAACATTGAAAGATGTAACACCTTCCACAATGCAGATAGATCTAGGACACATGACATTAGGAAGAGGATTACGTGTGAGACTCGCAATGTCATCTATTTTGCTATATGTCCTTGTGGATTGATCTATGTTGGTTTGACCACGCGTCCCTTTAAGGTTCGCGTGAGAGAACATGTCTTAGGTATATTGGCTGCCGTTGACCACAAGGATGCATCCTCCCTGAAGACTATAACGAGGCACTTCTGGCTGTGTCACTCCTGTGATGCCTCCCTTCTCCGTGTCAGAGGCATCGATTGTATTGATGCTTCTCAGCGGGGGGGTAAGACGTCGCAGAGGTTAGCCCAGCTAGAATCCCGTTGGATCTGGACTCTTAATACACTTCACCCTCACGGACTGAATGAATATAATAGCTTTGTCCCATTTTTGTGATGCTGGCTGTCGGCTTTTGAGTCATATTATGCTCTGTGAATTTTGGCTCTAGTTTTAATTTGTTTTTAATTCTTTTTCTTTTAGATGTGTTGTTCTCTATGACCCCTTTTTCTCGTGGTCACCATTTGTTCTGTGGAGGTCCAATATTTTACATCATGACACCTGCGTAGACCAACACCCTGCACCTAAAAGTTGGGAGACTGACTTCAATCAATTTGTGAAATGAAAATTATTTGTTTTCCCTTCTTTGAGGGTTTGATCAACCTACGAGTATTTTGTAGATCTCGTTGAGCAATGGACGTGTGGGTTGTTTGGGTGTTTTTTCAATAAACATTGAAATTTACATTTCGTAGGCACCCTTGGCCATTAGATATATGATGTGATTTTGTTATAATTATATATATATTTTTTTATGTATTGGTATAATTATTTGCTGATATATCCTATTTTTGGTGATATGGTGTGGTGGGCTGCTATAATTTGTCCTTTGAATATTTTTGGTAATTATATTATATGGACAATCCACCACTAAGAGGATGAAACTTAATATTTCTACCCGCCGTTATTTTACAATTTATAATTTACGTCTATACTGAATGTCTGCGGAGGTTATATTATATTAATATCCCACCACTTTGAGGACTCAATAAGAGGTTTTCATCCGGCGTTACTTTAATGCAAATTCTTTGCCATTATATATGTACATAAATACAAAATTCTCTGGCCATGTTGTTACATCTATTGTATGCCTACGTTCTGTATTTATATTAATGTTATTTCTTTCTTAATTTTCCCCGTAATTGTTTTCCCTCACTTCTGCCCTCTTTCATTATGGCCGATTATGCATCCTTGTTCTGCGCACGCGCGTTGTCGGTCGCCATGACCACGCTTTCCGTCTCTTTATGACGCCGGATCACGTGGGGCCCGCGTGTTTCCGGCGTTCATTGGAGCGGAGGCATGGTCTTGGTTTGACTGACTACAGACGCATCTGCGGGACTTCCGGTTGGCACGCTATATAAACTCATACAATGCGCCTTCTGGCCACGCCCCCTGAGGAAGGAGCATAGCGCTCCGAAACGCGCGTCGGGGTGACGCTGGTACATCTTCTGCTCTCATCTCCTCTCCCTATTGCCGTCTGGCTAAACTAGGTATGTTTAACTATACATGTACTGAGAGTTAATAGAGTGCCTCCATATGTTAGCACCTATCTGTGCTATTTCATCTAATATTATGACCCATTTATTAATGACATGGGGGTGCTTACGTGTTTGTTTAAACACTATATTTTCTAGCTGTGATTTACACTCTATTTGAGATGTCTGAAGCATGTGTCAGCGTCTTGGGCTTTTAGCCAATTTTCACATTGTGGTGATTTGCTCTTTTCATCTGTATGCTTTTTATAATAAAGAATCTTTTTATGGATATTTCATAATAATTTTGGACTTGTTGTCGCTCTTTTTTTCTGTGTGGTTTGTGTTTACATTTGCGATTAGTCAGTATTTTGGTCCATTACCTTGGCATCATATTTATCTAGCATTGGTTCTATGCATTCATATATTATGATATTGGTGCGTTTGTTGAATTGTTTTCTCATATTTCAGTCTCAGTAAGACAGTCCAGACTCTCCGCAAGAGGAAATGAGATGGATACAAGTACAGACGGAAAGTCGAGTGATTGCAGAAATTTTGGAATTACTAATCACGGGAAAAACTCACGGGAGAATTCTCAGAGGCTGACCCTCAATTACTTTGTGTGTGGAGACAGCGAAAACAGTTCTTTGTGAAGAAAGGGTTGCTGTATCGCAGTACCGTGGATCCCATCACTGTTACTCATCTCCATCAAATTGTGATCACAGGGAGAGATGTAGACATTGTCCTCTCTGCCTATCATGATCTGTCAGGTAACTTTGGAGTGCAAAAGACAGAAGCCACAGGCCGTAGGCGATTCTATTGGATTGGCATGAGAGGACACATTTAAAAATGTGGGCAGGAATGTCATACGTCTGTGAGTAGGAGAACCGTGAAAGCTGATGATAAACCACCACTGCATCTCATTGTGAGTCGACGTCCATAACAAATGGAAGCCATTGATCATCTGAATATAGAGACCAGCAGGACAGGGTATAGCTACGTCTTAACCATCATCTATCAGTTCACCAAATTTGTATTGGCAGTCTCAGTGAAGGATTTAACAGCCCAGACTACACAGCGGTGGAGCAGGGAGAGGTAAGTATTGCAAGTGCTGGGGCCCTGAACAAGCGGGGGGGCCCACTCGTGGGTGGCGGTACTGGCACAGGGCCCCTCATAGTACACCGGTGTGTCTGATGGAGGGTGTGAACCCCCACCGTCAGAGACACATGATTGTACTATGAGGGACCCTGTGCCAGTGCCGTCGCCCAAGAGTGGGCCCACCCACCTGTCCAGGGCAATGGCACTCGCACGGGTGCGTGCGCCAGGTGGTGACCCCGGCCCAGGGGGGAGGCAGCCCAGTTAGGGAGGTTGAAAAAATGGCATATGTTGATACTGGACATTCAGCAGCTGAAAATGGAGGAATTGGAAAAGTCCGAGGAAGAGGAGGACAAAAGCGATCCATTTTTCGGGCAACCTACGTGTCAGCAGGGGAAGGTGGGACAAAATGCTTTGAAACCCATGCATGGTTCATTTTAATGAAGGTTAGATCATCAACATTTTGAGTCATCAGTCGGGTCCTTTTTTCTGTCAGGATTGACCCAGCAGCACTGAAGACTCTTTCGGATAGCACACTAGCAGCAGGGCAAGCGAGCTCCTGTAGGGCATATTGTGCTAATTCAGGCCAGATGTCCAGTTTACAGGCCCAATAGTCAAAGGGGAATGACCTGTGAGGGAGAACATCGATATGGGAGAAGTAGTTTGTAACCATAGTTGACAACTGCTGTCTCCTGTCACTTTCAATCGATGCAGTATTACCAGTCGTGTGAGCGGTACTTGAAAAATAAGTCCACAACATGATCATGAAACCCCTGTGTCCAACGCCACTTCGGCTGTGTGTACCACGAACACCTCTTCCATGTTGCCCCCTACGGCTCGTGGGAAAACAATCACCGCCGCTGTGTGCTGGGAATGCCTCAAACAAACGGTTTACCAGAGTTGCTTGTTTGTTAGCCGATATTAGCTCTAGCTTCTCCTGTGGCATGATGTTTTGGAATTTGCCTTTATAGCATGAATCCAGGATGCCGGCCAACCAGTAGTCGTCACTAGTGTTGAGCATTCCGATACCGCAAGTATCGGGTATCGGCCGATACTTGCTGTATCGGAATTCCGATACCGACTTCCGATATTTTTTCAATATCGGAATTCGGCATCGGAATCGGAAGTTCAGTTGATTGACGGCCTGACGTCATCATGATGCGCGGTGTGTGCGCATCATGATGCGCCGTCATTTCGGGCCTTCCGGGGGTCTCTGCCGGCCTGCCGGGGGGCTGTGCCGGCCTGCCGGGGGGCTGTGTGGACTGCCCGGGGTCTGTACCGGACTGCCGGGGGGCTGTGCCGGCCTGCCGGTGGTCTGTGCACCCTGTGGGGGTCTGTACCGGCCTGCCGGGGGGCTGTGCCGGCCTGCCGGGGGGCTGTGCTGATGTCCGGGGGTCTGTGCAAGCATCGTCCGATGGGACTACAAGTCCCATCGGGCGATGCCTGCTACCATGACAGTGATTGACACATTAGCCAATGATGGGACAGTAGTAGTCCCATCATCCGGCTAATGTGTTAAATGTTAAAAAAAAAAAAAAAAAAAAAAAAAATACTACATACATACTACATGCATGCTACATACATACTACATACATGCTACATACATACTACATACATACTACATACATGCTACATACATACTGCATGCTACATACATACATACTACATACATACTACATGCATGCTACATACATACTACATATATACTACATACATGCTGCATGCTACATACATACTACATACATACTACATACATGCTACATACATACTGCATGCTACATACATACATACTACATACATACTACATGCATGCTACATACATACTACATATATACTACATACATGCTGCATGCTACATACATACTACATACATACTACATACATGCTACATGCATGCTACATACATACTACATATATACTACATGCATGCTACATACATACTACATGCTACATACATACTACATACATACTACATACATGCTACATACATACTGCATGCTACATACATGCTACATACATGCTACATACATACTACATACATGCTACATACATACTACATGCATGCTACATACATACTACATACATACTACATACATGCTACATACATACTGCATGCTACATACATGCTACATACATGCTACATACATACTACATACATACTACATACATACTACATGCATGCTACATACATACTACATGCATGCTACATACATACCACATACATACTACATGCTACATACATACCACATATATACTACATACATACAATACATTCATACAATACATACATAGACATACAGTACATATAACATAGAGTAACATACTTACCAATACTTGTCACATTGTTCCCCGAAGCCATTGTCTATTCCGGGATAAATATTAACATAACAAACCACAAAAATACTCACCCACGATCCGAAGCAGTCCACGAGTGTGTCCCACGACGATCTTGGGTAGAGAACTGCAGCATCAGATGATGCTGCCGTTCTCTACGGGCTGCAGGAATCCAATGACGGAAGGTAGGTATCCTTCCGCACTGTATTCCTCCGCCACTTAAAAAAAAAAAGTCCCTAGTCTCACTTTATGCCATTGCTGTGTGGGAAATTCCCACACAGCAATGGCATAAAGTGAGACTAGGGACTTTTTTTTTTTAAGTGGCGGAGGAATACAGTGCGGAAGGATACCTACCTTCCGTCATTGGATTCCTGCAGCCCGTAGAGAACGGCAGCATCATCTGATGCTGCAGTTCTCTACCCAAGATCGTCGTGGGACACACTCGTGGACTGCTTCGGATCGTGGGTGAGTATTTTTGTGGTTTGTTATGTTAATATTTATCCCGGAATAGACAATGGCTTCGGGGAACAATGTGACAAGTATTGGTAAGTATGTTACTCTATGTTATATGTACTGTATGTCTATGTATGTATTGTATGAATGTATTGTATGTATGTAGTATATATGTGGTATGTATGTAGCATGTAGTATGTATGTGGTATGTATGTAGCATGCATGTAGTATATATGTAGTATGTATGTAGCATGTAGTATGTATGTAGCATGCATGTAGTATATATGTAGTATGTATGTAGCATGTAGTATGTAGCATGCATGTAGCATATATGTAGTATGTATGTAGTATGTATGTAGCATGCATGTAGTATATATGTAGTATGTATGTAGCATGTAGTATGTATGTAGCATGCATGTAGTATATATGTAGTATGTATGTAGCATGTAGTATGTAGCATGCATGTAGTATATATGTAGTATGTATGTAGTATGTATGTAGCATGCATGTAGTATATATGTAGTATGTAGCATGTAGTATGTATGTAGCATGCATGTAGTATATATGTAGTATGTATGTAGTATGTATGTAGCATGCATGTAGTATATATGTAGTATGTATGTAGTATGTATGTAGCATGCATGTAGTATATATGTAGTATGTATGTAGCATGTAGTATGTAGCATGCATGTAGTATATATGTAGTATGTATGTAGTATGTATGTAGCATGCATGTAGTATATATGTAGTATGTATGTAGTATGTATGTAGCATGCATGTAGTATATATGTAGTATGTAGCATGTAGTATGTATGTAGCATGCATGTAGTATATATGTAGTATGTATGTAGTATGTATGTAGCATGCATGTAGTATATATGTAGTATGTAGCATGTAGTATGTATGTAGCATGCATGTAGTATGTAGCATGTAGTATGTATGTAGCATGCATGTAGTATATATGTAGTATGTATGTAGCATGTATGTAGTATGTAGTATGAATGTAGCATGTATGTAGTATGCATGTTGTATGTATGTAGCATGTAATTTTTTTTTTTTTTTTTTTTTTTACATTTAACACATTAGCCGGATGATGGGACTACTACTGTCCCATCATTGGCTAATGTGTCAATCACTTTCATGGTAGCAGGCATCGCCCGATGGGACTTGTAGTCCCATCGGACGATGCCTGCACAGACCCCCGGAGCCTGCACAGACCACCGGCAGGCCGGCACAGCCCCCCGGAGCCTGCACAGCCCCCCGGCAGGCCGGCACAGCCCCCCGGCAGGCCGGCACAGCCCCCCGGAGCCTGCACAGACCACCGGCAGGCCGGCACAGACCACCGGAGCCTGCACAGACCCCCTGGCAGGCCGGCACAGCCCCCCGAAAGGCCCGTACAGACCCCAGAGAGGCTGTACAAGGGCAGGAAAGGGTTTTTCTTATTCCGATACCGGAAGTCCCATAGACTTGAATGGGACTTCCGGTATCGGAATCGGCGATACCGATACTTTTTTTAAAGATCGGCCGATACCATCCGATACGATACTTTGAAGTATCGGACGGTATCGCTCAACTCTAGTCGTCACCGTTCATCATTTTGGCAATGCGGGGGTCCCTTTTTAGGATCTGCAAGGCATAATCACACATGTGGGCCAATGTTCCAGGTGTCAATGATGCACTGCGAGTGCTGGGTGGAGGAGCACTTTCTGGCAAATCAACATCCCTCCAGTCACACTCAAACCCTGTACCTGACCTTGCCACTCCAACATTTTCTCTTGCCCCCTGAGAATCATCCTCCTCCCCTAAATAATCATCCCCATCATCCTCCTCCTCCTCTTCTTCCTCCACCTCATCCAGGAAAGTTCCCTGAGCAGACAATGGCTGACTGTCATCAAGCCTTCCCTCCTCCTCTTCCTCCTCGGCTGCAGACGCCTGCTCCTTAATGTGCTTCAAAGTTTGCATGAGCAGACGCATACGTGGGATGCTCATGCTTATGATGGCGTCGTCTGCGCTTACCAGCCGTGTGCATTCCTCATAACACTGAAGGACTTTACAGAGGTCTTTCAGCTTCGACCACTGCACACCAGACAACTCCATGTCTGCCCTCAAACTGCCTGCCCGTGTATCCTCCCACAAATGCATTACAGCCAGCCTCTGTTCGCACAGCCTCTGAACCTTGTTGCATCGTCGATAATTAGGCGGTGCTTGGGAAGGTGGAGCAATCGCTGCAGCTTCTGCATACGACTGGAGTGTATGGGCGACTGGCGGATGTGCGAGCACAGTCTTCGCACCTTATGGAGCAGGGCTGTTAACTCCGGATAATTATTGAGGAAGCACTGCACCACCAGATTCAAGGTGTGAGCCAGGCAAGGTATGTGTCTGAGTTTTGAAAGGGCTATGGCTGCCACAAAATTCCGTCCGTTATCACTAACTAACTTGCCTGCCTCAAGATGTAGACTGCCCAGTCATGACTCAGTTTGTCGCTGCAAGTAGTCGGCTAGTACCTCCGCGGTGTGTCTGTTGTCGCCCAAACACATCATCTTCAACACAGCCTGCTGACGCTTATCACTAGCTGTTCGATAGTGGGACACCTCGTGTGCAACACTGGCAGCTGCAGATGGAGTGCTCGTGCGACTGCGCTCTGTGGACGAGCATTCGCTTCTGGAGGAGGAGGAGGGTCGAACGCCTACAGCCAACTGTTTCCTATACCGTGGGCTAGGCAGCACTGTCCCACCGCCGCTGTCCCCTGTTGGTCCTACATCCACCACATTAACCCAGTGCGCAGTGATGGACACGTAACGGCCCTGGCCATGCCTACTGGACCATGCATCTGTTGTGAGGTGTGTTGTGAGTTCATTTTCCCCTTCACTACTGAGGCCTGAGGAACTCCCTCTTCTGGTAAAGAAAGGTAGTGAGCCTGATTATCAAACACCTGAGGCTGATGATGATGACTGGCTGAGTGGAGTTACTGACTGGATATAAGGCTGCCAACGCCCTTCTGCCCTGCGGGTCATTTCTCTGTGGGATCCTTGGAGACCAGTCTGAATTCCTGCTCCTCTAAAGCTAAGTTTGCTGCTCGCCTTTTTGCATTTGTGCTTTGACTTTGTTTTGCTTTGTTTTTCTGGATTTCTGCCATTCCCTGCTGGGGTGTGCTGAATTCCTTTAGCTCTGTCTTCTGAAAATACCTGAGTGCTGATTTAGTTTTTGAAGCCTAGCTGCTTCAGGGTCTTTTTCATATCAGCTTGTTGGCTTATGTCTTTGATAGGGTTTTGGCAGATTGCAGACAGCAGCCTTCCTGTCCTTTCCTATCTAGGTAGCTTTGGGCCCCGGCTTTGCTCAGTCTATCTTTCTGTCTGTGTTAGTGTTTTCATCTTGCTTCACCGTCATTATATGTTGGGGGCTGCCTATTGCTTTGGGGTCTGCTCTGGGGCAGTTTAGATTTCCCCTTTCTTTCTTTAGGCCTATTTAATTCTCCGGCTGTGATCGAGGGGTCTAGGGCATCGTAGGAACCCCCCACGGCTACTGCTAGTTGTGTTGATAGGTTCAGGGGTCTGCAATCTGATAGTTGCCAACTTCTCTGGTTTTCTGGACTTAGCTTGTATTTCTGTTTTTGCCTCCTACGGTGACTCATTCATAATAGAATCACCCGCCATACCGCAGATCCTAGGGTACTCAATAGCAGGAAAGAATTGTAAAAAAAAAAAAAAAAAAAAAAAAAAGTGTGTATATTTTTTCCTCTATATCTCTGAGGCCGTAGGGGGAATTTTTTTTTCTCTCAATGGAGATAAAGCAATTGTCTGATTGTGTGGAGCAGCTCGCTGTGGAAGTGCGGGGAATTTCCGCCTACCTTGCTCATTCACATGCTGCTGAACCAAAGATTTCTACACCTGATGTATTTTTTGGGGATCGGTCTAAATTTTTGAATTTCAAAAATAATTGTAAATTATTTTTTGCCTTGAAGCCTAACTCGTCAGGGAGCTCCGCACAGCAGGTTAAAATTATCATCTCTTTGCTGCGTGGCGATCCCCAGGATTGGGCGTTTTCTTTGAAACCAGATGATCCTATTCTGACTAATGTGAACGCATTTTTTCAGGCCTTGGGGTTGTTGTATGACAAACCTAATACCATTGATCAGGCTGAAAAGACCCTGCTGGCATTGAACCAGGGTCGTGATTCTGCAGAATTGTAATGTCAAAAATTCCGAAAGTGGGCAGTACTTACTACCTGGAATGATAATGCCTTGGCTGCTCTCTTTCGGAAGGGGTTGTCAGAAGCCGTAAAAGATACTATGGTGGGATTTCCTGTTCCCTCTGGTCTTGACGATTCTATGCCATTAGCCATTCAGGTTGATCGGCGTTTGCGCGAACGCAAAGCTGCACGAGAGGTGTTGCCACCTGTTGAACAAATGTCTGAACCTATGCAATGTGATAGAGTTTTTTCCAGAGAGCAGCGTCAGGAGTTCAGAAGGCGTAATAAGTTGTGTTTTTTCTGTGGAGATGCCTCGCATATTATTTCTGTCTGTCCTAAACGAGAGAAACGCTTTGCACACACGTTTTCTGTTGGGGGTGTTCAACCTAAGTTTCTTCTGGCTATTACTCTGATCTGCTCCCTGTCCACATTTTCCACCAAGGCTTTTGTGGATTCGGGAGCAGCCCTAAACCTAATGGACTTGGATTTTGCTAAACGTTGTGGATTTCCGATGACACCTCTGCAGACGCCTATCCCTTTGAAGGGGATTGATGCTACTCCTTTGGCTAAAAATAAACCTCAGTTTTGGACCCAGGTGGTAATGCGGGTCGCCCCAGACCATCAAGAAAATTGCAGATTATTGGTGTTGCATAATCTGCATGATACTATTGTTCTGGGGTTTCCCTGGTTACAAATTCATAATCCAGTTTTGGATTGGAAATCTGTGTCTGTGGTGAGTTGGGGTTGTCGGTGTGCCTTTAGTGAGGCTCCGGTGTTTTCCACCTCTCCTCAGTCGCATGATGTTCCTGATTATTTGGCGGACTTTTATGATGTATTTAGTGAGAATGAGTCTGCGTCTCTGCCTCCTCATAGGAGTTATGACTGTGCAATTGAACTGAGCCCGGGGTGTAAATTTCCCAAGGGTCGGCTCTTCAATTTATCTGTACCTGAGCACGAGGCTATGCGATCCTATATTAAGGAGGCGTTGGAGAAGGGTCATATTAGACCATCCTCGTCACCCTTAGGTGCCTTTTTTTTTTGTAGCCAAAAAGGATGGATCATTAAGACCTTGTATTGATTATCGTGCCCTCAACAAAATTACTGTTAAATATCAGTATCCGTTACCCCTGATTTCTGATCTATTCTCCAGAGTTAAAGGTGCTTGCTGGTTTACCAAGCTTGACCTCAGGGGGGCGTATAATCTTATTCGCATTAAGCATGGGGATGAATGGAAGACGGCGTTTAATACTCCGGAGGGACATTTTGAGTACCTGGTGATGCCTTTTGGGCTCACTAATGCCCCTTCTGTCTTCCAGTGCTTCATGAACGATATTTTCCGAGATTTTGTCGATAATTTTTTGATTATCTATCTGGATGATATTTTGATCTTCTCCAAGGATTGGGATTCTCATGTGGAACATATTCAGACTGTGTTCCGGATCTTGAGGGAGAATTCCCTGTATGTCAAAGGATCTAAATGCCTTTTTGGAGTACAGAGGATTTCTTTTTTGGGATTTATTTTGTCCCCGTCAACTATTGAAATGGACCCGGCCAAGGTACAGGCCATTTACGATTGGGTTCAGCCCACTTCTTTGAAGGCCCTCCAGAAGTTTTTGGGTTTTGCTAATTTTTATCGGAAATTTATAGCAAAATTTACTAGTATTGCCAAGCCATTAACTGATTTGACTAAGAAGGGTGCTGATGTGTTAAATTGGTCTCCGGAGGCTGTTTCTTCCTTTCAGGAGCTGAAGAGAAGATTCACCTCCGCCCCGGTTTTGCGGCAACCTGATGTCTCACTTCCATTCCAGGTAGAGGTGGATGCTTCTGAGATTGGTGCAGGAGCTGTTTTGTCCCAAAAGGATCCTGTAACATCTAAAATGAATCCCTGTGCTTTCTTTTCCCGAAAGTTCTCTCCATCTGAACGTAACTATGATGTGGGGAATAGGGAACTGTTGGCCATGAAATGGGCATTTGAGGAGTGGAGACATTGGTTGGAGGGAGCTAAGCATCAAGTCGTGGTCCTCACTGACCACAAGAATTTGATTTACCTAGAGTCGGCTAAGCGCTTGAACCCTAGACAGGCTAGGTGGGCCTTGTTTTTTACACGTTTTGATTTTGTGGTTTCTTTTCTTCCTGGAACGAAGAATGTCAAGGCAGACGCCCACTCTAGGAGCTTCTTTGCTGATTCTCCTGTGGTGACCAAGCCTGCTACCATCTTAGGCGAAGGGGTAGTTCTTTCTGCCATCTCGCCCGATTTGAGACGTGCTCTGGAAGAGTTCCAGGAGGACAAACCTGAGCGTTGTCCCAGTGGAAAGTTGTATGTTCCTGACCAGTGGAAGAAGAGAGTGATGTCTGAAGTTCATTGCTCTGCTTTGGCTGGTCATCCAGGTATTTTTGGTACTAGAGATCTGGTGAGTCGGTTTTTTTGGTGGCCTTCCTTGTCTCGTGATGTCAGGAATTTTGTGCAGTCCTGTGGGACGTGCTCCCGGTCTAAATCGTGTTCTCGCTCTAGTGGGTTGTTGATGCCTTTGCCTGTCCCCAAGAGGCCATGGACCCATATTTCAATGGATTTCATCTCTGATATGCCTGTCTCTCAAAGGATGACTGTTATTTGGGTGATTTGTGATAGGTTCTCTAAGATGGTTCATCTTGTACCACTCCCTAAGTTGCCGTCTTCCTTTGAGTTGGTGCCCCTGTTTTTACAACAGGTGGTTCGTTTGCACGGGATTCCTGAGAACATTGTATCTGACAGAGGAGTCCAGTTTGTGTCTAGATTTTGGAGAACTTTCTGTTCCAGGCTGGGAATTCAGTTGTCCTTCTCCTCTGCTTTTCACCCTCAGACCAATTGGCAGACTGAGAGAACAAACCAGACCTTGGAGTCATATTTGAGATGTTTTATTTCTGCTGATCAGGATGATTGGGTTTCATTTTTGCCCTTGGCCGAATTTGCTTTAAATAATAGAGCTAGTTCTGCCACTTTGATGTCACCTTTTTTTTGTAACTTTGGGTTTCATCCTCGATTTTCTTCAGGGCAGGTGGAGCCCTCTGCCTGCCCAGGTGTTGACACTGTGGTGGAGAGAATGCACCAGATCTGGGACCAAGTGGTGGATAAGTTATCTCTCTCCCAGGAAAAGGCCCAGCGGTTTTCCAACCGACATAGGACCATTGGTCCCCAGTTTAAGGTTGGTGATATGGTGTGGTTATCATCAAAAAATATTGCTATGAAGGTGGCTTCTCCTAAGTTTAAGCCTAGATTTATTGGACCTTACAAGATTGTGGAGATTATTAATCCGGTCTCTTTTCGTTTGGCTCTTCCTGTCACATTTAAAATCCATAATGTGTTCCATAAATCTTTGTTGAAGATGTTTGTTGAACCTGTTGTTCCGGGGGTGGCACCTCCAGACCCTGTACTGGTTGAAGGTAACATGGAATATGAGGTAGAGAAAGTACTGGATTACCGTCTGGCTAGACGGAGACTCCAGTATTTGGTTAAGTGGAAGGGTTATGGTCAGGAGGATAATTCCTGGGTCTCTGCCTCTGATATTCATGCCAAAAGATTGGTGCATGCCTTTCATCGGGCTCACCCTGATCGCCCTGGTGGAGTGGTTGAGGGTTCGGTGACCCCTCCTCAAGGGGGAGGTACTGTTGTGAGTTCATTTTCCCCTTCACTACTGAGGCCTGAGGAACTCCCTCTTCTGGTAAAGAAAGGTAGTGAGCCTGATTATCAAACACCTGAGGCTGATGATGATGACTGGTTGAATGGAGTTACTGACTGGATATAAGGCTGCCGACGCCCTTCTGCCCTGCGGGTGATTTCTCTGTGGGATCCTTGGAGACCAGTCTGAATTCCTGCTCCTCTAAAGCTAAGTTTGCTGCTCGGCTTTTTGCATTTGTGCTTTGACTTTGTTTTGCTTTGTTTTTCTGGATTTCTGCCATTCCCTGCTGGGGTGTGCTGAATTCCTTTAGCTCTGTCTTCTGAAAATACCTGAGTGCTGATTTAGTTTTTGAAGCCTAGCTGCTTCAGGGTCTTTTTCATATCAGCTTGTTGGCTTATGTCTTTGATAGCGTTTTGGCAGATTGCAGACAGCAGCCTTCCTGTCCTTTCCTATCTAGGTAGTTTTGGGCCCCATCTTTGCTCAGTCTATCTTTCTGTCTGTGTTAGTGTTTTCATCTTGCTTCACCGTCATTATATGTTGGGGGCTGCCTATTGCTTTGGGGTCTGCTCTGGGGCAGTTTAGATTTCCCCTTTCTTTCTTTAGGCCTATTTAATTCTCCGGCTGTGATCGAGGGGTCTAGGGCATCGTAGGAACCCCCCACGGCTACTGCTAGTTGTGTTGATAGGTTCAGGGGTCTGCAATCTGATAGTTGCCAACTTCTCTGGTTTTCTGGACTTAGCTTGTATTTCTGTTTTTGCCTCCTACGGTGACTCATTCATAACAGAGGTGCATCTTTCCACTCACCGATTGCTTGAGTGCATGGGCAATGCAGTCTTTCACATGCAGGTGGAGGGCTGGGATGGCTTTTCGAGAAAAGAAGTGCCAACTGGGTAGGTCATAGCGTGGTACTGCGTAGGCCAGGAGCTCGCGGAAAGCTTCGTTTTCATCCTACCGGTAGGGCATCATCTCTAACGAGAATAGTTTGGCAATGTGGGCTTTCAAACACTGTGTACGCGGATGAGAGGATGAGTAGTTTCTTGTCCTACTGAGAGTCTCTGGTAGGGTGAGCTGGACTTGAGAGCTGCATATGGTGGAACTAGCGGTGGACATGGTGGACTGAGAGAGGGTTGGTGATGGTGATGGTGTTGGTGGTCTTGCTGATGGCCTAGATTCAGTCTTTCGTAGCAATAACATTGTGATTCCCTGACTGCTTTGGCCTTGCGACGACACCTCAACATTTGCTGCTGGTGGTGTGCTAACCGGTGGGCTTACAGTGGGGGAAGCGATGTAGCATTGCTGACTACCTTCATTCGGAGCAGGTGCACATGTGGTACGTGAGGTTTGGTAGTCCGTCCACGCTTGCAAGTGCATGGTGGTTAAATGTCTAAGCATGCAACTGGTATTCAAATTTCTCAGATTTTTCCCTCGGCTAAAGGTCTTTGCGCACTTCTTACAGATAACCTTTGCCTGATTATTAGGATTTTATTAAAAAAAGGGCCACAGTGCACTCTTCCTACTATGGAAGACATTTTGAGGCCTTGCACGCTGTGCTAATTTGACCGTCTGGCCAAGCTGTCCTGCAACTCTTTGGGTTTTTGTAAACCGTTTTTGGACTGCTACAGGCCTGCCAGATAACAGCTATTGCGATGTCGATGCCTGCTGCGGATCCTCCTCCTCCTCTTCTGAGCTCTTGGCAGCGGCACCCTCTTCCCCCAATGGATGCCAATCTGGGTCAACAACTGGGTCATCCATCACCTCCTCTTCAATTTCATGTGCACCTTCCTCTGTGTCACCGTGTAAGGTGGTATAGTATGCGGGAAGGGGCACCTGAGTTTCATCAGGGTCAGATTCTGGCTCAGTACACTGCGAGAAAAATGTAGTGCTCTGATTGACTGTACCAGCAGAAAAATCTAGCAGTGGCTGTGCATCAGTGAACTCCATGTCCGATTCAACTTGGACTGGGGAATTCACGATTTGACTTGATAACCCAGGCATGGTATGTGAAAAGAGCTCCCTGGAGTAATCTGTAGTGTGGCCTGCCGCATCCTTCAATTTTGGTAGGGGTGAAGGACACAAGGAAAGGTGTTGTTCCTGAACCAGGAGCCACCACTGACGACTCAGTGCTTTTATTTTTTGAAACATCAGAAAAGGAGGCGATAGAGCTGGAGGCTGTGTCAGCAATGTAAGTCAAAACTTGTTCCTGAAGCTGCAGCTTTAAAAGCGGTTTACCTACTCCCAGAAAAGGGAGCCTTAGAGACCTTGCGAAGACAGACGATGATGCAGGCTCAACACCTCCAGCCTTAGGTGCTATTGTGCTTTTGCCACTACCAGCAAATGCACCACCACCACCACCACCACCACCACCAGCTGGCAACCCCCGCCCACTTCCACGGCCTCTTCCACCAAACTTCCTCAGTTTTGGAAAAATGTACCCAAAATACCACCAGCTATATGGTACTGTAAAACAAGGTACAAGGGGTATATAGAATTGGGGAGAAATTTAATCTCACTAGAGATTTTAGGAGGCTGAACTATTATATCAGGCCCAATATAGATTACACCTCAATTTAACAGGCTGAAATTGACTGGTGTATGACAAAGTACAAGGTATATATAGTATTGGGGAGAATTTGAATCTCCCTAGAGATTTTAGGAGGCTGAACTATTATCTCAGGCCCACTATACAGGGCCGCAGCTATAAAGAGTCAAGTTGAGCCACCTGCTAAAGCGGCAGGCAGCAGGGGGCGGCATTATGCGCTCCTCTACCAGCAGCACCTACAATTTAGCCTCTGAGGCTGCACGCTGATGCAGCGGTCCTGCAAGAGGCTGTAATTGATGGTCACAGGAGGAGAGTAGTCAGGGCCCCCTGATCATGTAACCCCTGACTCCTCCCCTCCTGTAACCTCATCACAGGTCATGTGCGCACAGAGCAGCCATATATGTGGAGTGCGGCTCTGCGGGTGGAGGTCAGTGCTGGAGGCTCCATTATTCTCTATGTGGAGTGCGGCTCTGCGGGTGGAGGTCGGTGCTGGAGGCTCCATTATTCTTTATGTGGAGTGCGGCTCTGCGGGTGGAGGTAAGTGCTGGAGGCTCCATTATTCTCTATGTGGAGTGTGGCTCTGCGGGTGGAGGTCAGTGCTGGAGGCTTCATTATTCTCTATGTGGAGTGCGGCTCTGCGGGTGGAGGTCGGTGCTGGAGGCCCCATTATTCTCTATGTGGAGTGTGGCTCTGCGGGTGGAGGTCGGTGCTGGAGGCTCCATTATTCTCTATGTGGAGTGTGGCTCTGCGGGTGGAGGTCAGTGCTGGAGGCTCCATTATTCTCTATGTGGAGTGTGGCTCTGCGGGTCTAGGTCGGTGCTGGAGGCGACATTATTCTCTATGTGTAGTTCGGCTCTGCGGGTGGAGGTCGGTGCTGGACGCTCCATTATTCTCTATGTGGAGTGTGGCTCTACGGGTGGATGTCAGTGCTGGAGGCCCAATTATTCTCTATGTGGAGTGCGGCTCTGCGGGTGGAGGTCAGTGCTGGAGGCTTCATTATTCTCTATGTGGAGTGCGGCTCTGCGGGTGGAGGTCGGTGCTGGAGGCCCCATTATTCTCTATGTGGAGTGTGGCTCTGCGGGTGGAGGTCGGTGCTGGAGGCTCCATTATTCTCTATGTGGAGTGTGGCTCTGCGGGTGGAGGTCAGTGCTGGAGGCTCCATTATTCTCTATGTGGAGTGTGGCTCTGCGGGTCTAGGTCGGTGCTGGAGGCGCCATTATTCTCTATGTGGAGTTCGGCTCTGCGGGTGGAGGTCGGTGCTGGACGCTCCATTATTCTCTATGTGGAGTGTGGCTCTACGGGTGGATGTCAGTGCTGGAGGCCCAATTATTCTCTATGTGGAGTGTGGCTCTGCGGGTGGAGGTCAGTGCTGGGGGCTCCATTATTCTCTATGTGGAGTGCGGCTCTGCGGGTGGAGGTTGGTGCTGGAGGCTCCATTATTCTCTATGTGTAGTGCGGCTCTGCGGGTGGAGATCAGTGCCGGAGGCTCCATTATTCTCAATTTGGAGTGTGGCTCTGTGGGTGGAGGTTGGTGCCGGAGGCTCCATTATTCTCTATGTGGAGTGTGGCTCTGTGGGTGGAGGTTGGTGCCGGAGGCTCCATTATTCTCTATGTGTAGTGCGGCTCTGCGGGTGGAGATCAGTGCCGGAGGCTCCATTATTCTCTATTTGGAGTGTGGCTCTGTGGGTGGAGGTTGGTGCCGGAGGCTCCATTATTCTCTATGTGGAGTGTGGCTCTGCGGGTGGAGGTCGGTGCTGGAGGCTCCATTATTCTCTATGCGGAGTGCGGCTCTGCAGGTGGAGGTCGGTGCTGGAGGCTCCATTATTCTCTATGTGGAGTGCGGCTCTGCAAGTGGAGGTCGGTGCTGGAGGCCCCATTATTCTCTACGTGGAGTGCGGGTGTAGGTCAGTGCCGTAGGCCCCATTATTCTCTATGTGGAGTGTGGCTCTGCGGGTGGAGGTCGGTGCCAGAGGCTCCATTATTCTCTATGTGGAGTGAGGCTCTGCGGGTGGAGGTCGGTGGTGGAGGCTCCATTATTCTCTATGTGGAGTGTGGCTCTGCGGGTGGAGGTCGGTGCTGGAGGCTCCATTATTCTCTATGTGTAGTGCGGCTCTGCGGGTGGAGATCAGTGCCGGAGGCTCCATTATTCTCTATTTGGAGTGTGGCTCTGTGGGTGGAGGTTGGTGCCGGAGGCTCCATTATTCTCTATGTGGAGTGCGGCTCTGTGGGTGGAGGTCGGTGCTGGAGACTCCATTATTCTCTAAGTGGAGTGCAGCTCTGCGGGTGGAGGTCAGTGCTGGAGGCTACGTTATTCTCTATGTGGAGTGCGGCTCTGCGGGTGCAGGTCGGTGCTGGAGACTCCATTATTCTCTATGTGGAGTGTGGCTCTGCGGGTGGAGGTCAGTGCTGGAGGCCGCATTATTCTCTATGTGGAGTGCGGGTGGAGGTCGGTGCTGGAGGCCCCATTATTCTCTATGTGGAGTGTGGCTCTGCAGGTGGAGGTCGGTGCTGGAGGCTCCATCATTCTCTATGTGGAGTGCGGCTCTGCGGGTGGAGGTCAGTGCTGGAGGCTCCATTATTCTCTATGTGGAGTGCGGCTCTGCGGGTGGAGGTCGGTGCAGGAGGCCCCATTATTCTCTATGTGGAGTGCGGCTCTGCGGTTGGAGGTCGGTGCTGGAGGCCCCATTATTCTCTATGTGGAGTGCGGCTCTGCGGGTGGAGGTCGGTGCTGGAGACTCCATTATTCTCTATGTGGAGTGCGGCTCTGCGGGTGGAGGTCGGTGCTGGAGGCCCCTTTATTCTCTATGTGGAGTGCGGCTCTGCGAGTGGAGGTCAGTGCTGGAGGCTCCATTATTCTCTATGAGGAGTGCGGCTCTGCGGGTGGAGGTCGGTGCTGGAGGCTCCATTATTTTCTTTGTGGAGTCTGGCTCTGCAGGTGGATGTAGGTGCCGGAGGCTCCAATGTTCTCTCTGTGGAGTGTGGCTCTGCGGGTGGAGGTAGGTGCTGGAGGCTCCATTAATCTCTATGTGGAGTGCGGCTCTGCGGATGGAGGTCGGTGCTGGAGGCTCAATTATTCTCTATGTGGAGTGCGGGTGGAGGTCGGTGCTGGAGGCTCCATTATTCTCTATATGGAGTGCGGCTCTGCGGGTGGAGGTCTGTGCTGGAGGCTCCATTATTCTCTATTTGGAGTGCGGGTGGAGGTCGGTGCTGGAGGCCCCATTATTCTCTATGTGGAGTGTGGCTCTGCGGGTGGAGGTCGGTGCTGGAGGCCTCATTATTCTCTATGTGGAGTGCGGGTGGAGGTTGGTGCTGGAGGCTCCATTTTTCTCTATGTGGAGTGCGGCTCTGCAGGTGGAGGTCGGTGCTGGAGGCTCCATTATTCTGTATGTGGAGTGGGGTTCTGCTGGTGGAGGTCGGTGCTGGAGGCTCCATTATTCTCTATGTGGAGTGCGGCTCTGCGGGTGGAGGTTGCTGCTGGAGGCTCCATTATTCTCTATGTGTAGTGCGGGTGGAGGTCGGTGCTGGAAGCCCCATTATTCTCTATGTGGAGTGTGGCTCTGCGGATGGAGGTTGGTACTGGAGGCTCCATTATTCTCTATGTGGAGTGCGGTTCTGCTGGTGGAGGTCGGTGCTGGAGGCTCCATTATTCTCTATGTGGAGTGCGGCTCTGCGGGTGGAGGTTGGTGCTGGTGGCTCCATTATTCTCTATGTGTAGTGCGGGTGGAGGTCGGTGCTGGAGGCTCCATTATTCTCTATGTGTAGTGCGGGTGGAGGTCGGTGCTGGAAGCCCGATTATTCTCTATGTGGAGTGTGGCTCTGCGGGTGGAGGTAGGTGCCGGAGGCCCCATTATTCTCTATCTGGAGTCCGGCTCTGCGGATGGAGGTCGGTGCTGGAGGCTCCATTATTCTCTATGTGGAGTGCGGCTCTGCGGGTGGAGGTCGGTGCTGGACGCTACATTATTCTCTATGTGGAGTGTGGCTCTACGGGTGGAGGTCAGTGCTGGAGGCCCAATTATTCTCTATGTGGAGTGTGGCTCTGCGGGTGGAGGTCAGTACTGGGGGCTCCATTATTCTCTATGTGGAGTGCGGCTCTGCGGGTGGAGGTTGGTGCTGGAGGCTCCATTATTCTCTATGTGGAGTGCGGCTCTGCGGGTGGAGGTAGGTGCTGGAGGCTCCATTATTCTGTATGTGGAGAGTGGCTCTGCGGTTGGAGGTTGGTGCTGGAGGCCCCATTAATCTCTATGTGGAGTGTGGCTCTGCGGGTGGAGGTCGGTGCTGGAGGCCTCATTATTCTCTATGTGGAGTGCGGGTGGAGGTCGGTGCTGGAGGCTCCATTACTCTCTATGTGGAGTGTGGCTCTGCGGGTGGAGGTCGGTGCTGGAGGCCTCATTATTCTCTATGTGGAGTGCGGGTGGAGGTCGGTGCTGGAGGCTCCATTATTCTCTATGTGGAGTGCGGGTGGAGGTCGGTGTTAGAGGACCCATTATTCTCTTTGTGGAGTGCGGCTTTGCGGGTGGAGGTCGGTGCTGTTGGCTCCATTATTCTCTATGTGGAGTGTGGCTCTGCGGGTGGAGGTCGGTGCCGGAGGCCCCATTATTCTCTATGTGGAGTGCGGCTCTGCGGATGGAGATCGGTGCTGGAGGCCCCATTATTCTCTATGTGGAGTGCGGCTCTGCGGGTTGACGTCGGTGCCGGAGGCCCCATTATTCTCTATGTGGAGTGCGGCTCTGCGGGTGCAGGTCGGTGCCGGAGGCCCCATTATTCTCTATGTGGAGTGCGGGTGGAGGTCGGTGCTGGAGGCCCCATTATTCTCTATGTGGAGTGCGGCTCTGCGGGTGGAGGTCGGTGCTGGATGCTCCATTATTCTCTATGTGGAGTGTGGCTCTGCGGGTGGAGGTCGGTGCCGGAGGCCCCATTATTCTCTATGTGGAGTGCGGCTCTGCGGGTGGAGGTCGGTGCTGGAGGCTCCATTATTCTCTATGTGGAGTGCGGCTCTGTAGGTGGAGGTCTGTGCTGGTGGCTCCATTATTCTCTATGTGGAGTGCGGCTCTGCGGGTGGAGGTCGGTGCTAGATGCTCCATTATTCTCTATGTGGAGTGTGGCTCTGCGGGTGGAGGTCAGTGCCGGAGGCCCCATTATTCTCTATGTGGAGTGCGGCTCTGCGGGTGGAGGTCGGTGCTGGAGGCTCCATTATTCTCTATGTGGAGTGCGGCTCTGTAGGTGGAGGTCTGTGCTGGTGGCTCCATTATTCTCTATGTGGAGTGTGGCTCTGCGGGTGGAGGTCGGTGCTGGAGGCCTCATTATTCTCTATGTGGAGTGCGGGTGGAGGTCGGTGCTGGAGGCCTCATTATTCTCTATGTGGAGTGCGGGTGGAGGTCGGTGCTGGAGGCTCCATCATTCTCTATGTGGAGTGAAGCTCTGCGGGTGGAGGTTGGTGCTGGAGGACCCATTATTCTCTATGTGGAATGCGGGTGGAGGTCGGTGCTGGAGGCTCCATTATTCTTTTTGTGGAGTGCGGATCTGCGGGTGGAGGTCGGTGCTGGTGTCCCCATTATTCTCTATGTGGAGTGCTGCTCTGCGGGTGGAGGTCGGTGCTGGAGGCTCCATTATTCTCTATGTGGAGTGCGGCTCTGCGGGTGGAGGTCGGTGCTGGAGTCCCCATTATTCTCTATGTGGAGTGTGGATCTGCGGGTGGTGGTCGGTGCTGGAGACTCCATTATTCTCTATGTGGAGTGCGGCTCTGCGGGTGGAGGTCGGTGCTGGAGTCCCCATTATTCTCTATGTGGAGTGCGGCTCTGCGGGTGGAGGTCAGTGCGGGAGGCTCCATTATTCTCTATGAGGAGTGCGGCTCTGCGGGTGGAGGTCGGTGCTGGAGGCTCCATTATTTTCTTTGTGGAGTCTGGCTCTGCAGGTGGAGGTAGATGCCGGAGGCTCCAATGTTCTCTCTGTGGAGTGTGGCTCTGCGGGTGGAGGTAGGTGCTGGAGGCTCAATTATTCTCTATGTGGAGTGCGGGTGGAGGTCGGTGCTGGAGGCTCCATTATTCTCTATATGGAGTGCGACTCTGCGGGTGGAGGTCTGTGCTGGAGGCTCCATTATTCTCTATTTGGAGTGCGGGTGGAGGTCGGTGCTGGAGGCCCCATTATTCTCTATGTGGAGTGTGGCTCTGCGGGTGGAGTTCGGTGCTGGATGCTCCATTATTCTCTATGTGGAGTGTGGCCCTGCGGGTGGAGGTCGGTGCCGGAGGCCCCATTATTCTCTATGTGGAGTGCGGCTCTGCGGATGGTGGTCGGTGCTGGAGGCCTCATTATTCTCTATGTGGAGTGCGGGTGGAGGTCGGTGCTGGAGGCTCTATTATTCTCTATGTGGAGTGCGGCTCTGCGGGTGGAGGTCGGTGCTGGATGCTCCATTATTCTCTATGTGGAGTGTGGCTCTGCGGGTGGAGGTCGGTGCCGGAGGCCCCATTATTCTCTATGTGGAGTGCGGGTGGAGGTCGGTGCTGGAGGCCCCATTATTCTCTATGTGGAGTGCGGCTCTGCGGGTGGAGGTCGGTGCTGGATGCTCCATTATTCTCTATGTTGAGTGTTGCTCTGCGTGTGGAGGTCGGTGCCGGAGGCCCCATTATTCTCTATGTGGAGTGCGGCTCTGCGGGTGGAGGTCGGTGCTGGAGGCTCCATTATTCTCTATGTGGAGTGCGGCTCTGTAGGTGGAGGTCGGTGCTGGAGGCCCCATTATTCTCTATGTGGAGTGCGGCTCTGCGGGTGGAGGTCGGTGCTGGATGCCTCATTATTCTCTATGTGGAGTGCGGGTGGAGGTCGGTGATGGAGGCTCCATTATTCTCTATGTGGAGTGCGGCTCTGCGGGTGGAGGTCGGTGCTGGAGGCTCCATTATTCTCTATGTGTAGTGTGGCTCTGCGGGTGGAGATCGGTGCTGGAGGCCCCATTATTCTCTATGTGGAGTGCGGCTCTGCTGGTGGAGGTCGGTGCTGGAGGCTCCATTATTCCCTATGTGGAGTATGGCTCTCCAGGTGGAGGTCGGTGCTGGAGGCCCCATTTTTCTCTATGTGAAGTGTGGCTCTGCGGGTGGAGGTCGGTGCTGGAGGCTCCATTATTCTCTATGTGGAGTGCGGCTCTGCAGGTGGAGGTAGGTGCCGGAGGCTCCAATTTTCTCTATGTGGAGTGCGGCTCTGCGAGTGGAGGTCGGTGCTGGTGGCCCCATTATTCTCTATGTGGAGTGTGGCTCTGCAGGTGGAGGTCGGTGCTGGAGGCCCCATTATTCCCTATGTGGAGTGTGGCTCTGCGGGTGGAGGTCGGTGCTGGAGGCCCCATTATTCTCAATGTGAAGCGTGGCTCTGCGGGTGAAGTTCGGTGCTGGAGGCCCCATTATTCTCTATGTGGATTGCGGGTGGAGGTCGGTGCTGGAGGTCCCATTATTCTCTATGTGGAGTGTGGCTCTGCAGGTGGAGATCGGTGCTGGAGGCCCCATTATTCTTGATGTGGAGTGCGGCTCTGCGGGTGGAGGTCGGTGCTGGAGTCCCCATTATTCTCTATGTGGAGTGTGGATCTGCGGGTGGTGGTCGGTGCTGGAGACTCCATTATTCTCTATGTGGAGTGCGGCTCTGCGGGTGGAGGTCGGTGCTGGAGTCCCCATTATTCTCTATGTGGAGTGCGGCTCTGCGGGTGGAGGTCAGTGCGGGAGGCTCCATTATTCTCTATGAGGAGTGCGGCTCTGCGGGTGGAGGTCGGTGCTGGAGGCTCCATTATTTTCTTTGTGGAGTCTGGCTCTGCAGGTGGAGGTAGATGCCGGAGGCTCCAATGTTCTCTCTGTGGAGTGTGGCTCTGCGGGTGGAGGTAGGTGCTGGAGGCTCAATTATTCTCTATGTGGAGTGCGGGTGGAGGTCGGTGCTGGAGGCTCCATTATTCTCTATATGGAGTGCGACTCTGCGGGTGGAGGTCTGTGCTGGAGGCTCCATTATTCTCTATTTGGAGTGCGGGTGGAGGTCGGTGCTGGAGGCCCCATTATTCTCTATGTGGAGTGTGGCTCTGCGGGTGGAGTTCGGTGCTGGATGCTCCATTATTCTCTATGTGGAGTGTGGCCCTGCGGGTGGAGGTCGGTGCCGGAGGCCCCATTATTCTCTATGTGGAGTGCGGCTCTGCGGATGGTGGTCGGTGCTGGAGGCCTCATTATTCTCTATGTGGAGTGCGGGTGGAGGTCGGTGCTGGAGGCTCTATTATTCTCTATGTGGAGTGCGGCTCTGCGGGTGGAGGTCGGTGCTGGATGCTCCATTATTCTCTATGTGGAGTGTGGCTCTGCGGGTGGAGGTCGGTGCCGGAGGCCCCATTATTCTCTATGTGGAGTGCGGGTGGAGGTCGGTGCTGGAGGCCCCATTATTCTCTATGTGGAGTGCGGCTCTGCGGGTGGAGGTCGGTGCTGGATGCTCCATTATTCTCTATGTTGAGTGTTGCTCTGCGTGTGGAGGTCGGTGCCGGAGGCCCCATTATTCTCTATGTGGAGTGCGGCTCTGCGGGTGGAGGTCGGTGCTGGAGGCTCCATTATTCTCTATGTGGAGTGCGGCTCTGTAGGTGGAGGTCGGTGCTGGAGGCCCCATTATTCTCTATGTGGAGTGCGGCTCTGCGGGTGGAGGTCGGTGCTGGATGCCTCATTATTCTCTATGTGGAGTGCGGGTGGAGGTCGGTGATGGAGGCTCCATTATTCTCTATGTGGAGTGCGGCTCTGCGGGTGGAGGTCGGTGCTGGAGGCTCCATTATTCTCTATGTGTAGTGTGGCTCTGCGGGTGGAGATCGGTGCTGGAGGCCCCATTATTCTCTATGTGGAGTGCGGCTCTGCTGGTGGAGGTCGGTGCTGGAGGCTCCATTATTCCCTATGTGGAGTATGGCTCTCCAGGTGGAGGTCGGTGCTGGAGGCCCCATTTTTCTCTATGTGAAGTGTGGCTCTGCGGGTGGAGGTCGGTGCTGGAGGCTCCATTATTCTCTATGTGGAGTGCGGCTCTGCAGGTGGAGGTAGGTGCCGGAGGCTCCAATTTTCTCTATGTGGAGTGCGGCTCTGCGAGTGGAGGTCGGTGCTGGTGGCCCCATTATTCTCTATGTGGAGTGTGGCTCTGCAGGTGGAGGTCGGTGCTGGAGGCCCCATTATTCCCTATGTGGAGTGTGGCTCTGCGGGTGGAGGTCGGTGCTGGAGGCCCCATTATTCTCAATGTGAAGCGTGGCTCTGCGGGTGAAGTTCGGTGCTGGAGGCCCCATTATTCTCTATGTGGATTGCGGGTGGAGGTCGGTGCTGGAGGTCCCATTATTCTCTATGTGGAGTGTGGCTCTGCAGGTGGAGATCGGTGCTGGAGGCCCCATTATTCTTGATGTGGAGTGCGGCTCTGCGGGTGGAGGTCGGTGCTGGAGGCCCCATTATTCTCAATATGGAGTGCAGCTCTGCGGGTGGAGGTCGGTGCTGGAGGCCCCATTATTCTCTATGTGGAGTGTGGCTCTGCGGGTGGAGGTCGGTGCTGGAGGCCCCATTATTCTCAATATGGAGTGCAGCTCTGCGGGTGGAGGTCGGTGCTGGAGGCCCCATTATTCTCTATGTGGAGTGTGGCTCTGCGGGTGGAGGTAGGTGCTGGAGGCTCCATTAGTCTCTATGTGGAGTGGGGCTCTGCGGGTGGAGGTCGTTGCTGGAGGCCCCATTATTCTCTATGTGGAGTGCGGATGGAGGTCGATGCTGGAGGCTCCATTATTATGTATGTGCAGGGCGGTTCTGCTGGTGGAGGTCGGTGCTGGAGGCTCCATTATTCTCTATGTGAAGTGCGGCTCTGCGGGTGGAGGTTGGTGCTGGAGGCTCCATTATTCTCTATGTGTAGTGCGGGTGGAGGTCGGTGCTGGAGGCCCCATTATTCTCTATGTGGAGTGTGGCTCTGCGGGTGGAGGTAGGTGCCGGAGGCTCCATTATTCTCTATCTGGAGTCCGGCTCTGTGGATGGAGGTCGGTGCTGGAGGTGCGGCTCGGCGGGTGGAAGTCGGTGCTGGAGGCTCCATTATTCTCTATGAGGAGTGCGGCTCTGCGGCTGGAGGTTGGTGCTGGAGGCCCCATTTTTCTCTATGTGGAGTGCGGGTGGAGGTCACTGCTGGAGGCACCATTATTCTCTATGTGGACTGAGGCTCTGCCGATGGAGGTCGGTGCTGGAGGCTCCATTATTCTCTATGTGGAGTGCGGCTCTGCGGGTGGAGGTCGGTGCTGGAGGGTCCATTATTCTCTATGTGGAGTGCGGATCTGCGGGTGGAGGTCGGTGCTGGAGGGTCCATTATTCTCTATGTGGAGTGCGGCTCTGCGGGTAGAGGTCGGTGCTGGAGGGTCCATTATTCTATATGTGGAGTGTGGCTCTGCGGGTGGAGGTCGGTGCTGGAGGGTCCATTATTCTATATGTGGAGTGCGGCTCTGCGGGTGGAGGTCGGTGCTGGTGGCTCCATTATTCTCTATGTGGAGTGGGGCTCTGCGGGTGGAGGTCGGTGCTGGTGGCTGCATTATTCTCTATGTGGAGTGGGGCTCTGCGGGTGGAGGTCGGTGCTGGAGGCTCCATTATTTTCTATGTGGAGAGCGGCTCTGCGGGTGGAGGGCGGTGCTGGAGGCTCCATTATTCTCCATGTGAAGTGTGGCTCTGCGGGTGGAGTTCGGTGCTGGAGGCTCCATTATTCTCTATGAGGAGTGCGGCTCTGCGGGTGGAGGTCGGTGCTGGAGGCCCCATTATTCTCTATGTGGAGTGTGGCCCTGCGGGTGGAGGTCGGTGCTGGAGGCTCCATTATTCTCTATGTGGAGTGTGGCTTTGCGTGTGGAGGTCGGTGCTGGAGGCCCCATTATTCTCTATGTGGAGTGTGGCTCTGCAGGGGGAGGTCGATGCTGGAGGCCCCATTATTCTCTATGTGGAGTGTGGCTCTGCAGGTGGAGGTCAATGCTGGAGGCCCCATTATTCTTGATGTGGAGTGCGGCTCTGCGGGTGGAGGTCGGTGCTGAAGGCCCTATTATTCTCAATGTGGAGTGCGGCTCTGCGGGTGGAGGTCGGTGCTGGAGGTTCCATTATTCTCTATGTGGAGTGCGGGTGGAGGTCGGTGCCGGAGGCCCCATTATTCTCTATGTGGAGTGTGGCTCTGCGGGTGGAGGTCGGTGCTGGAGGCTCCATTATTCTCTATGTGCAGGGCGGCTCCGCGGGTGGAGGTCGGTGCTGGAGGCTCCATTGTTCTCTATGTGGAGTGCGGCTGTGCGGGTGGAGGTCGGTGCTGGAGGCTCCATTATTCTCTATGTGCAAGGCGGCTCTGCGGGTGGAGGTCGGTGCTGGAGGCTCCATTATTCTCTATGTGCATGGCGGCTCTGCAGGTGGAGGTCGGTGCTGGAGGCTCCATTGTTCTCTATGTGCAGGGGGGCTCTGCGGGTGGAGGTCGGTGCTGGAGGCTCCATTATTTTCTATGTGCAGGGCGGCTCTGCGGGTGGAGGTCGGTGCTGGAGGCCCCATTATTCTCTATTTGAAAGGCGGCTCTGCGGGTGGAGGTCGGTGCTGGAGGCTCCATTATTCTCTATGTGCAGGGCGTCTCTGCGGGTGGAGGTCGGTGCTTGAGGCTCCATTATTCTCTTTGTGCAGTGCGGCTCTGCGGGTGTATGTCGGTGCTGGAGGCTCCATTATTCTCTATGTGCAAGGCGGTTCTGCGGGTGGAGGTCGGTGCTGGAGGCTCCATTGTTCTCTATGTGCAAGGCGGCTCTGCGGGTGGAGGTCGGTGCTGGAGGCCCCATTATTCTCTATGTGGAGTGCGGATCTGCGGGTGGAGGTCGGTGCTGGAGGGTCCATTATTCTCTATGTGGAGTGCGGCTCTGCGGGTAGAGGTCGGTGCTGGAGGGTCCATTATTCTATATGTGGAGTGTGGCTCTGCGGGTGGAGGTCGGTGCTGGAGGGTCCATTATTCTATATGTGGAGTGCGGCTCTGCGGGTGGAGGTCGGTGCTGGAGGCTCCATTATTCTCTATGTGTAGTGTGGCTCTGCGGGTGGAGATCGGTGCTGGAGGCCCCATTATTCTCTATGTGGAGTGCGGCTCTGCTGGTGGAGGTCGGTGCTGGAGGCTCCATTATTCCCTATGTGGAGTATGGCTCTCCAGGTGGAGGTCGGTGCTGGAGGCCCCATTTTTCTCTATGTGAAGTGTGGCTCTGCGGGTGGAGGTCGGTGCTGGAGGCTCCATTATTCTCTATGTGGAGTGCGGCTCTGCAGGTGGAGGTAGGTGCCGGAGGCTCCAATTTTCTCTATGTGGAGTGCGGCTCTGCGAGTGGAGGTCGGTGCTGGTGGCCCCATTATTCTCTATGTGGAGTGTGGCTCTGCAGGTGGAGGTCGGTGCTGGAGGCCCCATTATTCCCTATGTGGAGTGTGGCTCTGCGGGTGGAGGTCGGTGCTGGAGGCCCCATTATTCTCAATGTGAAGCGTGGCTCTGCGGGTGAAGTTCGGTGCTGGAGGCCCCATTATTCTCTATGTGGATTGCGGGTGGAGGTCGGTGCTGGAGGTCCCATTATTCTCTATGTGGAGTGTGGCTCTGCAGGTGGAGATCGGTGCTGGAGGCCCCATTATTCTTGATGTGGAGTGCGGCTCTGCGGGTGGAGGTCGGTGCTGGAGGCCCCATTATTCTCAATATGGAGTGCAGCTCTGCGGGTGGAGGTCGGTGCTGGAGGCCCCATTATTCTCTATGTGGAGTGTGGCTCTGCGGGTGGAGGTCGGTGCTGGAGGCCCCATTATTCTCAATATGGAGTGCAGCTCTGCGGGTGGAGGTCGGTGCTGGAGGCCCCATTATTCTCTATGTGGAGTGTGGCTCTGCGGGTGGAGGTAGGTGCTGGAGGCTCCATTAGTCTCTATGTGGAGTGGGGCTCTGCGGGTGGAGGTCGTTGCTGGAGGCCCCATTATTCTCTATGTGGAGTGCGGATGGAGGTCGATGCTGGAGGCTCCATTATTATGTATGTGCAGGGCGGTTCTGCTGGTGGAGGTCGGTGCTGGAGGCTCCATTATTCTCTATGTGGAGTGCGGCTCTGCGGGTGGAGGTTGGTGCTGGAGGCTCCATTATTCTCTATGTGTAGTGCGGGTGGAGGTCGGTGCTGGAGGCCCCATTATTCTCTATGTGGAGTGTGGCTCTGCGGGTGGAGGTAGGTGCCGGAGGCTCCATTATTCTCTATCTGGAGTCCGGCTCTGTGGATGGAGGTCGGTGCTGGAGGTGCGGCTCGGCGGGTGGAGGTCGGTGCTGGAGGCTCCATTATTCTCTATGAGGAGTGCGGCTCTGCGGCTGGAGGTTGGTGCTGGAGGCCCCATTTTTCTCTATGTGGAGTGCGGGTGGAGGTCACTGCTGGAGGCACCATTATTCTCTATGTGGACTGAGGCTCTGCCGATGGAGGTCGGTGCTGGAGGCTCCATTATTCTCTATGTGGAGTGCGGCTCTGCGGGTGGAGGTCGGTGCTGGAGGGTCCATTATTCTCTATGTGGAGTGCGGATCTGCGGGTGGAGGTCGGTGCTGGAGGGTCCATTATTCTCTATGTGGAGTGCGGCTCTGCGGGTAGAGGTCGGTGCTGGAGGGTCCATTATTCTATATGTGGAGTGTGGCTCTGCGGGTGGAGGTCGGTGCTGGAGGGTCCATTATTCTATATGTGGAGTGCGGCTCTGCGGGTGGAGGTCGGTGCTGGTGGCTCCATTATTCTCTATGTGGAGTGGGGCTCTGCGGGTGGAGGTCGGTGCTGGTGGCTGCATTATTCTCTATGTGGAGTGGGGCTCTGCGGGTGGAGGTCGGTGCTGGAGGCTCCATTATTTTCTATGTGGAGAGCGGCTCTGCGGGTGGAGGGCGGTGCTGGAGGCTCCATTATTCTCCATGTGAAGTGTGGCTCTGCGGGTGGAGTTCGGTGCTGGAGGCTCCATTATTCTCTATGAGGAGTGCGGCTCTGCGGGTGGAGGTCGGTGCTGGAGGCCCCATTATTCTCTATGTGGAGTGTGGCCCTGCGGGTGGAGGTCGGTGCTGGAGGCTCCATTATTCTCTATGTGGAGTGTGGCTTTGCGTGTGGAGGTCGGTGCTGGAGGCCCCATTATTCTCTATGTGGAGTGTGGCTCTGCAGGGGGAGGTCGATGCTGGAGGCCCCATTATTCTCTATGTGGAGTGTGGCTCTGCAGGTGGAGGTCAATGCTGGAGGCCCCATTATTCTTGATGTGGAGTGCGGCTCTGCGGGTGGAGGTCGGTGCTGAAGGCCCTATTATTCTCAATGTGGAGTGCGGCTCTGCGGGTGGAGGTCGGTGCTGGAGGTTCCATTATTCTCTATGTGGAGTGCGGGTGGAGGTCGGTGCCGGAGGCCCCATTATTCTCTATGTGGAGTGTGGCTCTGCGGGTGGAGGTCGGTGCTGGAGGCTCCATTATTCTCTATGTGCAGGGCGGCTCCGCGGGTGGAGGTCGGTGCTGGAGGCTCCATTGTTCTCTATGTGGAGTGCGGCTGTGCGGGTGGAGGTCGGTGCTGGAGGCTCCATTATTCTCTATGTGCAAGGCGGCTCTGCGGGTGGAGGTCGGTGCTGGAGGCTCCATTATTCTCTATGTGCATGGCGGCTCTGCAGGTGGAGGTCGGTGCTGGAGGCTCCATTGTTCTCTATGTGCAGGGGGGCTCTGCGGGTGGAGGTCGGTGCTGGAGGCTCCATTATTTTCTATGTGCAGGGCGGCTCTGCGGGTGGAGGTCGGTGCTGGAGGCCCCATTATTCTCTATTTGAAAGGCGGCTCTGCGGGTGGAGGTCGGTGCTGGAGGCTCCATTATTCTCTATGTGCAGGGCGTCTCTGCGGGTGGAGGTCGGTGCTTGAGGCTCCATTATTCTCTTTGTGCAGTGCGGCTCTGCGGGTGTATGTCGGTGCTGGAGGCTCCATTATTCTCTATGTGCAAGGCGGTTCTGCGGGTGGAGGTCGGTGCTGGAGGCTCCATTGTTCTCTATGTGCAAGGCGGCTCTGCGGGTGGAGGTCGGTGCTGGAGGCCCCATTATTCTCTATGTGGAGTGCGGATCTGCGGGTGGAGGTCGGTGCTGGAGGGTCCATTATTCTCTATGTGGAGTGCGGCTCTGCGGGTAGAGGTCGGTGCTGGAGGGTCCATTATTCTATATGTGGAGTGTGGCTCTGCGGGTGGAGGTCGGTGCTGGAGGGTCCATTATTCTATATGTGGAGTGCGGCTCTGCGGGTGGAGGTCGGTGCTGGTGGCTCCATTATTCTCTATGTGGAGTGGGGCTCTGCGGGTGGAGGTCGGTGCTGGTGGCTGCATTATTCTCTATGTGGAGTGGGGCTCTGCGGGTGGAGGTCGGTGCTGGAGGCTCCATTATTTTCTATGCGGAGAGCGGCTCTGCGGGTGGAGGGCGGTGCTGGAGGCTCCATTATTCTCCATGTGAAGTGTGGCTCTGCGGGTGGAGTTCGGTGCTGGAGGCTCCATTATTCTCTATGAGGAGTGCGGCTCTGCGGGTGGAGGTCGGTGCTGGAGGCCCCATTATTCTCTATGTGGAGTGTGGCCCTGCGGGTGGAGGTCGGTGCTGGAGGCTCCATTATTCTCTATGTGGAGTGTGGCTTTGCGTGTGGAGGTCGGTGCTGGAGGCCCCATTATTCTCTATGTGGAGTGTGGCTCTGCAGGGGGAGGTCGATGCTGGAGGCCCCATTATTCTCTATGTGGAGTGTGGCTCTGCAGGTGGAGGTCAATGCTGGAGGCCCCATTATTCTTGATGTGGAGTGCGGCTCTGCGGGTGGAGGTCGGTGCTGAAGGCCCTATTATTCTCAATGTGGAGTGCGGCTCTGCGGGTGGAGGTCGGTGCTGGAGGTTCCATTATTCTCTATGTGGAGTGCGGGTGGAGGTCGGTGCCGGAGGCCCCATTATTCTCTATGTGGAGTGTGGCTCTGCGGGTGGAGGTCGGTGCTGGAGGCTCCATTATTCTCTATGTGCAGGGCGGCTCCGCGGGTGGAGGTCGGTGCTGGAGGCTCCATTGTTCTCTATGTGGAGTGCGGCTGTGCGGGTGGAGGTCGGTGCTGGAGGCTCCATTATTCTCTATGTGCAAGGCGGCTCTGCGGGTGGAGGTCGGTGCTGGAGGCTCCATTATTCTCTATGTGCATGGCGGCTCTGCAGGTGGAGGTCGGTGCTGGAGGCTCCATTGTTCTCTATGTGCAGGGGGGCTCTGCGGGTGGAGGTCGGTGCTGGAGGCTCCATTATTTTCTATGTGCAGGGCGGCTCTGCGGGTGGAGGTCGGTGCTGGAGGCCCCATTATTCTCTATTTGAAAGGCGGCTCTGCGGGTGGAGGTCGGTGCTGGAGGCTCCATTATTCTCTATGTGCAGGGCGTCTCTGCGGGTGGAGGTCGGTGCTTGAGGCTCCATTATTCTCTTTGTGCAGTGCGGCTCTGCGGGTGTATGTCGGTGCTGGAGGCTCCATTATTCTCTATGTGCAAGGCGGTTCTGCGGGTGGAGGTCGGTGCTGGAGGCTCCATTGTTCTCTATGTGCAAGGCGGCTCTGCGGGTGGAGGTCGGTGCTGGAGGCCCCATTATTCTCTATGTGGAGTTCTGCTCTGCGGGTGGAGGCCGGTGCTGGAGACTCCATTATTCTCTATGTGGAGTTCGGCTCTGCGGGTGGAGGTCGGTGCTGGAGGCCCCATTATTCTCTATGAGGAGTGAGGCTCTGCGGGTGGAGGTCGGTGCTGGAGGCTCCATTATTTTCTTTGTGGAGTCTGGCTCTGCAGGTGGAGGTAGGTGCTGGAGGCTCCATTAATCTCTATGTGGAGTGCAGCTCTGCGGATGGAGGTCGGTGCTGGAGGCTCAATTATTCTCTATGTGGAGTGTGGGTGGAGGTCGGTGCTGGAGGCTCCATTATTCTCTATATGGAGTGCGGCTCTGCGGGTCGACGTCTGTGCTGGAGGCTCCATTATTCTCTATTTGGAGTGCAGGTGGAGGTCGGTGCTGGAGGCCCCATTATTCTCTATGTGGAGTGTGGCTCTGCGTGTGGAGGTCGGTGCTGGAGGCCTCATTATTCTCTATGTGGAGTGCGGGTGGAGGTCGGTGCTGGAGGCTCCATTATTCTCTATGTGGAGTGCGGCTCTGCGGGTGGAGGTCTGTGCTGGAGGCTCCATTATTCTCTATTTGGAGTGCGGGTGGAGGTCGGTGCTGGAGGCCCCATTATTCTCTATGTGGAATGTGGCTCTGCGGGTGGAGGTCGGTGCTGGAGGCCTCATTCAATCAGTCAATCAATCAGTCAATCAAATTTATTATCGCCAAGTACATATTACATATATACAAGGAATTCTTTGTGGCAAAGAGGCAACATAATATATAACAACA
The DNA here is from genome assembly GCF_039654945.1 of Dendrobates tinctorius. Lineage (NCBI taxonomy): Eukaryota > Metazoa > Chordata > Amphibia > Anura > Dendrobatidae > Dendrobates > Dendrobates tinctorius. The sequence continues at coordinate 51,925,655 of NW_027361707.1, forward strand.
GATACAACAAGTAACATCTAACAAGACAGATACAGTATATAGTCTACACATGACGATTTAATTGTTGAACAGAGAGTGGATAGAAGCTGTTCATATGGCGGTTGGTACTGCATTTGGGGACTCTGAAGCGACGTCCTGAAGGGAGTAGTTGGAATGAGGAGTGTCCCGGGTGAGAGGGATCGGATGAAATTTTCAATGCGTGGGATCGAATACTCTTAGCATAAAGATCCTTGATTTTTCCTCATCATCATTATTCTCTATGTGGAGTGCGGGTGGAGGTCGGTGCTGGAGGCTCCATTATTCTCTATGTGGAGTGTGGCTCTGCGGGTGGAGGTCGGTGCCGGAGGCCCCATTATTCTCTATGTGGAGTGCGGCTCTGCGGATGGAGATCGTTGCTGGAGGTCCCATTATTCTCTATGTGGAGTGCGGCTCTGCGGGTGGAGGTCGGTGCCGGAGGCCCCATTATTCTCTATGTGGAATGCGGGTGGAGGTCGGTGCTGGAGGCCCCATTATTCTCTATGTGGAGTGCGGCTCTGCGGGTGGAGGTCGGTGCTGGATGCTCCATTATTCTCTATGTGGAGTGTGACTCTGCGGGTGGAGGTCGGTGTCGGAGGCCCCATTATTCTCTATGTGGAGTGCGGCTCTGCGGGTGGAGGTCGGTGCTGGAGACTCCATTATTCTCTATGTGGAGTGCGGCTCTGTAGGTGGAGGTCTGTGCTGGTGGCTCCATTATTCTCTATGTGGAGTGTGGCTCTGCGGGTGGAGGTCGGTGCTGGAGGCCTCATTATTCTCTATGTGGAGTGCGGGTGGAGGTCGGTGCTGGAGGCCTCATTATTCTCTATGTGGAGTGCGGGTGGAGGTCGGTGCTGGAGGCTCCATCATTCTCTATGTGGAGTGCAGCTCTGCGGGTGGAGGTTGGTGCTGGAGGCCCCATTATTCTCTATGTGGAATGCGGGTGGAGGTCGGTGCTGGAGGCTCCATTATTCTTTATGTGGAGTGCGGCTCTGCGGGAGGAGGTCGGTGCTGGAGGCCCCATTATTCTCTATGTGGAGTGCGGATCTGTGGTTGGAGGTCGGTGCTGGAGGCCCCATTATTCTTTTTGTGGAGTGCTGCTCTGCGGGTGGAGGTCGGTGCTGGAGACTCCATTATTCTCTATGTGGAGTGCGGCTCTGCGGGTGGAGGTCGGTGCTGGAGTCCCCATTATTCTCTATGTGGAGTGCGGCTCTGCGGGTGGAGGTCAGTGCGGGAGGCTCCATTATTCTCTATGAGGAGTGCGGCTCTGCGGGTGGAGGTCGGTGCTGGAGGCTCCATTATTTTCTTTGTGGAGTCTGGCTCTGCAGGTGGAGGTAGATGCCGGAGGCTCCAATGTTTTCTCTGTGGAGTGTGGCTCTGCGGGTGGAGGTAGGTGCTGGAGGCTCAATTATTCTCTATGTGGAGTGGGGGTGGAGGTCGGTGCTGGAGGCTCCATTATTCTCTATGGGGAGTGCGGCTCTGCGGGTGGAGGTCGGTGCTGGAGGCTCCATTATTTTCTTTGTGGAGTCTGGCTCTGCAGGTGGAGGTAGATGCCGGAGGCTCCAATGTTCTTTATGTGGAGTGTGGCTCTGCGGATGGAGGTCGGTGCTGGAGGCTCAATTATTCTCTATGTGGAGTGGGGGTGGAGGTCGGTGCTGGAGGCTCCATTATTCTCTATATGGAGTGCGACTCTGCGGGTGGAGGTCTGTGCTGGAGGCTCCATTATTCTCTATTTGGAGTGCGGGTGGAGGTCGGTGCTGGAGGCCCCATTATTCTCTATGTGGAGTGTGGCTCTGCGGGTGGAGGTCGGTGCTGGATGCTCCATTATTCTCTATGTGGAGTGTGGCCCTGCGGGTGGAGGTCGGTGCCGGAGGCCCCATTATTCTCTATGTGGAGTGCGGCTCTGCGGATGGTGGTCGGTGCTGGAGGCCTCATTATTCTCTATGTGGAGTGCGGGTGGAGGTCGGTGCTGGAGGCTCTATTATTCTCTATGTGGAGTGCGGCTCTGCTGGTGGAGGTCGGTGCTGGATGCTCCATTATTCTCTATGTGGAGTGTGGCTGTGCGGGTGGAGGTCGGTGCCGGAGGCCCCATTATTCTCTATGTGGAGTGCGGGTGGAGGTCGGTGCTGGAGGCCCCATTATTCTCTATGTGGAGTGCGGCTCTGCGGGTGGAGGTCGGTGCTGGATGCTCCATTATTCTCTATGTGGAGTGCGGCTCTGCGGGTGGAGGTCGGTGCTGGAGGCTCCATTATTCTCTATGTGGAGTGCGGCTCTGTAGGTGGAGGTCGGTGCTGGAGGCCCCATTATTCTCTATGTGGAGTGCGGCTCTGCGGGTGGAGGTCGGTGCTGAAGGCCTCATTATTCTCTATGTGGAGTGCGGGTGGAGGTCGGTGCTGGAGGCTCCATTATTCTCTATGTGGAGTGCGGCTCTGCGGGTGGAGGTCGGTGCAGGAGGCTCCATTATTCTCTATGGGGATTGTGGCTCTGCAGGTGGAGGTCGGTGCTGGAGGCTCCATTATTATCTATGTGTAGTGTGGCTCTGCGGGTGGAGATCGGTGCTGGAGGCCCCATTATTCTCTATGTGGAGTGCGGCTCTGCTGGTGGAGGTCGGTGCTGGAGGCTCCATTATTCCCTATGTGGAGTGTGGCTCTGCAGGTGGAGGTCGGTGCTGGAGGCCCCATTTTTCTCTATGTGAAGTGTGGCTCTGCGGGTGGAGGTCGGTGCTGGAGGCTCCATTATTCTCTATGTGGAGTGCGGCTCTGCAGGTGGAGGTAGGTGCCGGAGGCTCCAATATTCTCTATGTGGAGTGCGGCTCTGCGAGTGGAGGTCGGTGCTGGTGGCCCCATTATTCTCTATGTGGAGTGTGGCTCTGCAGGTGGAGGTCGGTGCTGGAGGCCCCATTATTCCCTATGTGGAGTGTGGCTCTGCGGGTGGAGGTCGGTGCTGGAGGCCCCATTAATCTCAATGTGAAGCGTGGCTCTGCGGGTGAAGTTCGGTGCTGGAGGCCCCATTATTCTCACCTGTGGATTGCGGGTGGAGGTCGGTGCTGGAGGTCCCATTATTCTCTATGTGGAGTGTGGCTCTGCAGGTGGAGATCGGTGCTGGAGGCCCCATTATTCTTGATGTGGAGTGCGGCTCTGCGGGTGGAGGTCGGTGCTGGAGGCCCCATTATTCTCAATATGGAGTGCAGCTCTGCGGGTGGAGGTCGGTGCTGGAGGCCCCATTATTCTCTATGTGGAGTGTGGCTCTGCGGGTGGAGGTCGGTGCTGGAGGCCCCATTATTCTCAATATGGAGTACAGCTCTGCGGGTGGAGGTCGGTGCTGGAGGCCCCATTATTCTCTATGTGGAGTGTGGCTCTGCGGGTGGAGGTAGGTGCTGGAGGCTCCATTAGTCTCTATGTGGAGTGGGGCTCTGCGGGTGGAGGTCGGTGCTGGAGGCCCCAGTATTCTCTATGTGGAGTGCGGATGGAGGTCGATGCTGGAGGCTCCATTATTATGTATGTGCAGGGCGGTTCTGCTGGTGGAGGTCGGTGCTGGAGGCTCCATTATTCTCTATGTGGAGTGCGGCTCTGCGGGTGGAGGTTGGTGCTGGAGGCTCCATTATTCTCTATGTGTAGTGCGGGTGGAGGTCGGTGCTGGAGGCCCCATTATTCTCTATGTGGAGTGTGGCTCTGCGGGTGGAGGTAGGTGCCGGAGGCTCCATTATTCTCTATCTGGAGTCCGGCTCTGTGGATGGAGGTCGGTGCTGGAGGTGCGGCTCTGCGGGTGGAGGTCGGTGCTGGAGGCTCCATTATTCTCTATGTGGAGTGCGGCTCTGCGGCTGGAGGTCGGTGCTGGAGGCCCCATTTTTCTCTATGTGGAGTGCGGGTGGAGGTCACTGCTGGAGGCACCATTATTCTCTATGTGGACTGTGGCTCTGCGGATGGAGGTCGGTGCTGGAGGCTCCATTATTCTCTATGTGGAGTGCGGCTCTGCGGGTGGAGGTCGGTGCTGGAGGGTCCATTATTCTCTATGTGGAGTGCGGCTCTGCGGGTGGAGGTCGGTGCTGGAGGGTCCATTATTTTCTATGTGGAGTGCGGCTCTGCGGGTAGAGGTCGGTGCTGTAGGGTCCATTATTCTATATGTGGAGTGTGGCTCTGCGGGTGGAGGTCGGTGCTGGAGGGTCCATTATTCTATATGTGGAGTGCGGCTCTGCGGGTGGAGGTCGGTGCCGGAGACTCCAATTTTCTCTATGTGGAGTGTGGCTATGCGGGTGGAGGTCGGTGCTGGTGGCTGCATTATTCTCTATGTGGAGTGGGGCTCTGCGGGTGGAGGTCGATGCTGGAGGCTCCATTATTTTCTATGTGGAGAGCGGCTCTGCGTGTGGAGGGCGGTGCTGGAGGCTCCATTATTCTCCATGTGAAGTGTGGCTCTGCGGGTGGAGTTCGGTGCTGGAGGCTCCATTATTCTCTATGAGGAGTGCGGCTCTGCGGGTGGAGGTCGGTGCTGGAGGCCCCATTTTTCTCTATGTGGAGTGTGGCCCTGCGGGTGGAGGTCGGTGCTGGAGGCTCCATTATTCTCTATGTGGAGAGCGGCTCTGCGGGTGGAGGTCAGTGCTGAAGGCTCCATTATTCTCTATGTGGAGTGCGGCTCTGCGTGTGGAGGTCGGTGCTGGAGGCTCCATTATTCTCTATGTGGAGTGTGGCTTTGCGTGTGGAGGTCGGTGCTGGAGACCCCATTATTCTCTATGTGGAGTGTGGCTCTGCTGGGGGAGATCGATGCTGAAGGCCCCATTATTCTCTATGTGGAGTGTGGATCTGCAGGTGGAGGTCAATGCTGGAGGCCCCATTATTCTTGATGTGGAGTGCGGCTCTGCTGGTGGAGGTCGGTGCTGGAGGTTCCATTATTCTCTATGTGGAGTGCGGGTGGAGGTCGGTGCCGGAGGCCCCATTATTCTCTATGTGGAGTGTGGCTCTGCGGGTGGAGGTCGGTGCTGGAGGCTCCATTATTCTCTATGTGCAGGGCGGCTCTGCGGGTGGAGGTCGGTGCTGGAGGCTCCATTGTTCTCTATGTGGAGTGCGGCTGTGCGGGTGGAGGTCGGTGCTGGAGGCTCCATTATTCTCTATGTGCAAGGCGGCTCTGCGGGTGGAGGTCGGTGCTGGAGGCTCCATTATTCTCTATGTGCATGGCGGCTCTGCAGGTGGAGGTCGGTGCTGGAGGCTCCATTGTTCTCTATGTGCAGGGGGGTTCTGCGGGTGGAGGTCGATGCTGGAGGCTCCATTATTTTCTATGTGCAGGGCGGCTCTGCGGGTGGAGGTCGGTGCTGGAGGCCCCATTATTCTCTATGTGTAAGGCGGCTCTGCGGGTGGAGGTCGGTGCTGGAGGCTCCATTATTCTCTATGTGCAGGGCGTCTCTGCGGGTGGAGGTCGGTGCTGGAGGCTCCATTATTCTCTTTGTGCAGTGCGGCTCTGCGGGTGTAGGTCGGTGCTGGAGGCTCCATTATTCTCTATGTGCAAGGCGGCTCTGCGGGTGGAGGTCGGTGCTGGAGGCTCCATTGTTCTCTATGTGCAAGGCGGCTATGTGGGTGGAGGTCGGTGCTGGAGGCTCCATTGTTCTCTATGTGCAGGGCGGCTCTGCGGGTAGAGGTCGTTGCTGGAGGCTCCATTATTCTCTATGTGCAAGGCGGCTATGTGGGTGGAGGTCGGTGCTGGAGGCTCCATTATTCTCTATGTGCAGGGCGGCTCTGCGGGTGGAGGTCGGTGCTGGAGGTTCCATTATTCTCTATGTGCAGGGCGGCTCTGCGGGTGGAGGTCGGTGCTGGAGGCCTCATTATTCTCTATGTGGAGTGCGGGTGGAGGTCGGTGCTGGAGGCTCCATTATTCTCTATGTGGAGTGCGGCTCTGCGGGTGGAGGTCGGTGCTGGATGCTCCATTATTCTCTATGTGGAGTGTGGCTCTGCGGGTGGAGGTCGGTGCCGGAGGCCCCATTATTCTCTATGTGGAGTGCGGCTCTGCGGATGGAGATCGGTGCTGGAGGTCCCATTATTCTCTATGTGGAGTGCGGGTGGAGGTCGGTTCTGGAGGCTCTATTATTCTCTATGTGGAGTGTGGCTCTGAGGGTAGAGGTCGGTGCTGGAGGCCCCATTATTCTCTATGTGGAGTGTGGCTCTGCGGGTGGAGGTCGGTGCTGGATGCTCCATTATTCTCTATGTGGAGTGTGGCTCTGCGGGTGGAGGTCGGTGCCGGAGGCCCCATTATTCTCTATGTGGAGTGCGGGTGGAGGTCGGTGCTGGAGGCCCCATTATTCTCTATGTGGAGTGCGGCTCTGCGGGTGGAGGTCGGTGCTGGATGCTCCATTATTCTCTATGTGGAGTGTGGCTCTGCGGGTGGAGGTCAGTGCCGGAGGCCCCATTATTCTCTATGTGGAGTGCGGGTGGAGGTCGGTGCTGGAGGCCCCATTATTCTCTATGTGGAGTGCGGCTCAGCGGGTGGAGGTCGGTGCTGGATGCTCCATTATTCTCTATGTGGAGTGTGGCTCTGCGGGTGGAGGTCGGTGCTGGAGGCCCCATTATTCTCTATGTGGAGTGCGGCTCTGCGGGTGGAGGTCGGTGCTGGACGCTCCATTATTTTCTATGTGGAGTGCGGCTCTGTAGGTGGAGGTCTGTGCTGGAGGCTCCATTATTCTCTATGTGGAGTGTGGCTCTGCGGGTGGAGGTCGGTGCTGGAGGCCTCATTATTCTCTATGTGGAGTGCGGGTGGAGGTCGGTGCTGGAGGCTCCATTATTCTCTATGTGGAGTGCGGCTCTGCGGGTGGAGGTCGGTGCTGGAGGCTCCATTATTCTCTATGTGTAGTGTGGCTCTGCGGGTGGAGGTCGGTGCTGGAGGCCCCATTATTCTCTATGTGGAGTGCGGCTCTGCTGGTGGAGGTCGGTGCTGGATGCTCCATTATTCCCTATGTTGACTGTGGCTCTGCGAGTGGAGTTCGGTGCTGGAGGCCCCATTTTTCTCTTTGTGAAGTGTGGCTCTGCGGGTGGAGGTCGGTGCTGGAGGCTCCATTATTCTCTATGTGGAGTGCGGCTCTGAGGGTGGAGGTCAGTGCTGGAGGCTCCATTATTCTCTATGTGGAGTGCGGCTCTGCAGGTGGAGGTAGGTGCCGGAGGCTCCAATTTTCTCTATGTGGAGTGCGGCTCTGCTGGTGGAGGTCGGTGCTGGAGGCCCCATTATTCTCAATATGGAGTGCAGCTCTGCGGGTGGAGGACGGTGCTGGAGGCCCCATTATTCTCTATGTGGAGTGCAGCTCTGCGGGTGGAGGTTGGTGCTGGAGGCTCCTGATAGGAACTGAAGGAGTTAAATTGAGTTCTGTCTATGTTGCATTCTCTTGTTTAAAACCTTATCTGTTCTTCGAGGAGATGTCTCAGACATCTCCCTTGTGAACCAAGGTCAAATACCTCTGCTTTTTCGCCTAAGTGACTTTCTTTGTAGAAAACAAGTTGTAAAATCATTTGTACTGCGCATGTCTTTAAATGTTTAAATTCTTTACTATAAAAGACGGAAGCCTAACTGATAAGCCAGAGGCGTCTTGGCAGGCATCCCGAGTGGTATTATACAGCCCGTGTCTGTGTTATCCTTCTCGACGGAGCAATTGATTAGAGACATATGGTGCTTCACACCTAAGAACATCGGTCCTTCAGATGAAAGAGTAATCTGAGGGATCCCGACAGTTTCCTGGCGCCCGAAACAGGGACCTGATATAGGCACCTCTCCAAGACTACCCGATCTACAGACCACTCCAGTTACTGATGAAATTGTGAACAGCAGACCTAAACACCTGGCCAGGTAAGAGATCAATTTTTCTCTTCTCTGCTCTTCATAATCTATCATTATAACTAAGGTCCGTATAAAGGGGAATCTAGTAGAGGAGGGGGCCGTAAAATCAGGTCCATATAAGAACTCTGAGGAAATCGGGTGTGACACGCATATGTAATTTCTGCTCGAATGAGAGGTTACTGTAGGTTCTGTCTGTGCACAGCTATTTTTAGAAAAAGAGCTGATGCAAATCAAAATGGGAGAGGTCTGACATTACGGAATATAAGGCTGGGTGAACAGTTCATACTGCGCAGCCCGGACGGACAAGTTTTTCACAATAGACGGTTCCGCATTAGGAATAGAGGAGGTTGTTGAGTGACTGCCTTGATTTGAAGGACTGTGGAAAGTAGACAAATAAGCTGCACAGTAGGTATTCGTTCAAAGAGTGGTGATATTGCCTAACTGGGTCATGTGACAGCGTCCTTTCGGGGAGGTCACCGCCTAAGCTTAAATCAACACCCTTTACGAATAAACCTTGTGACAGATAAGAGTGTGACCGAATGAGCACAGGACCGTGAAATGAGCCTGTGACAGGATATGACTGAAGAACCCCGATAGATGGACACTTTGTTTACAATCCTGTGTGTTGTGGGAGTATTTCTGTTCGGATGCTACATAGCATATAAGTACACGAAACACGTAGTACACCGAGGAACAGACACTCCATTTAGCCTGTTAGCACCTTAGGAAGAAGGTAACGAGGTATAGTAGAGCCTAGTCTTGAGCTTACCCAATACACCACCTAAGGCAGGGGACTAACAGGAAGACAACAAGAGAAACAGGATAAGAATAAAAGATAAAATGGGGAACAGTCAGGGAAAGACACCTGAAGAAGGAAATCGGTTATGTGATATAATTGAGGATAGATATGGAAGTAGTGCAGCAAAGAACCTGGAAAAAGTATTAATCAAATCCAAAGTGCAAGACAGGCAGGCTGTGTGAATCCTTGTATATATGTCTATGAGAACCTCTGAATAAGATGAGAGATGAGTAATTGAGTATAAAAAAAAAAAAAAAAAAAAATCAGTGAATGAGCACGTATGAATGAATCATCACACATCATTTTTGTGTCAAGAGATTTGTGACCTTTCTAGTTGTGGTGGAATCCCGGACAGATGCGTTATAGATATTTCAAATCTACATCTGAGACTGAATGAATTGAGTAATGATATAGTTCGTGTTATATGTGGTATTACATTGTAAAGTTTCCTGAATGCATTTGGCCAGAAAAAGGGCAAGGCATGGTTAATCTCATTATACAGTTATCTGCCCTTACAGTGAAATCCCGTGATTTTGAGTTTCTTTGTAGAAATTGATTTTGATAAGTCTAAAGAACTACAGAATTCTGTGAAGGACGACGCTGCATTCTGATGGGAGGGGGGAAGGATGGAGCTGCGCAGTTTCTTCTCCCTTCGCTCTTATCTCTGCTGAGTGTGAGTTGTGCTCAAAATTCTCTGTAATTCTATCCGTAAGGTACGCGCTGAAAGATTTGTGCATTTTAAAGCAACAGTACTTAATTGAAGATTGGAAGTTAAAAGTAAGATATGGTGCCTAATTTAGAAGGGAATTGTAAGTGATTGTTTGGTCATTGTTAGTGATTGCTTGGTCATTAATGTGTTTGAACCTGCTTCTAGTTGTGTGATTGATTTGTATAGCAAATTGTGTCAAATTACAAGAGACAGAGAAGGAAGGAAGCAGTAAAACAAGTGGGACAAATATTGAAAAAGGCAAAAATACCAGAGTGTGAATGTTTGGATGTACAAAAAGGCACAGACAAGGGAAGAAAATAGCAAGTGAATAAATGATGCTTGAGAATGTGCAGCAGTGTGGAAGGTGTATTATGAATGTTTGATTGACAAAGTGTAACCAGAGACCCAGACAAAACAGATGGACTTGTAAACACTGTGGTCAGACTCAGACAAACCCAGACTGAATAGCTACTTGTGTGACCTGTGCTACTGACCTAAGAGAATTGCACTAAATCCTATCCAGACAAGATCATAAGAAGCTGACATAATAGTGTGGATAGTGGGTAGTGGGGACATTGGCCCTTGAGGAGTAAGCTGACAGTAGACATCAGACGGCCAACCCCATCAGGACCTAGAAGTGTGACTAGAATAAGAAAGATACAGGTGTATTATCCCTGGAGCCCCTCTGACCAGCTAGCTTTGCTGAAGCAGCTGCCTGCCCCTGAAGACCAACCATTCCCGTTTTACAGACACATAAAGGAAGTACAGCAGACATATAAGTGTACCTGGGCAGACCTAGAGAGGTTGGTGAGTTTAAAGGCAGGTGACGCACTAGATCATATAATTAAGACACACAGATGTGACAAAGAATCAGGCTTGGGGCATGGATGATAAATCTGCACGATCTGGGGAGACGTACTGTGAGTCACTAAGACAATGGGCTGCAGTGGAACAATCAGAGCAGTCTGTACTCCTGACTAATGTGACACAGCAAAGAGGAGAGAGAGTAGAGATATACCTTGGACGGTTACAGCTGAAATGGGCAGACATGGGGTACATTTGCATAAACCCACTTGATGTTAGAATACTGGTGAATGCATTCATTGACGGTATGAACAAAGACTTACGAGACGCAGTACAGACAGCCAGACCTGAATGGAGACATGTAGATCCGAAAGACCTCCTTAAGGTAGCTAAAGAAATTGAGCAAACAAGGACAATAAAACGACCTGTCATGTATGCTGGAGCACAAGGAAAAAAGTGGAGACGTAATAGGGAAGGCATGTGAGATGACACTGACGTTTCTTTTGACAATCTATTCCCCACATGACATCCATGCCATACTCCTACAAGTTCAACCAAAACATCTGTCTATGGCCAGACAGCTCCGACTTGAGTGTGCTCTACTAATTCCTGAGTATGTCACTCCTCAAAAGATGTAACGTTCTGAATCCAGCCACCCTCCTGCCTGTGGATTCAGAAAAGGGGGAATTGGTGAGCGTATTGGCAAGTGAGGAAGGATACTTTGACATGACGCATGAACATGTCTGCATAGAACTGATGAGTCAGGAGACAGTTGGGTTTGCACACATTCATGAAAAACCTGTTCCTAATGCAGACTTTGAGTTTCTTTTTTGTAGATGGCCCCAGATACCACCAGGATGGACGATTCTACACTGGATATGCAGTAGTATCCTCACATGAGGTAATCCGAGCGGAACCACTCTCTCCTCACATGTCGGCGCAGGAGGCAGAGTTGAAGGCACTCACTGAGGCGTGTAGAGCCGCTGCAGGTAAAGTCGCTAATATTTTCACAGATTCGAAGCCCATTAAAAATGCAGAGCTGGTGAAACAATTGATGGAGGCATTGATGTTACCAGTCCAGGTTGGCATTGTCAAGGTAAAAGCACACACAAAGGTGACTCCGTGGAGGTAGAGGGCAATAGAAGGGCGAACGAGGCTGCTAAAATAGCACAAGGCGGCCTAGAGAGAGCAGTGGACGGTGGCGGGGAGTCAGCGTATTCCAGCCACATTGGGTCTAGATGTCCTGAAATCCCTCCAGCAAAAGGCTGCCCAAACAGAGAAGGTACACCGGGGGAGACTGGGAGCTGAGCTGAACTCAAATGGAGTATGGGAGAATAAGGATAAAATGTGCCCACCAAAGTCCCTGTTCCCAATCATGGTGCAAGCAGCACATGGCCCCAATCACACCTCAAAAAGTCACATGTGTGCCATGGTAGATGCCTTCTGGATCGCTCCTGGCTTCAGTTGCGCAGCCGCGAAACTTGTACAATCATGCCTCATCTGTGCACAGCACAACCCAGGTAAAACAGTAAAAGTCCCTAAGAAAGCGACACCTAGGCCTCTCTACCCGTTTCAGAGACGGCAGATTGACGACATACAGCTACCAAGGTAGGAGTGTATGCAAATATCCTAGTATGTGTAGATCTCTTCTCTGGATGGCCAGAGGCCTACCCGGTGAAAACGGCTACAGCTCGAGCCACTGCAAAGAAACTGGTGATGGAACTAGTACCACGATTCGGTGTCCCTGAAACAATTGAATCAGACAGAGGTACACACTTTACTGCTGAGGTAATGCAAAATGTAATGCAAATGATAGGTGTAGAACAAGCATTTCATACACCCTACCACCCACAGAGTTCAGGGAAGGTAGAGAGAATGAACGGGACACTAAAATTGAAAATACAGAAAACCATGGAACAAACCCATAAACCATGGCCAGAGTGTCTCCCATTAGCATTATTCTCAGTAAGGTACACACCCATGGGGAAAACTAAACTGTCACCCTTCGAGATACTGTTTGGAAGACCACCGAACACAGGGTTGTACTACCCACAGGTCTTAACACTCAATGTGGATAATTTGACAAGTTATGTAATCCAGTTGCAAAAGCATTTAACTCAAATGCATTCTCTAGTTTTCTCTTCCATTCCAGATCCAGATAGTGTGGAAGGAACTCACTGTCTACAACCTGGTGATTACGTATATGTCAAGAAACACTCCAGAAAGACCCTTGAACCCCGATATCAAGGACCTTACCAAGTACTCCTAACAACGCCTACTTCTGTTAAGTTGGAAGGACGACCAACCTGGATCCACGCATCGCATTGCAAACTAGCCACAGGAATTAACAAAGCATAAGAGTAATATACCTTGCAACGAGTCATCTGGATATGAGAAAGGAACTCCCACCTGTGGAAATCCCGATGTAGGGTATTGTAGCCCTTTAGGACAACTTCCAAATTGGTGTATGCTTCAGAATGTATCTGCGTTCATAGATTTAGTTCATAGACTGGTATTACAACATTCAGCCCTATGGGACCTACCTAGTGACATGTACTGGATATGTGGAGACAATGCATATAAATGGTTGCCAGTAGGGGTAAAAGGTGCTTGTACTCTGGGTCGTTTGACTCCAGCTACCTTTGTTATTCCGTATGACCAGTTGAATACTCAGAGCATACCTAAACACACGTTGTACAAAAGAGCTGCTGACAATACACCTCGTCCCTCTGGGAGACCACATATAGTGCAGATGAGTGTGGCTACTAAAATTGTCAGCTCTATTTTTATTTATCCTATGATCACTCAAATGTGGGATAAATTAGTCAGGGCTACAGATTACTTAGATGACCAAATATGGGATATATTGGATATATTGAACACCACCGTTGCTGTCCAAAATCAGCTCATCATAGCCACTAATCAGCATACCATAGTATTAGATTATTTAACTGCAGCGCAAGGAGGTATGTGTCAAGTCATCGGACCAGCTTGCTGTCATTATATAGATCCCAACAGCATTATAAAGTTAAAATTGAAAATAGAGGATGTTCAAAAACTTAGAGATCAGTACGATAAAGACAATGATCGTACTAAGGATAGTTGGTGGTCAGATACATTCTCCTTTCTTAATCCAGCTAATTGGTTTAAGGGTATTGGAGGCTGATAGCTGGGATTATACTAAGTCTATTACGTATTGTTGTTTGTATCTTCGTAATATATGTATTTTTTTAAACTTGTTTTTTGGTGTATCTCTGTATGCAAGAAAAGATGTAGAAATAGATAAGGAAGTTTGACTGTAAACAACAAGAATTTAACTATTATTCCTTTGAGTCCTAGATTGACATCTCATTTCTGGCATGAAGGAGCGTACTCTTGCAATGATGGACGTGGCTTCAGTATCTGGGGGATGGAGAAGGTAGAAGACCTGTCTCCCTTGGGCAACCCGTCGGCCTGGGATAGTACCTGGTGAACGAGCCACTATCCGCTGTTGTTGCAGGATCTAGTGTTCCAGATTGTGGAAAATGAAGATGACAAAGGGGGGAATGATAGGAACTGAAGGAGTTAAATTGAGTTCTGTCTATGTTGCATTCTCTTGTTTAAAACCTTATCTGTTCTTCGAGGAGATGTCTCAGACATCTCCCTTGTGAACGAAGGTCAAATACCTCTGCTTTTTCGCCTAAGTGACTTTCTTTGTAGAAAACAAGTTGTAAAATCATTTGTACTGCGCATGTCTTTAAATGTTTAAATTCTTTACTATAAAAGACGGAAGCCTAACTGATAAGCCAGAGGCGTCTTGGCAGGCATCCCGAGTGGTATTATACAGCCCGTGTCTGTGTTATCCTTCTCGACGGAGCAATTGATTAGAGACATATGGTGCTTCACACCTAAGAACATCGGTCCTTCAGATGAAAGAGTAATCTGAGGGATCCCGACACTCCATTAGTGTCTATGTGGAGTGGGGCTCTGCGGGTGGAGGTCGGTGCTGGAGCCTCCATTATTCTGTATGTGGAGTGCGGTTCTGCTGGTGGAGGTCGGTGCTGGAGGCTCCATTATTCTCTATGTGGAGTGCGGCTCTGCGGGTGGAGGTCGGTGCTGGAAGCCCCATTATTCTCTATGTGGAGTGTGGCTCTGCGGGTGGAGGTAGGTGCCGGAGGCCCCATTATTCTCTATCTGGAGTCTGGCTTTGCGGATGGAGGTCGGTGCTGGAGGCTCCATTATTCTCTATGTGGAGTGCGGTTCTGCTGGTGGAGGTCGGTGCTGGAGGCTCCATTATTCTCTATGTGGAGTGCGGCTCTGCGGGTGGAGGTTGGTGCTGGAGGCTCCATTATTCTCTATGTGTAGTGCGGGTGGAGTTCGGTGCTGGAGGCCCCATTATTCTCTATGTGGAGTGTGGCTCTGCGGGTGGAGGTAGGTGCCGGAGGCCCCATTATTCTCTATCTGGAGTCTGGCTCTGCGGATGGAGGTCGGTGCTGGAGGCTCCATTATTCTCTATGTGGAGTGCGGCTCTGCGGGTGGAGGTCGGTGCTGGAGGCTCCATTATTCTGTATGTGGAGTGCGGCACTGCGGGTGGAGGTCGGTGCTGGAGGCCCCATTTTTCTCTATGTGGAGTGCGGCTCTGCGGGTGGAGGTTGGTGCTGGAGGCTCCTTTATTCTCTATGTGGAGTGCGGGTGGAGGTCAGTGCTGGAGGCTCCATTATTCTCTATGTGGACTGTGGCTCTGCGGGTGGAGGTCGGTGTCGGAGGCCCCATTATTCTCTATGTGGAGTGCGGGTGGAGGTCGGTGCTGGAGGGTCCATTATTCTATATGTGGAGTGCGGCTCTGCGGGTGGAGGTTGGTGCTGGAGGCTCCTTTATTCTCTATGTGGAGTGCAGCTCTGCGGGTGGAGGTCGGTGCTGGAGGGTCCATTATTCTATATGTGGAGTGCGGCTCTGCGGGTGGAGGTCGGTGCCGGAGGCTCCAATTTTCTCTATGTGGAGTGTGGCTCTGCTGGTGAAGGTCGGTGCTGGTGGCTGTATTATTCTCTATGTGGAGTGCGGCTCTGCGGGTAGAGGTCGGTGCTGGAGGCTCCATTATTCTCTAAGTGGAGTGCGGGTGGAGATCGGTGCTGGAGGCTCCATTATTTTCTATGTGGAGAGCTGCTCTGCGGGTGGAGGGCGGTGCTGGAGGCCCCATTATTCTCTATGTGGAGTGTGGCTCTGCGGGTGGAGGTCGGTGCTGGAGGCCCCATTATTCTCTATGTGGAGTGCGGCTCTGCGGGTGGAGGTCGGTGCTGGAGGCTCCATTATTCTCTATGTGCATGGCGGCTCTGCAGGTGGAGGTCGGTGCTGGAGGCTCCATTGTTCTCTATGTGCAGGGCGGCTCTGCGGGTGGAGGTCGGTGCTGGAGGCTCCATTATTTTCTATGTGCAGGGCGGCTCTGCGGGTGGAGGTCGGTGCTGGAGACCCCATTATTCTCTATGTGCAAGGCGGCTCTGCAGGTGGAGGTCGATGCTGGAGGCTCCATTGTTCTCTATGTGCAGGGCGGCTCTGCGGGTGGAGGTCGGTGCTGGAGGCTCCATTATTTTCTATGTACAGGGCGGCTCTGCGGGTGGAGGTCGGTGCTGGAGGCCCCATTATTCTCTATGTGCAGTGCGGCTCTGCGGGTGGAGGTCGGTCCTGGAGGCTCCTTTATTCTCTATGTGCAGTGCGGCTCTGCGGGTGGAGGTCGGTGCTGGAGGCCCCATTGTTCTCTATGTGCAAGGCGGCTCTGCGGGTAGAGGTCGGTGCTGGAGGCCCCATTATTCTCTATGTACAAGGCGGCTCTGCGGGTGGAGGTCGGTGCTGGAGGCTCCATTATTCTCTATGTGCAGGGCGGCTCTGCGGGTGGAGGTCGGTGCTGGAGGCTCCAATGTTCTCTATGTGGAGTGTGGCTCTGCGGGTAGAGGTCGGTGCTGGAGGCTCCATTATTCTCTATGTGCAAGGCGGCTCTGCGGGTGGAGGTCGGTGCTGGAGGCTCCATTATTCTCTATGTGCAAGGCGGCTCTGCGGGTGGAGGTCGGTGCTGGAGGCTCCATTATTCTCTATGTGCAGGGCGGCTCTGCGGGTGGAGGTCGGTGCTGGAGGCTCCATTATTCTCTATGTGCAGGGCGGCTCTGCGGGTGGAGGTCAGTGGTGGAGGCTCCATTATTCTCTATGTGGAGTGCGGGTGGAGGTTGGTGCTGGAGGCTCCTTTATTCTCTATGTGGAGTGCGTCTGGATGTCGGTGCCAGAGGTCCCATTATTCTCTATGTGGAGTATGGCTCTGCGGATGGAGGTCGGTGCTGGAGCCCCCATTATTCTCTATGTGGAGTGTGGCTCTGCGGATGGAGGTCGGTGCTGGAGGCCACATTATTCTCTATGTGGAGTGGGGCTCTGCGGATGGAGGTCGGTGCTGGAGGCCCCATTATTCTCTATGTGGAGTGGGGCTCTGCTGGTGGAGATCGATGCTGGAGGCCCCATTATTCTCTATGTGGAGTGGGGCTCTGCGGGTGGAGGTCGGTGCTGGAGGCTCCATTATTCTCTATTGACATGTCAATTCTTTCTGCAGTTTTGAAACCGCAGCGAATCCGCATGGAAAATTCCACAGTGTCTGCACTGTGGTTTCCATTTTCCATTCATTTTAATGGTACTGTACAACGCAGCTGATTCTGCTGCGGTTCTGCAGGGCCAAATCCGCTGCAAATCCGCAGCAGAATCCTCAGCGTGTGCACACACCCTGAGTGCAGTTTTTGTGCGGATTTCAGCCGGTTTCACATTTGCGTTAAAGGTCGCAGCATCGGCTTGCGCACGGCCGCCGCTAAGCCCCACCCCCTGCCGCGCCTCCGCCGGTATCTCGGCCTCCGGGCGCATGACGCTGCATTTGTCATGCGTCCCCTATTTTTATCACTGAGGACGCAGGCCGTGCGCAGTGTGCATTTGGCGGCGCCTGCGTCCTTTTGACGGTGCGCCGAGCGCAACCAAATTGCAACAGGTTGCGTTTGCCACTGGTCGGCGACTCGTCAAGAGGACGCAGGTGCCGCCAAAACGCATACTGCGCACGGCCTGTGTCTGTGTGAGTGCGCAGAGGAATATACCCAGGGGTGACGTGTGTGTACATGCAGAGGAGTATGCACAGGGGTGACGTGCGCGTGTACGCAGAGGAGCATGCACAGGGGTGGCGTGCGCGCGTGCGCAGAGGAGTATGCACAGGGGTCACGTGCGCGCGTGCACAGAGGAGTATGCACAGGGGTGACGTGCGCGCGCAGAGGAGTGTGCACAGGGTTGATGTGCGCACGCAGAGGAGTGTGCACAGGGGTGACGTGTGCGTGCGCGCAGAGGAGTATGCCCAGGGGTGACGTGCGGGCGCAGAGGGGTGGGGTGCGTGCAGCAGTGAATGGTAACATCCCAGTGATGTTTTTGCGGCATGCCTGCAGTGTGTGAGGTCCTGATGATTGTCACCCCAGTATATATGTCTTGTCTCCCACCTTCCTTAACCCCTTAGTGGCGGAGCCAAATTTTAAAAATCTGACCAGTGTCACTTTATGTGGTGATAACTCTGGAACGCTTCAACAAATCCCAGTGATTTTGAGATTGTTTTTCCAGGTCACCACCTGACAGCACGCTGGAGGATGTCCTTCTTATCCACAGTGGGACAGGAAACCACGAGAGTTCAAAAGGACTCTCCCCTCACCACCCTTCAGTGTTTTTCCTGTCCCACTGTGGATAGGAACGACGAGAGAGATCCGACCGTTCCGAGCAGATGGTGAGGATGGGGGGGCCCAGCCTTTCCCTTCCCACCTCAAGAATTCTGCAGGCTGACACCCACCTGAGGGTCCCTCAGCAGACCCAGTGTAGTGCTGCTCCTGGGTGACGGAGTCGCTTTCCCCTGAAGGGGGCTCTCGACTCCAGGCGTCGCCTCTGATGTCCCTCTGCCGGGCCGCCTCTACAGAAGCTGCATCTCGTAAGCGGTTCCGGCACCATATCACCGCCGCAGGGCATCCCCGCAAGCCAGATGCGGCATCGGATCCGGGCCACAGCCAGGTGAAGCGGGCAGATCGTGGCCGGCTCGCGGCCGCGCCTCTCCGGGTGGCGGCGTCGCAGGCCCCGGCGCCACTTCCGGGTCGCCGGGTCCACGTCACTTCCGTTTTTTTCCGACTGGCCGGATTGCGACCCGGACGACCGCGTCACTTCCGGGGGGCGGGCTCGGGCGACTGCAATACTTCCGGGTAGCGGTTCAGTCAAGGCCGATTTCAAATTGAAACGCGCGCTCCCGGAGCATGGAAGCTGACAGGCGACGTCTCCTCCAGGAGGATCTCAGAGCAGGTCGGACATCGCGGTGTGCCAATCCAGGTGCGCTGACCAGCGGCAGGCGGTGCGGCAGCCCCAGACAGCCATTCCTACAAAAACATGGAGGATCAGGCTAAAACTGAGACGGGGCCAGAGAGCCAGGGTCACGTGAGTACCTCACAAAAGGTTACTGCAGGACCCTAAGTAGGCAGATCCCACAGGACACATATTCTATGTGTTCCAGGGGACCCCAGCGGAGAAGAAGTAGTCCAGGAGGAAGGAGAAAAAGTGCCCAATCTGCGCCAAAAAACTAAAGGACGCATGGCAAAAGCCCTTATGTGACGCATGCACCAGACGCATAGTGAGGGATGAGCAAGCCACTATCATGTCTAACATGAGATCCATTATAAGGGAGGAGGTGCAGGCTTCAGTATCAGGCCTGAGATGCCCCCAGACTCCGCAGCCGATTCCCCAGGTATCCGGTAAAAGGCCAAGGGAGTCGGACTCCTCGTCGGAGGAGGACCCGTCCGAATCAGGGCTAGACGAGGAGGAGATGAGAGAACCCACAGAGAAGGGGAAGAGATATCTCTTTCCGTCCGGGGATTCGGACGAACTGCTGGGTGCAGTAAGACACACTATGCAGATCGAGGAACCCCCAGAGACTCTATCGGTACAGGACGAGATGTTTGGGGGGCTGCGGTCGCAGACCTCGATGGTCTTCCCAGTGAATATGCATATACGAGCGATGATCTTGGAGGAATGGGAAGAGGCGGAGAAGAGACTCACTGTCCCTAGAGACTTTAAACTTCGCCTACCATTTGACCTCCTCCCAGGAGGTCAAGGTCTGGGAGGAAATCCCAAAAATAGATATCCCGGTTGCAAAAGTGTCTAAAAAGACAGCCATTCCCTTTGAGGACTCTTCTAATCTGAAAGAGCCCATGGACAGGAAGGCAGACGGTCTCTTAAAGAGAGCCTGGGAAAGTTCGGCCGCGGTCATACAGGCTAATATAGCGGCAACGTCTGTAGCACGTTCAATGCACCTGTGGGTAGATGACTTAGAGGAGCACCTTACAGATAGAACCCCAAGGGAGACTATTCTAAAATCCCTTCCCTTGTTAAAATTAGCCACTGGTTTTTTAGCTGACGCTTCAGCGGAGACCGTCAGATTTACGGCCAGGAATCAATCCCTGACCAACGCGGCCAGGAGAGCCATCTGGCTAAAGAGCTGGTCGGGGGATATACAATCCAAGAATAAGCTCTGCTCAATCCCTTTTTCTGGAGGCAAGGTCTTTGGACCTGTGCTTGACGATATTTTAGAAAAAGCCTCTGATGAGAAAAAAGGGTTCCCGGAAGAGAAACGCAAAAAATATCAGCCCTTTCGTAGACCCTGTTTTAACCAAAGGACGGACTACAGAGGGAAAGGGAAAACCGGAAGATGGAGCTACCCCAAAGGGGGAGAGAGCAGGGGTAGAAATAGAGACTCCATCTTCTCCGGGTCAAACTCCCGAAGAAAATGACGCCACCAGAGTAGGGGGGCGATTGCTCGGGTTTCCTAGGAGAGTGGCAGACAATTTCCAGCAGCCCCTGGGTGCTACAGGTGATATCTCAGGGGTACAGGATAGAGTTCGACTCCCTCCCTCCAAGCCGATTTCTGGTAACCAGCTCCCACCTCCATTCTGCCTCCCCCATGTGGTTGGACATTCAGGACCTCCTGGCGACGGCCGCAGTCATCCCAGTACCCGCTCGAGATGAAGGCAGAGGGCACTACTCAAACGTTTTCTCGATAAAAAAGCCGTCAGGAGAGTCCAGAACTATAATAAATCTCAAACCCCTTAACAGGTGGCTAAGATACAAAAGGTTCAAGATGGAATCAATAAAATCCACGATTCCTCTCCTAGGGAAGGGGGTGGTAATGTGTACTCTAGATTTAAAGAGTGCATATTACCATGTTCCCATCCATCCAGACCATCAGAGGTATCTCAGGTTTGCAGTCAGGAAAGAGGGCAAGATCTATCATTATCAGTTTCGCTGCCTCCCCTTTGGTCTAGCATCAGCCCCGAGAGTCTTTACGAAACTGATGGTAGAGGTAGTGGCCTACCTAAAGGGCATGTCACACTAAGAGATATCGCTAGCAATATCGCTATAACTTGTGACGTTATAGCGATATTGCTAGCGATATCACTGTGTCTGATACTTACCAGCGACCCGCTCCCCCGCTGGTTATCGCTGATCGCGCGAGAACGTTCAGGACTGTTTCTCGTTGTCTGCTTCCTGTGGCGCTTCCTGCTGTGAGGACGAGCGACGCGTGGAGCCGGGCGGGAGGACGCAGGATCGCCTAGTGTGACAGGTAAGTAGCGATCCCCGTCCCCAGCGATGTCGCTAGTGAGATCTGCCTATGTGGCAGCTCACTAGCGACCACTTAGCGATGTACCAGCAATCCTGACCGCGTCATATCGCTGGTCGGGATCGCTGGTACATCGCTAAGTGTGACAGTACCTTAAGAATCAGAAATATCACGGTGGTCCCTTACCTAGACGATTTCCTCATCATAGCAGATTCAGTGGCCCGGCTCAGACTCGACTGTCAGTCTTTGATTTCCACGCTGCAGAGCTTGGGTTGGATTATAAACTGGCAAAAATCAGATCTAATACACAAGCCAAGGATAAAATTCCTGGGAGTAATGCTAGACTCAGAAGAAAGAATGTCTTACCTTCCAGAAGGAAAACAGACCAGCACAAAGGAAAGGATTCACTAGTTCGCAAAACAACGGGTCTCTATCAGGGAGGCCATGAAAATTCTAGGCTTGATGACGTCCTGTATTCCCTGCGTCAGATGGAGCCAGTTCCACTCTCGAGATCTACAACGGGCAGTTCTATGTTCCTGGGACAGAAGACAAAGCTCGTTAGACAAGAAGATCCGATTGTCTCACCGAGTCAGGAATTCCCTGGTGTGTTGGACCGTTCCGAAAAATCTACGCGCCGGTGTCTCATGGATCCAGTCCCCGGAGGTCATAGTCACCACAGACACAAGCCAGCAAGGTTGGGGTGGACACGTCCAAGGAAGATACTACCAGGGACGATGGGGTCGGGAGGACAGCAAGGAGTCCTCCAACTTCAGGGGAGCTTCATGCGGTATGGAAGGTACTATTGTCCGCCCAGTCACTGGTGAGAAACAAGCACGTCAAGGTAATGTCAGACAGTACCACGACAGTAGCTTTCCTTCGTCACCAAGGCGGTCCAAGACACCCAGGACTGCAACGCCTAGCCGAATAGATCTTCAGGTGGGCAGAAAAGAACACCCTCTCAATCTCAGCAGTGCACCTAGAGGGCGACAAAAACCAGGTGGCAGACTTCCTCAGCAGGAGAAGAGTAGTTGCAACGGAATGGGAGCTGAACGACGAGGTATTCAACAACCTATGCAGCCAGTGGGGAACACCGGAGATAGAACTGTTCACAGTCAAGCAGAACACAAGCAGAACACAAAGGTCAGGACCTTCTACTCTCTGAACCCTCTGGGGAACCCAGCAGGAATATCACAATCATGGAGCAAGGGCCTGTTATACGCCTTCCCGCCTCTCGCCCTCATACCGCGGACTCTCAGGAAAATCAACGAAGACAAAGCCAGAGTCATACTAATAGTGCCATTCTGGCCGAAGAGGAGTTGGTTCCCCTTGCTCAGGAAGATGGCAGAGGAAGAACCCATTCTTTGGCACCAGAAGCTAGAAGCACTCCAATTGTCGGCCTAGATCCTGAGCGGCAGGTCTTAAAATCAAGGGGCCTGTCAGACGACGTCATCTCTACCCTGCAGGCGAGTAGGAAACCTGTAACCGCCGCAATATATAACAAGATCTGGAAAAGATTCTGCAGATTCTGTGGAGAGACGACAGTTGAGACTGACCACCCCAACATCCCAAAGATTCTGGACTTCTTACAGGCAGGGTTCAAAAAGGGCCTTAGACCCAGTACGCTAAGAGTACAGATCGCAGCCCTTAGCGTGTTCTATGACTGCACCCTGTCAGCACACTCATGGATAGCCCGTTTCTCCAGGGCTGTTCAGAGAGTCAAACCCTTAATAAGGAAGTCTGTTCCCCCCTGGGACCTTAACCTAGTCCTCAATGCACTATGTAAACATCCATTCCAGCTAGTGGCAGACATAGGGATTGGTAATCTCTCGATCAGAACGGCATTTCTGGTAGCGATCACGTCAGCAAAGAGGCTAGGAGAACTTCAGGCCCTGTCTATCCAGGACCCTTATCTACAGGTGTTTGACGATAGATTAATCTTAAGACTTGACCCGGCTTTTCTTCCAAAGGTTGTCTCAGATTCAAATATGAATCAAGAGGTGGTACTCCCTTCATTCTGTCAGTTCCCTAAGAATAAAAAAGAGAGCGCCTACCATAACCTAGATGTCAGGGTGTCAGTACTCAGGTACCTAGACACAACCAGGCCTTGGAGAAAAGATAATAATCTCTTCATTCAATACAGAGGTCCGAATAAAGGGAGGAAAGCATCTAAATCCACAATCGCAAGATGGATTAAATCCACAATTAGTCTAGTCTATAGGACACAGGGGCAGATTCCCCCAGGGAACCTTAAAGCCCACTCAACTAGGGCCATGGCTACGTCATGGGCAGAGAGGGGGGGAGCTTCGGCAGAACAGATCTGCAGGGCCGCGTCCTGGTCCAGTCTCAGTACCTTCTCTAGACACTATAAATTAGATGTGGTATCCGCACAATTGGCATTTGGCAGAAAGGTACTCCACGCAGTAGTGCCACCCTAGGACCAGTCTCCTTTGGTACTACTCCAGCGTGCTGTCAGGTGGTGACCTGGAAAACGGTAATTAGACCTACCGGTAATTGTGTTTCCAGGAATCCATCCTGACAGCACTGTTAGTTCCCTCCCTATGATATTCATCCGTACTATTGTGATGTAACATGTGTACGTGGAAATTTTGTTAAATAAAAATGTTCTTGCATCCATCCAGACGTGTTACTTTGAGAAATCACTGAAGGGTGGTGAGGGGAGGGTCCTTTTTAACTCTCATGGTTTCCTGTCCCACTGTGGATAAGAAGGACGTCCTCCAGCGTGCTGTCAGGATGGATTCCTGGAAACACAATTACCGGTAGGTCTAATTACCGTTTTTCGTGACACATTGTACTTTATATTAAAGGTAAATTTAGGTCAATATGTTTTGTTTTTATTTATAACAAATATCAGAAATTTGAGAAAAATGTTAAAAATTAGCAATTTTCAAACTTTGAATGATTATCCCTGTAATCCAGATAGTCATACCACAGAAAAACATTAATAAATAACTTTTTCCACATGCCTGCTTTACATCAGCATCATCTGTAAAGTGTTTTTTTTATTTTGTTAGCATTTTAGGAGGTTTAAAAATGGAGCAGTAATTTTTCATTTTATCAAGGAAATTTACAACATTTATTTTTTTAGTGACCTATCCAGGTTTGAAGTGCCTTTGGGGTCCTATATATTGGAAAAAAACAAAAGTGACACCATTTTAAAAACAGCATCCCCTGACATATTGAAAAATGCAGTCAGGTAGTTTATTAACCCTTCAGGTGATTGTCAGGAATTAATGCAAAGTGGCATGACAGAAATGAAAATGTGTATTTTTGCCACCTAAATGCCACTAACTTCTGAACAGGTTACAACAGCCAGCAGACTCTAAGGCCGCTATTTGGGCGTGAATTGCCATGGCAAACATCAGGACCACACAATCAAGATCTCAGGGTGCCGATGGGGATAAAGAGGGAGCCCTCACACTCTTTTAACCATTTATATGATGTCACTATTGACAGCAGCATCTAAGGGGTTAAAAAGATTTGGATGGTGCAAACACTGATCGTGGTTGATGCAGCAAGTTGTCAGCTATAGTGTACAGCCGACAGCTACTGGATTGTCACCTGTATGGGGATGCTATTCTCTTATATCTCACGTCAGATAAAAGACGTATTGGCGGTCATTAAGGGGTTAAATTACCTTGGTACAAGTGTCCTGTGGTTTCCTCCCCCAACCTTGGTACAATTTTTAGGTGGGGTCTGCCTTCCTCAGAACAAGTGTTGTGTGGTCTCCCCGAGCCCCTGTGGTACATACTGTATGTCATGTGGTTTCTTATCCCCCTTCCTTTCCCCCAAAGCTCCCATGAAAGCCCCTGTTGTACAAGTGTTCTCTCTCACCCCTTAGATACTCCCAGGACCCTTGTAAAAGTGATGTCCCATACCCCATCACCTTGGGTCGCAGGTCTTGTATTCTTAGCATAGCCTGTTGTGAACAGTTGTCTTGATGCCTGTGTCTGTTCCCCCGTAGCTATATTACAGGAGTTACTGCAGCACATGGAGCCTTTTTTGCTGTCTATATCCTATAGAGTTGAGCGACTTTTGGTTTTTTAGGGTCGCGTTTTGTTTCGTGAAACCCGACTTTTCCAAAAGTCGGGTCGAGCAAGATCGTCCGATTATAGGGAAAAGTCGGGGTCGTCCCGAAACACGAAACCCAATGTAAGTCAATGGGGAATAAAAGTCGGCAGTGAGAGGAGGACAGGAAACACACCTACAGTGCCCATTTGAATGCCAAAAGCATCAATTCTTCTTACTTAAGCTTGTCAACCTTAATTAACTTCATAATACAAGTTACGCACTGAAAAATGGGGGTTATTTGGCTAAAGTTGTGGGGGGTAGGGCTGGCTCCAGGTTTTCATGTGCCCTGGGCGAAAGAGTGCCCCTTTAACACATACCACAACTCATCATGCTCCGATACGGCAGAGAAATAGCGGTATAGTACAATGAAAAATACTTCATTTTTTACATCTCATGACGAGGCCCATCTATTTCTCCATACAGAATCATTGGTCCCATATAATGTTTGAAACAGTATATGATGAGCTCCACATAATGCTACAGTATATGTTGGTCCCCATGGATGAAGCTCCACTGTCTTATGGGCCCAAATAATGCTCCAAACATAATGGGCCCCATTTCTAATGCTCTAGTGTATAATGGGCCCTGTAAATGCTGCTCCAGTGTCTGATGTCCACCTTTGGAATGTTCCAGTGTATGGTGGGCCCCATCTATCATTCTCCAGAGTATAGTGCGCCCCAAAAATTGCTGTCCCAACATTGAAAACAATCAAATAAGTCTCCTCGCTAGGGAATCCCTGTACTTGTCTGGACTCCTCGTCGTCCCCATCTTCCATCTCATTGCACAGTATTTCAACTTTGCAAGTGCTGTGATCCTGAGCAAGCAGGGGGGGGGCCCACTCGTTGGCGACGGCACTGGCACAGGGCCCCTGATAGTACGGTGGTGTGTCTGATGGCGGGTGGGCCGAACCTGCACTTTCATCTGCAGCTTCCTCTTTGTCACCGTGTAAGATGGAACTGTATATGGGAAGGGTAACCTGAGTTTCATCAGGGTCAGATTCAGGCCGTGTAGCGTGCGAGGGGAATGTAGTGGTCTGGGTCAATGTACCAGCAGATTCATCGAGCAGTGGCTGGGCTTCAGTGCACTTGTGTCGCCCCCAGGAGTACGGTCGCCACAGTGGCATTACCTTCTTCCTAGGGAGTGTGATGTCATGCTTGGGAGCAACGAACGATCTCTCTAGCAGGTTAACTGATTGGGCGGCGTTATTCCCACGAGTCATGACCCTCCAAACAGCGTACATCAGGAGGCAGGCTCAGACGGTGTTAGGCCCAGTATGGATTGCACGGGATTGCACAAAGGTTAGAAAGGGTACCGTATCCCCGGATAACATGTATGGATAGCGTACACATTCAAAATATATGTCTATACATCAGGAGGCAGGCTCAGACGGTGTTAGGCCCAGTATGGATTGCACGTGATTGCACAAAGGTTAGAAAGGGTACCGTATCCCCGGATAACATGTATGGATAGCGTACAGATTCAAAATATATGTCTATACATCAGGAGGCAGGCTCAGACGGTGTCAGGCACAGTATGGATTTGACGGCCCAGATTACACAGCGGAGGAGCAGGGAGAGGTAAAGATTGCAAATGCTGGGGCCCTGCCCAAGCAAGGGGGGCCCACTCGTGGGTGTCGGTACTGGCACTGGGCCCCTCATAGTACAGCGGTGTGTCTGACGGCGGGTGTGCACCACCACCGTCAGAGACACTTGATTGCACTATGAGGGACCCTGTGCCAGTGCCCGCACCCAAGAGTCGGCCTACCCACCTGTCCAGGGCAACGGCACTCGCACGGTGTCGTGCGCTAGGTTACCCCGGCCATGGGAGGGGGAGGCAGCACAGTTAGGGAGTTTTAGAAAGTGGCATATGTTGATGTTGGACATTCAGCTGATGCAAAAGGCAAAATAGGTGAAGTCCCAGGAAGAGGTGGACCAAAGCAAGCCATTTTTCTGTCACCCTATGTGTCATCAGGGGAAGGTGGGACAAAATCCTTGGAAACCCATGCATGGTTCATTTTAATGAAGGTTAGATCATCCACATTTTGGGTTGACAGACGGGTCCTTTTTTCTGTCAGGATTGATCCAGCTGCACTGAAGACTCTTTCCGATAGCACACTTGCAGCTGGGCAAGCGAGCTCCTGTAAGGCATATTGGGCCAATTCAGGCCAGGTGTCCAGTTTAGCGGCCCAATAGTCAAAGGGGAATGACCTGTGTGGGAGAACATCGATATGGGAGGAAAAGTAGTTTGTAACCATAGTTGACAACTGCTGTCTCCTGTCACTTTCCATCGATGCAGTATTACCAGTTGTGTGAGCGGTATTTGAAAAATCAGTCCACAACATTGTCATGAAACCCCTGTCTCCAACGCCACTTCTGCTGTGTGCACCACGAACACCTCTGCCAAGCTGCCCCCGGCCCGTACGGCTCGTGTGAGAACCATCACCGCTGCTGTGTGCTGGGAATGCCTCAAGCAACCGATTTACCAGAGTTGCTTGTTTATTAGCCAATATTAGGTCAAGGTTCTCCTGTGGCATGATGTTTTGTAATTTGCCTTTATAGCGTGGATCCAGGATGCTGGCCAACCAGTAGTCGTCATCGTTCATCATTTTGGCAATGCGTGGGTCCCTTTTTAGGATCTGCAAGGCATAATCTGACATGTGGGCCAATGTTCCCGGTGTCAATGATGCACTGCGAGTGCTGGTTGGAGGAGCACTTTCTGGCAAATCCACATCCCTCCAATCATGCACAAACCCTGTACCAGACCTTGCCACGCCAACATTTTCACTTGCCCCACGAGAAGCATCCTCCTTCCCTAAGTAATCATCCCCATCATCCTCCTCCTCCTCTTCTTCCTCCACCTCGTCCAGGAGAGGTCCCTGAGCAGACAATGGCTGAATGTCATCAAGGATTCCCTCCTCCTCTTCCTCCTCATCAACATTGGCTGCAGACGCCTGCTCCTTAAGGTGCGTCAAAGTTTGCATGAGCAGACGCATAAGTGGGATGCTCATGCTTAGGATGGCGTCGTCTGCGCTTACCAGCCGTGTGCATTCCTCAAAACACTGAAGGACTTTACAGAGGTCTTTCAGCTTCGACCACTGCACACCTGTCAACTCCATGTCTGCTCTCAAAGTGCCTGGCCGTGTATCCTCCCACAAATGCATTATGGCATGCCTCTGCTCGCACAGCCGCTCCACCATGTGCAGGGTGGAGTTCCACCTTGTTGCAATGTCGATAATGAGGCGGTGGTTGGGAAGGTGGAGCAATCGCTGCAGCTTCTGCATACGAACGGAGTGTACAGGCGACCGGCGGATGTGCGTGCACAGTCTTCGCACCGTATGGAGCAGGGCTGTTAACTCCGGATAATTTTTGAGGAAGCACTGCACCACCAGGTTCAAGGTGTGAGCCAAGCAAGGTATATGGCTGAGTTTTGAAAGGGCTATGGCTGCCACAAAATTACGGCCGTTATCACTAACTACCTTGCCTGCCTCAAGATGTACACTGCCCAGCCATGACTCAGTTTGTCGCTTCCATTACTCGGCCAGCACCTCGGCGGTGTGTCTGTTGCCCAAACACATCAACTGCAACACAGCCTGCTGACGCTTTCCACTAGCTGCTCGATAGGGGGACACATCGTGTGCAACAGTGGCAGCTGCAGATGGAGTGCTCGTACGACTGCGCTCTGTGGACGAGCTTTCGCTTCTGGAGGAGGAGGAGGAGGAGGAGGGTCGAACGCCTACAGCCAACTGTTTCCTATACCGTGGGCTAGGCAGCACTGTCCCACCACCGCTGTCCCCTGTGGACCCTGCATCCACCACATTAACCCAGTGCGCAGTGATGGACACGTAACGGCCCTGGCCATGCCGACTGGACCATGCATCAGTTGTGAGGTGCACCTTTCCGCTCACTGACTGCTTGAGTGCATGGACAATGCGGTCTTTCACATGATGGTGGAGGGCTGGGATGGCTTTGCGAGAGAAGAAGTGGCGACTGGGTAGGTCATAGCGTGGTACTGCATAGGCCATGAGTTCGCGGAAAGCTGTGCTTTCCACCAACCGAAAGGGCATCATCTCAAACGAGATTAGTTTGGCAATGTGGGCGTTCAAACCCAGTGTACGCGGATGAGAGACTGAGTACTTTCTTGACCTACTCATAGTGTCTGGGAGGGTGAGCTGGACTTGAGAGCTGCATATGGTGGAAGTAGCGGTGGACAGGGCGGACTGAGAGAGGGTTGATGATGGTGATGGAGTTGTTGTTCTTTCTGATGGCCTACAATCAGTCTTTCGTTGATATAACAGTGGGATTCCCTGACTGCTGTGGCCTTGCAACGACACCTCAACATTTGCTGCTGTGCTAACCGGTGGGCTTACAGTGGGGGAAACAATTTAGCGTTGCTGACTACCTTCGTTGTGATCAGTTGCACATGTGGCACTTGAGGTTTGGTGTTGTGTCCACGCTTGCAAGTGCATGCTGGTTAAATGTCTAAGCATGCAACTGTTATTCAAATTTTTCAGATTTTTCCCTCGGCTAAAGGTCTTTGCGCACTTCTTACAGATAACCTTGGCCTGATCATGAGGATTTTGTTCAAAAAAGTGCCACACTGCACTCTTCCTACTTTGGCAGACATTTTGCGGCCTAGCACGCTGTGATCTTTTGACCCTCTGGACAAGCTGTCCAGCAACTCTTTTGATGTTTGGAACCTGTCTTTGGAGTGCTCCGGGCCTGCCAGATAACAGCTGTTGCGATGTCGATGTCTGCTGTGGATGCTCCTCATCTGAGCTTTTGGAAGCAGCACCCTCTTCCCCCAATGGATGCCAATCTGGGTCAACAACTGGGTCATCCATCACATCCTCTTCTATGTCATGTGCACCTTCCTCTGTGTCACCGTGTATGGTGGTATAGTGTGCGGGAAGGGGCACCTGAGTCTCATCAGGGTCAGAATCTGGCTCTGTACACTGCGAGGACAATGTAGTGCTCTGAGTGAATGTACCAGCAGAATCATCCATCAGCGGCTGTGCATCAGTGCACTCCATGTCAGATTCATCTTGGCCTGGGTAATTCACCATTTGACTTGATAATCCAGGCATGGTATGTGAAAACAGCTCCATGGAGTAATCAGTAGTATGGCCTGCGTCATCCTTCAATCTTGGTTGGGGTGAAGGACACAAGGAAAGGTGTGGTTCATGAACATGAGCCTCCAATGACGACTCAGTGCTTTTACTTTTTACAACTGAAGAAGAGGAGGCGATTGAGCTGGAGGCTGAGTCAGCAATGTAAGACAAAACTTTTTCCTGATGCTCTGGCTTTAAAAGCGGTTTGCCAACTCCTAGAAAACTAAGCGTTCGAGGCCTTATGTAGCCAGACGATGACGCAGGCTCAACACCTCCTGCATTCGGTCCTATTTTGCTCTTGCCACTACCATCAGATCCACCACCAACACCATCATTACCAGCTGCCAACCCCCGCCCAATTCCACGGCCTCTTCCACCAGCCTTCCTCATTTTTGGTAGAAATGTAGACAAAATCCAACAAACTATATAGTAATGTAAAACAAGGTACAAGGTGTCTATAGGACAGGGGAGATTTTGAATTTCTGCAGACACTTGTGGACACTGGACACTTTTGGATTGTGTGAGGCCCAATGAATATCTGAGCGCTATGTGACAGGCTCGATGGCACAGCTGTGACCAAAGTGACTAGAGGATAAGGGAGATTTTGAATTTCTGCACACACTTGTGGACACTGGACACTTTTGGATTGTGTG
Source organism: Dendrobates tinctorius (assembly GCF_039654945.1). Taxonomy (NCBI): domain Eukaryota; kingdom Metazoa; phylum Chordata; class Amphibia; order Anura; family Dendrobatidae; genus Dendrobates; species Dendrobates tinctorius. Next base: position 51,956,264 of record NW_027361707.1, read on the forward strand.
AGGCCCAATGAATATCTGAGCGCTATGTGACAGGCTCGATGGCACAGCTGTGACCAAAGTGACTAGAGGATAAGGGAGATTTTGAATTTCAGCAGACACTTGTGGACACTGGACACTTTTGGATTGTGTGAGGCCCAATGAATATCTGAGCGCTATGTGACAGGCTCGATGGCACAGCTGTGACCAAAGTGACTAGAGGATAAGGGAGATTTTGAATTTCTGCACACACTTGTGGACACTGGATACTTTTGGATTGTGTGAGGCCCAATGAATATCTGAGCGCTATGTGACAGGCTCGATGGCACAGCTGTGACCAAAGTGACTAGAGGATAAGGGAGATTTTGAATTTCAGCAGACACTTGTGGACACTGGACACTTTTGGATTGTGTGAGGCCCAATGAATATCTGAGCGCTATGTGACAGGCTCGATGGCACAGCTGTGACCAAAGTGACTAGAGGATAAGGGAGATTTTGAATTTCTGCACACACTTGTGGACACTGGATACTTTTGGATTGTGTGAGGCCCAATGAATATCTGAGCGCTATGTGACAGGCTCGATGGCACAGCTGTGACCAAAGTGACTAGAGGATAAGGGAGATTTTGAATTTCAGCAGACACTTGTGGACACTGGACACTTTTGGATTGTGTGAGGCCCAATGAATATCTGAGCGCTATGTGACAGGCTCGATGGCACAGCTGTGACCAAAGTGACTCGAGGATAAGGGAGATTTTGAATTTCTGCACACACTTGTGGACACTGGACACTTTTGGATTGTGTGAGGCCCAATGAATATCTGAGCGCTATGTGACAGGCTCGATGGCACAGCTGTGACCAAAGTGACTAGAGGATAAGGGAGATTTTGAATTTCAGCAGACACTTGTGGACACTGGACACTTTTGGATTGTGTGAGGCCCAATGAATATCTGAGCGCTATGTGACAGGCTCGATGGCACAGCTGTGACCAAAGTGACTAGAGGATAAGGGAGATTTTGAATTTCAGCAGACACTTGTGGACACTGGACACTTTTGGATTGTGTGAGGCCCAATGAATATCTGAGCGCTATGTGACAGGCTCGATGGCACAGCTGTGACCAAAGTGACTAGAGGATAAGGGAGATTTTGAATTTCTGCACACACTTCTGGACACTGGACACTTTTGGATTGTGTGAGGCCCAATGAATATCTGAGCGCTATGTGACAGGCTCGATGACACAGCTGTGACCAAAGTGACTAGAGGATAAGGGAGATTTTGAATTTCAGCACACACTTGTGGACACTGGACACTTTTGGATTGTGTGAGGCCCAATGAATATCTGAGCGCTATGTGACAGGCTCGATGGCACAGCTGTGACCAAAGTGACTAGAGGATAAGGGAGATTTTGAATTTCTGCACACACTTGTGGACACTGGACACTTTTGGATTGTGTGAGGCCCAATGAATATCTGAGCGCTATGTGACAGGCTCGATGGCACAGCTGTGACCAAAGTGACTAGAGGATAAGGGAGATTTTGAATTTCAGCAGACACTTGTGGACACTGGACACTTTTGGATTGTGTGAGGCCCAATGAATATCTGAGCGCTATGTGACAGGCTCGATGGCACAGCTGTGACCAAAGTGACTAGAGGATAAGGGAGATTTTGAATTTCAGCAGACACTTGTGGACACTGGACACTTTTGGATTGTGTGAGGCCCAATGAATATCTGAGCGCTATGTGACAGGCTCGATGGCACAGCTGTGACCAAAGTGACTAGAGGATAAGGGAGATTTTGAATTTCTGCACACACTTGTGGACACTGGACACTTTTGGATTGTGTGAGGCCCAATGAATATCTGAGCGCTATGTGACAGGCTCGATGGCACAGCTGTGACCAAAGTGACTAGAGGATAAGGGAGATTTTGAATTTCAGCACCCACTTGTGGACACTGGACACTTTTGGATTGTGTGAGGCCCAATGAATATCTGAGCGCTATGTGACAGGCTCGATGGCACAGCTGTGACCAAAGTGACTAGAGGATAAGGGAGATTTTGAATTTCTGCACACACTTGTGGACACTGGACACTTTTGGATTGTGTGAGGCCCAATGAATATCTGAGCGCTATGTGACAGGCTCGATGGCACAGCTGTGACCAAAGTGACTAGAGGATAAGGGAGATTTTGAATTTCAGCAAACACTTGTGGACACTAGACACTTTTGGATTGTGTGAGGCCCAATGAATATCTGAGCGCTATGTGACAGGCTCGATGGCACAGCTGTGACCAAAGTGACTAGAGGATAAGGGAGATTTTGAATTTCTGCACACACTTGTGGACACTGGACACTTTTGGATTGTGTGAGGCCCAATGAATATCTGAGCGCTATGTGACAGGCTCGATAGCACAGCTGTGACCAAAGTGACTAGAGGATAAGGGAGATTTTGAATTTCAGCACACACTTGTGGACACTGGACACTTTTGGATTGTGTGAGGCCCAATGAATATCTGAGCGCTATGTGACAGGCTCGATGGCACAGCTGTGACCAAAGTGACTAGAGGATAAGGGAGATTTTGAATTTCTGCACACACTTGTGGACACTGGACACTTTTGGATTGTGTGAGGCCCAATGAATATCTGAGCGCTATGTGACAGGCTCGATGGCACAGCTGTGACCAAAGTGACTAGAGGATAAGTGAGATTTTGAATTTCAGCAGACACTTGTGGACACTGGACACTTTTGGATTGTGTGAGGCCCAATGAATATCTGAGCGCTATGTGACAGGCTCTATGGCACAGCTGTGACCAAACTGACTAGAGGATAAGCGAGATTTTGAATTTCTGCACACACTTGTGGACACTGGACACTTATGGATTGTGTGAGGCCCACTGAATATCACAGCACTATGTCACAGGCAGAAATTGGCTAGTGTATCACAAACTACAAGGTGTATGTAGAATTGGGCAGAATAGGAATCTCCCTAGAGTGCAGGTCTGTAAGAGCGGAACATGTCCTCGTTTTATTCTCACAGAGTGACACACTGATAGCTTCACTGTGGCTGTGATAACAGCCGTTACACGGTACTGTGTGAGGAGCGTACACCGCTGTATGGTGTGAAAAAATGCACGCTCAGTACCTCAGCAGGACAAAAAAAAAAATTGGGATTGCTTTTAAAAAAGTAGTTTGCGGAGCAGTGGTTAAACAGCAATGCAGGAATGTCAGGAAGCCTTAGAAGGCAGCCCAACAACCAACACCACTGATACACCACTATATAGCCTCCCCTTGCACTGCACACACAGTGACTGGTGTGTTGTACAGGCAAAATCGCTAGCAGCAGAAGCAGTTTTTTTTTCTTCTCAGCAGGACAAAAAAAAAAAATTGGGATTGCTTTTAAAAAAGCAGTTTGCGGAGCAGTGGGTAAACAGCAATGCAGGAATGTCAGGAAGCCTTAGAAGGCAGCCCAACAACCAACACCACTGATACACCACTATATAGCCTCCCCTTGCACTGCACACACAGTGACTGGTGTGTTGTACAGGCAAAATCGCTAGCAGCAGAAGCAGTTTTTTTGTCTTCTTCCCTGCCTAATGCTCTCCCTACAGAATCAGCAGCAACCTCTCCCTATGCTAAGATCGGCAGAAGTAAGATGGCGGTCGGCGTGCACGCCCTTTTATACCCCCTGTGACGCCCACCAAAGCAAGCCAATCACTTGCATGCCCTTCTGAAAGATGGTGGTGACCCGTGCCTATGTCATCACGTTGCCCACAGTGTCCGTGGATCCTGATTGGCTGAAAAAGAGCGCAAAACAAACTTTTGAAACGCGACTTTGGCGCGTAAGTCGCCGACCTCGTGGCCGACCTCATCCTAGGGTCGGGTTTCGTTTCATGAAACCCGACTTTGCCAAAAGTCGGCGACTTTTGAAATTTTTCGACCCGTTTCGCTCAACTCTAATATCCTACACTTAGGCTACTTTCACACAAATGCAATGCTTGGTAATGGAGTAGGGTGAGATCTGCAAGTAACACACTCAACGTCTGTCACTGACTTATGATCATGTCTGCAGTAGAAATTTTCAGCAACGTGTGAACATGGCCTTTCCTTAACAGCCATTGATCAGTGTACGGGCTTACGTCTGTGGATCTCCGTCTGATCTTGGACCGCAATGCGCGGACTGGTCAAGGGTCTTCTGACCGGAGCATGGCGGCTTCATGTAGTTCTGAGACTGTCATGTCCCATTCGGAATGCCGGCGACCGGTCCATGCATCGTGGTGTGAGATCTATGAGCCCCAACATAGAGTGTTTGGTGTTAATCATACACACGAGTTGCATTGTGTCACACGACCACAGCATTACTTGTGGGCTGATATTCGTCTTCTGTTATTCTAGAGAAAGAACAGGCAGTGAACCGAGCCGGTGTGGACCAGGAATCTGTGCAGCCAGTAGGTATGTACATGTACACGGAGACTTTCCTGTTCGCTGCAGTGTTCAAAGCTGTTTTCATGCTAGACTTTGTACATATGTAACAATAAAGTAGAATTTTCAGATTTTGGTATAGAAACTAGTATCAATAAAATATACATTAAAAAAACTACAGCAGAACGGATTTTCATTTTGTAATTCTTCTTTTAATGCCGACATCACTTCTGGATCCGGGTAGCTGTGATGAGAAGAGGCAGCCAAGATCTGGAACGTGAAATCCTCTGTCTGGGCCAAGAGCAGTGATAACCAGCCACACACTGTAATCGCAGCAATTAGAGGAACTTCTGATCTCTGCCTTTCAACCCTCGATTGCAGCATTTGCAGCAAGAAAGCGATTTCAATTTGACTGTCACAGGGAATCTGTAACCACAATTGTATGGTTACACGGCAGGATTTATTTAACCCCCAAGGTGATTTGCACTTTAATGACCAGGTAAATTTTTACAATTCTGACCAGTGTCACTTTATGAGGTAGTAACTCTGCAACGCTTTAACAGTTCCCACTAATTCTGAGATAGAAAAAAAAAATCTATCACCCATGACAGCACCAATGAGAGAGAGAGGGTTTTGCCTTTCAAGGAGAGAAAACCTCCTATATAAAAAAAAGTGACACCTCTCTGCATCAGTTGGTTTCCTGTCCTTGATGGGTCACCTTCGGTGAGGCAACTTTCACACTTGCGTCGGTACGGGCCTGTCGCAATGCGTCGGCCCGACATACCGACGCACGTGAAAGATTTGCACAACGGGGGCAGCGGATGCAGTTTTTCAACGCATCCGCTGCCCCATTGTAATGTCCAGGGAGGAGGGGGCGGAGTTTCGGCCGCGCATGCGCGGTCAAAAATGGCGGACACGACGCACAAAAAAAGTTACATGTAACTTTTTTGTGCGTCGCGCCCGCCAAAACACGACGCATCCGTTGCACGATGGATGCGACATGTGGCCATACGTCGCAATGCGTCGCTAATGCAAGTCTATGGAGAAAAAACGCATCCTGCGGGCAACTTTGCAGGATGTGTTTTTTCTCCAAAACGGCGCATTGCGACGTACGTCACACGACGCTTGTGTGAAAGTAGCCTTAGACGACTGTTAAGACAAGAAGGAGAAAGTTCCCTACCTTGGGCTGGTCGGTGTCTGGCAGGGCACCGTCTCTGCTGCAGGCAGCACCAGGAGGAACTGGAAGTGCCACGGTAGGTCACACATGGAGGGTCTTCTCCAAGCGAGCGTGAACAGGGCACCAGCATCTGCATACAGGCTGGTGCCCGACGGCTGCACGACTCGGCATGGTGGAGTTCAAGGCGCAGGACGAATGTCCTGATGACGTGATGATGAAAGAGAAAAAAATACAAAAGATCAAAACAATGCCGAAGAAAGAAAATTGAAAAAGTGTTTCCAGAACTGGGCCGGTCTGTCTTCTAGCGCAGGGTTCCCCAACTCCAGTCCTCAAGGTCCACCAACAGATCATGTTTTCAGGATTTCCTTAGTATTGCTAAGGTGATAATGGCATCACCTGTGCAATAAAAAGGAAATCCTAAAAACATGATCTGTTGGTGGGCCTTGAGGACTGGAGTTGGGGAACCCTGCTCTAGCAGGGCACTAGTTCTGCTGCGGCTGGCACCAGAAAAAGCTGGAAGCACCGTTGCAGGTCCCAGGGGTGTGTCCTCCCTACCTGAGCAAGAGTGAGTGGTGCAGTAACATTTCTTCACAGGCTGGTGCCCGACGGCTGCATGTCCTGGCATTGCGCAGGTCCGGCGGTGCGATCTCGGAAGTTGCGCCCTGATGACGTTCGCCGGTTACATACAGTGGGTAGGGAAAGTATTCAGACCCCTTTAAATTTTTCACTCTTTGTTTCATTGCAGCCATTTGGTAAATTCAAAAAAGTTCATTTTTTCTAATTAATGTACACTCTGCACCCCATTTTGACTGATAAAAACAGAAATGTAGACATTTTTGCTAATTTATTAAAAAAGAAAAACTGAAATATCACATGGTCAGAATTATTCAGACCCTTTGCTCAGTATTGAGTAGAAGCACCCTTTTGAGCTAGTACAGCCATGAGTCTTGGGAATGATTCAACAAGTTTTTCACACCTGGGTTTGGGGATCCTCTGCCATTGTTCCTTGCATATCCTCTCCAGTTCTGTCAGGTTGGAGGGTGAACGTTGGTACCCAGCCATTTTCAAGTCTCTCCAGAGATGCTCAATTTGGTTTAGGTTAGGGCTCTGGCTGGGCCAATCAAGAATGGTCACAGAGTTGTTCTGAAGCCACTCCTTTGTTATTTTAGCTGTGTGCTTAGGGTCATTGTCTTGTTGGAAGGTGAACCTTCGGCCAAGTCAGAGGTCCAGAGCACTCTGGAAGAGGTTTTTATCCAGGATATCTCTGTACATGACTGTATTCATGTTTCCTTCATTTGCAATCAGTTGTCTTGTCCCTGCAACTGAAAAACACCCCCATAGCATGATGCTGCCACCACCATGTTTCACTGTTGGGATTGTATTGGGCAGGTGATGAGCAGTGCCTGGTTTTCTTCACACATACCGATTAGAATTATCACCAAAAAGTTCTATGTTCGTCTTATCAGACCAGAGAATCTTATTTTTCATAGTCTTTGAGTCCTTCATGTGTTTTTTTTTTTAGCAAACTCTATGCGGGCTTTCATATGTCTGGCACTGAGGAGAGGCTTCCGTGGGACCACTCTGCTATAAAGGCCTGACTAGTGGAGGGCTGTACTGATAGTTGACTTTGTGGAACTTTTTCCAATCTTTCTACTGCATCTGTGGAGCTCAGCCACAGTGATCTTGGGGTTCTTCTTTACCTCTCTCACCAAGGCTATTCTCCCACGATTGCTCAGTTTGGCTGGACGGCCAGGTCTAGGAAGAATTGTGGTCATCCCAAACTTCTTCCATTTAAGGATTATGTAGGCCACTGTGCTCTTAGGAACCTTGAGTACAGTAGAAATTCTGTTGTATCCTTTGCCAGGTCTGTGCCTTGAAAAAATTCTGCCTCTGAGCTCCTTGGCCAGTTTCTTTTGACCTCATGATTCTCATTTGGTCTGACATGCACTGTGAGCTTCAGATTTCGGAATAAATTCTTGGACTTTTGTGCGCTACCAGATAAAATCACTAATCCAGTGTTTAGGAGAAAGATTAATCCATTTATTTCCCAACGCGTTTCGAAATGTATACCATTTCTTCTTCAGGGGATGACATATATGATCAGACAGAACTGTCACAGATTATATAGAACAGAAGTTCAAAAAAAGATTCAAAAAACGGCGCCAAAAGGTCACATGTCATCTGGTACAAATGTCAGAGTTCAAAGTGTCATAGTTAAATTAATATATTAGTTAATTTAAAATCATTAAAAACATATTACTTTTATTATGTTTTTAATGATTTTAAATTAACTAATATATTAATTTAACTATGACACTTTGAACTCTGACATTTGTACCAGATGACATGTGACTGTGACAACTCTAGGCTAATACGTCCAAGAGTGGACCCTCTGGGTCGTGGATCCGGAGCCCCTGGGCCGAGCGTACCTGGTGAAGACCGACCCCTGTACAGGGATCGTTAGGGGCAGGGCCGCAGGGGGCAGAACCGCGACAGCCGGTGCCAGGAGGGACGACTCGATGGATAGACAGGCAGAGCAAGGATAACGGAAAATACTGGCCAGGATTCCACAGGAAGGGGTTCAGAGGAGGAACACGGGACAGAGACAGACTGACGGAAGTGCACACAGGGAGAACAGCAAAGGATAGGCAGGGTACACTAGAAGGTAAGGGCCGATGGGTGCAAGAGGTCACACAATCACCAGGCGCCCTCAGAATAGAGCGGACGCCTGATATAACCAGAGGCCGGAAGTACGCCCTACAGACCCTCCCCTCAGCGACGCCCCCTACTAGCAGAAGAGAGAGGGAGAACGCGCGTGCGCGGCCTAAGACCGGCGCGGTTACCCGCAGCAGCGCGGGGAGCAGAGCGGAAGTGCGAGTGGACAGGAGGACGCAGGTGAGGAGGAGCTGCGGCGGGCACCGCCGCTGAAGGGGCATCGGCGGGCACGGCCGCCGATGTCACAGTACCCCCCTCCCTATGTCCTCCCCTTCTGAGGTTGGTCAGAAATCTTTTCATGATAAGGGGGGCATCGACATTCTCTCGGGGCTCCCAGGACCTCTCCTCTGGACCAAAACCCTTCCAGTCGATAAGAAAAAGAGTTTTACCCTTGACCCTTTTCATAGCCAAAATGTCCTTTACTTCAAAGACATCGTTAGAAAAAATTGGCGAGGGAGGGGACATGGAGGTTGGTTGGAACCGGTTCAAAACCACAGGTTTAAGGAGCGAGATATGGAAGGCGTTAGGGACCCGGAGCGATGCCGGCAACCTCAATTTGTAGGCTACTTCGTTAATGCGCCCAAGTACTTCAAAAGGACCGATGTATCGAGGACTTAATTTGTAAGCAGGGACTTTCAGGCGGATATGTTTGGTAGAAAGCCAGACTTTGTCCCCGGGATGGTACGGGGGTAGATCCCTTCGTCTCTTGTCTGCGTGTTTCTTAATTCGGACGCTGGCTACCTCGAGCGCCTCCCTGGTCTCCTTCCAAATTTGCGAAAATTCCTTGGCGAGAGTATCTGCTGCAGGGACTCCAGATGATGCGGAAAAAGGCAACGGAACCCCAGGATTTAGCCCAGTTACCACAAAGAACGGCGTCTTGGACGTTGATTCGCTGGGATGATTATTATGAGCGAATTCCGCCCAAGGTAGGAGTGAGACCCAATTATCCTGATGAGCGTTAGAAAAGTGGCGTAAGTAGGTGGTCAAAATTTGGTTAATCCGTTCCACTTGGCCGTTGGTTTGAGGATGATACGCTGAAGAGAAGTCGAGAGACGTGCCCAGGAGCCGACAGAGGGCCCTCCAGAATCGGGAGGTAAACTGGACCCCTCGATCGGTTACGATTCGTAGAGGAAGACCATGCAGCCTGAAAACCTGGTGGATAAAGATCTCGGCCAACTTTGGAGCAGATGGCAGTCCGAACAAGGGAATAAAGTGGGCCATCTTGGAGAAGCGGTCTGCGACGACTAAGATGGTATTACATCCAGCAGAGCGAGGCAGATCAGTCACGAAATCCATGGCGATTTGCTGCCAAGGGGCCTCCGGCACAGGCAACGGATGAAGGAGACCGGAGGGCAGAGTCCTAGGAACCTTGTTCTGAGCACAGGTCCTGCAAGAGGCTACAAAGTCCTTTGCATCCTGGTGGAGAGAGGGCCACCAGTAATACCGGGAGAGAAGCAAAAGAGTCTTCTTAATCCCAACGTGCCCAGCAACCTTGGAGGAATGTCCCCAGCGCAGCACTTCCAGACGTTTGTTTGAAGGAACGAAGGTCTTGCCCGGCGGAAGGGTAGAGAATCTCACAGGGGCCACGGAAATAACTTTAGCCGGCTCGATGATATATGATGGATCCTCCTCCTATTCAGGTGGCTGCAAAGACCTGGAAAGCGCATCAGCTTTAATGTTCTTACTGCCGGGCCGGAAGTGGAGCTTAAACTCAAAACGGGAAAAGTACAAGGCCCACCTGGCTTGTCTGGAATTGAGTCTCTGGGCAGATTGCAGGTAGGCCAAGTTCTTGTGGTCCGTAAAGATAGTAAAGGGATGCACTGCCCCTTCGAGCAGATATCGCCATTCCTCCAGCGCCATCTTAATGGCCAACAATTCCCGGTCCCCAATGGAGTAGTTGCACTCCGCAGGAGAAAAGGATTTGGAGAAGAACCCGCAGGGGACTAAACGTCCGGATGGAGCCTGTTGGGACAGAACCGCCCCAGCTCCAGTGGAGGAGGCATCAACTTCCAGGATGAAGGGTCTACTAGCCACTGGGCGGTGTAGGATCGGAGCGGAGGCAAACGAGCGTTTCAGGGCCAGAAAGGCGTCCTCGGCTTCGGAAGACCAGACGTTAGACTTCGTCCCCTTACGGGTTAGGACCGTGATGGGCTTGGTGACTGTAGAAAAGTGGGGTACAAACTGTCGGTAATAGTTAGCGAAGCCGAGGAAACGCTGGATGGCCTTTATGCCAACTGGACGAGGCCACTGGAGTACCGCGGACAGCTTCTCCGGATCCATCTTAAGGCCGGAATCCGTGATGATATATCCCAAGAAAGGTAACGCTGTTTGCTCGAAGAGGCACTTCTCAATCTTGGCGTAAAGACGATTTTCTCGAAGGCGCTGCAGGACCATGCGTACACTTCTCCGATGGGAGGAGAGATCGGCCGAGAAAACGAGGATATCATCCAAGTAAACCACCACGCAGGAATAGAGTAGGTCCCGGAACACCTCATTTACGAATTCCTGAAACACCGCCGGAGCATTGCAGAGACCGAACGGCATGACCAAGTATTCATAATGGCCGTCCCGAGTATTGAAGGCCGTCTTCCACTCGTCCCCCGCTCGGATTCGGATTAAGTTGTAAGCTCCCCGCAGATCCAACTTCGTGAAGATTCTGGCCCCCCTCAGCCGGTCGAAGAGTTCAGGAATCAGCGGGAGCGGGTACCGGTTTTTAACAGTGATGTTGTTCAGGCCCCGGTAATCAATACAGGGTCGCAGGGACCCATCTTTCTTCCGGACGAAGAAAAAACCTGCGCCCGCAGGAGACGAGGATTTCCGGATGAACCCCTTGGCCAGATTCTCCTGTATGTATTCCGTCATAGCCGTGGTCTCTGCTGGGGATAGAGGATAAGTTCTCCCTCTGGGAGGGTTGGCTCCGGGGACCAGGTCAATAGGGCGGTCAAAGGAGCGATGAGGTGGTAAGGAGTCCGCTTCCTTTTTGCTGAACACATCGGCAAACATGTGATAGGGTGCGGGTAGGCCCGGAAGGTCGGCAGGCTTCGAGCATGGACGGGGACGAGTGAGAGCCCGTAGGCAGTGCTCCTGGCAGGAGTGCCCCCAACGGAGAACTTCCCCAGAGCGCCAGTCAATCACCGGCTCGTGCCGTCTGAGCCAGGGAAGACCTAGAAGAACAGCAAGGGCTAGTTGTGGCAGGACATAAAAGGCTATCCTCTCGAGGTGGAGTGCTCCGATTTGAAGGTCCACTTCGACGGTAACTGTGGTGATGAGTCCGGGTAAAGGTTTACCATCAACGGAGGAAATAGCACGAGGGTTCCTTAATACAATCACTGGGATCCGGAGTTTATCAACCTCCTCCTGGCGGATAAAGTTACCAGCAGCACCCGAGTCCACATACGCCTCCACAGATCCACGCTCCCGACCTGTAATTATCAAAGCTGAAAGGGTAAGGGGGAGAGAGGAATTTTGATCACCTAGGGGGTCCTCTCTTACCTGACCTAGGTGGAGGCATTTCCCGACCTCTCTGGCTTCTCCGGGCAAGAACGCACAAAATGGTTGGCACCTCCGCAGTACAGGCAGAGTCCCTTGGTCATCCTCTCCCTGCGCCGTTGCTCGGACAGTCTGACACGATCAATCTGCATTGGCTCAGGAGCGGTACTAACAGGAGATGCAGAGAAACGAGGGACAGGAGCCTGGTACAGCCTAAAGGACCTTCTCTCTCCGACCGCCTCTCGAGCGCGTTCCTGAAAGCGTAGATCAATACGAGTGGCCAGAGAAATAAGGTCCTCCAGAGTGGTGGGGGTGTCTCGCCCGGCAAGCTCATCCTTGATCTTACTGGAGAGGCCTCTCCAAAAGGCTCCCACAAGAGCCTCATTGTTCCACCCCAACTCTGAAGAGAGGGTCCGGAAGCGGATGGCGTATTGCCCCACTGTGAGGGAACCCTGGCGGAGGTTAAAAAGGGCCTCCGTGGAGGATGCTAAGCGACCCGGTTCATCGAATACCTTGCGAAAGGTTTCCAAGAAGGTCAGAATATTTAACACTACGGGGTCATCCCTCTCCCACAGGGGGTTCACCCAGGACAGGGCCTCACCCTCGAGATGGGACACAATGAACGCCACCTTGGCGCGGTCAGTAGGATACTGAAGGGGGGCAAGCTCAAAATGTAGCCTGCATTGATTTAGAAAACCCCGGCATAACTTAGGGTCTCCGCTGTACCTGGGGGGTTTACCCAGACGGGGAGCCGGGGTGGAGACCACGTCAGAGGGGGAAGTTGCTGCGGCAGCAGAGGATTGCAGAGCAAGCAATCGATCATCCACGGATGCCATGTAACCTAAGATGTGGGATTGAGCGTCGCGCTGCTGCGCGAGCTCCTGCTGGAGACTGACTAGGAGGGGAGCGTGCCCGGGGTCAGAGGTCTGCAGGGCGGATAGCCGGGTGTCCATAGACTTCATAAAGGACATTATCCGGGTCTGGTTTTCACGAAGGAAAAGTAATTCCTTTTGTGTGGCGGCTGCGGCACCGGCGGGATCCATGGCCTGGTGATACTGTGACAACTCTAGGCTAATACGTCCAAGAGTGGACCCTCTGGGTCGTGGATCCGGAGCCCCTGGGCCGAGCGTACCTGGTGAAGACCGACCCCTGTACAGGGATCGTTAGGGGCAGGGCCGCAGGGGGCAGAACCGCGACAGCCGGTGCCAGGAGGGACGACTCGATGGATAGACAGGCAGAGCAAGGATAACGGAAAATACTGGCCAGGATTCCACAGGAAGGGGTTCAGAGGAGGAACACGGGACAGAGACAGACTGACGGAAGTGCACACAGGGAGAACAGCAAAGGATAGGCAGGGTACACTAGAAGGTAAGGGCCGATGGGTGCAAGAGGTCACACAATCACCAGGCGCCCTCAGAATAGAGCGGACGCCTGATATAACCAGAGGCCGGAAGTACGCCCTACAGACCCTCCCCTCAGCGACGCCCCCTACTAGCAGAAGAGAGAGGGAGAACGCGCGTGCGCGGCCTAAGACCGGCGCGGTTACCCGCAGCAGCGCGGGGAGCAGAGCGGAAGTGCGAATGGACAGGAGGACGCAGGTGAGGAGGAGCTGCGGCGGGCACCGCCGCTGAAGGGGACATCGGCGGGCACGGCCGCCGATGTCACAGTGACCTTTTGGCGCCGTTTTTTGAATCTTTTTTTGAACTTCTGTTCTATATAATCTGTGACAGTTCTGTCTGATCATATATGTCATCCCCTGAAGAAGAAATGGTATACATTTCGAAACGCGTTGGGAAATAAATGGATTAATCTTTCTCCTAAACACTGGATTAGTGATTTTATCTGGTAGCGCACAAAAGTCCAAAAATTTATTCCGAAATCTGATGTTGAAGCGGTCGCAGAGTTGACCTTTGGATGTGCAGCAAGCAGATTACTGATCCTACATGCTTTAATCTCTCCTAAAAAGGGTGAGTAAATTCTAATTTATTTTTTCTGCAATAACCCGGATAAGACCCTATTGCGCTTTTCTTGTTCCTTTAGCTATATTGCAAATGCACTGTGAGCTGTGAGGCCTTATATACACAGGTGTGTGCCTTTACAAATCAAGTCCTAACAGTTTAATTAAACAGCTGGACTCCAATGAAGGCGTAGAACCATCTCAAGGAGGGTCACGAGGAAATGGACAGCATGTGACTTAAATATGAGTGTTTGAGAAAAGGGTCTGAATACTTATGACCATGTGATATTTCAGTTTTTCCTTTTTATTTGCAAAAATTTCTACATTTCTGTTTTTTTTCAGTCAAGATGGGGTGCAGAGTGAACATTAATGAGAAAAAAAATGAACTTTTTTGAATTTACCAAATTGGTGCAATGAAGCAAAGAGTGAAAAATTTAAAGGGGTCTGAATACTTTCTGTACCCACTGTATATCAAGATTCCACTTCAAGCATCCCCGCAAAAACAGCTAGCGCTAGACTCCGAGATCATAGCTCTACTAGAGAGTCGCGTATTGGTAGAGATTCCCCCTGAACAAAGTAGGAAGGGGTTCTGTTCCCCTTTATTCCTGATTAAAAAAAACACGGTTCATTCAGGACAATAATAAATCCAAAGGCCTTAAAATCCTGAATAGTTCAACGTTTAAGATGGAGTCGGTAAGAACGGCACTGAAGGTAATCTATTATATTTTAGTCTTGGACCTCCAGATGCCTACTACCATTTGCCAATACATGCATAAAATTAAAAATTCAAGAAGTTTAACCCTTCAGGTGCTTCACCGGATTTTTTGGAATGTGTAAGGAAAAAATAAACTTTTTTATTTTACTTTAAACCCACATTCTTTTTTTATTTTCAAGGTTAACCGGAAAAAAAGGCAATCTGACACACTCCACAAGGTCATTGCTAAAGAAGCTGGCTGTTCACAGAGTGCTCTATCCAAGCATGTTAATGGAAAGTTGAGTGGAAGGAAAAAGTGTGGTAGAAAAAGGTGCACAAGTAACCATGATAACCGCAGCCTTGAAAGGATTGTTAAGAAAAGGCCATTCAAAAATTGAGGGTGAGATTCACAAGGAGTGGACTGCTGCTGGAATCATTGCTTCAAGAGCCACCACACACAGACGTATCCAGGACATGGGCTACAAGCGTCACATTCCTTGTGTCAAACCACTCAGTCATGACCAATAGACAATGCCAGGAGCGTCTTTCCTGAGCAAGGAGAAAAAGAACTGAACTGTTGCTCAGTGGTCCAAGGTGTTGTTTTCAGCTGAAAGTAAATTTTGCATTTTATTTGGAAATCAAGGTCCCAGAGTCTGGAGGAAGAGAGGAGAGGCGTCAATTCAAGCTGCTGGAGGTCTAGTGTGAAGTTTCCACAATCAGTGATGGTTAGGGGAGCAATGTCATCTGCTGGCGTAGGTCCACTGTGTGTTATCAAGACCAAAGTCAGCACAGCCGACTACCAGGAAATTTTAGAGCACTTCATGCTTTCCTCTGCTGACAAGCTTTTTGGAGAAGGAAATTTCATTCTCCAGCAGGACTTGGCACCTGTCTACACTGCCAAAAGTAAGATAAGATAATCCTTTAATCGTTCCACCATGGGGAAATTCAGAAGTACCAATACCTGGTGTAAAAACAACAGTATCACTCTGCTTGATTGGCCAGCAACTCGCCTGACCTTAACCCCATAGAGAATCCATGGCTGTTGTGAACTCTCTTAATCCGACTTTTGAGGCAAGGCTCCCTCTGGTGGATACTGCTGGTAGTGGAGCTGGTCAACATGATGTTAACCCAACAGCTGCAGAAGATAATTGGAGGACTGGGGGTAGTGACTCGGACTACATAAGCGAGCAGGCTTCTCTCAGTGGCTGCCGGTGATACTCCTTTCTTTGCTTACTGAGGATTTCTGTCTCCTGCCTGATCCTGCATTTTTTCAGCTAAGTGTCATTTGCTAAACCCTTTGCATCTGATTTTGCCTTGCTGTCAGGGGGCAGCTTGCTCCCCCAGGGGCTGCTGGCTCCTGCCCTGTATTTTTGTATCTTGTGTTTGTTTGCTCAGTCCCCTGATGTATTAGCCTGTTGCTAGCCGCCAGTTCACACGTGAGTGCTGATATCGTGGGGGCGAGGTTTGTGCAAAGCTCAGTATTTTTGTACATCAGTCGTGTTGGAATTGTTAGGGTTTTTGCGTGATTGCAGACAGTGCCTTTTCTGTCCTGTCCTATCTAGTCAGTGTGGGCCCCATCATTTGCTCAGTCTATTTTCTGTCTGTGTTTGTGCTTCATCTTGTCTCACCGACAATATATGTTTTGGGGCTGTCTATTCCTTTGGGAATCTGCTCTGGGGCAGTTTAGATTTCACCTTTCTGTCTTTAGGCTTAGTTAGTCCTCCGGCTGTGACGAAGCGTCTAGGGCAATGTAGGAACGCTCCACGGCTACTGCTAGTTGTGTTGTTAAGATCAGGGGTCTGTAATCCGCTGAGCGACCAAACTCTCTGGTGTTCTGGTGGCATAGCCTATTGCGCTCTCCTCCTTGGTGACCCATTCATGACACATGGCGTATTGTCAAGAGGAAGATGAGAGACACCAGACTCAACAATGCAGATGAGCTGAAGGCTGCTATCAAAGAAACCTGGGCTTCCATAACACCTCAGCTGTGCCACAGGCTGATCGTCTCCATGCCACGCCGCATTGATGCTGTAATTGATGCAAAAGGAGCCCCGACCAAGTATTGAGTGCATTTACTGAACCTACATTTCGAATTTTAAAATCCATTTTTCAAGTTGGTGTTATAAAGTATTCTAATTTATTGAGATAATGACGTTTGGGTTTTCATTGGTTGTATGCCATAATCATCAACATAAACAGAAATAAACACTTGAAATAGATCACTCTGTAATGACTCTATATAATATATGAGTTTCACTTTTTGTATTGAAGAACTGCAATTTAACTTTTTGATGTTCTAATTTGGTGAGAAGCAGCTGTATATGTGAAAAAAGATACATCAGATGCACAAGCCGAAAACTGAAAAAGAGAATTGCGGAACACAATTAGAACATTAAGGCTATGGGCCCACGTAGCGTTTTAAAACGCTCACTAAAAACCGGACTCCTTCCCAGAAATCGCGCGTTTTTTTCCATGCGATTTCACCGCGATTTTACCGCGATTATGATCGCGATTTTGCCGCGATTTTCGCGTGCGTTATTCAAGCACTTTCCAAGCGATTTGAAGCATCGCTTGGAAAGTGATTGACAGGTTGGTCACACTCGTCAAACATAGTGTTTGACAAGTTTGACCAGGTTTTTACTATTGAGGCCGCCTATGCGGCATCAATAGTAAAAGATAGGATGTTAAAATGCTAAACAAAATGAAAAATCGGGGTATATTTACCCTCCGGCGTCCCGCGCTGCATTCCCGGGCCACAGCGTTCCCAGTAATGCCTTGCGAGACCTGTGATGACATAGTCTCGCGTTGCTAAAGCGATCTCGCGAGACCGCTAGAGTCACGCGAGACTACGTCATTACAGGGCCTTGTCGCAAGGCATTACTGGGAACGCTTAGGCCGGGAATGCAGCGCGGGACGCCGGAAGGTAAATATACCCCGATTTTTTGTTTTTTATTCTTTTTTTTACAGGGGTATGGTACCCAGGGCCTGGAGGACAGTCTCCTCTCCTCCACACCGTGGGTACCAACCGCACATGAGACGCTTAACTTCCCGCATGGTGGGCATAGCCACATGCGGGAAGTAAGCGATTCTCATGCATTCCTATGGGTGCGAAATCGCGGCAATTGTTTGCGATTCCGCACAAAAGAATGAGCATGCTGCGATTTTTTCCGCGATGCGATTTTGCCACGGAAAAAAGCGCAGCATTAGCACAGCATGTGCGGAATACCATAGGAATGCATGGGGGGGCGTTCTGTGCACGATTTTTAAACGTTTTCGCAGCATTTTTGCGCCGAAAATCGCGGTAAAAATGCTTAAAAATCGCTACGTGGGCACACAGCCTAAGGGTATGTGCATACATTGCAGATTTGCCTGCAGAATTTTCTGCACAGAATCTGCATCTCTTGGCAGAAAACGCAGGTAAAAATCCGCACGTTTTTTGTGCGGATTTTCATGCAGATTTGTCTGCGTTTTTGTGAGCTAAATAAAGATAATATACTTAAAAAAAAAGTGATGTCATTTCCTAGTCCAACCTCTTCTCATTCTCCATTTTGGAAAGCCTTCCAATTCCAAAACATGAGTACCCAGGAAATTCCACAGCGGAGCCCACAGGGTGGCGAACAGCAGAGCGAACAGCATTTGCGGCTACGCAGGCCATATCGCCTGTTGCTGTTGGGAGTGTTGCTCCAAATGCTGAATCATCAAAGAGAACAGGTAAGCTAAAGTATGTGTAATATTTACATGTCTTTGATTTTTCACCGTGTTGTGCACTAACAAATATTTTTATCTTAGGCCTGTTTCATAACTCCGCCATCGGCGGTCAGTTGAAATCCGCCAAAGGTTGAAACCAGCGGATCCGTGATGGACGGATGTCAGCGGAGCACGTAGGATGAAGGATCCGTGGGAGACGCGATGCGGCCAAATTTAAAGCGACCGCGGCGGTCGCGAATTGCATGTAGATCGCGTGAGGTGGAGTGCGACCGGGAGAGGGACATCGCGGGAGCTGGAGTAGCGCGATTGGGATATCGCGGGAGGTGGAGTGTGATATCGCGGGTGGTGGAGCGCGATATCGCGGGAGGTGGAGCGTGATCGGGATGTTGCGGGAGGGACGGGTGAGTAGGAGGGAGGGAGGGAGAGAGAGAGAGAGAGATTTTATCGGCTCCCGGAGCGGCATTTATGGGTTATTGCTGAAATTAGTGGACCGTCAAAGCAAAAAAAGTTGCAGGGTCCATTTCATCCGCCCGGAAGCCGCTAAAATCTTGGCGGATCCGTTACAAAACGGGTGGGACGGACGACCGTCAGTCAAGTTCCACCAATAATGTAAGTCTATGGGGGAAAAAAACGGATCCTCCCCTCTTTTGGCGGATCCGTCTTTTTTAAAATTTGGCAGATTTTGACTGAAGGGAAAAAACGGATGTGTGAAACAGGCCTTAGGAGCAGCTCGGAAGGAGAGCCCGAAAGATGTGGGTGCACCCAATTGTGGCAGAGCGGACAGCGAAGGGGCACGTTCACATGCTATACAGAGATTTGAGGAGGCAAGTTAACCGTATGTAAACATAATTTCTTATGTAAAATGTGTTCGACAAAAAATATCCACATATTGCCTACCTTTTTTTTAACCTCAATTTTTTTTTTTACAGATATCCAAAGAAATTCATGGAATTCTGCCGGCTAACCTTCCCCGCTTTTGACCAACTTCTAATTATCTTGGTATCTGAACTGACATTTGCGGATACGGTCATGAGGAAGGCCATTTCTGCTGAGGAAAGGCTGCTCATCACCTTGTGGTAAGTAAAATTTTTTTTTGTTTGTCATAAGGCCTCTTTCACATGTTAGTGTGTACGATACGTGTGGTGACAGTTTTCACATGTACCAGAGACACTGACACACATAGACCCATTCAAATGAATGAGTCTATGCACATGTCAGCGTGTTTTCACAGACCGTGTGTCCATGTGCAAAACAGGTTTTTGTTGTTTTTTTTCCGGCAGCACCGTCCACAAACCGTCACACACACGGAGAACACACATAGATGTCCTCCGTGTAACACGCTTCGGTGTCGATGAAAAAGCGCTACAGTAAGCGCTGTTCCCCAGCGGCAGGTGCTGAAGATGCTCTCATTATTCTCCCCGCCTCTGCCGGCGATCAGCGCAAACAGGTGAGAATGAGAGCAGATTTCAGCACCTGCCGCCGTGGAACAGTGCTTACTGTAGCGCTTCTTCCCCGGCGGCCATCCGTGTGTTAATGTGTCACATGGGCGGTACACGGTTGCCACACGTGTGCCGCATGTATTACCGGTGCTGTCCGGTCGGATGGGTGTCGCAGATCCGGGTCCGGCGCCTCCTATGTTCTTGCGATGCCACCCTCCTGCTTGCTTCATCTCTCTAATTTGCAGGCGTACTTTTGTTACCTGATAAGGATAGAGCAAAGTACTGAGGAGCGCATGCGCTAGGCATCTTAGACCTTGCGCCATGCATGAATTTGCTCTGCCCTTAACAAGGAAGATGAGTATGGCTGCACAGTAGAGTGATGAAGATAGCAGGAGGGCGTCGTATCAAGATGTGTGGTGCCGGACAATGACCTGCAACACCCATCTGACAGGACCGCCCCAAACAGGTAAGTAAACCAAAAATTATTTTTGTTATCTTTCCTGTCGGACTGGGGGCTTATCAACAGCATTAGAGAATGCTGTAGAAAAGTCCTGAAAGGCGGTAGCCAAATCTTATACTGCTGACAGGTTCCCATAAATTTTTGGGTGACACTTCTAATCATCTTTTCTTTTCCTTTGCAGATTTCTGGCCACAGGAGAGAGCTATACATCACTACACCTCCAATTTAGAGTTGGCTAATCCACCATCTCTCAAATTGTGAGGTGCACATGTAACGTGATCTGGCAGAAGTTGCAGCCCATTGTGATGCCTTCCCCAACCGAGAAGACTTGGCTGCAGGTTGCAGCAAGCTTTCAGTCTGTGGCCAATTTCCCAAACTGCATAGGTGCCGTTGATGGAAAACATGTAAGGGTTCAGCAGCCACCACGATCAGGATCTTTAATTGTAAGAAATATTTTTCGGTGGTCCTGATGTCGGTGGCTGATGTGCATTACAAATTTGTTGCCATTGATGTTGGTGCCTATGGCCGTACTGGGGACTCTCAGATGTTGCCAACGTCACAGATTGGTCTGCAAATTCTTTGAGATTGCGGAACGCTTCCAGCCCCACGACTTTTGCTGGGTTCCACACATTCAGTTCCCTTTGTGATGGTATCGGATGAGGCATTTCCCTTAATGGCAAACCTGCTGCGCCCAAACCCACGAAGGGGACTGGATGCCCAGCGGAGGATTTTTAATTATCGGCTGAGTTGTGCACGCAGATATGTGGAATGCACCTTCGGAATCATGAGTAGTCAGTGGAGGATCTTTCACACACCCATCCAGTTGGATGCAGACACCGTTGACGCTGTGATGAAGGTATGCTGTGTACTCCATAACTATGATCGTGAGTACAGCACTGACGTAGATGTGGAGTACGAGCAGCCAGTATTTAATCCAGTATTTGCGTTGAGAAACATGTGATGGTGTCTCCGCGGCTCTTGATTTACATGTTTTTGCATATTTCCCATAAGGGATGGGGGCAATGCTCTAGCATCACTGCATTGAGAAACATGTGATGGTGTCTCCGCAGTGTTGGATGTTGATCTCTATGAGTTCATTCATCCTCATTTTTCACAGTATTTAATCCAGGGCCCAACGTGGGTCTGGGAAGGCCATCCAACTCTGGTGCGTGTTTGAGAAACCTTTCCTGACTACTTTATGAGTCCAGAAGGTGCCGTGCACTGGCAATACTCCTGTGTAGGTGATGTGCAACCTGACCAGCAGAGGATGGAAGAAAATTAAACAAAAAGAAGAAAACCAAGAAAATTGATTATTTGTTTGGGTCCAAAATGCTAACTATATTTTTATTTATTAAAAAAAAACATAAATGCATGTTGGTTTGTTGTGTTTTATGTATTTTTATAGTATTATAATTTGGATTGATGGGAGAGGGATCATCACATGACTCTCTCCTCCATCACTGCTTTCTGTATCAGCTTCTATGATGCTGATTACTTTAATGCACAATTCTTGGGTGGGGAGGTGGCGGTGCGGTGCCATGACCCTCTTACTCAGGGGAACCATAGTGGCTGCATGGGTGCCCCTGGAGGAGGTGTGACCCTAGGTAGATGCCTGGTATGCTTGCCCATAATGCTGGACATCAGGGCTGTGGAGTCGGTAAGGCAAACCTCCAACTACAACTCTGACTCCTCAATTTCCATGACTCCGACTCCAACATAATGGGCTACGACTCCGACTCCACAGCCCTGCGGGCCATGATCTTGGGCCGGGAACACACTTGCGAATGTGATGCGAGAAACTTGCATCAATACCTGCCACTGTCGTCGGTTTTCAGTCCCATAGTGTGCGGCAGCATAGAAATACATGCAGATGTACAATACGGCAACGCATGCTGATGGCAGTGGCGGAAATTGAAGAGAAAGACTCTTGCGAGTTTGGAAAGATCAACACTTGCAAATGTGACTCCGGCAAAATGTAAGTCCATGATAGACATAACAAGGCTATAACATGGCTATTATCATTTTTAGATTGCATTGTGACTGATTCTGCTCAGTCAAAAGTATCCATCCAAAGATGTTGGTGTAGGGTGGGAAGGTTGCCAGGAACATATTTAGATCTCGGCTGTTCATTAGGTCACTGAATACATTTGTATCACCACTCCAGCACTCTAATAAATGATCTGGAGTAGTGGCAAAAGTATGTTATTTATCAAAAGAGCCATTGTATATAACCCTCATGTTATGGTGAGTAAATAATCCCAAAAATTTTCAAATATAACTTTATCTTAACCCCTTTCTGACATCAGACGTACTATCCCGTCCATGGGACCCGGGCCCCTATGCCCATGGACGGGATAGTACGTATAGCGCGATCAGCGGCGCTCACCACGCTAATTATCACAGCTGACACCCGGCACAATGTGTCAGGGGCGGTCACGGACCGCCCCCGACACGTTAACCCCTTGCACACCACGATCAAACATGATCGCGGTGTACCGGGGGTTAAAGGGAAGCATCGGCAGGGAGGGGGCTCCCTCCGTGCTTCCCTGAGCCTCCCACGGCAGCGCAATGTGCAGCGCTGCTGCTGGGGTCTCTTTCCCTACAGGCCCCCGAATCCAAGATGGTGACGGGGGCCTTCGGGGGCCTGCAGGGAGCTGTCTTCCTCAGTGTCTGCAAAGCGCAGGCATGAGGAAGTCTGCAGTACCGCCTGTGACAGATCGCTGATCTGTCACAGTGATCTGTGATGTGACAGATCAGCGATCTGTCACAGGACAGTGAAGTCCCACCTGGGACTATGTAATAAAGTTAAAAAAAATAAAAAAAGTGTTAAAATAATTTTTTTAAAAAATCGCCAAATAAATTAGGAAAAAAAAAAATATTCCCCCCAATAAATCCATTTTTTGGAAATTAAAAAAAAAAAAAAAACAATAAAAGTACACATATTAGGTATCGGCGCGTCCGTAACGACCTGCCCTATAAAACTTTCCCATTAGTTAACCCCTTTAGCGAACCCCTTAAAAAATAAAAATAAAAAACGAAGCAAAAAATAATGATTTATTATCATACCGCCAAACAAAAAGTGTAATAACGCGCGATAAAAAAGACGCATATGAATATCCATGGTACCGCTGAAAACGTCATCTTGTCCCACAAAAAACGAGCTGCAATACAGCATCATCAGCGAAAAAATATAAAAGTTATAGCTCGCAGAATAAAGCGATGCAAAAATAATTATTTTTTATATAAAATAGTTTTCATTGCATAAAACCACCAAAACATAAAAAAATGACCTAAATGAGGTATCGCTGTAACCGTACTGACCCGAAGAATAAAACCACCTTATCAATTTTACTGCACGCGGAACGGTGTAAACGCACCCCCCCAAAAGAAATTCATGAAACACTGGTTTTTGTTCATTCTGCGTCCCAAAAATCGGAATAAAAAGCGATAAAAAAAGTCACGTGCCTGAAAATGGTACCAATAAAAACGTCAACTCGTCCCACAAAAAATAAGACCTCACATGACACGGTGGGTCAAAATATGGAAAAATTATAGCTCTCAATATGTGGTGATGCAAAAACTATTTTTACAATAAAAAGCGCCTTTTAGCGTGCGACAGCTGTCAAACATAAAAACCGCCATAAATAGTAAATCAAACCCCCGTTATCACCCCCTTAGTTATGGAAAAATAATAAACTTAAAAGAAAATGTATTTTTTTCCATTTTTCCATTAGGGTTAGGGTTAGGGCTAGGGTTAGGTCCAGGGCTAGGGTTAGGGCTAGGGCTAGGGTTAGGGCTAGGGCTAGGGTTAGGGCTGAGATTAGGGTTAGGGGTGTATTGGCATTAGGGTTGGAGTTAGAATTGGGGTGTTTCCACTGTTTGGGCACATCAGGGGCTCTCCAAATGCAACATGGCGTCTGATCTCAATTCCAGCCAATTCTGAGTTGAAAAAGTCAAATGGTGCTCCTTCCCTTCCAAGCTCTGCCATGCGCCCAAACAGTGTTTTACCCCCACATGTAGGGTATCAGCCTACTCAGGACAAATTGCAAAACAACTTTTGGGGTCCAATTTCTCCTGTTACCCTTAGGAAAATAAAAAATTGGGGGCAAAAATATAATTTTTGTGGAAAAAAAATGATTTTTTTGTTTTCACGTCCGAGCGTTATAAACTTCTGTGAAGCACTTGGGGGTTCAAAGTGCTCACCACACATCTAGATAAGTTCCGTGGGGGGTCTAGTGTCCAAAATGGGGTCACTTGTGGGGAGTGTCAATAGTTTAGGTACATCAGGGGCTCTCCAAACACACATTACACCCGCAGACCATTCCATCAAAGCCTGCATTCCAAAACGTCACTACTTCCCTTCCGAGCCCCGACGTGTGTCCATACAGTAGTTTTCTCCCACATATGGGGTGTCAGCGTACTCAGGACAAATTGGACAACAACTTTTGGGGTTCAATTTCTCCTGTTACCCTTGGGAAAATAAAAAAAATGGGGACTAATTGATCATGTTTGTGGAAAAAATACAATTTTTTTATTTTCATGCCCGGGCATTATAAACTTCTGTGAAGCCCTTGGGGGTTCAAAGTGCTCACCACACATCTAGATAAGTTCCGTGGGGGGTCTCGTGTCCAAAATGAGGTCCTTTGTGGGGAGTTTCAATAGTTTAGGTACATCAGGGGTTCTCCAAACTCACATGACACCTGCAGACCATGCCATCAAAGTCTGCATTCCAAAACGTCACTACTTCCCTTCCGAGCCCCGACGTGTGTCCATACAATAGTTTTCTCCCACATATGGGGAATCAGTGTACTCAGGACAAATTGGACAACAACTTTTGGGGTCCAATTTCTCCTGTTACCCTTGGGAAAATGAAAAAATTGGGGACTAATTGATCATGTTTGTGGAAAAAATGCGATTTTTTTATTTTCATGCCCGGCATTATAAACTTCTGTGAAGCCCTTGGGGGTTCAAAGTGCTCACCACACATCTAGATAAGTTCCTTAGGGGGCTAGTTTCCAAAATGGGGTCATTTTTGGGGGGTTTCTACTGTTTAGGTACATTATGGGGCTCTCCAAAGGCAACATGACACCAGCAGAACATTCCCTCAAAGTCTGCATTCCAAAACGTCACTACTTCCCTTCTGAACCCCGACGTGTGTCCATACAGTAGTTTTCTCCCACATATGGGGTGTTAGCGTACTCAGGACAAATTGGACAACAACTTTTGGGGTTCAATTTCTCCTGTTACCCTTGGGAAAATAAAAAAATTGGGGACTAATTGATCATATTTGTGGAAAAAATATGAATTTTTTATTTTCACGCCCGGGCGTTATAAACTTCTGTGAAGCACTGGGGGGTTCAAAGTGCTCCCCACACATCTAGATAAGTTCCTTAGGGGGTCTAGTTTCCAAAATGGGGTCATTTGTGGGGGTTTCCACTGTTTAAGTACATTAGGGACTCTCCAAAAGCAACATGACACCCGCATTCCACATTCCATCAAAGTCTGCATTCCAAAACGTCACTACTTCCCTTCCGAGCCCCGACGTGTGCCCATACAGTAGTTTTCTCCCACATATGGGGTATCCACATACTCAGGACAAATTGGACAACAACTTTTGTGGTCCAATTTCTCCTGGTACCCTTGGGAAAATAAAAAAAATGGTGACTAAAAGATCATGTTTGTGGAAAAAATATGAATTTTTTATTTTCACGCCCGGGCGTTATAAACTTCTGTGAAGCACTGGGGGGTTCAAAGTGCTCACCACACATCTAGATAAGTTCCTTGGGGTCTAGTTTACAAAATGGTGTCATTTGTGGGGGTTTCCACTGTTTTGGTACATCAGGGGTTTTCCAATCGCGACATGGTGTCCGATCTCAATTCCAGCCAAAAACGTCAAATGGCGCTGCTTCCCTTCCGAGCTCTGCCATGCGCCCAAATAGTGGTTTACCCCCACATGTGGGGTATCAGCGTACTCAGGATAAATTGCACAATAACTTTTAGGGTCCTGTTACCCTTGGGAAAATAAAAATTGGGGTGAAAAGATCATTTTTGTGGAAAAAATATGATTTTTTAATTGTACTGCTGTACGTTATAAACTTCTGTGAAGCCCTTGTGGGTTCAAAGTTCTCACCACATATCTAGATAAGTTCCTTGGGGGGTCTAGTTTCCAAAATGGGGTCACTTGTAGGGGGTTTCCACTGTTTAGGTACATCAGGGGCTCTCCAAACGTGACATGGCGTCCGATCTGAATTCCAGCCAATTTTGCATTGAAAAAGTCAAACGGCGCTCCTTCCATTCTGAGCTCTGCCATGTGCCGAAACAGTCGTTCCCCCCCACATATCAGGTATCAGCGTACTCAGGACAAATTGCACAATAACTATTGCCATCCAATTTCTCCTGTTACCATTGGTAAAATAAAAAAATTGAACCCGAAGTATTTTTTTTGTGAAAAAAAGTTAGATGTTCATTTTTTTTTTAAATATTCAAAAAAATTCCTGTGACGCACCTAAAGGGTTAATAAACTTCTTGAATGTGGTTTTGAGCACCTTGAGGGGTGCAGTTTTTAGAATGGTATCACTTTTGGGTATTTTCTATCATATAGACCCCTCAAAGTGGCTTCAAATGTGATGTGGTCCGTAAAAGTAAAATGGTGTTGCAAAAATGAGAAATCGCTGGTCAATTTTTAACCCTTATAACTTCCTAACAAAAAAAATTTTGGTTCCAAAATTGTGCTGATGTAAAGTAAACATGTGGGAAATGTTAGTTATCAAGTTTTTTGGGTGCCGTACCTCTGTGATTTAAGGGCATTAAAATTCAAAGTTGGAAAATTGCGAAATTTTCAAAATTTTCACCAAATTTCTGTTTTTTTCACAAATAAACGCAAGTTATTTGAATGAAATTTTATGACTAACATGAAGTACAATATGTCACGAGAAAACATTGTCAGAATCAGTGGGATCCATGGAAGCGTTCCAGAGTTATGACCTCATAAAGGGACAGTGGACAGAATTGTAAAAATTGGCCCGGTCCTGAACGTGCAAACCACCCTTGGGGGTGAAGGGGTTAAAACCTATAAAAACATTATGACAAACATTGTCATTTATTTTTCAATATGAAAACTTTTTTTTAAAACTTTTGGCCAAATAACTTAATTCTTTAACCACAGAACAAGAATGTTGCCTTGCTTCAAAGAAGGTGTTTGGTGGAGAAGCGGGTCTTGTGTTGGAAACGCAAAAGTTTGTGTGGCAGACTTTGAACTTTAATCATGGAACTGATTTATGGCTGGTCTGCGACACTTGGTAGTAATCAATGCAGCTAGATTAATCTGAATGGAGTGGGCACAAGAACGATGGTTTGCACCCATATCATGTTTGCGGAGTGTCAGGGCAAAAGCTGACAGGTCTCTGTACCCCCATATGCCAAATATGTCTTACTAACTTAAAAAAAATATATTCCGGACAATACCCATATGTGGGAGCTGGCTCAGAATTAAATCTTGCATATGGTGAGGGGCCCGGCCTTTGTGAGCTATTGCAGTCAGAATAATATGAAAACGTGCTGGGTGGTCTTTGGTAACGTTGGTCGTGTTCATGTAGTGGTGTTTGGGATTTGGCATGTACACTATTAGTGACCCCCATCACAATGTCATTCAAATGCGTGATCGGTGCAGGGTTCTCGAATGCTGACACCATGGCATACACTAGTCATAAATATTGTCTGACTATCCGGTGGCATTAACCGAGCCATGTTGGCTACAGTTGATCCAAATAAGTCCAAATAGTCTTCCATTGTAGATTTTTGTATCAAATCAGCTACTGATGTAGATAGATATTTCAATAGATACACCTATAGACAGATGGATAGATCTATAGATGGATAGATATATCTATCCATCTATCTATAGACAGATCTATAGATAGATATATCTATCCATCTAATGTGACAGTAATGTCATGCGCTGCTTACAAGTCGAGGACAGCTGCCAGAGTACTCATTTCTCCCCACGCCCGGGACTATAGGAGTGGAGAGCAGTGAATATTAATTTCAGCTATAGCGGGCACAGTAGCTGCAGGCTTTCTGTTGCTGGGTGATCACTTGTGCTCACTACTAAAGGGAATGAATTTTCACTGCTCTCCACTTCCATGGGCTTGGGGAGCAGTGAATATTCATTGTGTGTAATAGCGGGCACACGTGATCGCCCAGCTGCTGCGGTTAACACTGCCCGCTATTAAAGAGAATGAATATTCACTGCTCTCCACGCCCATGGGAGTGGAGAGCAGTGAATATTCATTCCATTTAGTAGCGGGCACATGTAATCTCCCAGCCGTAGGATGCCAGCGGCTGAGGCTACTGTGCCAGCTATTATAGTGAAATGAATATTCACTGCTCCCCACCCCCATAGTCCCTGCCTAGTCTTGGAAGGTACATCCGGACCATAAGATGCAACCCCCATTTTCCTCCAAATTTTGGGAGAAAAAAATGGTGCGTTTCATAATCCGAAAAATAAGGTACCTCAGGTTTTTATGGCTCAAGGACACTGACATCCACAATGAGGTAACAGAATACCAGATGAAGGTACATGTTTTCAGCAACAGCCCGTCACATGCTGTGGTGATCCATGGACTGACACGGACTGCCCACGAAGATGAGAGTACGGATCTGTGAAGAGCCAATTGATCTGCTCTCCAGAACACAAGAAATGCTGCCTGCAGCAATCCTCAGATTTCACAAAATAATCTCCAACAGCGAGGAGGTAATGAAAGCATTACCATCTGAGAACCATTCACAGAGCTTAAGGCTAAGTTCACACTAGGCGTTTTTGCTCCGTTTTTTTCTGCTCATTTTCAGCTGTATTGGTGACCTGTTTTCATGCTTCTGTGATAGAAGCAAAGCTGAACTCTGGGATCCTGAAAAGCACCAAAATACAGTGGGGAAAAAAAATATTTAGTCAGCCACCAATTGTCGAATTTCTACCACTTAAAAAGATGAGCGAGGCCTGTAATTGACATCATAGGTAGACCACAACTATGAGAGTCAAAATAAGAATAAAAAAAAAACAAAATCACCTTGTCTGATAAAAATCACTTGCGCAGGAGCAATGTGCTAGGTGCGGACTACGTCCGTTTCGCGCTTCTACGGATCTTGTGGAAGCGCAGAAGCACGAAACGGCCGTAGTCCACACCTAGCACATTGCTCCCGCACCGATGATTTTTATCATTTAAATAAAGCATTCAATATTGGAATGGTGAGTGCCATCCTTCATTTCTTTTCACTTGGATACTGAACATCCTCCACCACCTCCCAATTAATTGCAAGTTCCTGACAGCGTCTTTTCCCACCTTTCAGTTCATTATAAAGTGTCCTATTCACCTCACCGCCTCCTCTCCCAATCCCCAAGAAATTTTAAGTCCCCGATAGCATCACAATGTATTGTGAGATGGGGGATGCTATCAGGGGCTTAATATCCTCCTCCACCACCCAATTCATTTTACATCCATATCTAATGTCTTCCTCCACCTCCCCCTGTTCGTAAGTCCATTATAAGTCCCCCTTACTGACATCCCAATCCCCCACATCCCTCATTGTCCTCCTCCTGTTAGGAGTCAGGCTCCTGCATCTGCTCTGCAGGAATCCAGACCCTTACATTCTGCGGTTGCTCTGCAGAAATCCAGACCCTTACATTCTGCGGTCTCTTGCTCTTTATCTACCGCAGAGGAGATTGCCTTGCAGCAAATCTCTCCAGGGGCTAAGTCCCTCTGTCCTCCTACTGAGCATGCTCATGAGACGATTTCCCATTGGAGATCGGGAGTCATGTGCTCAGGTCCTGCTCCAGATCTCATTGGTCCATCTTGGAGATCTGGAAGCTTCCGGAAGGTCCCGGCTGCTATAAAAAGCGCACATGGCCGTTCCGCGATGCGCTAGTATAGACTATATTGCTATGTGTGAATGGTGACGGATGTATGATTCTGGTGACTGACTTATTATGAAACCCCTTCCCTCTGATATTACGCATGTGTTAGGGAATTAGTTCAGTAGTCTGCGCCAGTCTGTGGCAAGCCTTAGACCACTGTGCACACCGCACTTCTGCGCTAGCGTCTGACATAGCGCCTGCTTTGTAGCTGTGTCATCCAGCGGCAGTGTCCTATGCCGCGCTGCAGTTGCAGCCCATCTTGGCGTTCGCAGTAGCGACGCCGCACACACGGTAGGTCTAGACGGACGCAGCCCCTCTGTCTTAGTTCCTGCTCCTGTGACCTTATGCCATGTGTGCATTTACCTGAGGCCTGTGACTCTAACAGGCTCAGCCTTTTGTATGTTTTTGTTGCGGCGCCTCTGTGTGTGAACAGAGCCCGCTCTGCGCACTTCGGGTGAGGTTGAACCCGTACGCATTATATCGCCATATTGCTCGTCTGCCATTACTCAGCAGCGGTTGTAACATCTATAGCACGGTGGACCCCGAGCGGCGAACGCACTTTATTATTATTTTTATTTAGTGCGTTCTGCCGTTCCTAACACCTCCCCCCGTATCCCATCATTGTCCTCTCCCCCATCTCCATCATTGCCTTCTCCATCACTCCATCATTGCCCTCTCCACCACCTCAATTATTGCCCTCTCCACCATCCTAATCATTACCCTCTCCATCACCTCCATCATTGCCCTTTCCACCACCCCCATCCTTGCCCTTTCCACCACCCTCATCATTGCCTTCTCCACTACCTCCATCATTTTACTCTCCACCACCTCCATCATTACCTTCTCCACCACCTCCATCATTGCCTTCTCCCCCACCACTCCCATCATTGCCCTTTCCACCACCTCCATCATTGCCTTCTCCCCACTACTCCATCAGTGCCCTTTCCACCACCTCCATCATTGCCTTCTCCCCCACTACCCCATCATTGCCCATTCCACCACCTCCATCATTTCCTCCTCCTCCATCATTGCCTTCTCCCCCACCACCCCCATCATTGTGCCTTCCACCACCTACATCATTGCTTTCTCCGTCTTCGTCACCCCATCATTGCCCTCTCCACCACCTACACACACACCCACAGCACCACTCACCTCTCTGCACATTCTCTGCAGCTGTGTACACACACACACACCACCACTACTTACCTCTGACATTCCCCATAGCACCTTTGTTGCCAGCAGCTTCCTCTCTCCGCCACAACTGCGTGCTGAATGCTGACGTCATCCAACTGTGCTGCTATGTCAGACGGGAAGTGCGGGCAGGGAGAAGGATGGATCTCTGCAGCTCCGCCTTGCTGCCATTGTCTCATGTAGGCTGTGTCCGAGTTACATACAGTAACCATATGAAGCTTCATGTGCAGTAAGGAATACTGCAATCATCCTATCCAGGATCATCACTATGGAATTGAAAATAATGGAATAGCTCACAAAGTGATAGCATGTTCTCAATGAGTACAGCATTAATTACTAGGACTTATTGTATAGTCACCACTAGGTGGCATTATAGCCTTATTTCTGTACTCTAGTGGTTTGTCTATAATCAGATAAATACAGATATATGCATAACGAATATAATAAGGTAAAACAGTTTAATTCTGACTTGTCCATCAATGTTGGATCAGTGGGACTTAGGCCACATTCGCATGTTGAGTATTTGATTAGTATTTTACCTCAGTATTTGTAAGCCAAAAACAGAAGTTGAACAATCAGAGGAAAAGTATAATAGAAACACGTCACCACTTCTGTATTTATCACCCACTCCTGGTTTTGACTTAGAAATACTGATATAAAATACTGACCAAATAGTCAACTTGTGAACGTGGCCCTATGCTTGCACACTCCTATTCCATCCACAACGCACCCATTAGTGCCTTGCATGTTGAGCTTATTATAGTACAGCTTTCTATGAAGCTAATCAATAAATAATGAAAAAACAACTTGGGGTCCCACTCATTTTTTGGAACCAGCAAAGGTAAAGCAGACAGTTGAGAGCTGATGCTATCAGGCTGGGAAGGACAATGGTCATTGGGCCATTCCCACCTTAAAATACCAGCCCGCAGCCACCCCAGAATTGGAGAATCACATGAGATGCTCCAATCATGTTGCTTCACCTTGGCTCTTCCCAATGCCCTGGTGCTTTGACAATCTGGGTAATAGTGGTGCTTGGGGTTGACGTCAGTTGTGAAAACACATCTGCCATCAAGCCTTGGTGTTAGTAATGATATATCTATCAGACATCCCCATTACTTACCCATTAAAAAAGGTAAAAAAAATAAAACTTTATTGAAATAAACACCCCTCAACACTTTCCTTAGTTCGCCAATTTACAAGCAAAAAAATTCCTAAGCAGATCCAATGTAGTCCACCAAGTCCGACATAGTCCACAAATGGAAACCGGAAAACAAAATACACATAAACACATTAAGAAATAAAAAAAGTTCTTTTCCTTCTTTCACCAATTTATTAATAAAAAAATTCTCAAGCAGGTCCAACGTGGTCCAATGAATGTGGCGTATAAAGCCTATGGAGCCTAGTTCTGACGCTTTATAGACTTTTGCTACAACCACTTCTGTGTTTTGCACAATGCATTGTGACTAGAGTTGAGCGATACCGTACGATACTTCAAAGTATCGGATCGGAATGGATCGGCCGATCTTAAAAAAAAGTATCGGTATCGCCGATTCCGATACCGGAAGTCCCATTCAAGTCTATGGGACTTCCGGTATCGGAATAAGAAAAATCCTGTTTTTCCCTTGTACAGCCTCTCTGTGACGGAAGGTAGGTATCCTTCCGCACTGTATTCCTCCGCCACTTAAAAAAAAAAGTCCCTCGTCTCACTTTATGCCATTGCTGTGTGGGACTACTACTGTCCCATCATTGGCTAATGTGTCAATCACTGTCATGGTAGCAGGCATCGCCAGATGGGACTTGTAGTCCCATCGGACGATGCTTGCACAGACCCCCGGACATCAGCACAGCCCCCCGGCAGGCCGGCACAGCCCCCCGGCAGGCCGGCACAGACCCCCACAGGGTGCACAGACCACCGGCAGGCCGGCACAGCCCCCCGGCAGGCCGGTACAGACCCCCACAGGGTGCACAGACCACCGGCAGGCCGGCACAGCCCCCCGGCAGGCCGGTACAGACCCCGGGCAGTCCACACAGCCCCCTGGCAGGCCGGCACAGCCCCCCGGCAGGCCGGCAGAGACCCCCGGAAGGCCCGAAATGACGGCGCATCATGATGCGCACACACCGCGCATCATGATGACGTCAGGCTGTCAATCAACTTTGAACTTCCGATTCCGATGCCGACTTCCGATATATTTGCAATATTCGCCGAACATAGCAGTCAATGGAGTCAATGTGAATACAGATCAGTGAATATGTTCGGAAATGATCGGCAAATATAATTTCGACACGAATATGGTACGAAAATGGCAAATTTGGATTCTGCGATCGTTTTCTGAACATATTCGCTCATCTCTACCTAAGACCCTAAATTCAAGAGCTGATAAGGAAAACAAGGGGAGACTAATGACTTTATTATCATCTTGTGGGGTCACTTTTGAGAGGAATGTTCAGGTCTCTCTTTAAGGCTATGTGCGCAAGTTGCGTATTTGCTTGAAGAAATTTCTGCAAGGTTTTTGCGCCTCTTGGCAGAAAAAAACGCAGTGGAAAATACTCACATTTTTTATGCGTTTTTGCATGCGCTTTTTTAAATCCATAGAGGTAAATAAAGATATATTATTAAAAAAAAAATTATGATGTCATTTCCTTGTTCAACCTCTTCTTTTTCATTCTCCATTAAACACCATAATGTCATTACATACCATGTTCACATATAATGTTTAAACACACAAAACAAATACAGTATAAGTGAATTTCTGTACAGGGAGGGCCATTCCTAAATAAAATGGGAATGGTTGATATCAGCTCCCTGTTTGTGGCACACTAGTATATAGGAGAAGGAAAACTTTTCAAAATGGGTTGTGACCATGGCGGCCATTTTGAAGTCTGTCATTTGGGATCCAACTTTACGTTTTTCAATGGGAAGAGGGTCATGTGACACATCAAACTTATTGAAAATTCCACAAGAAAAACAATGGTGTGCTTGCTTTTAAGGTAAATTTATTCTTTCATGAGTTATTTACAAGTTTGTCTTTGATTACAGCCATTGACATGACGCAGAGTTTAACACGTGAGGAGCGGATAGAAATTGTGTTGATGTCTGGTGAACGCAGGTCATTGCAGCAAATTTCAATGCAAGGCACCCTATATATGTTATACCAACCCTGAGATTTAGTAATGAACAAGTGTCAGCCAGATACCATCTACTATATAATCGTCTAATTCTGTCTGTCTGTAACGGAAATCCCACGTCGCTGATTGGTCGCGGCCGGCCGCAGCCCATTCAGTGACAGGCGCAGTGTGCTGGCGCAGTCCGGAATTCTAAGGACATCTCCGGCCGCACTGACGTCAGAGGCGACGCAGCCGGGAGATAACCGGCGCAAGTCGGTACCCAGGGTCCGGAGGAGAGGAGACTGCTCCAGACCCTGGGTACCACAAACCTGTACAAAATAGAATTAAAATAAAAAATAGTGATATACTCACCTTCCAACGGCCACCGGACTCTTTCCTTCCTCTCCACGCGCCCGGCATCTTCCAGTCCCAGTAATGCTTTGCACGAAAGACCACGGATGACTTTGCGCTCTCGCGAGAGTGACGTCATCTCCAGTCCTTCGTGCTAAGCATTACTGGGAACGGAAGATGCCGGGCGCGTGGAGAGGAAGGAAAGAGTCCGTGGGCCGTCGGAAGGTGAGAATAACCTTTTTTCATTTTTTTTAATTCTTTTTTTACATTTTATCTTTGTATCTTTGACTATTGATGCTGCATAGACAGCATCAATAGTAAAAATCCACACTTGCGGACAAAAAAGAAGATTACTCCTTCTTCTCCAAAATGAAGCAAACCACAATTATATTAAAAACTTGTAACTTTATTAAACAAAATAAAGACATTTAAAATTGGCTACATATTCATTGTTTCCTGATAACATACTGCAAAAGGGGGAAAAAAAAGCAGACAATAACAATGGAGGTTCTAAACCATACGCATATCCCAAGTGTTATTTCATATAAACCTGCACCTAAGTATCATTAACCCCTTTAACCCCAAGGGTGGTTTGCACGTTCAGGACCGGGCCATTTTTTACAATTCTGGCCACTGTCCCTTTATGAGGTCATAACTCTGGAACGCTTCAATGGATCCTGGTGATTCTGACATTGTTTTCTCGTGCCATACTGTACTTCATGATAGTGGTAAAATTTCATTGATATGACTTGAGTTTATTTGTGAAAAAATCGGAAATTTGGCAAAAATTTTGAAAAATTCGCAATTTTCCAACTTTGAATTTTTATGCCCTTAAATCACAGAGATACAGCACACAAAAAACTTAATAAATAACATTTCCCACATGTTTACTTTACATCAGCACAATTTTGGAACCAAAATTTTTTTTCGTTCGGAAGTTATAAGGGTAAAAATTTGACCAGCGATTTCTAATTTTTGCAACACCATTTTATTTTTACGGACCACATCACATTTGAAATCACTTTGAGGGGTCTATATGAAAGAAAATACCCAAAAGTGACACCATTCTAAAAACTGCACCCCTCAAGGTGCTCAAAACAACATTCAAGAAGTTTATTAACCCTTCAGGTGCTTCACAGGAATTTTTTGAATATTTTAAAAAATTAACATTTAACTTTTTTTCACAAAATAATTACTTCAGGTCCAATTTTTTTTATTTTACCAAGGGTAACAGTAGAAAATGGATTACAAAAGTTATTGTGCAATTTGTCCTGAGCATGCTGATACCTGATACGTGGGGGGGAACCACTGTCTTGGCGCATGGCAGAGCTCAGAAGGGAAGGAGCGCCGTTTGACTTTTTCAATGCAAAATTGGCTGGAATTCAGATTGGACGCCATGTCACGTTTGGAGAGCCCCTGATGTGCCTAAACAGTGGAAACCCCCCACAAGTGACCCCATTTTGTAAACTTTTCTAGATATGTGGTGAGAAATTTGAAGCCCCAAGGGCTTCACAGAAGTTTGTAACGTACAGCCGTACAATTAAAAAATCATTTTTTCCACAAAAATGATCTTTTCACCCCCAATTTTTATTTTCCCAAAGGTAACAGGACCCTAAAAGTTATTGTGCAATTTGTCCTGAGTACACTGATACCCCATATGTGGGTGTAAACGACTATTTGGGTGCATGGCAGAGCTCGGAAGGGAAGCAGCGACATTTGACTTTTTTTGCCGGAATTGAGATCGAACGCCATGTCGTGTTTAAAAAGGCACTGTATAGGGCGGGTCATTATGGACGTGATGATACTAAATATGTGTACTTTTATTGTTTTGCTTTTCTTTTATTTCCAAAAAAGTCATTAATAAAACGGTACATAAAGAGTTAAAGACACACACACACACACACACACAATCACCAGCCTATGTAGGTGCATTAACAATTAACCTACATATGCTGAAACAAAACAGCGACTGTAAGAAATCTGCATGAAAAACAATATCTGTTTATTTTTCAAAAAAATTGCATGAGTTCTCACATAATTTTAATAACCATGAGAGGGTTGATGTTAATATTCTGCGAAGGAGCCAATAGCCATAAAGGTTCCCAGGCTATTAATATCAGCTCACAGCTGTTTGCTTAGCCTTTACTGGCTAGTTTACAGGGGATCCCCAGAAAAAAATTGACATGGGGTCCCCTTATAAAATCGAACCAGCAAAGGTTAGGTAAACAACTGCAGGCTGATATTAATAGCCTGGGAAGGCGCAATGGTTATTGGCACCCCCCAGGTTAAAAACATCAGCTCTCAGCTGCCCCAGAAATGGCGCATCTTACAGATGTGCCAATTCTGGCACTTAGTCTTGCTCTTCCACTTGCCCTGTAGCTGTGGCAAGTGGGGTAATGGTTGGGGGGTTGATGTCACCTTTATATTGTCAGGTGACATCAAGCTCATAGGTTGGTAATGGAGAGATGTGAATAAGACGCCCCCATTACTAACCCCATAGTGATATTTTATAATACACAGACACACAGAATAAAATCCTTTATTTGAAATAATCACACATACTCCTTTATTGAATCTAAATTTACCATACTTACTGAATGCCTAATCCCAGACGCTCTCATCTCCTGCAAACAATCAAAAAATAATAAACCAACATATAATACTATCCTGTCCGATGTAGTCCATTTAATACCAAGTGTCCCAAGGCGATATCACGTGTAGAACAGTCACATCGGAAAATGTGACTGCTCTACCAGCCTCCAGCGATACACTGACAGGAGGTAATCGCTCCTGCAGTGTATCACTGCGCTGTCCTGAAAGTTCACCGGAGTTCATCAGCTCCAGTGCTCTCACTTACGGAACTGCTGCGTGAGAATTTTCTTTCACAGCAGTGCCACAAATGATAGCACCGTATCTGATCAGCTGATGAACTCCAGTGATCTCTCACGGTGGTGCAGTAATACACTGCGGGAGCGATTACCTCCTGTCAGTGTATCACTGGCGGCCGCGTGAGATCGATGTGGGACACGTGATATTAAATGGACTACGGAGGACAGGAAGCATATGTTAGTTTATTATTTTTGATTGTTTTCAGGAGACGCATACATTGTATGTGCATATGTATGTAATTATGTTTTAATTTTTTATTTTTTACAATTGAACACAGGCGCCGGATGATGGGACTA
Organism: Dendrobates tinctorius; assembly: GCF_039654945.1. Classification (NCBI taxonomy): domain Eukaryota; kingdom Metazoa; phylum Chordata; class Amphibia; order Anura; family Dendrobatidae; genus Dendrobates; species Dendrobates tinctorius. Next base: position 51,994,037 of record NW_027361707.1, read on the forward strand.
TTCTCTCATCATCGGCTCATGCTGTCTCTGTTATATGTGACTAAAGACGGAGCTGGATGGGAGTAGTAGTCCCATCAGACGACGCCACACACGGACAGAAACACGCAGACAGACACAGACAGACGCACATATTCTCTGCTCACACACATTCTCTGTTCACACACATATTCTCCGCCCACACACTCTTCCTCCTTCTGACATAATTTCCTTTGACAATTCGCAGCGTTTTTGGCAGTAAATAAGCAGTAAATACGCAGCAAAGACGCAAACCTTTTTACACCTGCGTTTTTTATGCAGATTTGTCAATGAGTCCAAAACGCTGCAGAAACACAAAAATAATTGGCATACTGCAGAAATTGGCATACTGCTGGGACGCGTGATCCACACCAACCAAGCAGTAGGATGGCATTGCAAGAAGATGGAAGACGCCAGACCAAGAAGACCGGACCGTCCCCTAGGAGAGTAGAATAAGTTATTGTTCTTCACTTTCAGGTCGGGTTGGGGGCTTATATACAGCATTATAGAACTCTTTATGTCATCCCTGAAAGGTGGTGGTGGTAACTCATATCGGCCAAACCTGGCAACAGGTTCACTTAAATAAGTACCATAAAGGATTTTTTCTGGGGATATGGTTACGTTTTTAGTGATACTATTTGGGATAGATACATTTTTATCACTTAAAATTGCATTTTTGGGAAGGAGAATACTGTGAGTGAAAAATTGCAATTTTCATGCCAAATATGCAAATTTTTAATGTTTTTTTATTTGGTAAAGTGATTGATTTAAATCATTTAAAAAAAAACATTTTTTCCATTGTTTACTTTATTTTTTTGTCACCTTTAGGAGAATTGAACCATCAATCATTTGATCACCTCCACTATGGGAGCCTATGTGCAGGAGCACCAGCAACTGTGTCATTTAAACGCTGCTGTCAGAAATTGACAGCGGCATGTAAATGGTTAACAGCAGTGCTCTGATCCCAGCTCCAGCCATGGGTGTTAGACACAGACTCAGCTGTATGACATAGCCGGCATCAACCGCATGTGGAAAGAGCTCAGCTCCTCAACCCTCTTTACACACAAGCACCTGAACAATCACATCCATGTACCTGATATTGCGGTAAGGGGTTCAGTGTCACCTACTTTTTCCCATCACCATATTCTAAGACTCAAACTTTATATTTTTCTGTTGTAAAGACTTGTTTTAGTTGCAGAAAGAGCTTTAATTTCTATTAGTACTATTCTGAGGTACACATGACTTTTTCATTGCTTTATTTTCCATTTTAAACTGTACTGTAAATATGTTTGCGCTATATAAATAACTATAAATATTAATATTAGAACACAGAGAAGCAGGATGGAGACGTTAATTAAGCGTCATTGATGCTCACCATCTTGGTGGATTCCTCAAAGTTTTGGAGGATGGTACATATGTCTGAAATCCATGTCCACTCCTGAGATCTTATGTGTGACGTTAGAACTGAATAGTCAATACCGACGGCCTTGTTGATGCTGTTAGTCACCAACTGCTCTCTTCTGCTTACAAATCCTTTGAACAATGATGTTAAGCACAAGGGCCAAGCATGGCACGTCTGTGTGCTCGCCTCAACACAGAGCAGGCACCAGGTTCCAGCCATTGTCACAGACAACCATGCCTGGCTGTAGGTTCAGCGGTGTCAGCCACAGATCGGTATGCTCTTTCAGAGCTGTACACAACTCTTCAGCATTGTGCGGTTTGGCACCTAAGCATGTTAGCTTCAGAACAGCCTGTTGCCGCTTGGATGAGGCAGTGCTGCAGTGCTTCCAACTTGTGACTGATGTGCTACTTTTGGAGATGGAGCCTGAAGAGGAGGCGAAGGAGGAGGAGGTGCAGGAGCTGTAGACTGTGATTGACGTACGTCATGCAATACTCAGAGTTGGGAGGATGTTCACCATCCCAAGGTTGGACTGGGTCCTGGTTTCCACTATGTTAACCCAGTGTGCCATTAGTGAGATGTACCGTCCCTGACCACAAGCACTTGTCCACATGTTTGTGGTTAGGTGGACTTTTCCAGAAACAGCATTGAGGAGGGCATGGGAAATGTTGTGGGACACATGCCTGTGTAATGTTGGGATGGCACACCAGGACAAATAGTCCCGCATGTTCAGGGCCTCGGGGTGATCCTCGACTGTGCCCTCTCTTTCAAGCTACATATCCAATACCTTCCTGTCCACTAGAACTCAAAACCATTTCTAGGATCCGTACATTCCAAGAAACTGCAAAAAATGTTTTTACACACCCTCATGATCTCCCACCTCGACTATTGAAACCTTCTACTCGCTGGCCTCCCCTCTAGCACTCTTGCACCACTCCAATCTATCCTAAACTCTGCTGTCTGAGTAATCCAACAGTTATTCCCCAGCCTCTCCTCTCTGCCAGGCCCTTCACTGCCTTCCTATTGCCCAGAGGCTACAGTTCAAAACCCTAACTATGATATACAAAGCCTTCCACAACCTGTCTCATCCTTATATCTGTGACATGGTCGCCCAATGTCCGACTTCTACGATAACCCAGTGTGCCGTCAGCGAGATGTACTGTCCCTGCCCACAAGCACTTGTCCACGTGTCCGTGGTTAGGTGCACTTTCCCTGTAACAGCATTGTTGAGGACCCGGGTAATGTTGTGGGACACGTACTTGCTTGTGTAATGTTGTGATGGCAGTACCTTGTTACAGTCTCCGCCATCAGGTTGCGGAAAGCTTCCGACTCCACGCGATCCTAAAATGCAACATTTCGAGCACAAGCAGACGAGAAATGTGTGAATTTAGTACTGTGGCGTTGGCTGCGTATTTCCGCTTGCGTTCGAAGAACTGGGGTATGGACAACTGAATGCTGCATTGGGGCAAGGATGTGGACGTGCTTTTTAATGTTGCTAGTTGAGTTTGGGTGCAACTACAGATGCAGGGCAGAAGGCATCTTTGCATGCACCATGGACAGGGGATTGCCTTGCACACACAACAGCGGAAGAAGCAGTGGTATCACCCGCAGAGACTGTTCATGGAGCCTGGTGTTCAACCAACAAAGTCGGGTGCTTTGCTGTCATGTGCCTGACCATGCTGCTGGTGGTTAGGCTGGTAGTTTTGCTACCCCTGCTGATACGGGCATGGCCGGTGGTGCAACTGGCCTTTTTGGAGTTATCGGCAGTCTTTAAAAAAACAACCAGACTGTTAGGGGGACATTCAGTGTCTCCCTCTCCCACTCCACCTCCTCACCTCAACCTCTGTCTTTCGGTGTTCCCCAAGGCTCAGTTCTAGGACCCCTGCTCTTCTCCATCTACACCTTCGGCCTGGGACAGCTGATATAAAAGCACGGTTTGCAATATCATCACTACGCCGATAACACGCAGATCTACCTATCTGTACTTGACATCACCTCCTTACTGACCAAAATCACGTCTTCTTGCTATTTCAGCATTCTTTTCTGCTCGCTTTCAAAAAGTGGACATGGACAAAACACAGTACATCATCTTTGAACCATTTCCCGCTGAGTAGACATGAGAGCTGTGTATGCATCATTCGGTACCACTTTAGTAAGAGGGAAAGTGTGCCCAAGAGAAAATGATTTTCCAAACATTCACGGCCTTTTTTCACATTTTTTGCAGGTGTGATCTTCATCTTAGTGTGGATGTGGTAAATTTCAAAGTCGTCATCAATACCATTATCGTCCATGTCTTGTAAAGAGGAAATCTGGTGTTTCCCAGGGTCGTGGTTACCTACGTTTTGTGGCATTCCTTTAATAGTGTTCGTTACACTAGAACAAATAATTTTTGACTGTGACATTTGGATATTATTGGTAATATGTATGGGTGAAGATGAAGAAGTTAGTATTTCACGAGCATCCATCAGTTTGTTTTGTTTTCCTCCAACACTGATCTGCTTTCTCTAATTCAGCATCTCATGAACATGTTGCACTTTGCCCTTTATACAGACACATGCGTCTTTGGCAACATATTTTTGCTGGGCATTTTTTAGGCCGAGTCTCACACGTGCATCTGTTACACCGATCTTCTAACGGGCATGAAACACATTCTGGTAATTGGTGGTGGCTAAACGACGAATCATTGTAGGCTGTATCCTGGATCTCATACCTCCCATAGCCACCGCTGTTATTATTCATGTACGTTCCCATTCCTGTCATCACCATGCCCCTTTTCTTGAAAACTTCATCCAACGATTCATCCGCCATATTTTGGTGTTTATGATGCCCCTAAAAAAAAATACACACTATGTTGATATGTACTCCCAGGGGGAAATGTTTGTCAGCCTATACACTTAGTGTATGGGCATTCCATGGATAGATGAAACGTTCCTTTCTAATGTGATTTTTTTTTAATGAAACCGTCCTCCACATTTCTTCCAAGGGGGATTGTGGTGCGTGCAAATTAGGGCCAGGCCTTACATTCACATAAAGGACAAACTTTATGGTAATAAAAAATAAAATAATGGAAAGTTTTGTTTCTTGTGGCCATCCAGTACCTGGTTTCAAAGGCTTATTGTGGTACATATGACTTGGTAGCAGGGCAGGCCTTGCAGTCAATGCATAAGAATACAGAATAGGAGTGCAAAATGAATAAAGTGAAGTGGATTTTCCTGTACCCATCCAGTATGTGGGTTCAAAGGCTTATTGGGGTGCATATGACTTGGTAGCAGGACAGGCCTTGCAGTCAATCCATAAGAAAACAGAATGGGAGTACAAAATGAATAATGTTAAGTGGATTATCCTTTGGCCATCCAGTACATGGCTTCAAAAGCTTATTGGGGTGCATGTAACTTTGGGGCAGGCCTTGGATTCATTGCAACATTTTTTCCTATAACTTTCATGAAAGGGTGCGTCGTAATTCTTGGCAGCCCATCCACTCACTGCATAGGCAATAACAGCATAGGAGACTCACTGTTTATTAATAGCCCTTTAAGAAGATTAATGCTGTCTGATGCCCCTGTAAACATAGGCTCTCTGACTTTAAGAGTCCCTCCTTCATAAATGAAACAAGATGTGTCTCCTTATGTGTCACACACCACATGGCCAGCTAGGGTTGTTACATGTTACAATAACTTTTCCCAGTGAATGCATTTGTATTGTTTGAAAGCAAAGCTAAAGTTGCAAAATGTCTAAAAAACGCTGTGTGTGAACATAGCCCAAGTGGTGGAGGAACATTTTTGTTTTGGGTTAATTATTTTGGCTTAGATAAAAGTTATTAACCTGGAAAAAATGTTTCTTAACATATTTCCCAGCAAAATCCATTTTTGTTTAGTTTTTGTAAGTTTTTTGGTGCGCCTGTAAAAAGGGCGTGAAACTCTGACAACATTGCTTAGAGCTGTGAACTAGGATTCAGAAATGCTTCCAGGGGCGATCCCCATGATGTCTCCGTGTCATTTGATCAGTGCTTCCATCATTTTCTAACGTTTATAGACCTTGAAAGCCCCCCCGGGGAAGGAATGCGGTAAAAATGCTCTTGTCTCCCATAAACTTACATTGAGCTCGTTGTTCTGTCCGAGTACCCAAGTATTCCAATTTGCTCGACTCGAGCAACGAGCACCCGAGCATTTTAGTGCTCGCTCATCCCTAATCAGGGGGTCTCCAAACACAACATGGCACCACCATTGAGTCCAGACAATTTTGTGTTCAAAAAGTCAAACACCCTGCCATGCATCCAAACAGTGGCTTTTCCCCACATATGCGGTATTGGCGTACTCAGGAGAAATTGCAAAACAAATTTTGTGGGCCATTTTCTCCTCATACCCTTGTGAAAATAAAAAAAATGTTTCCAAAGTAATTTTTTTGTGATAACAGTAAAATATTCATTTTTTCCTTCCACATTGTTTTAGTTCTCATGAAGGGTTAAAAAACTTAATGAATGTGGTTTTGCACACCTTGAAGGGTGCAGTTTTTAGAATGGTGTCACTTTTGGGCATTTTCTATTATATTGACCCCCCAAACTCATTTCAAATGTGAGGTGTTTCCTAAAAAAATTGTTTTGTAAGTTTTGTTGGAAAAATAAGAAATCGCTGGTCAACGTTTAACCATTATATTATCCTAACAAAAAAATTATGTTTCCAAAATTGTGCTGATGTAAAGTAGACATGTGGGAAATGTTATATATGAAATATTTTGTGTGATATCACTCTCTGATGTAAGTGTACAAAAATTAAAAGTTTGAAAATTGCAAAATTTTCAACATTTTTACCAAAGTTCTGTTTTTTTCATAAAACACGCAAGTTATAGCGAACAAATTTTACCACTGACATGAAGTACAAAATGTCACGAAAAAACAATCTCAGAATTAGTGGGATATGTTAAAGCAATCCAAAGCTAAAACCTCATAAAGTGACAGTGGTCAGAATTGTAAAAATTGGCTGTCACTAAAGGGTTAAAAAAATCTAACAGGTCTGGTAGAGCCAGAATTCTTGCTGGCTGGTGGGTGATCAAATACTTATGTCATGCAATAAAATGCAATTTAATTATTTAAAAATCATATAATGTGATTTTTTTTATTTTTAGATTCTGTCTCTCACAGTTGAACTGTACCGATGATAAAAATTACAGATCTCTCCATTCTTTGTGGGCGGGAAAACTTGCAAAGTTGTCAGTGTGTCAAACAGTTATTTTCCCCACTGTATTTGTGCAGAGCCGATCCTTGAAGATTCTATCACAAGATTCCGTGATGACATCACTGATGATGCTCGGCCATTATGAGATCACTGGTGATTCTTGGACATTATGACATCACAACTCAGTCACTACTTCTAGAATGTACACTGGGTCACCGCTGCCATTCTTGGTTCTATAGTGACTGAGAGCATTTGCAATTTTTCACTATGGCTGAATTACTTTTACAGAATTTTCAGGTGCAAGCACTGCGGGAGATTGTTATCAATAATCGCCCTGGCATTGTGCTTCCACCATCTGATGGCATCCTCGGCTTCACTCACCGGCTGGTGGTGCAGCTAGCAATGGATTGCCTGACTAAACATCAAATAGATGAACTAACGTCAGAGTATCTGACGGATTTACATCACAACATCAGGACATTACTACACCAGGTAAGTGGCGGATGCTCCGCACAAAACTTCTCCATAATCACAGATGATAATGGTGGGAGAGAAGCTTCTTCCTTCCTCCAATATAAAACACGACGAGTCCCCAGATATGGAGTCATTGTATCTGCAGAGAGGAGCAGATGTCACATACAATGGCCGCCTCCATTGTGTCTTTTCTCATCTCACACTTTTCCTTTTTGTTTCTTTTCTTCTTTATAGGCTGAAAAAAGATCTCAAATTGAAGATTTGGCTTTTATTAAAGATCTGGCCGAAAAAATCCTGTGTGTACTAGAACGTCCGGCCCGCTCGTCGGAACGCCCGGTAAGGAGCCATCATCTTCTCTATCACACGTCCTTGTTGTGTGATCTTCTCCAGATCACCAGTCAGAGATCAGAAGATCTGGTGTTAGATCTTACTGGCCTCCCTGTCAGTCCCCGGCAGGCACAGGAGGTTTTATGGCCCCTGTCTGTGCTGCTCCCTCCTCTGTGAGGACAGTCTGTATTCTGCTGATGTAGTCACAGCTCAGTGGGGGAAGTCTGTATTTTCTCTTCTTTCTCGCTCTATCAGAGTCTTCCTACTTGTAAATGCTGCAGCTGAGATAATAGACGTCATTACTGAAATGTTGTGCATACAAGTCCCTTATACAGTAAATTAATGTGGGCATGTGGAGATATGGGGGATGTCTGTGTATCACCAGATCATGGGGTGTGAGATATAGGGGATGTCTGTGTATCACCAGGTCATGAGGTGTGAAATATAGGGGATGTCTGTGTATCATCAGATCATGGGGTGTGAGATATAGGGGATGTCTGTGTATCACCAGGTCATGGGGTGTGCGATATAGGGGATGTCTATGTATCACCAGATCATGGAGTGTGAAATATAGGGGATGTCTGTGTATCACCAGATCATGGGGTGTGAGATATAGGGGATGTCTGTGTATCACCAGATCATGGGGTGTGAGATATAGGGGGTGTCTGTGTATCACCAGATCATGGGGTGTGAGATATAGGGGATGTCTGTGTATCACCAGATCATGGAGTGTGAGATATAGGGGATGTCTGTGTATCACCAGATCATGGGGTGTGAGATATAGGGGGTGTCTGTGTATCACCAGATCATGGGGTGTGAGATATAGGGGATGTCTGTGTATCACCAGATCATGGGGTGTGAGATATAGGGGGTGTCTGTGTATCACCAGATCATGGGGTGTGACATATAGGGGGTGTCTGTGTATCACCAGATCATGGGGTGTGAGATATAGGGGGTGCCTGTGTATCACCAGATCATGGGGTGTGAGATATAGGGGATGTCTGTGTATCACCAGATCATGGGGTGTGAGATATAGGGGATGTCTGTGTATCACCAGGTCATGGGGTGTGAGATATAGGGGATGTCTGTGTATCACCAGGTCATGGAGTGTGAGATATAGGTGATGTCTGTGTATCACCAGATCGTGGAGTGTGAGATATAGGGGATGTCTGTGTATCACCAGATCATGGAGTGTGAGATATAGGGGATGTCTGTGTATCACCAGATCATGGGGTGTGAGATATAGGGGATGTCTGTTTATCACCAGATCATGGAGTGTGAGATATAGGGGATGTCTGTGTATCACCAGATCATGGGGTGTGTGATATAGGTGATGTCTGTGTATCACCAGATCATGGGGTGTGAGATATAGGGGATGTCTGTTTATCACCAGATCATGGAGTGTGAGATATAGGGGATGTCTGAGTATCACCAGATCATAGGGTGTGAGATATAGGTGATGTCTGTGTATCACCAGATCATGGGGTGTGAGATATAGGGGATGTCTGTGTATCACCAGTTCATGGGGTGTGAGTGACCCGTCCTGTACTATCCCCCATAAAATGTCTATGACCCTATGGTGTTAGATAATAGCATTTATATTAAATGGAATTTGTCACCTGGTTTATGCTATGCTTATCCAGCATTACAATAAAACTGGTATATATTACATCCGTGTCTGTGGAGCGTCCGACTTGTATCGTTCTCTACATCAGATCAGTGTAAATCAGCTGGGAAATAATAGAGGAGAAGTTTTTACATCCTGAGATGTTTCTCTGCAGCTTCTATATCTTAGTATTATTTCTTATTCTTTTTTAGGACTTGATCAGATCATTGATCCCGGCAGGAGAGCCGTGTATGAGCGACTACGAGACGTCTAAACTGATCAGCAGCGGAGCTTTTGGGTGAGATTTCTGTTCCCATAATCCCCATTTCTCAGTGTTCCCCATGACAATGCTGCTGCCTCTGTGCTCTGCCAGTCAGTGTTATCATAGGGAAACGATCAGAGTCCACATCACTGTCCACATCTCAATGTCACTATTCAGCTCAGTTATATACAGCTGAGTGACCAGATCTGTAACAAATCAGTCAGTAAGGAAAGGGAACATATAGTAAAATATATGTAAATCAACAGCCGCGGAGACACCATCACATGTTTCTCAACGCAAGCAATGACTAGCCAGGTCTTTCACCGGGAAGGAACAACCACAGGAAGGGCAGTCTCCAATGAAGGAAACCACCTATGCCAAAACATGGTATCTATCCACAGACAGCTGTTTCGGGGTATTGCCCCTCATCAGTGTGGAGTAGAAAACTGGCTAGTAGGAGCAATGCCCAGTAAAAGACTGCGAAAAGGAGGATGAGTGACCTCATGGAGATCAACATCCGACACTGTGGAGACACCATCACATGTTTCTCAACGCAGTGATTCTAGAACAATGCCCCCATCCCTTATGGGAAATATGCAAAAACATGTAAATCAACAGCCGCGGAGACACCATCACATGTTTCTCAACGCAAGCAATGACTAGCCAGGTCTTTCACCTGGAAGGAACAACCACGGGAAGGGCAGTCTCCAATGAAGGAAACCACCTATGCCAAAACATGGTATCCATCCACAGACAGCTGTTTTGGGGTATTGCCCCTCATCAGTGTGGAGTAGGAAACTGGCTAGTAGGAGCAATGCCTAGTAAAAGACTGCGAAAAGGAGTATGAGTGACCTCATGGAGATCAACATCCGACACTGCGGAGACACCATCACATGTTTCTCAATGCAGTGATTCTAGAACAATGCCCCCATCCCTTATGGGAAATATGCAAAAACATGTAAATCAACAGCCGCGGAGACACCATCACGTTTCTCAACGCAAGCAATGACTTGCCAGGTCTTTCACCGGGAAGGAACAACCACGGGAAGGGCAGTCTCCAATGAAGGAAACCACCTATGCCAAAACATGGTATCCATCCACAGGCAGTTGTTTCTGGGTATTGCCCCTCATCAGTGTGGAGTAGGAAACTGGCTAGTAGGAGCAATGCCTAGTAAAAGACTGCGAAAAGGAGGATGAGTGACCTCATGGAGATCAACATCCGACACTGCGGAGACACCATCACATGTTTCTCAACGCAGTGATTCTAGAGCAATGCCCCCATCCCTTATGGGAAATATGCAAAAACATGTAAATCAACAGCCGCGGAGACACCATCACATGTTTCTCAATGCAAGCAATGATTAGCCAGGTCTTTGGCATAGGTGGTTTCCTTCATTGGAGACTGCCCTTCCCGTGGTTGTTCCTTCCCGGTGAAAGACCTGGCTAGTCATTGCTTGCGTTGAGAAACATGTGATGGTGTCTCCGCGGCTGTTGATTTACATGTTTTTGCATATTTCCCATAAGGGATGGGGGCATTGCTCTAGAATCACTGCATTGAGAAACATGTGATGGTGTCTCCGCAGTGTTGGATGTTGATCTCCATGAGGTCACTCATCCTCCTTTTCATAGTAAAATATATTACACTCCTCGGTCCTAGACCTCATCTGCTCTTATGCTGCCGCCTCCATCACTGCTTCCCCGTCCTCTGCACCGATCTTCGGATTTTTCGAGGCCTCATTATGGAGCTGATAATAGTGATTGGCTGCACAAGGTCACGTGAAGGGTGGCATGATGCTGACGCCAATGACATCTGCACCCCACCCTCCACCATGACTATGTGAGTCTGATCACGGGTCTCAGCAGCAGAAGTGAGAACAACCTAAGACTGGCACAGAGGACGGAGGACTGCAGTGATGGACGGGGAAGGACGAGGACAAGTGGGTTATTGTGTTTAATTATATTATAACTTCTTCCCTCACTTCCATTTATTCTGCCTTGGGCTGTGGAGAAAGCCTAAAAACCATCCTGCTACGGCAATTGGAGCATTTTCAATTTAGACCAATTTATGTTTGGACTGAATCGTATGTACTGGTCGGTTATAGCGAATCTGCCCAACATGAATTTCAGTAGACTCTCTCTATAATGTGACCTGGATGAGGGTCCGGCAGACGTGGCATTGGACAGACCTCCCATAGGTGATCTATGTAGAGTTCTTTTACGTATTTCTAGATGTGGATTTCTAGTGATGGCCGGACTGCTGGTATCAAACATTACTACAAAAGATCATGTAATGACTTGTACATACAGACTGTTAATAAGGGTTCATTATAAACCATGGATTCTCCTTCTCTCCAGGGCCGTCTACTTAGTGCACCATAAAGAATCACAACAGATCTTCGCTATGAAGAAAATGGCCAAGCGCAACCTGGATACTCCACAGAAAGTGGAAAGGGCCTTTATGGAAAGAGACATCCTAACATTCGCAGATTGTCCCTTTGTGGTCTCCATGCTCTGCTCCTTCCCCACTAAATCTCACCTGTGTATGGTCATGGAGTATGTAGGAGGTAGGACACGTACATTGAATTATATTCAGCCCATGTCTGCTGACATTTTGTCACCTCTCATATTATTAGGACTTGTCCCCGTGGACGGTTACATCCCACACAGCATTTACTATAGGATATCTAGATGCTCAGAAAGTCATTGATCTGTGTGATCTCCCTGTATGTCCTCACAGAGAACGTCAGTATCTCCAGCTGTAGATGATACGTGACATCACTTTATGTCATTAGTTACATAGATAACATTTCACCATGACTTCAGACTAATTCATTTGTGCAGTATACAGTACATTATATCTTTATATATTGTCTCCTGCCCCAACGTCTCCGCTCACTTCTCATCACACATCATGGTGATCTGCTGTATAAACCCCTCACCAGTCATATTTCCTTTCTTCTATAGGTGGAGACTGTAGGACCCTTCTAAACACATGTGGTCCTTTCCCTGTCCCGTTGGCCCGCTTGTACTTTGCAGAAGCTGTCCTTGCTGTGGAATATCTGCATAGTTACGGTGTGGTGCACAGAGACCTGAAGCCGGATAAGTAAGTGAATACCTGTAGTATAACAAAGAGAGGAAAGTTATCCTTTATTATCTTACGGTCTATGAAGCTAAAATCATCTTCTGTTTCACAGCCTCCTGATAACATCTGATGGACATATTAAAGTTACCGACTTTGGACTTTCCAAATTTGGTGTTATGATACCACACACCAACGTCTACAAACAATCAGCAGAGGACATCTCCACAGAGTTCCTGGACGAGGAGGTCAGCATTACCTACGGGAACTTTGCTTGTTCTGCACAAATCTCATAACTCTATTTTCTCTTCCCCACGTTCTTCATTTTTAGAGAGCTTATTCACTGATATTTTATCTTCTGTCTTTCTGTTTTTATGTGAAGAACTTGTCATAATAATTGTTTCATTGATTCTCATCTCTATCTTCTGTTGGTTTCTAGTTCTGTGGCACCCCGCGTTACATAGCCCCTGAGATCATCCTGGACAATGGCTATGGAAGACCTGTTGACTGGTGGGCAATGGGCATCTTATTATATGAATTTCTCATGGGATATACACCATTTGATGGGAATTCCAGTACTGAGATTTATGACAATGTGATCAATGGTAAGTAGAATAATCTGATCATTGCTTTGGTTTAGTAACTTCCTTTGCTTTATCTTACAGTCCAGTAAAGAGGTTTTATGTTCTGTAATTTTCTATATAACAGGAGATATAATATGGGATCCTCAATGCACTCCTCCACCCGATGCTCAGGACCTCATCACTCAGCTGCTCAGAAAAGATCCTGTGGATAGACTTGGGACAGGTAACGGATATAATATTAATATTCCCTTATTACACCGAGGACATATCACTCATGTCCATGAGGATCTGCTCTTCTCTATCAGCTTCTCCATTTATAGTTCTCCGTACTAAGATTTTCAGTCTATTTCCCACATGTCTGCTCGGTTACGTAATTAGTTCAGATTAAGATAAACTGTTCAGATATCGTTACATAGTTACAAAGGCTGAAAAAAGACCTTGGTCCATCAAGTTCTCCTTTTCTCCACCAATTATTCATTTTGACACTAAATTACCCACAATCTTATATGCATTGAGGAAATCTTCCAGCTCTATTTTAAAAGCTGTTATAGTGTCTGCCATTACTACCTCTTGTGGTTGGCATTCCACATTCTGACCGCTCTAACTGTAAGGAACCCTTTCCTATTTAGCTGTCAGAATCGCCTTTCTTCCACCCTTAATGAGAGCTCCCTGGTCCTTAGTATGGCCCTTGGAAGGAATAAGACATGCTCCAGTCTTCAGTACTGACCACACATATATTTATACATATAAATGAGATGTCCTCTGAGGAATCTTTTTTCCTGAGGAAAACAAGCCCAACTTTTCCAACCTCTCATCATATGAGAGGCCTTCCATCCCTTGTAATAAACTAGTTGCTGCATTTGAATTGCCTCTAATTTCTGAATATCCTTTTTTAAATGTGGAGCCCAAAGCTGGATCCCATAGTCTAGATGTGGCCTCACAAGTGATTTATAGAGGGGTAACAATACATTGGGACCGCTGGATTTTATCTCTCTTTTTATACATCCTAAAATCTTTGCTTTTGCGGCTGCTGCTTGACATTGAGTATTGCTGCTCAGCTTACTTGTAACCAGAATACCCAAGTCCTTCTCCTTTTCTGTAGTCCAAAGTATTCTCCTATTTAATGTCCTTGTAGCAATAGGTTTACTCCGTCCTAGCTGCATTACTCTACATTTTACATTAAACCTTATTTGCCAAGTGCTTACTCATTCAGACGTCTTATCCAGATCGTTTTACAAAATTGTAATTCAAGGCCAGATTTTAGTATCCTACATAGTTTGATGTCATATCCCAAACAAAAATCATCACGGAAGGTGCCGTGAGGAGCAAGAAGTAAAAAGCAATGATATTGATAAAAAATGTAAATTTTTATTGATTATAGATTAAAAATAACATAAATTATATTAAAAAGACAGGACTAATGGTCTCCAACATGGGGGGTAGGAAAAAACCAGCAAAGGATTTATAGTGTCTTCCACAGTGTGCAAACAGCTATTTCAAATATATACCAAAATTAAAAAGAATCAGAAGAAATCCCTCCAAAGACAGAAGAGAGCAAAGTATTTAAGGCCTATGTTCCAACAGCAGTTGCAAAGAACTTGCCAAAAAATGGGTGCTGTAAGCACTACAAAAAGAAAAAAAAAAAAAAAAAAAAAAAAAAAGGGCCTAGTATGAGGAATTGCTAGGGAGGGAAATAAAAGGCCGGAATTATATCCTGGAAAGGGGCACAGCATAAATTAATGACCTGGATGAAACCAGTGCAATAATAGTGATAGGATTTTACCTATCGCTGACCACTGAGAAATGAGGCCGATGAAATGGCTGAAAGCTGGTGAACCTAGTTCCCCACCGCCGCCCGACAGCACTGTTTCGCATGAGTTGCTTCTTCCCGGGGCGTTCTTTGCTTTTCACTTCTTGCTCCTCACGGCACCTTCCGTGATGATTTTTGTTTGGGATATGTTTATCGAAGTGACTGTTGCCTTTTTGACTTAGGATCATGGGTATAACATAGTTTGATGTCATAAGTAAGAAATAAGACTGACACTTTACTCTCAATCCCATCAAAAAGGTCATTAATAAAGAGGTTAAAAAGAATCAGTCCTAGTATAGATCCCTGCGGTGCCACACTGCTCCAACACAGATCCCTGTGGTCCCCATTGTTCCCAGTACAGATCCCTGCAGTACCCCACTGCTCCCAGTACAGATCCCTGTGGTACCCCACTGCTCCCAGTACAGATCCCTGCAGTACCCCACTGCTCCCAGTACAGATCCCTGTGGTACCCCACTGCTCCCAGTACAGATCCCTGCGGTCTCCACTGCTCCCAGTACAGATCCCTGTGGTCCCCACTGCTCCCAGTACAGATCCCTGCGGTCCCCACTGCTCCCAGCACAGATCCTTGTGGTCCCCACTGCTCCCAGTACAGATCCCTGCGGTACCCCACTGCTCCCAGTACAGATCCCTGCGGTCCCCACTGCTCCCAGCACAGATCCTTGTGGTCCCCACTGCACCCAGTACAGATCTCTGCGGTACCCCACTGCTCCCCGTACATATCCCTGTGGTCCCCACTGCTCCCAGTACAGATCCCTGTGGTCCCCACTGCTCCCAGTACAGATACCTGCCGGTCCCCACTGCTCCCAGTACAGATACCTGCCGGACCCCACTGCTCCCGGTACAGATCCCTGCGGTACCCCACTGCTCCCCGTACATATCCCTGTGGTCCCCACTGCTCCCAATACAGATCCCTGTGGTCCCCACTGCTAACTATATTCCATTTACAGAATGTACCATTTATGACGACTCTTTGTTTCCTGTCATTTAGCCAATTCCTTACCCATATGCATATAGTTTCCCCCAGTCCCTGCTTATGGAGCTTCAGTATAAGGCTATTATGTGGTACAGTATCAAACACCTTTGCAAAATCCAGATAAATCACATCAGCTGCAATACCGACATCCAGATTTGCACTTACCTTCTCATAGACACCCAACATGTTAGTTAGACACAACCTATCTTTAATGAATCCATGCTGTTATCAGTTATTATATTATTATCTACAATATATTTCTAAGGTCATCTCTTATAATGCCCTCATAAATTTTGCACACTACTGATATCAGTCTTACCTTTCTTAAATATCGATACTACATCAGCCATCCCCCAATCCTGTGGCACCACCCCAGTTACAAGAGAGGCTAAGAATATAAGATACAGTGGTCTGTCAAATACTGAGCTCAATTCCCTCAGGATCCGTGGATCAATGCCAGGGGATTTGTCAATGTTTAATTTGCTCAGATGCAGACATACTTCTTCTTGTGTTATTTCCGGTGGTGATCTTTGATTTTTGCGTTGCTGAATGATCCCTGGAACAGTTAGTTCATTGGTGATCACGGATGAAAAGTGTCTGTTTAATATCTCAGCCTTTTCTTTGTGCTCTATTATTATCTTGTTATTATTGTCTTTTAAGGGACCTATACCATATTTTTTTTTTCCTTTTTAGCATTGATATATTTATAACATTTTAGAGGATTTATTCTAATGTTACTGGCAATTTGATTCTCTGTGGATAAGTTTGCCAGCTTGATTTCTTTTTAACATTTCTTTCTTAGATCTTTATGCTCCTGAAATGGTATTTCAGTATTCTCAGCTTTAAAGATTTTGAATGCCCTTAGTTTTAGTCTGATTAAACTTTGTATTGTCTTATTTATTACAATGTCCCCATCACTTTTGTTTTTCTTTATCCAGGAGGCGCATTTGAGATCAAGGGTCATGCATTCCTTAGAGATTTAGACTTTGATAACCTTCTAAGTCAGAAGCCGGTGTACGTTCCTCAGCTTGCATCAGATGTGGACACCAGTTTATTTATCAGTAAGTAGAAAAGACGTCATCTAGACTTAAGGCCCCGTCTCACACAGTGAGATCACAGCGAGATCTCTAATGCGTCACCGATTTTGTGTCGCAACAGCGATCCCGCCTGCGATCTCGCTACATACGACACGCAGCAGTGACCGGCCCCCCTGCTGGATATCGCTGATCGTGCAGGAATGTCCTGGGCCATTTTTTCGTCGTCGGCGTCCTGCTGGCAAGCATGCATCTCTGCGTTTGATCGCTGGATCGTTGCTGCGTCGCTGAAGAGATCTTCCTGTTTGGCAGCTTACTAGCGATCACTTAGCGACGCACCAGCGATCCCTACCAGGTCGTATCGTTGTCGGGATCGCTGGTGCGTCGCTAAGTGAAACGGGACCCTTAATGTCTGCTTGTCTCATCTTCCATATTATGTGATAATCGGCTCCCATTAATATTAATGAAAAATGGTGGCTGTGTTATACTGACAACCTCTAATAACACTTCATTGTCTATGTCTTATAGACCATTATAATGTGAAAAAACATCTGGTCTCAGAGGATGAGAAGAGCACAAGTGAGGACAATGAGTTGTTGAACTTCCAAAATTTTACATCATCATCGGAAAGACTTTCTAAAGTAAGTATGCGATTAATAAATCCAAATTATGCACAAAAAGACCCTTAAAAGTAAACATAAAATGATTTCATATCTTGTTGCTTCCGCATGTAGCTCTGTACCACCACTAACGGGACGATGAACGATGAGGATCCCAAGTCACCTCCAGAGTGTACCCCAACATCCAGCACTGACAGCTCAGAAATGTGAGTAGATTATGGGGTCATTACTGGGAGCTCCAGGCTGATATACGTGCACAACACTAAATATAGGACAGAAATACCATAATATCATATGCAGCATCCATGGTTAGTGGTCTTTGTGCTTTTAGCTTCAGAAACCGCTGTTGATAACAGCCCATGATTGTGGCCAGTCATGCATTTTTAGTAATACCCACATTGTAGGAGAGATGTAGTATTACATGCCAGACATTCTTGGTAGTTGTTTTCCTCTCCGCTCTATAAAAGTTAGTTTTGAGCATTAGACCTTCCCAACTATGGCAGTCATATGTCCTATTAGGCCTTATAGTCGGTGTTCTTATAGTGAGACAACCCCTTTTATACTGTTTCCTTGTGATTTATGTGTTTTTCTTCTTCCAAACAGGCAGAAAGAATCTGTCCCCGTATCTGATAGAGACGACGCTATTAGCATCTTACCATCCTCGTCCTCACTATCAGGTATGTCCATGTCTCCAGCATCAACAATGTGAATGTTGACTTCAAGGCTCAAATACTTCCACATGGTTTTCCTGTAATAGGTCTCCTATGTTATTCATGATTCATGGATCACAATTATGTTGTCCATGGGCCCATACTGTATCTCTAATTCACTAATTTTGCACAGGAGCTTTTTTCATGGATTCTGTGAGATACGCTGCAGCGTCCAATGACCTACATCATCATAAGGAGACATCGTCTCCTACAATAGAATATCGCTCATCAGTGATGCACCACATGGCGGCACACAGGGCGCTTACTGCTCTATATCAGTGACACATCTAATGCCCCTCAGATGGGATTATGCACATTATATAGGATTTATTCTGTCCTATTATGATATAATACCAGATTATCAGGACTATAAGAGACAGGACTAGAACAATCCTACTAGATACAGGAGACAAAGCAGATCCCATTAGGATATGTCGTTAATGAGGCTTTTTTTTTACTTTCTAATCAGAATGTCCAGCTCAGACGGAAAGAATATCTGCAATAAATTTCATTAAAGAGGAAGAAAAATCAGAAACTGGAGAAAAGGGGAAAAAGAAACTAGGTAAGTGTGAGAATCAGCTCCATGTTGTGTGATGTCATTGAGAATCACTCGTGGGGAGCAGATGTCATCTGTCAGTGATGGGATTATCACATGTATGATGGCTGACAATGATCCCTGACCTCTGTGTGATAGTATTCCTCTGCCGTCCAGCCAGTGACCGCACAGTAGTATCATGTCATATGGAGTCCCATCACTTACATTATATTTACTTCTCTTCTCATAGGATCCATCTTCCGCCGAATATTATCATCCTGCCGGCGTGGATTATCCAGGGCTGCGCAAGTATTTGCTTGTTGTTACTGCTGCCCTAGAACCATCTGAAAGACAGGAAACCTAAGCATCCAGCGCCCTGAAGTCCAGCAGATCCACCATCACTGCTGTACCATCATTGCTGGACCTGTTTAGAAGCGGGACTAACTCCTAGCCGCGGTCTACGGACCAAACATTGGGCATGGGCAGGGCCTTGGGGGCAGATCCCAAGTGCGCTCAACCATGTGAATTAGCTTACGCTCAGGAACATTGAGGGATAGCGCTATCACATAGCTCTACCCGTTCATTTCCATTAGGAATAGAGCTATGAGAGATAACATTTTGTTATCTGATGAAATTCAGTACATATACAGATACTGGCCAGTGGCCTCACCTTATACTACAAACACTTATTACCTATTGTGCACCTTCCAACCGCATGACTAGCAAGAATTCAACTGTGACCTCCATTTCTGTTTTAAAATATATTCCCTCACCCCCATGTTCCCCATTATATTGACACTGAATCCCACATTTGCAGACATTAGAATATATAATGTGGAGAATGACGATTTGAGCAGTAGCTGCCTTTTTAAGTAGAGGATGATGGTGGTGATAGTGGTTTATGCACCTAATCCACAATTATGAAGACGCAGAGATAATTTTAAAAGTACAGCCTCTTTACTAATGATAATGGGGCTTGTCAGTAGTTCTCACAATGTGTTACAGCATACAGTTTACACAGAAATCACAGTTTTTGCATGGAACACATTATAAATCCCGTATCCCATGGAGATGGGATTTTTGTGGAATAAAACATAGGGGACACCACAATGAGAGCACAGAGGAAAGCAGTGATAGCACTGAGGCCAGAAATAAACTGGCTAAGCCAGCCATCACTCTCCTATGAAGCAGCCAGTATTATCAATTGAAAAAACATATCTGCTACATTTCCATAAAATCTTCTATTGTATTTAATGATACATCTTAGAATCTCCCTACTCCACAAAAATCAAAAAAAAAAATCAACGCCTTTCATGCAGCAAAAAACACTCTTAAAACCCCTTCACACCACGCAAAATAGTTAAGAAATAACATTTCCCTCTTGTCTGCTTTACATGTGCACCATTTGTAAAATGTTCTTTCACTTTACTAGGATGTTAACAGGTTTAAAAATTAAGGAGCAATGTTTTCTTTTTGCTAAGAAATTTACAAAACTTACTTTTTTAGGGACCTATTCGGATTTTACGTGACTTTGGGGGTCACATATACTAGAAATCCCACAAAAGTGATACCATTTTATCAACTGCGCCCCTCAATATATTAAAACGTGCTATCAGGTTGTGTATTAACCCTTCAGGTGTTTTTCAGGAGTTAGTACAAAATGGCATGACAGGAATGAAAATTTTAATCTTTAAAACCTAAATGTTTAACTCCTGAAAAGACCACTATATCCGGCAGGCATTAAGGCTGTTATTTGTCTGCGAATTGCAATGGCAACCATCAGGATCACACAATCATGAAAGCAGGGTCTCAATAGGGTTAAAGATGGAGCCCCACATTCTCTTAACCATTTAGATGCATTGTCACTATTCACAGCAGCATCTGAGGGGTAAAATTCTCTGAGGGATGCTATTTTCTTGTTAAAGTGTTAAAAGAATTGAAAGTTTAGCACTAATTTCTCATTTTTTCAAGAAATTTCCAAACCTGTTTTTTTTTTACGGGAACTATTCAGTTTTAAATGTGCTTTGAGGGGCCTATACATTAGAAACTTAACAAAAGCGATAGCATTTTAAAACACCATAAATACTTCAAAACTGTTGTCAGTAATTTTTCTAACCATTCAGGTGTTACACAGGATTTAATGCAAAGTGGATTGAAGAAAAAAATTGTAATATTTCCTCTAAAATGTTGCTTTAGCCCCAATGTTTTCACTTTAACAAGGGAGGACATGAAGAAATGTACCTCCTAATTTATTACCCAGTTTCTTCTGTGCGTGCTGATAACCAACATGTGGTCAGAAACCTCTGTTTGGACAATCGGCCGGGCTCGAAAGGGAAGGAGTACCATTTGAATTTTTTAACACAAATTTTCTGAAATAGATTGCGGGCGCCATGTTGCTTTTGCAGGGTCCCTAAAGTGCCTAAGCAGCAGAAACCCTCCACAACTGACCACTAGAGATGAGCAACTTTCGCAAAAGTCGGGTCGAACGAAATCGGCCGATTATCGTGAAAAGTCGAAGGCCGACTGAAATACGAAACCCAATGCAAGTCAATGGGGAAGAAAAGTCGGCAGTGAGTGGAGGACAGGAAACACACCTACAGTGCCCATTTTAATGCCAAAAACATAATTTCTTATTACTTAAGCTTGTCAACCTTAATTTACTTTATATTAATAGATAGGCATTGAAAACTGGGGGTTATTTGGCTAAAGTTGTGGGGGGGGGGGGGTAGGGCTGGCTCCAGATTTTCGTGGGCCCAGGGCCAAAGAGTGTCAATGGGCTCCTTTAACACATGCCACAATTCATGATCCTCTGATACGGCAGAGAAATAGCGGTATAGTACAATGAAAAATACTTCACTTCTTACATCACATGACTGATATCCATTTTAAATTCTCCAATAGCTCCAAAAACGGACAGTATATTCCTCCATACAGTACTATGGCCACTGCATAGTGCGCTATACAGAGTAATGAGGCCCATATATTTCTCCATACAGAATCATTGGTCCCATATAATGTTCCATACAGTACAGTATATGATGAGCTCCACATAATGCTACAGTATATGTTGGTCCCTGTCGTAGCTGCTTTTTGTTCTGACAAATCATCAGCTGTGCCAGATCACCAGTGAGTCCGGATTGTGAGGATTTTTGCCCTTCTGTTGCAAGCGCTTGGAGACAAAGAGACTCAACACACAAGCCGTGGTCAAATCAGTTTATCTGATGTAATGCAGCAAAAGGCAATATTTTATACCATTTACAACAATATGTAACTCTATGGAGCTCATGTGACCCCCACCATCACCTCAGGGTCGTACCTTGTTTACAATGTACCCAGAACATGTTGTTGAGAACAAATATGATAACAAGTATAGTTTATGATAAAATGTATATGGATCCCTAACACAATATAGTGGGGTGATTTCTGTACTTTATTTGCATCTGTATGCCATGTATTTGAGTATTAGAGCTCTCTATCCGTTGGCATAATTATAATATGACATTGAACCTTTGGTATACTGTCCCTCCATTATATCACTCAGTGCACTGTGCACACTCTGCGTGGAAATGCGCGCTGGATGCGCTAAGACCGCCTCTCGGCCCTGACACGTCGGGCGGAGGAGTGGCTTGCATGTCCGCGGCGTCATCCTGCAGCGTGGTGCGTTGCCTTGGCAGCGCGTCCTCCCTGGCCTGACTCAGCCGTCTCCACATCGTGACATGTCTGATGGGGAGTGGCTGTATGGCCAGGAGGCGCGCGCCATGATGACGTCACACGCCGGGCACTATGTGACTTCACAGATGTAAGAGATCTGTTGTAATTATGCCGCTATATATGTTCTTATGCACCATGTGGCCATACTCACTTACCTCCCAGGACAAAGATAAGGCGAAACGCGTGTCGGGGATCGCGTTATCATAGGTCATATGTTCATTTCTTTTTTTTAAGGGGCTGCTGTTACACATTTTATACAGGGGAACACATGCTATGTGCATATCCCTGTTGATAGTTTTATTGCTTACATGGCATTTAACGTTGAACACACAGTGTGAGATATGCTTTATGCCATTGGATTATTATGACTTGGCATCTGTTGCTAGTGCATTATATCATATACTTTTTGTCCATAATTAAGACAGTGGTAAGCGCTGAGTCTGGCGACATACTTACATAAATTACAATGAGTCTCTCAACTAATACTTTTTTCTATGTTTACTGCTTTGGCCATAGTTAATGTAATTTTGGAAGCCATTGGAATACCACTGCCCAGTGTTATTATTATTGTAGCAGATTAACACTAACTGTTAGCACCTTTTTAGTATATGTTTTCTGCTTGAAAGCTTGCTAGTGATATGCACTGAATTTGGCGATATGTCTACATAGATTTTAGAGAGCTTTCTTTCCATTTCAGGATTCATTACCTTGGTTGTATTAAACATATTATTTCACAATCTTGGATGCTTTTGGAGCATCTCTCTCAGGCATCACTGTTATTGCTGTGGGTTACATTCTTTTTGCTCATGATTTTTGCCTCCTGTGTTCCCCTTATGTTCCATACTGGGTGTAGTTTACTATGACTTTCTTGATATATTACCTCTGGTATACACTTGTTTACATCTTATGAATACATATGTATCTGTGATTTCTATTGGTATATCCATCTCTTTTTATTATGTCTGTGTCTTTTGTATGTATTTCTATAAAGCAATATGTATTTTATGGCAATATGCTTCCTTGATCTGTTTGGCGTATACATTTACAACAATATGTAACTCTATTGAGCTCATGTGGCCCCCACCATCACCTCAGGGTCATACCTTGTTTTCAATGTACCCAGAACATGTTGTTGAGAACAAATATGATAACAAGTATAGTTTCCTTGAGAGCAGAGACTAATAGTCTACATAAGAATAACACATAGCAATAATAGGCAAAAGGCATTTGAAGTCTTAAAGGCAATTTAAAAGGTATATAAAAGCATTAACTCTTCTATATCAATTTCCCCCTTTTGTAAACGGTATAACCTTTGCCACAGGGTCATCTGATGTCCACAAAGGAGCTACTGTCTCATGGGTCTAGTACCCATAAGGGGGCTTCCTACCTACTTCGCCCATCCACCCTCAGTGTGGACACTCACTTTCACCATCAGCAATGGCTACCTAGGGTCTATGATACACTACAGAAGGTTCAGCCTTAGATTCCTTTTTTTATGCATACATTATTAAGTAGCTTAAATAATACATATACTAGCGCTTTTACGGCTACATAAAGCAATAAGCAAAACAACAACATTTGCATACATGTCTGTATAATGCCAAAAATCCATCCTGCAAGGCCATTAAACCAATTTGCTGGATTTAGAAAAGAGAATTTGTTTACCCCACCAAGAGTCTCTGTTTGCACTATGTTTTAACCATTGGTCTCTAAGTTCACCTATTTTGTCTATACTGGCCCTGATCTGGAGATTGCCAGCAGGCCCAATATAATTACAACAGGTGGGACCAATTATTTGACACATAACCTTAATTTACTTTATAATAATAGTTAGGCATTGAAAACTGGGAGTTATTTGGCTAAAGTTGTGGGGGGGGTAGGGCTGGCTCCAGATTTTCGTGGGCCCAGGGCCAAAGAGTGTCAATAGGCTCCTTTAACACATGCCGCAATTCATGATCCTCTCATACGGCAGAGAAATAGCGGTATAGTACAATGAAAAATACTTCACTTCTTACATCACATGACTGATATCCATTTTAAGTTCTCCAATAGCTCCAAAAACGGACAGTATATTACTCCATACAGTATTATGGCCACTGCATAGTGCGCTATACAGAGTAATGAGGCCCATATATTTCTCCATACAGAATCATTGGTCCCATATAATGTTCCATACAGTATATGATGAGTTCCACATAATGCTACAGTATATGTTGGTCCCCATGGATGAAGCTCCACTGTCTTATGGGCCCAAATAATGCTCCATATATAATGGGCCCCATTTCTAATGCTCCAGTGTATAATGGGCCCTGTAAATGCTGCACCCATGTCTGATGTCCACCTTTGGAATGCTCCAGTGTATGGTGGGACCCATATATCATTCTCCAGAGTATAGTGCTCCCCAAAAATTGCTCCCAACCTTTAAAACAATTAAATAAGTCTCCTCGCTAGGGATTCCCTGTACTAGTCTGGACTCTTCGTCGTCCCCATCTTCCATCTCTCTGCACTTGGACTGTTTAGGCAGAGGGGGTACAGACGTGATGTCATCGCGCTCTCTGACCAGAATGTCACTGTCAGGAAACGCGAAAGACGTCACGGCGGTGGAGCAGGGAGAGGTAAGTATTTCAACTTTGCAAGTGCTGTGATCCTGAGCAAGCAGGGGGGGCCCACTCATTGGCGATGGCACTGGCACAGGGCCCCTCATAGTACGGCGGTGTGTCTGACGGCGGGTGAGGGGCCCTGTGCCAGAGCCGTTGCCCATGAGTATGCCCCCCCCACCTTCTCAAGGAACCTGCACTTTCATCTGCATCTTCCTCTTTGTCACCATGTAAGGTGGTATAGTATGCGAGAAGGGGAACCTGAGTTTCATCAGGGTCAGATTCTGGCTGTGTAGAGTGCAAGGGGAATGCAGTGGTCTGGGTCAATGTACCAGCAGAATCATCTATCAGTGGCTGGGTATCAGTGCACTTGTGGCGCCCCCAGGAGTACGGTTGCCACAGTGACATTACCTTCCTCCTAGGGAGTGTGATGTCATGCTTGGGAGCAACGAAGGATCTCTCTAGCAGTTAAACCAGCACACAACACAGTTCCCACTCCAGGCCAGCAGGGAGAGCTCTGAACCTGACTGCTGAGGAGCTGCTCTCTGTGGTCGGGAGGAGGGAAGTTAGGGCAGTCTGTGAAGGGAAGGGGAAGTGTGTGGATGTGAGAAGGGGAGCTGGAGGACAAGCAGAGTTAAGGCTCACACCTAGCTGGAGCGCATGGTTCAGATTCCAGTCTCCTAGTTTGTAGCGACACTGACGGTCCTGCAGCAGAAACCGGAGGAAGTAGCAGCTGTAAATGCTCTGTTCCCAGCTAAGGCTCGGAGGCCCCAGCAGCGACTTGTGTGAGTCAGATGGAAAAGGCTACGGCTGCCTGCCATACGAGAAAATTTCAAAGGAGAGTCAACAGAGGGAACTTCAGTGAACTCAGTACTGCGAGTATCTCTGATAAGCGCTAGAACGGAGGCCACAATACCTATCTGCAGAGAGAGAATTCCTAATTTGCTTCCAGGCTGACCAACTCCTTCTCCATCTGTACTCTGGGTCCTGTACGGCACTTACCAAGTACAGGTAAAGGAACTGCACGACTGTGTCTGTCATCTTTCTCCTGTGCCTGGCGCACGGCTCTGCTACATACTGCACTGCACACCATCTACCAACTCTTTCATCTGCCCTGCGACTACGGCCCTACCTGTGCAGGGCTTCTACATCTTAGCTGCACCACAACATTTTTAACTCCATTTAGCCCAGTAAATACTTTGGGCCTAGTACCTGTGTCTACTGCTCAGCAGAGGAGCCCACCCGTGAACCTAGCTATGCCGCCTGTTTATGTAAGCACTTTCTGCTACTCAGCAGAGTTGCCCACCCGTGAACCAAGCTATGCCTCCTGTTCGACGAACCGAACTGGAAAACTACCGGGGTACTAGCTGGACACGCGAAGCTCTGGCATGCAAGATCGAGCAATAACAGGTCTTTCATGCCCTTACATGTCCGGGACTGCATGCGCGCTACACTGAAAGGACCAGAGTGTGTCGCTTACAGGTGCGGATAACCCACTGAACCCCGTTAGTGATGTGGATCTGGGATTCCAATTCTTCCCCGTGAATGAGGATTTCCCAGTAAGTGCAGGTCAACCGGAATTCCGGAATTAGGCCTAACCAGCATTCCAGAAAGAATGTGAAAAAATTAGGTGTCCAAACCACAGGTGCTGTAGCTTGCTTATCAGCTGGGCTCCTCTGCTGAGTAGCACGCAGTTCTTACATAAACAGGCGGCATAGCTAGGTTCATGACAGGTGGGCTCCTCTGCTGAGCAGTAGACACAGGTACTAGGCCCAAAGTATTCACTGGGCTAAATGGAGCTAAAAAATGGTTCTTACATAAACAAGCAGCACAGCTTGGTTCACGGGTGGGCTCCTCTGCTGAGTAGCAGACACAGTTACTAGGCCCAAAGTATTACCTGGGCTAAATGCAGTCAAAAACTGGTTCTTTCATAATCAGGTGGCATAGCTAGGTTTGTGAGTGGGCTCCTCTGCTGAGTAGCAGACAGTGGTAAAAGGCCCAAAAGGATTTTCTGGACAAGATGCGGAAAAAAAATATTAGAAACACACACGGTGTAGCTCCTTGACAGGTGCACTACACCGCTGGCTGCCAGACACCGCTACTATGCCATGAAACTGTCTATTAACATTGAAAACCATTATTAATGTGAAAATAAAGTTACGATTTTGGTGAACGAACCGTTCTCGAATGAAACCTCGAACAGCCGAATTTTAAGCAAAGTGTTCGAGTTTGACAAACGGCTCGAACACCGCCCAAAACAGCTTGAATTTGAACTTGGCGATCAGGTCAACTTGAACACCGCTCACCTCTAATCAGGAGGCAGACTCAGACGGTCTCAGGCCCAGTATGGATTCAACAAGATTGTAGAAAGTTGAGAAAGGGTACAGTATCACTGGATGCTAGGTATATATAGCATAGTTTAAACATTAAAAATATCCGTGTATATTTCCGTATTCCGACAAAGACACTCACAGCCTCAGTATGGATTAGACAAGAATCTATAAAGTAGAAAAAGGTGGGGTATTTTTCAATCTTCATATATATTTCAGTCTCAGTAAGACAGTCCAGACTCTCTGCAAGAGGAAATGAGATGGATACAAGTACAGACGGAAAGTCGAGTGATTGCAGAAATTTTGGAATTACTAATCACGGGAAAAACTCCCGGGAGAATTCTCAGAGGCGATGCTGACCCTCAATTACTTTGTGTGTGGAGACAGCGAAAACAGTTCTTTGTGAAGAAAGGGTTGCTGTATCGCAGTACCATGGATCCCATAACTGTTACTCATCTCCATCAAATTGTGATCACAGGGAGAGATGTAGACATTGTCCTCACTGCCTATCATGATCTGTCAGGTATCTTTGGAGTGCAAAAGACAGAAGCCACAGGCCGTAGGCGATTCTATTGGATTGGCATGAGAGGACACATTTAAAAATGTGGGCAGGAATGTCACACATCTGTGAGTAGGAGAACCGTGAAAGCTGATGATAAACCACCACTGCATCTCATTGTGAGTTGACGTCCATAACAAATGGAAGCCATTGATCATCTGAAGATAGAGCCCAGCAGGACAGGGTATAGCAATGTCTTAACCATCATCTATCAGTTCACCAAATTTGTATTGGCAGTCCCAGTGAAGGATTTAACAGCCCAGACTACACAGCGGTGGAGCAGGGAGAGGTAAGTATTGCAAGTGCTGGGGCCCTGAGCAAGCGGGGGGGCCCACTCGTGGGTGGCGGTACTGGCACAGGGCCCCTCATAGTACGCCGGTGTGTCTGATGGAGGGTGTGAACCCCCACCATCAGAGACACTTGATTGTACTATGAGGGACCCTGTGCCAGTGCCGTCGCCCAAGAGTGGGCCCACCCACCTGTCCAGGGCAACGGCACTCGCACGGGTGCGTGCGCAAGGTGGTGACCCCGGCCCAGGGGGGGAGGCAGCCCAGTTAGGGAGGTTGAAAAAATGGCATATGTTGATGTTGGACATTCAGCAGCTGAAAATGGAGGAATTGGAAAAGTCCGAGGAAGAGGAGGACAAAAGCGATCCATTTTTCGGGCAACCTACGTGTCAGCAGGGGAAGGTGGGACAAAATGCTTTGAAACCCATGCATGGTTGATTTTAATGAAGGTTAGATCATCAACATTTTGAGTCAACAGACGGGTCCTTTTTTCTGTCAGGATTGACCCAGCAGCTCTGAAGACTCTTTCGGATAGCACACTAGCAGCAGGGCAAGCGAGCTCCTGTAGGGCACATTGTGCTAATTCAGGCCAGATGTCCAGTTTACAGGCCCAATAGTCAAAGGGGAATGACCTGTGAGGGAGAACATCGATATGGGAGAAGTAGTTTGTAACCATAGTTGACAACTGCTGTCTCCTGTCACTTTCAATCGATGCAGTATTACCAGTCGTGTGAGCGGTACTTGAAAAATAAGTCCACAACATGGTCATGAAACCCCTGTGTCCAACGCCACTTCAGCTGTGTGTACCACGAACACCTCTTCCATGTTGCCCCCTACGGCTCGTGGGAAAACAATCACCACCGCTGTGTGCTGGGAATGCCTCAAACAAACGGTTTACCAGAGTTGCTTGTTTGTTAGCCGATATTAGCTCTAGCTTCTCCTGTGGCATGATGTTTTGGAATTTGCCTTTATAGCGTGGATCCAGGATGCCGGCCAACCAGTAGTCGTTATCGTTCATCATTTTGGTAATGCGGGGGTCCCTTTTTAGGATCTGCAAGGCATAATCACACATGTGGGCCAATGTTCCAGGTGTCAATGATGCACTGCGAGTGCTGGGTGGAGGAGCACTTTCTGGCAAATCAACATCCCTCCAGTCACACACAAACCCTGTACCTGACCTTGCCACTCCAACATTTTCTCTTGCCCCCTGAGAAGCATCCTCCTCCCCTAAATAATCATCCCCATCATCCTCCTCCTCCTCTTCTTCTTCCACCTCATCCAGGAAAGTTCCCTGAGCAGACAATGGTTGACTGTCATCAAGGCTTCCCTCCTCCTCTTCCTCCTCGGCTGCAGACGCCTGCTCCTTAATGTGCTTCAAAGTTTGCATGAGCAGACGCATACATGGGATGCTCATGCTTATGATGGCGTCGTCTGCACTTACCAGCCGTGTGCATTCCTCATAACACTGAAGGACTTTACAGAGGTCTTTTAGCTTCGACCACTGCACACCAGACAACTCCATGTCTGCCCTCAAACTGCCTGCCCGTGTATCCTCCCACAAATGCATTACAGCCAGCCTCTGTTCGCACAGCCTCTGAACCATGTGCAGGGTGGAGTGAGTTCCACCTTGTTGCAACGTCGATAATTAGGCGGTGCTCGGGAAGGTGGAGCAATCGCTGCAGCTTCTGCATACGACTAGATTGTATGGCGACTGGCGGATGTGCGAGCACAGTCTTCGCACCTTATGGAGCAGGGCTGTTAATTCCGGATAATTATTGAGGAAGCACTGCACCACCAGATTCAAGGTGTGAGCCAGGCAAGGTATGTGTCTGAGTTTTGAAAGGGCTATGGCTGCCACAAAATTCCGTCCGTTATCACTAACTACCTTGCCTGCCTCAAGATGTAGGCTGCCCAGTCATGACTCAGTTTGTCGCTGCAAGTAGTCGGCTAGTACCTCCGCGGTGTGTCTGTTGTCGCCCAAACATATCATCTTCAGCACAGCCTGCTGACGCTTATCACTAGCTGTTCGATAGTGGGACACCTCGTGTGCAACACTGGCAGCTGCAGATGGAGTGCTCGTGCGACTGCGCTCTGTGGACGAGCTTTCGCTTCTGGAGGAGGAGGAGGAGGGTCGAACGCCTACAGCCAACTGTTTCCTATACCGTGGGCTAGGCAGCACTGTCCCACCGCCGCTGTCCCCTGTTGGCCCTACATCCACCACATTAACCCAGTGCGCAGTGATGGACACGTAACGGCCCTGGCCATGCCTACTGGACCATGCATCTGTTGTGAGGTGCATCTTTCCACTCACCGATTGCTTGAGTGCATGGGCAATGCAGTCTTTCACATGCAGGTGGAGGGCTGGGATGGCTTTTCGAGAAAAGAAGTACCGACTGGGTAGGTCATAGCATGGTACTGCGTAGGCCAGGAGCTCGCGGAAAGATTAGTTTTCAACTTACCGGTAGGGCATCATCTCTAACGAGATTATTTTGGCAATGTGGGCGTTCAAACACTGTGTACGCGGATGAGAGGATGAGTACTTTCTTGTCCTACTGAGAGTCTCTGGTAGGGTGAGCTGGACTTGAGAGCTGCATATGGTGGAACTAACGGTGGACATGATGGACTGAGAAAGGGTTGCTGATGGTGATGGTGTTGGTGGTCTTGCTGATGGCCTAGATTCAGTCTTCCGTAGCAATAACATTGTGATTCCCTGACTGCTTTGGCCTTGCGACGACACCCCAACATTTGCTGCTGGTGGTGTGCTAACCGGTGGGCTTACAGTGGGGGAAGCGATGTAGCGTTGCTGACTACCTTCATTCGGAGCAGGTGCACATGTGGTACGTGAGGTTTGGTAGTCCGTCAACGCATGCAAGTGCATGGTAGTTAAATGTGTAAGCATGCAACTGGTAATCAAATTTCTCAGATTTTTCCCTCGGCTAAAGGTCTTTGCGCACTTCTTACAGATAACCTTTGCCTGATTATTAGGATTTCATTCAAAAAAGGGCCACAGTGCACTCTTCCTACTATGGAAGACATTTTGAGGCCTTGCACGCTGTGCTAATTTGACCGTCTGGCCAAGCTGTCCTGCAACTCTTTGGGTTTTTGTAAACCGTTTTTGGACTGCTACGGGCCTGCCAGATAACAGCTATTGCGATGTCGATGCCTGCTGCGGATCCTCCTCCTCCTCTTCTGAGCTATTGGCAGCGGCACCCTCTTCCCCCAATGGATGCCAATCTGGGTCAACAACTGGGTCATCCATCACCTCCTCTTCAATTTCATGTGCACCTTCCTCTGTGTCACCGTGTAAGGTGGTATAGTATGCGGGAAGGGGCACCTGAGTTTCATCAGGGTCAGATTCTGGCTCAGTACACTGCGAGAAAAATGTAGTGCTCTGAGTGACTGTACCAGCAGAAAAATCTAGCAGTGGCTGTGCATCAGTGAACTCCATGTCCGATTCAACTTGGACTGGGGAATTCACGATTTGACTTGATAACCCAGGCATGGTATGTGAAAAGAGCTCCATGGAGTAATCTGTAGTGTGGCCTGCCGCATCCTTCACTTTTGGTAGGGGTGAAGGACACAAGGAAAGGTGTTGTTCCTGACCAGGAGCCACCACTGACGACTCAGTGCTTTTATTTTTTGAAACTTCAGAAAAGGAGGCGATAGAGCTGGAGGCTGAGTCAGCAATGAAAGTCAAAACTTGTTCCTGAAGCTGCGGCTTTAAAAGCGGTTTACCTACTCCCAGAAAAGGGAGCCTTCGAGACCTTGTGGAGCGAGACGATGATGCAGGCTCAACACCACCTGCCTTAGGTGCTATTGTGCTTTTGCCACTACCAGCAGATGCACCATCACCACCACCACCATCAGTACCAGCTGGTAACCCCCGCCCACTTCCACGGCCTCTTCCACCAAACTTCCTCAGTTTTGGAAAAATGTACCCAAAATACCACCAGCTATATGGTACTGTAAAACAAGGTACAAGGGGTATATAGAATGGGGAGAATTTGAATCTCACTAGAGATTTTAGGAGGCTTAACTATTATCTCAGGCCCAATATAGATTACACCTCAATTTAACAGGCTGAAATTGACTGGTGTATGACAAAGTACAAGGTATATATAGTATTGGGGAGAATTTGAATCTCCCTAGAGATTTTAGGAGACTGAACAATTATCTCAGGCCCACTATACAGGGCCGCAGCTATAAAGAGTCAAGTTGAGCCACTTGCTAAAGCGGCAGGCAGCAGGGGGTGGCATTATGCCCTCCTCTACCTGCAGCACCTACAATTTAGCCTCTGAGGCTGCACACTGATGCAGAGGTCCTGCAAGAGGCTGTAATTGATGGTCACAGGAGGAGAGTAGTCAGGGCCCCCTGATCATGTAACCCCTGACTCCTCCCCTCCTGTAACCTCATCACAGGTCATGTGCGCATAGAGCAGCCATATATGTGGAGTGCGGCTCTGCAGGTGGAGGTAGGTGCCGGAGGCTCCATTATTCTCTATGTGGAGTGCGGCTCTGCGGGTGGAAGTCGGTGCTGGAAGCTCCATTATTCTTTATGTGGAGTGCGGCTCTGCGGGTGGAGGTAGGTGCTGGAGGCTCCATTATTCTGTATGTGGAGAGTGGCTCTGCGGGTGGAGGTCGGTGCTGGAGGCCTCATTATTCTCTTTGTGGGGTGTGGCTCTGCGGGTGGAGGTCGGTGCTGGAGACCTCAATATTTTCTATGTGGAGTGCGGGTGGAGGTCGGTGCTGGAGGCTCCATTACTCTCTATGTGGAGTGCGGCTCTGCGGGTGGAGGTCGGTGCTGGAGGCTCCATTATTCTCTATGTGGAGTGCGGGTGGAGGTCGGTGCTAGAGGACCCATTATTCTCTTTGTGGAGTGCGGCTTTGCGGGTGGAGGTCAGTGCTGGAGGCTCCATTATTCTCTATGTGGAGTGCGGCTCTGTGGGTGGAGGTCGGTGCTGGAGGCCCCATTATTCTCTATGTGGAGTGTGGCTCTGCGGGTGGAGGTAGGTGCCGGAGGCCCCATTATATTCTATGTGGAGTTCGGCTCTGCAGGTGGAGGTCGGTGCTGGAGGCTCCATTACTCTCTATGTGGAGTGTGGCTCTGCGGGTGGAGGTCGGTGCTGGAGGCTCCATTATTCTCTATGTGGAGTACGGCTCTGCGGGTGGAGCTTGGTGCTGGAGGCCCCATTATTCTCTATGTGGAGTACGGCTCTGCGGGTGGAGGTCGGTGCTGGAGGCTCCATTATTCTCTATGTGGAGTGTGGCTCTGCGGGTGGAGGTCGGTGCCATAGGCCCCATTATTCTCTATGTGGAGTGTGGCTCTGAGGGTGGAGGTCGGTGCTGGAGGCTCCATTATTCTCCATGTGGAGTGCGGATCTGTGGGTGGAGGTCTGTGCTAGAGGCTCCATTATTCTCTATGTGGAGTGTGGCTCTGCGGGTGGAGGTCGGTGCTGGAGGCTCCATTATTCTCTATGTGGAGTGCGGCTCTGCGGGTGAAGGTCGGTGCTGGAGGCCCCATTATTCTCTATGTGGAGTGCGGCTCTGCGGGTGGAGGTCGGTGCTGGAGGCTCCATTACTCTCTATGTGGAGTGCGGCTCTGCGGGTGGAGGTCGGTGCTGGAGGCTCCATTATTCTCTATGTGCAGTGCGGGTGGAGGTCGGTGCTAGAGGACCCATTATTCTCTTTGTGGAGTGCGGCTTTGCGGGTGGAGGTCAGTGCTGGAGGCTCCATTATTCTCTATGTGGAGTGCGGCTCTGTGGGTGGAGGTCGGTGCTGGAGGCCCCATTATTCTCTATGTGGAGTGTGGCTCTGCGGGTGGAGGTAGGTGCCGGAGGCCCCATTATATTCTATGTGGAGTTCGGCTCTGCAGGTGGAGGTCGGTGCTGGAGGCTCCATTACTCTCTATGTGGAGTGTGGCTCTGCGGGTGGAGGTCGGTGCTGGAGGCTCCATTATTCTCTATGTGGAGTACGGCTCTGCGGGTGGAGCTTGGTGCTGGAGGCCCCATTATTCTCTATGTGGAGTACGGCTCTGCGGGTGGAGGTCGGTGCTGGAGGCTCCATTATTCTCTATGTGGAGTGTGGCTCTGCGGGTGGAGGTCGGTGCCATAGGCCCCATTATTCTCTATGTGGAGTGTGGCTCTGAGGGTGGAGGTCGGTGCTGGAGGCTCCATTATTCTCTATGTGGAGTGCGGATCTGTGGGTGGAGGTCTGTGCTGGAGGCTCCATTATTCTCTATGTGGAGTGTGGCTCTGCGGGTGGAGGTCGGTGCTGGAGGCTCCATTATTCTCTATGTGGAGTGCGGCTCTGCGGGTGAAGGTCGGTGCTGGAGGCCCCATTATTCTCTATGTGGAGTGCGGCTCTGCGGGTGGAGGTCGGTGTTGGAGGCCCCATTATTCTCGATGTGGAATGTGGCTCTGCGTGTAGAGGTAGGTGCAGGAGGCTCCATTATTCCCTATGTGGAGTGTGGCTCTGCATGTGGAGGCCGGTGCTGGAGGCCCCATTTTTCTCTATGTGGAGTGCGGCTCTGCGGGTCTAGGACGGTGCTGGAGGCTCCATTATTCTCTATGAGGAGTGCGGCTCTGCGGGTCTAGGTCGGTGCTGGAGGCTCCATTATTCTCTATGTGGAGTGTGGCTCTGCAGGTGGAGGTTGGTGCTGGAGGCTCCATCATTCTCTATGTGGAGTGCGGCTCTGCGGGTGGAGGTCGGTGCTGGAGGCCCCATTATTTTCTATGTGGTGTGCGGGTGGAGGTCGGGGCTGGAGGCTCCATTATTCTCTATGTGGAGTGTGGCTCTGCGGGTGGAGGTCGGTGCTGGAGGCCCCATTATTCTCTATGTGGAGTGTGGCTCTGCGGGTGGAGGTCGGTGCTGGAGGCCCCATTATTCTCTATGTGGAGTGCGGCTCTGCGGGTGGAGGTCGGTGCTGGAGGCCCCATTTTTCTCTATGTGGAATGTGGCTCTGCGTGTAGAGGTAGGTGCAGGAGGCTCCATTATTCCCTATGTGGAGTGTGGCTCTGCTGGTGGAGGCCGGTGCTGGAGGCCCCATTATTCTCTATGTGGAGTGCGGCTCTGCGGGTCTAGGACGGTGCTGGAGGCTCCATTATTCTCTATGAGGAGTGCGGCTCTGCGGGTCTAGGTCGGTGCTGGAGGCTCCATTATTCTCTATGTGGAGTGTGGCTCTGCAGGTGGAGGTTGGTGCTGGAGGCTCCATCATTCTCTATGT
The DNA here is from genome assembly GCF_039654945.1 of Dendrobates tinctorius. Lineage (NCBI taxonomy): Eukaryota > Metazoa > Chordata > Amphibia > Anura > Dendrobatidae > Dendrobates > Dendrobates tinctorius. The sequence goes on from NW_027361707.1 coordinate 52,029,362, forward strand.
GGAGTGCGGCTCTGCGGGTGGAGGTCGGTGCTGGAGGCCCCATTATTTTCTATGTGGTGTGCGGGTGGAGGTCGGGGCTGGAGGCTCCATTATTCTCTATGTGGAGTGTGGCTCTGCGGGTGGAGGTCGGTGCTGGAGGCTCCATTATTCTCTATGTGGAGTGTGGCTCTGCGGGTGGAGGTCGGTGCTGGAGGCTCCATTATTCTCTATGTGGAGTGCGGCTCTGCGGGTGGCGGTCGGTGCTGGAGGCTCCATTAATCTCTATGTGTAGTGCGGCTCTGCGGATGGAGGTCGGTGCTGGAGGCTCCATTATTCTCTATGTGGAGTGTGGCTCTGCAGGTGGAGGTCGGTGCTGGAGGCCTCATTATTCTCTATGTGGAGTGTGGCTCTGCGGGTGGAGGTTGGTGCTGGAGGCCTCATTATTCTCTATGTGGAGTGCGAGTGGAGGTCAGTGCTGGAGGCTCCATTATTCTCTATGTGTAGTGCGGCTCTGCGGATGGAGGTCGGTTCTGGAGGCCCCATTATTCTCTATGTGAAGTGTGGCTCTGCGGGTGGAGGTCGGTGCTGGAGGCCTCATTATTCTCTATGTGGAGTGCGAGTGGAGGTCAGTGCTGGAGGCTCCATTATTCTCTATGTGGAGTGCGCTCTGCGGGTGAAGGTCGGTGCTGGAGGCTCCATTATTCTCTATGTGGAGTGCGGCTTTGCGGGTGGAGGTCGGTGCTGGAGGCTCCATTATTCTCTATGTGGATTGTGGCTCTGCGGGTGGAGGTCGGTGCTGGAGGCCCCATTATTCTCTATGTGGAATGTGGCTCTGCGGGTGGGGGTAGGTGCCGGAGGCTCCATTGTTCTCTTTGTGGAGTGTGGCTCTGCGGGTAGACGTCGGTGCTGGAGGCTCCATTATTCCCTATGTGGAGTGTGGCTCTGCGAGTGGGGGTAGGTGCCGGAGGCTCCAATGTTCTCTTTGTGGAGTGTGGCTCTGCGGGTGGAGGTCGGTGCTGGAGGCTCCATTATTCTCTATGTGGAGTGTGGCTCTGCGGGTGGAGGTCGGTGCTGGAGGCTCCATTATTCTCTATGTGGAGTGCGGCTCTGCGGGTGGCGGTCGGTGCTGGAGGCTCCATTAATCTCTATGTGTAGTGCGGCTCTGCGGATGGAGGTCGGTGCTGGAGGCTCCATTATTCTCTATGTGGAGTGTGGCTCTGCAGGTGGAGGTCGGTGCTGGAGGCCCCATTATTCTCTATGTGGAGTGTGGCTCTGCGGGTGGAGGTCGGTGCTGGAGGCCTCATTATTCTCTATGTGGAGTGCGAGTGGAGGTCAGTGCTGGAGGCTCCATTATTCTCTATGTGGAGTGCGCTCTGCGGGTGGAGGTCGGTGCTGGAGGCTCCATTATTCTCTATGTGGAGTGCGGCTTTGCGGGTGGAGGTCGGTGCTGGAGGCTCCATTATTCTCTATGTGGAGTGTGGCTCTGCGGGTGGAGGTCGGTGCTGGAGGCCCCATTATTCTCTATGTGGAGTGTGGCTCTGCGGGTGGGGGTAGGTGCCGGAGGCTCCAATGTTCTCTTTGTGGAGTGTGGCTCTGCGGGTAGAGGTCAGTGCTGGAGGCTCCATTATTCCCTATGTGGAGTGTGGCTCTGCGAGTGGGGGTAGGTGCCGGAGGCTCCAATGTTCTCTTTGTGGAGTGTGGCTCTGCGAGTGGAGGTCGGTGCTGGAGGCTCCATTATTCTCTATGTGGAGTGCGGCTTTGCGGGTGGAAGTCGGTGCTGGAGGCCTCATTATTCTCTATGTGGAGTGCGGCTCTGCGGGTGGAGGTCGGTGCTGGAGGCTCCATTATTCTCTATGTGGATTGTGGCTCTGCGGGAGGAGGTCGGTGCTGGAGGCCCCATTATTCTCTATGTGGAGTGTGGCTCTGCGGGTGGGGGTAGGTGCCGGAGGCTCCAATGTTCTCTTTGTGGAGTGTGGCTCTGCGGGTGGAGGTCGGTGCTGGAGGCTCCATTATTCCCTATGTGGAGTGTGGCTCTGCAGGTGGAGGTTGGAGCTGGAGGCTCCATCATTCTCTATGTGGAGTGCGGCTCTGCGGGTGGAGGTCGGTGCTGGAGGCTCAATTATTCCCTATGTGGAGTGTGGCTCTGCGGGTGGAGGTCGGTGCTGGAGGCCCCATTATTTTCTATGTGGTGTGCGGGTGGAGGTCGGGGCTGGAGGCTCCATTATTCTCTATGTGGAGTGTGGCTCTGCGGGTGGAGGTCGGTGCTGGAGGCTCCATTATTCTCTATGTGGAGTGTGGCTCTGCGGGTGGAGGTCGGTGCTGGAGGCTCCATTATTCTCTATGTGGAGTGCGGCTCTGCGGGTGGCGGTCGGTGCTGGAGGCTCCATTAATCTCTATGTGTAGTGCGGCTCTGCGGATGGAGGTCGGTGCTGGAGGCTCCATTATTCTCTATGTGGACTGTGGCTCTGCAGGTGGAGGTCGGTGCTGGAGGCCTCATTATTCTCTATGTGGAGTGTGGCTCTGCGGGTGGAGGTCGGTGCTGGAGGCCTCATTATTCTCTATGTGGAGTGCGAGTGGAGGTCAGTGCTGGAGGCTCCATTATTCTCTATGTGTAGTGCGGCTCTGCGGATGGAGGTCGGTGCTGGAGGCCCCATTATTCTCTATGTGGAGTGTGGCTCTGCGGGTGGAGGTCGGTGCTGGAGGCCTCATTATTCTCTATGTGGAGCGCGAGTGGAGGTCAGTGCTGGAGGCTCCATTATTCTCTATGTGGAGTGCGCTCTGCGGGTGGAGGTCGGTGCTGGAGGCTCCATTATTCTCTATGTGGAGTGCGGCTTTGCGGGTGGAGGTCGGTGCTGGAGGCTCCATTATTCTCTATGTGGAGTGTGGCTCTGCGGGAGGAGGTCGGTGCTGGAGGCCCCATTATTCTCTATGTGGAGTGTGGCTCTGCGGGTGGGGGTAGGTGCCGGAGGCTCCAATGTTCTCTTTGTGGAGTGTGGCTCTGCGGGTAGAGGTCGGTGCTGGAGGCTCCATTATTCCCTATGTGGAGTGTGGCTCTGCGAGTGGGGGTAGGTGCCGGAGGCTCCAATGTTCTCTTTGTGGAGTGTGGCTCTGCGGGTGGAGGTCGGTGCTGAAGGCTCCATTATTCTCTATGTGGAGTGTGGCTCTGCGGGTGGAGGTCGGTGCTGGAGGCTCCATTATTCTCTATGTGGAGTGCGGCTCTGCGGGTGGCGGTCGGTGCTGGAGGCTCCATTAATCTCTATGTGTAGTGCGGCTCTGCGGATGGAGGTCGGTGCTGGAGGCTCCATTATTCTCTATGTGGAGTGTGGCTCTGCGGGTGGAGGTCGGTGCTGAAGGCTCCATTATTCTCTATGTGGAGTGTGGCTCTGCGGGTGGAGGTCGGTGCTGGAGGCTCCATTATTCTCTATGTGGAGTGCGGCTCTGCGGGTGGCGGTCGGTGCTGGAGGCTCCATTAATCTCTATGTGTAGTGCGGCTCTGCGGATGGAGGTCGGTGCTGGAGGCTCCATTATTCTCTATGTGGAGTGTGGCTCTGCGGGTGGAGGTCGGTGCTGGAGGCCCCATTATTCTCTATGTGGAGTGTGGCTCTGCGGGTGGAGGTCGGTGCTGGAGGCCTCATTATTCTCTATGTGGAGTGCGAGTGGAGGTCAGTGCTGGAGGCTCCATTATTCTCTATGTGGAGTGCGCTCTGCGGGTGGAGGTCGGTGCTGGAGGCTCCATTATTCTCTATGTGGATTGTGGCTCTGCGGGTGGAGGTCGGTGCTGGAGGCCCCATTATTCTCTATGTGGAGTGTGGCTCTGCGGGTGGGGGTAGGTGCCGGAGGCTCCAATGTTCTCTTTGTGGAGTGTGGCTCTGCGGGTAGAGGTCGGTGCTGGAGGCTCCATTATTCCCCATGTGGAGTGTGGCTCTGCGAGTGGGGGTAGGTGCCGGAGGCTCCAATGTTCTCTTTGTGGAGTGTGGCTCTGCGAGTGGAGGTCGGTGCTGGAGGCTCCATTATTCTCTATGTGGATTGTGGCTCTGCGGGTGGAGGTCGGTGCTGGAGGCCCCATTATTCTCTATGTGGAGTGTGGCTCTGCGGGTGGGGGTAGGTGCCGGAGGCTCCAATGTTCTCTTTGTGGAGTGTGGCTCTGCGGGTAGAGGTCGGTGCTGGAGGCTCCATTATTCCCCATGTGGAGTGTGGCTCTGCGAGTGGGGGTAGGTGCCGGAGGCTCCAATGTTCTCTTTGTGGAGTGTGGCTCTGCGAGTGGAGGTCGGTGCTGGAGGCTCCATTATTCTCTATGTGGAGTGCGGCTTTGCGGGTGGAAGTCGGTGCTGGAGGCCTCATTATTCTCTATGTGGAGTGCGGCTCTGCGGGTGGAGGTCGGTGCTGGAGGCTCCATTATTCTCTATGTGGATTGTGGCTCTGCGGGTGGAGGTCGGTGATGGAGGCCCCATTATTCTCTATGTGGAGTGTGGCTCTGCGGGTGGGGGTAGGTGCCGGAGGCTCCAATGTTCTCTTTGTGGAGTGTGGCTCTGCGGGTGGAGGTCGGTGCTGGAGGCTCCATTATTCCCTATGTGGAGTGTGGCTCTGCGAGTGGGGGTAGGTGCCGGAGGCTCCAATGTTCTCTTTGTGAAGTGTGGATCTGCGGGTGGAGGTCGGTGCTGGAGGCTCCATTATTCTCTATGTGGAGTGTGGCTCTGCGTGTGAAGTTCGGTGCTGGAGGCCCCATTATTCTCTATGTGGATTGTGGCTCTGCAGGTGGAGATCGGTGCTGGAGGCCCCATTATTCTTGATGTGGAGTGCGGCTCTGCGGGTGTAGGTCGGTGCTGGAGGCCCCATTATTCTCAATATGGAGTGCAGCTCTGCGGGTGGAGGTCGGTGCTGGAGGCCCCATTATTCTCTATGTGGAGTGTGGCTCTGCGGGTGGAGGTCGGTGCTGGAGGCCCCATTATTCTCAATATGGAGTGCAGCTCTGCGGGTGGAGGTCGGTGCTTGAGGCTCCATTATTCTCTATGTGGAGTGCGGCTCTGCGGGTGGCGGTCGGTGCTGGAGGCTCCATTAATCTCTATGTGTAGTGCGGCTCTGCGGATGGAGGTCGGTGCTGGAGGCTCCATTATTCTCTATGTGGAGTGTGGCTCTGCAGGTGGAGGTCGGTGCTGGAGGCCTCATTATTCTCTATGTGGAGTGTGGCTCTGCGGGTGGAGGTCGGTGCTGGAGGCCTCATTATTCTCTATGTGGAGTGCGAGTGGAGGTCAGTGCTGGAGGCTCCATTATTCTCTATGTGTAGTGCGGCTCTGCGGATGGAGGTCGGTGCTGGAGGCCCCATTATTCTCTATGTGGAGTGTGGCTCTGCGGGTGGAGGTCGGTGCTGGAGGCCTCATTATTCTCTATGTGGAGCGCGAGTGGAGGTCAGTGCTGGAGGCTCCATTATTCTCTATGTGGAGTGCGCTCTGCGGGTGGAGGTCGGTGCTGGAGGCTCCATTATTCTCTATGTGGAGTGCGGCTTTGCGGGTGGAGGTCGGTGCTGGAGGCTCCATTATTCTCTATGTGGAGTGTGGCTCTGCGGGTGGAGGTCGGTGCTGGAGGCCCCATTATTCTCTATGTGGAGTGTGGCTCTGCGGGTGGGGGTAGGTGCCGGAGGCTCCAATGTTCTCTTTGTGGAGTGTGGCTCTGCGGGTAGAGGTCGGTGCTGGAGGCTCCATTATTCCCTATGTGGAGTGTGGCTCTGCGAGTGGGGGTAGGTGCCGGAGGCTCCAATGTTCTCTTTGTGGAGTGTGGCTCTGCGGGTGGAGGTCGGTGCTGGAGGCTCCATTATTCTCTATGTGGAGTGTGGCTCTGCGGGTGGAGGTCGGTGCTGGAGGCTCCATTATTCTCTATGTGGAGTGCGGCTCTGCGGGTGGCGGTCGGTGCTGGAGGCTCCATTAATCTCTATGTGTAGTGCGGCTCTGCGGATGGAGGTCGGTGCTGGAGGCTCCATTATTCTCTATGTGGAGTGTGGCTCTGCAGGTGGAGGTCGGTGCTGGAGGCCCCATTATTCTCTATGTGGAGTGTGGCTCTGCGGGTGGAGGTCGGTGCTGGAGGCCTCATTATTCTCTATGTGGAGTGCGAGTGGAGGTCAGTGCTGGAGGCTCCATTATTCTCTATGTGGAGTGCGCTCTGCGGGTGGAGGTCGGTGCTGGAGGCTCCATTATTCTCTATGTGGATTGTGGCTCTGCGGGTGGAGGTCGGTGCTGGAGGCCCCATTATTCTCTATGTGGAGTGTGGCTCTGCGGGTGGGGGTAGGTGCCGGAGGCTCCAATGTTCTCTTTGTGGAGTGTGGCTCTGCGGGTAGAGGTCGGTGCTGGAGGCTCCATTATTCCCCATGTGGAGTGTGGCTCTGCGAGTGGGGGTAGGTGCCGGAGGCTCCAATGTTCTCTTTGTGGAGTGTGGCTCTGCGAGTGGAGGTCGGTGCTGGAGGCTCCATTATTCTCTATGTGGATTGTGGCTCTGCGGGTGGAGGTCGGTGCTGGAGGCCCCATTATTCTCTATGTGGAGTGTGGCTCTGCGGGTGGGGGTAGGTGCCGGAGGCTCCAATGTTCTCTTTGTGGAGTGTGGCTCTGCGGGTAGAGGTCGGTGCTGGAGGCTCCATTATTCCCCATGTGGAGTGTGGCTCTGCGAGTGGGGGTAGGTGCCGGAGGCTCCAATGTTCTCTTTGTGGAGTGTGGCTCTGCGAGTGGAGGTCGGTGCTGGAGGCTCCATTATTCTCTATGTGGAGTGCGGCTTTGCGGGTGGAAGTCGGTGCTGGAGGCCTCATTATTCTCTATGTGGAGTGCGGCTCTGCGGGTGGAGGTCGGTGCTGGAGGCTCCATTATTCTCTATGTGGATTGTGGCTCTGCGGGTGGAGGTCGGTGATGGAGGCCCCATTATTCTCTATGTGGAGTGTGGCTCTGCGGGTGGGGGTAGGTGCCGGAGGCTCCAATGTTCTCTTTGTGGAGTGTGGCTCTGCGGGTGGAGGTCGGTGCTGGAGGCTCCATTATTCCCTATGTGGAGTGTGGCTCTGCGAGTGGGGGTAGGTGCCGGAGGCTCCAATGTTCTCTTTGTGAAGTGTGGATCTGCGGGTGGAGGTCGGTGCTGGAGGCTCCATTATTCTCTATGTGGAGTGTGGCTCTGCGTGTGAAGTTCGGTGCTGGAGGCCCCATTATTCTCTATGTGGATTGTGGCTCTGCAGGTGGAGATCGGTGCTGGAGGCCCCATTATTCTTGATGTGGAGTGCGGCTCTGCGGGTGTAGGTCGGTGCTGGAGGCCCCATTATTCTCAATATGGAGTGCAGCTCTGCGGGTGGAGGTCGGTGCTGGAGGCCCCATTATTCTCTATGTGGAGTGTGGCTCTGCGGGTGGAGGTCGGTGCTGGAGGCCCCATTATTCTCAATATGGAGTGCAGCTCTGCGGGTGGAGGTCGGTGCTGGAGGCCCCATTATTCTCTATGTGGAGTGTGGCTCTGCGAGTGGAGGTCGGTGCTTTAGGCTCCATTATTCACTATGTGGAGTGCGGCTCTGCAGGTGGAGGTCGGTGCTGGAGGCCCCATTATTCTCTATGCGAAGCGTGGCTCTGCGGGTGAAGTTCGGTGCTGGAGGCCCCATTATTCTCTATGTGGAGTGCGGGTGGAGGTCGGTGCTGGAGGTCCCATTATTCTCTATGTGGAGTGTGGCTCTGCAGGTGGAGGTCGGTGCTGGAGGCCCCATTATTCTTGATGTGGAGTGCGGCTCTGCGGGTGGAGGTCGGCGCTGGAGGCCCCATTATTCTCAATGTGGAGTGCGGCTCTGCGGGTGGAGGTCGGTGCTGGAAGCCCCATTATTCTTATTGTGGAGTGCGGCTCTGCAGGTGGAGGTCAGTGCTGGAGGCTCCATTATTCTCTATGTGGAGTGTGGCTCTGCGGGTGGAGGTCAGTGCTGGAGGCCCCATTATTCTCTATGTGGAGTGCGGGTGGAGGTCGGTGCTGGAGGCCCCATTATTCTCTATGTGGAGTGTGGCTCTGCAGGTGGAGGTTGGTGCTGGAGGCTCCATCATTCTCTATGTGGAGTGCGGCTCTGCGGGTGGAGGTCGGTGCTGGAGGCTCAATTATTCCCTATGTGGAGTGTGGCTCTGTGGGTGGAGGTCGGTGCTGGAGGCCCCATTATTCTCTATGTGGAGTGCGGGTGGAGGTCGGTGCTGGAGGCTCAATTATTCCCTATGTGGAGTGTGGCTCTGCGGGTGGAGGTCGGTGCTGGAGGCTCCATTATTCTCTATGTGGAGTGCGGCTCTGCGGGTGGAGGTCAGTGCTGGAGGCTCCATTATTCTCCATGTGGAGTGTGGCTCTGCGGGTGGAGGTCGGTGCTGGAGGCCCCATTATTCTCTATGTGTAGTGCGGCTCTGCGGGTGGAGGTCGGTTCTGGAGGCTCCATTATTCTCTATGTGGAGTGTGGCTCTGCGGGTGGAGGTCGGTGCTGGAGGCTCCATTATTTTCTACGTGGAGTGCGGCTCTGCGGGTGGAGGTCGGTGCTGGTGGCTCCATTATTTTCTATGTGGAGTGCGGCTCTGCAGGTGGAGGTTGGTGCCGGAGGCTCCAATGTTCTCTCTGTGGAGTGTGGCTCTGCGGGTGGAGGTAGGTGCTGGAGGCTCCATTAATCTCTATGTGTAGTGCGGCTCTGCGGATGGAGGTCGGTGCTGGAGGCTCCATTATTCTCTATGTGAAGTGCGGCTCTGCGGGTGGAGGTCAGTGCTGGAGGCTCCATTATTCTCTATGTGGAGTGCGGCTCGGCGGGTGGAGGTCGGTGCTGGAGGCTCCATTATTTTCTATGTGGAGTGCATCTCTGCAGGTGGAGGTCAGTGCTGGAGGCTCCATTATTCTCTATGTGGAGTGCGGCTCTGCGGATGGAGGTCGGTGCTGGAGGCTCCATTATTCTCTATGTGGAGTGGGGCTCTGCGGGTTGAGGTCGGTGCTGGAGGCCCCATTATTCTCTATGTGGAGTGCAGCTCTACGGGTGGAGGTTGGTGCTGGAGGCTCCATTATTCTCTATGTGCAGGGCGGCTCTGCGGGTGGAGGTCGGTGCTAGAGGCCCCATTATTCTCTATGTGGAGTGTGGCTGTGCGGGTGGAGGTCGATGCTGGATGCTCCATTATTCACTATGTGCAGGTCGGCTCTGCTGGTGGAGGTCGGTGCTGGAGGCTCCATTATTCTCTATGTGGAGTGCGGCTCTGCGGGTGGAGGTCGGTGCTGGAGGCTCCATTATTCTCTATGTGAAGTGCGGGTGGAGGTCGGTGCTGGAGGCCCCATTATTCTCTATGTGGAGTGTGGCTCTGCGGGTGGAGGTAGGTGCCGGAGGCGCCATTATTCTCTATCTGGAGTCCGGCTCTGCGGATGGAGGTCGGTGCTGGAGGCTCCATTATTCTCTATGTGGAGTGCGGCTCTGTGGGTGGAGGTCGGTGCTGGAGGCTCCATTATTCTCTATGTGGAGTGCGGCTCTGCAGGTGGAGGTCGGTGCTGGAGGCCCCATTATTCTCTATGTGGAATGCGGCTCTGCGGGTGGAGGTCGGTGCTGGAGGCTCCATTATTCTCTATGTGGAGTGCGGATGGAGGTCGGTGCTGGAGGCTCCATTATTCTCTATGTGGAGTGTGGCTCTGCGGATGGAGGTCGGTGCTGGAGGCCCCATTATTCTCTATGTGGGGTGTGGCTCTGCGGATGGAGGTCGGTGCTAGAGGCCCCATTATTCTCTATGTGGAGTGGGGCTCTGCGGGTGGAGGTCGTTGCTGGAGGCCCCATTATTCTCTATGTGGAGTGGGGCTCTGCGGGTGGAGGTCGGTGCTGGAGGCTCAATTATTCTCTATTGACATGTCAATTCTTTCTGCAGTTTTGAAACCGCAGCGAATCCGCATGGAAAATTCCACAGTGTCTGCACTGTGGTTTCCATTTTCCATTCATTTTAATGGTACTGTACAACGCAGCTGATTCTGCTGCGGTTCTGCAGGGCCAAATCCGCTGCGAATCCGCAGCGTGTGCACACACCCTGAGTGCAGTTTTTGTGCGGATTTCGGCCGGTTTCACATTTGCGTTAAAGGTCGCAGCATCGGCTTGCGCAAGGCCGCCGCTAAGCCCCACCCCCTGGCGCGCCTCCGCCGGTAGCTCGGCCTCCGGGCGCATGACGCTGCATTTGTCATGCGTCCCCTATTTTTAACACTGAGGACGCAGGCCGTGCGCAATATGCATTTGGAGGCGCCTGCGTCCTTTAGACGGTGCGCCGAGCGCAACCAAATTGCAACAGGTTGCTTTTGCCACTGGTCGGCGACCCGTGAAAAGGACGCAGGTGCCGCCAAAACGCATACTGCGCACGGCCTGTGTCTGTGTGAGCGTGCAGAGGAGTATGCCCAGGGGTGACGTGTGTGTACATGCAGAGGAGTATGCACGGGGTGACGTGCGCGTGTGCGCAGAGGAGCATGCACAGGGGTGACGTGCGCGCGTGCGCAGAGGAGTATGCACAGGGGTGACATGCGCGCGTGCGCAGAGGAGTATGCACAGGGGTGACGTGCGAGCGTGCGCAGAGGAGTATGCACAGGGGTGACGTGCGCGCGTGCGCAGAGGAGTATGCACAGGGGTGACGTGCGCGCATGCAGAGGAGTATGCACAGGGGTGACGTGCACGCGTGCGCAGAGGAGTATGCACAGGGGTGACGTGCGCGCGTGCGCAGAGGAGTATGCACAGGGGTGACATGCGCGCGTGCGCAGAGGAGTATGCACAGGGGTGACGTGCGAGCGTGCGCAGAGGAGTATGCACAGGGGTGACGTGCGCGCGTGCGCAAAGGAGTATGCACAGGGGTGACGTGCGCGCGTGCGCAGAGGAGTATGCACAGGGGTGACGTGCACGCGTGCGCAGAGGAGTATGCACAGGGGTGACGTGCGCGCGTGCAGAGGAGTATGCACAGGGGTGACGTGCGTGCGCGCAGAGGATTATGCACAAGGGTGACGTACGCGCACGCAGAGGAGTATGCACAGGGGTGACGTACGCGCGCGCAGAGGAGTATGCACAGGGGTGACGTGTGAGCGTGCGCAGAGGAGTATGCACAGGGGTGACGTGCGCGCGTGCGCAGAGGAGTATGCACAGGGGTGACGTGCGAGCGTGCGCAGAGGAGTATGCACAGGGGTGACGTGCGCGCGTTCACAGAGGAGTATGCACAGGGGTGACGTGCGCGCATGCGCAGAGGAGTATGCACAGGGGTGACGTGCGCGTGTGCAGAGGAGTATGCACAGGGGTGACGTGCGAGCGTACGCAGAGGAGTATGCACAGGGGTGACGTGCATGCGTGCGCAGAGAAGTATGCACAGGGGTGACGTGCGCAGAGGAGTATGCACAGGGGTGACGTGCGAGCGTGCCAGAGGAGTATGCACAGGGGTGACGTGCGCGCGTGTGCAGAGAAGTATGCACAGGGGTGACGTGCGCGCGTGCAGAGGATTATGCACAGGGGTGACGTACGCGCGCGTAGAGGAGTGTGCACAGGGGTGACGTGCGCGCCCAGAGGAGTGTGCACAGGGGTGAGGTGCGCGCGCAGAGGAGTGTGCACAGGGGTGACGTGTGCGTATGCCCAGGGGTGACGTGCGGGCGCAGAGGGGTGGGGTGCGTGCAGCAGTGAATGGTAACATCCCAGTGATGTTTTTGCGGCATGCCTGCAGTGTGTGAGGTCCTGATGATTGTCACCCCAGTATATATGTCTTGTCTCCCACCTTCCTTATCCCTTAGTGATGGAACCAAATTTTTGAAATCTGACCAGTGTCACTTTATGTGGTGATAACTCTGGAACGCTTCAACAAATCCCAGTGATTTTGAGACTGTTTTTTCCAGGTCACCACCTGACAGCACGCTGGAGGACGTCCTTCTTATCCACAGTGGGACAGGAAACCACGAGAGTTCAAAAGGACTCTCCCCTCACCACCCTTCAGTGTTTTTCCTGTCCCACTGCGGATAGGAAAGACGAGAGAGATCCGACCGTTCTGAGCAGATGGTGAGGATGGGGGGGCCCAGCCTTTCCCTTCCCACCTCAAGAATTCTGCAGGCTGACACCCACCTGAGGGTCCCTCAGCAGACCCAGTGTAGTGCTGCTCCTGGGAGACAGAGTCGCTTCCCCCCTGAAGGGGGCTCTCGACTCCAGGCGTCGCCTCTGATGTCCCTCTGCCGGGCCGCCTCTACAGAAGCTGCATCTCGTAAGCGGTTCCGGCACAATATCACCGCCGCAGGGCATCCCCGCAAGCCAGATGCGGCATCAGATCCGGGCCACAGCCAGGTGAAGCGGGCAGATCGTGGCCGGCTCGCGGCCGCGCCTCTCCGGGTGGCGGCGTCGCAGGCCCCGGCGCCACTTCCGGGTCGCCGGGTCCACGTCACTTCCGTTTTTTTCCGGCTGGCCGGATTGCGACACGGGCGGCCGCGTCACTTCCGGGGGGCGGGCTCGGGCGACTGCAATACTTCCGGGTAGCGGTTCAGTCAAGGCCGATTTCAAACTGAACCGTGCGCTCCCGGAGCTTGGAAGCTGACAGGTGACGTCTCCTCCAGGAGGATCTCGGAGCAGGTCGGACATCGCGGTGTGCCAATCCAGGTGCGCTGACCAGCGGCAGGCGGTGCGGCAGCCCCAGACAGCCATTCCTACAAAAACATGGAGGATCAGGCTAAAACTGAGACGGGGCCAGAGAGCCAGGGTCACGTGAGTACCTCACAAAAGGTTACTGCAGGACCCTAAGTTGGCAGATCCCACAGGACACATTCTATGTGTTCCAGGGGACCCCAGCGGAGAAGTAGTCCAGGAGGAAGGAGAAAAAGTGCCCAATCTGCGCCAAAAAAATAAAGGACACATGGCAAAAGCCCTTATGTGACGCATGCACCAGACGCATAGTGAGGGATGAGCAAGCCACTATCATGTCTAACATGAGATCCATTATAAGGGAGGAGGTGCAGGCTTCAGTATCAGGCCTGAGATGCCCCCAGACTCCGCAGCCGATTCCCCAGGTATCCGGTAAAAGGCCAAGGGAGTCGGACTCCTCGTCGGAGGAGGACCCGTCCGAATCAGGGCTAGACGAGGAGGAGATGAGAGAACCCACAGAGAAGGGGAAGAGATATCTCTTTTCGTCCAGGTATTTGGACGAACTGCTGGGTGCAGTAAGACACACTATGCAGATCGAGGAACCCTCAGAGACTCTATCGGTACAGGACGAGATGTTTGGGGGGCTGCGGTCGCAGACCTCGATGGTCTTCCCAGTGAATATGCATATACGAGCGATGATCTTGGAGGAATGGGAAGAGGCGGAGAAGAGACTCACTGTCCCTAGAGACTTTAAACTTCGCCTACCATTTGACCTCCTCCCAGGAGGTCAAGGTCTGAGAGGAAATCCCAAAAATAGATATCCCGGTTGCAAAAGTGTCTAAAAAGATAGCCATTCCCTTTGAGGACTCTTCTAATCAGAAAGAGCCCATGGACAGGAAGGCAGACGGTCTCTTAAAGAGAGCCTGGGAAAGTTCGGCCGCGGTCATACAGGCTAATATAGCGGCAACGTCTGTAGCACGTTCAATGCACCTGTGGGTAGATGACTTAGAGGAGCACCTTACAGATAGAACCCCAAGGGAGACTATTCTAAAATCCCTTCCCTTGTTAAAATTAGCCACTGGTTTTTTAGCTGACGCTTCAGCGGAGACCGTCAGATTTACGGCCAGGAATCAATCCCTGACCAACGCGGCCAGGAGAGCCATCTGGCTAAAGAGCTGGTCGGGGGATATACAATCCAAGAGTAAGTTCTGCTCAATCCCTTTTTCTGGAGGCAAGGTCTTTGGGCCTGTGCTTGACGATATTTTAGAAAAAGCCTCTGATGAGAAAAAAGGGTTCCCGGAAGAGAAACGCAAAAAATATCAGCCCTTTCGTAGACCCTGTTTTAACCAAAGGAAGGACTACAGAGGGAAAGGGAAAACCGGAAGATGGAGCTACCCCAAAGGGGGAGAGAGCAGGGGTAGAAATAGAGACTCCATCTTCTCCGGGTCAAACTCCCGAAGAAAATGACGCCACCAGAGTAGGGGGGCGATTGCTCGGGTTCCTAGGAGAGTGGCAGCAAATTTCCAGTAGCCCCTGGGTGCTACAGGTGATCTCTCAGGGGTACAGGATAGAGTTCGACTCCCTCCCTCCAAGCCGATTTCTGGTAACCAGCTCCCACCTCCATTCTGCCTCCCCCATGTGGTTGGACATTCAGGACCTCCTGGCGACGGCCACAGTCATCCCAGTACCCGCTCGAGAGGAAGGCAGAGGGCACTACTCAAACCTTTTCTCGATAAAAAAGCCGTCAGGAGAGTCCAGAACTATAATAAATCTCAAACCCCTTAACAGGTGGCTAAGATACAAAAGGTTCAAGATGGAATCAATAAAATCCACGATTCCTCTCCTAGGGAAGGGGGTGGTAATGTGTACTCTAGATTTAAAGAGTGCATATTACCATGTTCCCATCCATCCAGACCATCAGAGGTATCTCAGGTCTGCAGTCAGGAAAGAGGGCAAGATCTATCATTATCAGTTTCGCTGCCTCCCCTTTGGTCTAGCATCAGCCCCGAGAGTCTTTACGAAACTGATGGTAGAGGTAGTGGCCTACCTAAGAATCAGAAATATCACGGTGGCCCCTTACCTAGACGATTTCCTCATCATAGCAGATTCAGTGGCCTGGCTCAGACTCGACTGTCAGTCTTTGATTTCCACGCTGCAGAGCTTGGGTTGGATTATAAACTGGCAAAAATCAGATCTAATACCCAAGCCAAGGATAAAATTCCTGGGAGTAATGCTAGACTCAGAAGAAAGAATGTCTTACCTTCCAGAAGGAAAACAGACCAGCACAAAGGAAAGGATTCACCAGTTCGCAAAACAACGGGTCTCTATCAGGGAGGCCATGAAAATTCTAGGCTTGATGACGTCCTGTATTCCCTGCGTCAGATGGAGCCAGTTCCACTCTCGAGATCTACAACGGGCAGTTCTATGTTCCTGGGACAGAAGACAAAGCTCATTAGACAAGAATATCCGATTGTCTCACCGAGTCAGGAATTCCCTGGTGTGTTGGACCGTTCCGAAAAATCTACGCGCCGGTGTCTCATGGATCCAGTCCCCGGAGGTCATAGTCACCACAGACACAAGCCAGCAAGGTTGGGGTGAACACGTCCAAGGAAGATACTACCAGGGACGATGGGGTCGGGAGGACAGCAAGGAGTCCTCCAACTTCAGGGAGCTTCATGCGGTATGGAAGGTACTATTGTCCGCCCAGTCACTGGTGAGAAACAAGCACGTCAAGGTACTGTCAGACAATACCACGACAGTAGCTTTCCTTCGTCACCAAGGCGGTCCAAGACACCCAGGACTGCAACGCCTAGCCGAACAGATCTTCAGGTGGGCAGAAAAGAACACCCACTCAATCTCAGCAGTGCACCTAGAGGGCGACAAAAACCAGGTGGCAGACTTCCTCAGCAGGAGAAGAGTAGTTGCAACGGAATGGGAGCTGAACGACGAGGTATTCAACAACCTATGCAGCCAGTGGGGAACACCGGAGATAGACCTGTTCACAGTCAAGCAGAACACAAGCAGAACACAAACGTCAGGACCTTCTACTCTCTGAACCCTCTGGGGAACCCAGCAGGAATATCACAATCATGGAGCAAGGGCCTGTTATACGCCTTCCCGCCTCTCGCCCTCATACCGCAAACTCTCAGGAAAATCAACGAAGACAAAGCCAGAGTCATACTAATAGTGCCATTCTGGCCGAAGAGGAGTTGGTTCCCCTTGCTCAGGAAGATGGCAGAGGAAGAACCCATTCTTTGGCACCAGAAGCTAGAAGCACTCCAATTGTCGGCCTAGATCCTGAGCGGCAGGTCTTAAAATCAAATGGCCTGTCAGACGACGTCATCTCTACCCTGCAGGCGAGTAGGAAACCTGTAACCGCCGCAATATATAACAAGATCTGGAAAAGATTCTGCAGCTTCTGTGGAGAGACGACAGTTGAGACTGACCACCCCAACATCCCAAAGATTCTGGACTTCTTACAGGCAGGGTTCAAAAAGGGCCTTAGACCCAGTACGCTAAGAGTACAGATCGCAGCCCTTAGCGTGTTCTATGACTGCACCCTGTCAGCACACTCATGGATAGCCCGTTTCTCCAGGGCTGTTCAGAGGGTCAAACCCTTAATAAGGAAGTCTGTTCCCCCCTGGGACCTTAACCTAGTCCTCAATGCACTATGTAAACATCCATTCCAGCTAGTGGCAGACATAGGAATTGGTAAATCGGGCAGCACGGTGGCTCAGTGGTTAGCGCTGCAGTCTTGCAGCGCTGGGGTCCTGGGTTCGAATCCCACCAAGGACAACATCTGCAAGGAGTTTGTATGTTCTCCCCGTGTTTTCGTGAGTTTCCTCCGGGCACTCCGGTTTCCTCCCACACTCCAAAGACATACTGATAGGGAATTTAGATTGTGAACCCCATCGGGGACAGTGATGAAAATGTGTGCAAACTGTAAAGCGCTGCGGAATATGTTAGCGCTATATAAAAATAAAGATTATTATTATAATCTCTCGATCAGAACGGCATTTCTGGTAGCGATCACGTCAGCAAAGAGGCTAGGAGAACTTCAGGCCCTGTCTATCCAGGACCCTTATCTACAGGTGTTTGACGATAGATTAATCTTAAGACTTGACCCGGCTTTTCTTCCAAAGGTTGTCTCAGATTCAAATATGAATCAAGAGGTGGTACTCCCTTCATTCTGTCAGTTCCCTAAGAATAAAAAAGAGAGCGCCTACCATAACCTAGATGTCAGGGTGTCAGTACTCAGGTACCTAGACACAACCAGGCCTTGGAGAAAAGATAATAATCTCTTCATTGAATACAGAGGTCCGAATAAAGGGAGGAAAGCATCTAAATCCACAATCGCAAGATGGATTAAATCCACAATTAGTCTAGTCTATAGGACACGGGGGCAGATTCCCCCAGGGAACCTTAAAGCCCACTCAACTAGGGCCATGGCCACGTCATGGGCAGAGAGGGGGGGAGCTTCGGCAGAACAGATCTGCAGGGCAGCGTCCTGGTCCAGTCTCAGTACCTTCTCTAGACACTATAAATTAGATGTGGTATCCGCACAATTGGCATTTGGCAGAAAGGTACTCCACGCAGTAGTGCCACCCTAGGACCAGTCTCCTTTGGTACTACTCCAGCGTGCTGTCAGGTGGTGACCTGGAAAACGTTAATTAGACCTACCGGTAATTGTTTTTCCAGGAATCCATCCTGACAGCACTGTTAGTTCCCTCCCTATGATATTCATCCGTACTATTGTGATGTAACATGTGTACGTGGAAATTTTGTCATCCAGACGTGTTACTTTGAGAAATCACTGAAGGGTGGTGAGGGGAGGGTCCTTTTTAACTCTCATGGTTTCCTGTCCCACTGTGGATAAGAAGGACGTCCTCCAGCGTGCTGTCAGGATGGATTCCTGGAAACACAATTACCGGTAGGTCTAATTACCGTTTTTCGTGACACATTGTACTTTATGATAATGGTAAATTTAGGTCAATATGTTTCATTTTTATTTATAACAAATATCAGAAATTTGAGAAAAATGTTAAAAATTAGCAATTTTCAAACTTTGAATGATTATCCCTGTAATCCAGATAGTGATACCACAGAAAAACATTAATAAATAACATTTTCCACATGCCTTCTTTACATCAGCCTCATTTGTAAAGTGTTTTTTTATTTTGTTAGCATTTTAGGAGGTTTAAAAATGGAGCAGTAATTTTTCATTTTATCAAGGAAATTTACAACATTTATTTTTTTAGTGACCTATCCAGGTTTGAAGTGCCTTTGGGGTCCTATATATTGGAAAAAAACAAAAGTGACACCATTTT
The DNA here is from genome assembly GCF_039654945.1 of Dendrobates tinctorius. Lineage (NCBI taxonomy): Eukaryota > Metazoa > Chordata > Amphibia > Anura > Dendrobatidae > Dendrobates > Dendrobates tinctorius. The sequence goes on from NW_027361707.1 coordinate 52,047,242, forward strand.
AAAAACAGCATCCCCTGACATATTGAAAAATGCAGTCAGGTAGTTTATTAACCCTTCAGGTGATTGTCAGGAATTAATGCAAAGTGGCATGACAGAAATGAAAATGTGTATTTTTGCCACCTAAATGCCACTAACTTCTGAACAGGTTACAACAGCCAGCAGACTCTAAGGCCGCTATTTGGGCGTGAATTGCCATGGCAAACATCAGGACCACACAATCAAGATCTCAGGGTGCCGATGGGGATAAAGAGGGAGCCCTCACACTCTTTTAACCATTTATATGATGTCACTATTGAGAGCAGCATCTATAAAGTTCCCGGCGGTGGGGGGGAACTTGCTGGAACGGGGGGGCGCTGCTGCGGTGCCCCTGCAGCGGCGCTTGCCTCTGACCCCCCGAGAATGTGCCAGAGCCCTATGGCTGCAGTGGGACCGGAGGGCAGCCCGGCGGAGTCGGTGCCGGCTGCCAGAAGATTGGAGCGGAGGACACTGTCGGGCTCCCAGTTGCCGTGGGGGGCCCTGAGCGACCGGGTGCCTCGCGATGGCTTGGCCGAATTGACTCTCGGCGGGGGGAGGCAGGAGCCTTCATTTGTGGGGGTGTCACGGCCCAGTTCCGTCGGGGGGGTTCAGGCCTCCCACCCCGGCTCAGTCTGCAGCGGTGTTCGGGCCGCAACAACGTGGCGGTGAGTTCGCCGCCGGGAGGCGCGAGGTCCACGAGGCGTCATCGTCTGGGGATCCAAGATTTCCGGCTGGAGGGCACACAGCCCCCTCGCAGCCCGGTGAGTATGCGTCTATGTCCCCTGTTTGTCACCCGCTTTTGTCTTCGTCTGTGGTGGTAGGGGGCCCCTTAGCAGAGTCCGTGGTCGGTGGGGATGAGGCTGGTTTTAGCAGTTCAGGGTCGGCTGGGGGAGTATGTGATATGTTGGCGGATGTGCGTAGCTTGCTTTTACGTTTGGAGCAGGGTTTTTTGGGGTCGTCGCCGGTAGCAGCGTGGGTTGGGCCACAGGGTGGCGGGTTGGCGGGTCAGGGCACGGCTGCGTTGGGCCCTTGTGTTAGCATGCCGGTGTCAGTGTCGGTGCAAACCGAGAAGGAAAAGGAGTATCATGTGCATCTGGATGATCGGGCGCATGGCGAGGTGTATGTGTGTTTTGAGGGTTCGTTAGGGGCCCATTTGAAAAAGGAGGTGAAAGAGCGGATTTGGAAGGATGAATATGTGGAAATATTTTCGCTATTGCCTCTTGAGAAGTTTAATTTGGACAAAAGTAAGAAAGAGGATAGCAAAAAGGGAGAGGAAGAAAAGCGGAGGTGGCGCTTGATTCCGCAGACATTTGTAAATTGGCAGCAGGCGTTTGCTATTTTGGCGAGTGTTATCGGGGAACAGGCCCCTGATAATTGCTCCTCGTTATTTTGTTATTTGGATGCTATCGGGGAGGCTTATAGAGTTTACAGCGGTCAGGTGTGGCTGCGGTATGACGAGCAGTTTCGTCAGAGGAAAGCTGTGCGTCCGGCTATCCGCTGGGACCAAAAAGACATTGGCTTGTGGATGCGTGTGATAGCGCAAAATAAGTCTGGGAGTTCCTTTCTTGGGGGGGCTGGAAGCACCAGCCAGAATAGCGGCACTGCCGGCTTTACGGGTGGTGGGGGTCAAGGGCAGTCGGGAACGCACAAGGCGGGTGTTTGCTGGCAGTTTAATGACGGCCAGTGCAAGTTTGGGGCCAACTGTAAATTTAAACACCTCTGTTCAAACTGCAACGGTACTTCACATGGGGCATCAAAGTGTTTCAAGAAAGGGAAGTCCAAATCCGGTGGGGGTAATTCACAACGGGGAGACTCCAGTGAATCTGGAAAGGATGGTCCCATATCTTAATAGATACCCTGATAGGGTAGGAGCGGGGCTGTTGTATTCTGGTTTTCAGGTGGGTTTTCGGATTCCGGATCCTCCGTTTGAAATCCCGTTTGTTTTGAAAAATTTGCGCTCTGCTTTGGAGCATCCGTCAGTTGTTTCGGAGAAGATCCAAAAAGAAGTTTCATTGGGGCGCATGGCGGGCCCTTTCGTGTCTCCTCCTTTTCCGAATTTGGTCGTTTCCCCGTTGGGGGTGGTTCCGAAGAAGGAGCCCAATAAGTTTCGGCTCATTCAGCATTTGTCTTACCCACGGGGGAGGTCGGTTAACGACGGTATTGATCCGGAGATTTGTTCAGTGGTATACTCTTCATTTGATGAAGCGGCGAGTAGGGTCCGGAAGTGTGGTCGCAGGGCCCTTATGGCTAAGACTGATGTTGAATCCGCTTTTCGTTTGCTTCCGGTTCACCCAGACAGCGTGAGGTTGTTGGGCTGTTTCTGGGAAGACAGGTTTTTTGTAGATAGGTGTTTACCTATGGGTTGTTCCTTGTCTTGTGCGTATTTTGAGGCTTTTAGATCTTTTCTTGAGTGGGTCGTGTGCGACGTCTCTGGTTGTGATTCGATAGTTCATTATTTGGACGATTTCTTGTGCATTGGCCCAGCAGATTCTTCACGTTGTCTCAGGATTTTGAAAGCGATTGAGTGGGTGGCGGATCGGTTCGGGGTTCCGCTGGCGCCCGTAAAAACTGAGGGCCCCAGTACGTGTTTGCGTTTTCTGGGGATTGTCATCAATACTGTCGAATGGGAATTTCGGTTGCCGGAGGACAAGCTTGATGGTTTGAGGTCTGAGGTGGTTCGTGCACGTCGGTTGCGGAAAATATCGTTGCGGGACCTTCAGTCGCTGTTGGGAAAGCTTAACTTCACTTGTCGGGTGATGCCGATGGGTCGAGTTTTTTCACGTAGGCTGGCTAGCGCTACTTCGGGGGTTCGGGCTCCTCATCATTTTGTGAGATTGTCGGCAGAGCTCAGGGCTGATTTGGTGGTCTGGGAGTCCTTTTTGGAGAAGTACAACGGTCGTTCGTTGGTAATGGCTGATGTGGTCTGCAACGATGCTTTGGATTTGTTTACGGATGCGGCAGGCGGAATCGGTTTTGGTGCCTATTTTGGAGGGCAATGGTGCCCCGCTCAGTGGCCTGCTGCTTGGGTTTCGGCGGGGTTGGTGCGTAACATCACGTTGTTGGAGATTTTTCCGATTCTGGTGGCTGTTCATTTGTGGGGTCAGGAGTTTCGGAATCGGCGCGTTCGTTTCAATTGCGACAACATGGGGGTTGTGAGCGCGATTAATGGTCTTACTGCATCGTCCCCTCCAGTGGTCAGAGTTTTGCAGAAGTTGGTGCTAGCATGTTTGGCTTTGAATGCGCATGTGACGGCGACACATGTGCCTGGAGTGAAGAACGAGATAGCTGACTCTCTCGCTTACAGTGGGATCGTTTTCGTTCCTTGGCCCCGGAGGCAGAGCTCGAGTGTCTGATTTGTCCGGAGGAATTGTGGAGGGTGGCTTACGAGCCGCGGAGTCACTGATCGTATCGTCTTTGGCACCAAAAACCTGGGAGGCCTACCGGAATGTGTGGAGTGCGTGGGAAGATGTCCTTACGGCTGGCTCCACCAGTGGGGCCAGGCTTGAGCAAGAGGGTCTGTTGTTGCCATGGTTGGGGCAGGGCGCAAACGAAGGTTGGTCTCGGGCAAAGGTGACACATTTGTTGGCCGTATTGTCTTTCGGTTTTCGGTTGCGCGGGTACAGGGATTTGACAAAAACGTTTTTGGTAAGACAGGCGGCGAAAGGTTTTCACCGCTTTGGGGGGGGGGGTGATTTACGGCGGCCCGTGTCATTTAATATGCTTGAGCAATTGGGTCTGGTTTTGGGATCGGTATGCGCGGATGGTTATGAGGTTGCGTTGTTTCGTCTGACTTTTTCCTTTGCATTTTTTTGGGCGCTGCGGATTGGGGAACTCGTGTCTCACAATAAAGAGTCTGTGGGCGGGTTGTTAGCCAGGGATGTGACTTTGACCGCTCAGGGCGTCGAATTTTGGCTACGTAGGTCGAAAACGGACCAGTCTGGGAAAGGCCGTCAAGTTGTGTTGGGGGTTGTCTCTGGTTCCGGAATGTGCCCGGTTCAGTCCTAGTCTGGGCGGATCTTGGTTGTGTCACGCAGACGGTGGAAGTTTGTCTCGATATCAGTTTGGTGCGGTGTTTAAGAAGTCAGTTCGGTGTTTGGGATTGGATGATTCTAGGTTTGCTTCGCATTCTTTTCGGATTGGTGCGGCGACTGAGGCAGCTGAGCGTGGTTTGGGTCCCTCTTTCATACAGCGTATCGGAGTGTGGAGGTCTAATCGTTATCGTAGTTATGTTCGGCCTTAAGGCGTGCAGAAGGTGTGTCCGGTTGGTGTGGTCCTGTCACGTCCGCCATGTCTGCCATGTCTGTTTGTCTCAAGAACTCCTGGAGCGATGTGCATGCGCATGTTTTGTCTGCTGTCCTGCATGTTCGATAGAGCTGTGTGCAGACTCACCTCATGTCTGAGCTGCAGGATCCCTGCGTTTCTGCTCTGCCTTCTGTGATCTTCTCGTCATGTCTGGAGTCCTTGATCATGTGATGTTTCTTAAGATCCTGCACTGTCTGGTTCTGCAATCATCTCGTCATGTCTAGAATCCCGGATCATGTGTTCTTCCTAGGATCCTGCACTGGTTGGTTCGGTGATCATCTCGTCATGTCTGAAACCCTGATCATGTGATGTTTCCTAAGATCCTGCACTGTCTGGTTCTGCTATCATCTCGTCATGTCTAGAATCCCGGAAGTTCTCCCCTGGTCCTGACCTGGAGGAGGAGGTGCTATGCCCTATATCAGGCCGCCTCTTCCTATGCTCAGGGCCTGATTATTGTGTTGCTTCCCTGCAAGGCTCTGGGTCTGTGGGGTTGCTCCCTCTATTCTGTGCCCTTGCACTTTGCTCTGTAGTGCGTCTCTGCACATGCTCCGTGCTCGTATTCCGCCTCTTGTCTTGTGCCATGTCTTGTGTTGTCTCTCGTGCCATGTTTGTGTTTGCCTTGCTTTGCCTTGTAGTCCTTCTGCTGTTCTTTGTCTTAGTCTGTTTTGCTATGTCTTGCCTTAGCTATGCTTTGACTTGTAGTCTTTCCTTTGTTCTCTGCCTCGCCTGTTTTGCCATGTCTTGCTTTTGCTATGCTTTGACTTGTAGTCCTCCCTGTGTTCTCTGCCTTGCTATTCCTTGCTTTGTGTTCCTCCCTATGGTCTCAGTCTTTGCTTGCTCTGCCTCGCTCTCTCCTATGGTGCTCTGTAGTGCTCCCTGGCACACGCACCATTTCTCCTCTCCTTAGTGCTCGTTTCTTTGTCTAGTCCCAAGGTCTTCCCTTGGCCCTGCTCTGGGCTTCTGCCTACGCTCCGCTGCTAGACTCTGTCCTCTCTCTGACCTGGCTCTGTTTCTGCCTGTATTCCTTGCCTTGTTCCCTGCCTTGTCCTTGCATTGAACCCCGGCGTGGGTTCCCCTTGGCCGTCTCCTGTGCCGTGGTAAGTGCCACGTGTTTGTGTACAGCCGTGTGCACTGGCCAGTGTGGCGTGCCCCCTGCGTGGCTCCTAGCACGCAGCCCTTCCTTGTGCCCTGGCGTGGCTCCTAGCACGCACCCTGCCTTGAACCCTGGCGTGGCTACTAGCACGCACCCTGCCCTGAACCTGGCGTGGCTCCTAGCACGAAGGTTCCTTTGCCCCCTCCTGTGCCTTAGTCGTGCCTCGTGCTGGCGTTACAGCCGTGTGCATTGGCCAGTGAGGTGTGCGTCCCTGCGTAGCTCCTAGCACGCAGCCCTGCTCTGAACCCTGGCGTGTCTCTACATGCACCCTGTCTTGTGCCTTGGCGTGTCTCTACACGCACTCTGTCTTGTGCCTTGGCGTGTCTCTACACGCACTCTGTCTTGTGCCTTGGCGTGTCTCTACACGCACTCTGTCTTGTGCCTTGGCGTGTCTCTACACGCACTCTGTCTTGTGCCTTGGCGTGTCTCTACACGCACTCTGTCTTGTACCTTGGCGTGTCTCTACACGCACTCTGTCTTGTACCTTGGCGTGTCTCTACACGCACTCTGTCTTGTACCTTGGCGTGTCTCTACACGCACTCTGTCTTGTACCTTGGCGTGTCTCTACACGCACTCTGTCTTGTACCTTGGCGTGTCTCTACACGCACTCTGTCTTGTACCTTGGCGTGTCTCTACACGCACTCTGTCTTGTACCTTGGCGTGTCTCTACACGCACTCTGTCTTGTACCTTGGCGTGGCTACACACGCACTCTGTCTTGTACCTTGGCGTGGCTACACACGCACTCTGTCTTATTCTATGCTTTGGCGTGGCTACACACGCACCCTGTCTCGTTTGCGAACCTTGGCGTGTCCCCTACACACGCACCTCACTTTGAACCCTGGCGTGTCCCCTACACACGCACCTAGACTTGAACCCTGGTGTGTCCCCTACACACGCACCTAGCCTTGGACCCTGGCGTGTCCCCTACACACGCACCTAGCCTTGGACCTTGGCGTGTTCCCTAAACACGCACCCTGCTTGGATATATGTCGTGCCTCCTTGCCTGAACCCTGGTTTGCCTGCCGGAAGCCCGGAACCTGCTGACCGTTGCCAGAGGTCCGGAACCAGATGACTGCGGCCTGATGTCCGGAGCTGACGTCCGCAGCCTGATCCCTGGACCCTGTCAGTTTGCCAGCAGTCCGGAGTCCGATGCCATCATGCCATTACCTATGCCTAGGCGTGCCATCTGGCACGTACCATGTTATGGACCTTGGCGTGCCCACGCGCGCACCTTGCACGTTTTGCTTGTTTTCTCTGTATGTGATCTTGTGTTATTCTAATGAAGATACCTTGCACCTACGTCTAGTCTCGTCTTGCTTCCTGCTCGTCCTTGTCGTCAGACACTCGTCTAGTGTCCCCTGAGCCGGCCGTCTGGTCCCAGCAGTCGTGGTGGCTCACCCCCTTGGTCTTGCCCCTGACACTCCCTGTATAGGGGGTGGATTTTCACAAGGTCAGCTCGCCCTCGGTGGGTGGGTGCCACGACCCAGAGGGTCCACTCAAAAAATGGGCTCAGCAGGAGCTGAGTCCGTCACAGTTAATCAGGCCATGGACTCCGCTGGTACCTCGGCTACCTGTCTGATGACCCGTCTGTTATAGAATCTGATCTGCTCTGTCTCCTGGACTCTCCTGAATATGGCGGTACCCCAGCCACTCTTCTGATGTAAATCAGACCTGGCCCTTGACCTCTGGACTCATTTGGAAATGATGGCAGCCAGAGTAAGAAGACTTGTTTGTCTAACCGCAGTCCTCCCCACTGGATCTTCATGTCTCGTTAGCGGCTCCTGTGTCTTGACCGGTGCAGGTGTCCGTTTCAGATGTCGGATCAACATTGTTGGAGTGGTTTGTACTAAACTCTGGTTTCTGCCGAAGAAAATTTTTTTTTTTTCTTCTTTCCAGCCCCGGTGAGAGGGGGCTTAAAGAGGGGGGTACTGTCACGTCCGCCATGTCTGCCATGTCTGTTTGTCTCAAGAACTCCTGGAGCGATGTGCATGCGCATGTTTTGTCTGCTGTCCTGCATGTTCGATAGAGCTGTGTGCAGACTCACCTCATGTCTGAGCTGCAGGATCCCTGCGTTTCTGCTCTGCCTTCTGTGATCTTCTCGTCATGTCTGGAGTCCTTGATCATGTGATGTTTCTTAAGATCCTGCACTGTCTGGTTCTGCAATCATCTCGTCATGTCTAGAATCCCGGATCATGTGTTCTTCCTAGGATCCTGCACTGGTTGGTTCGGTGATCATCTCGTCATGTCTGAAACCCTGATCATGTGACGTTTCCTAAGATCCTGCACTGTCTGGTTCTGCTATCATCTCGTCATGTCTAGAATCCCGGAAGTTCTCCCCTGGTCCTGACCTGGAGGAGGAGGTGCTATGCCCTATATCAGGCCGCCTCTTCCTATGCTCAGGGCCTGATTATTGTGTTGCTTCCCTGCAAGGCTCTGGGTCTGTGGGGTTGCTCCCTCTATTCTGTGCCCTTGCACTTTGCTCTGTAGTGCGTCTCTGCACACGCTCCGTGCTCGTATTCCGCCTCTTGTCTTGTGTTGTCTCTCGTGCCATGTTTGTGTTTGCCTTGCTTTGCCTTGTAGTCCTTCTGCTGTTCTTTGTCTTAGTCTGTTTTGCTATGTCTCGCCTTAGCTATGCTTTGACTTGTAGTCTTTCCTTTGTTCTCTGCCTCGCCTGTTTTGCCATATCTTGATTTTGCTATGCTTTGACTTGTAGTCCTCCCTGTGTTCTCTGCCTTGCTATTCCTTGCTTTGTGTTCCTCCCTATGGTCTCAGTCTTTGCTTGCTCTGCCTCGCTCTCTCCTATGGTGCTCTGTAGTGCTCCCTGGCACACGCACCATTTCTCCTCTCCTTAGTGCTCGTTTCTTTGTCTAGTCCCAAGGTCTTCCCTTGGCCCGGCTCTGGGCTTCTGCCTACGCTCCGCTGCTAGACTCTGTCCTCTCTCTGACCTGGCTCTGTTTCTGCCTGTATTCCTTGCCTTGTTCCCTGCCTTGTCCTTGCATTGAACCCCGGCGTGGGTTCCCCTTGGCCGTCTCCTGTGCCGTGGTAAGTGCCACGTGTTTGTGTACAGCCGTGTGCACTGGCCAGTGTGGCGTGCCCCCTGCGTGGCTCCTAGCACGCAGCCCTTCCTTGTGCCCTGGCGTGGCTCCTAGCACGCACCCTGCCTTGAACCCTGGCGTGGCTACTAGCACGCACCCTGCCCTGAACCTGGCGTGGCTCCTAGCACGAAGGTTCCTTTGCCCCCTCCTGTGCCTTAGTCGTGCCTCGTGCTGGCGTTACAGCCGTGTGCATTGGCCAGTGAGGTGTGCGTCCCTGCGTAGCTCCTAGCACGCAGCCCTGCTCTGAACCCTGGCGTGTCTCTACACGCACTCTGTCTTGTGCCTTGGCGTGTCTCTACACGCACTCTGTCTTGTGCCTTGGCGTGTCTCTACACGCACTCTGTCTTGTACCTTGGCGTGTCTCTACACGCACTCTGTCTTGTACCTTGGCGTGTCTCTACACGCACTCTGTCTTATTCTATGCTTTGGCGTGTCTCTACACGCGCACCCTGTCTCGTTTGCGAACCTTGGCGTGTCCCCTACACACGCACCTAGTCTTGAACCCTGGCGTGTCCCCTACACACGCACCTAGTCTTGAACCCTGGCGTGTCCCCTACACACGCACCTAGCCTTGGACCTTGGCGTGTTCCCTAAACACGCACCCTGCTTGGATATATGTCGTGCCTCCTTGCCTGAACCCTGGTTTGCCTGCCGGAAGCCCGGAACCTGCTGACCGTTGCCAGAGGTCCGGAACCAGATGACTGCGGCCTGATGTCCGGAGCTGACGTCCGCAGCCTGATCCCTGGACCCTGTCGGTTTGCCAGCAGTCCGGAGTCCGATGCCATTACCTATGCCTAGGCGTGCCATCTGGCACGTACCATGTTATGGACCTTGGCGTGCCCACGCGCGCACCTTGCACGTTTTGCTTGTTTTCTCTGTATGTGATCTTGTGTTATTCTAATGAAGATACCTTGCACCTACGTCTAGTGTCGTCTTGCTTCCTGCTCGTCCTTGTCGTCAGACACTCGTCTAGTGTCCCCTGAGCCGGCCGTCTGGTCCCAGCAGTCGTGGTGGCTCACCCCCTTGGTCTTGCCCCTGACACTCCCTGTATAGGGGGTGGATTTTCACAAGGTCAGCTCGCCCTCGGTGGGTGGGTGCCACGACCCAGAGGGTCCACTCAAAAAATGGGCTCAGCAGGAGCTGAGTCCGTCACAGGTCCATGGGGTAGATTAAATATTGCAAGTATTGGAGCGTTTTCTTTGCGATATGTTTCTGTGAGTGTCGTTTTGTGTTTCAGGTATGGAACCGCTGCTGATCTGGATATTTGGTCACTCCTTTGTTTACTGGGGAGCGGTGAGAGCCGATGTCAGGACCGACGGCAGACAGTTGGGAATTTCCAGATCGGCGGCGGTGGTGCGGTGGATCGGTTTTCGGGGCCTGGTGTGGCGTCGGGTGTTGCCGGAAATTCACGAGTGTGTTCGTTTGGACCGGGCACCAGATGTTCTTGTTATTCATGCTGGGGGTAATGATCTGGCTGTCCGTCCCTTCCGAGAGTTGATCAAGGACATTAAGCAAGATTGCTTGCGGTTGTGGGTGACTTATCGGGAAGTCACGATTGTGTGGTCGGAGATCGTGCCACGCAGGCGTTGGCGGTCCATGAGATCGTTGGAGAAGGTCAACCGGGCCAGGATCAAGGTTAACAGAGTGGTGTCCGCTTTTATAGTCAAAAACGGGGGAGTTGCCGTGCGACATTTTGATTTGGAGAAGGGTGAGGGCGATTACTGGTTGGCGGACGGGATTCACTTGAATGCAGTGGGTTCCGATATTTGGGCCCTTGCCCTTCAGGAGGGTATAGAGAAGGCTGTCGCTTGGCGGGTTGTGGGGGTCTCGGGTCATTGAGGTGTTCAAAGACCCCTCGTTGTGGCAGTTTTGTGGGAGGGGGAGTCCTTGAAGTCGGTGGAAATTGGTTTTGGAGACTCTCTGGGTAGGGTCTCCTTCGTTTAAAGGTATGCTGGTCGTGATCTGGTGAAAGGTGGATGGGGAGTTTTCCGTCGGAAGAGGGCGGATCCCCAAGAAGTTTGTGGACAACATCTATTGGTGTGCTGGTGCTCCCGAGCCTGTGGGGTAACGGCTGGGAGCAAATGGTCGGGGGTTGTCCACGATATTTGGACTATTTCACCACGATCTTGTGGCTTCAAGGACTTCTCCTTCCAGGGTTAAATTCATTGTACTCATGTTGTTTATGATACAGTGTTTATTGTTTGTTTATTGTTATAATAAAAGGCTGCTGTGGCTATAAAATTCCAAAAGAAATACCAGTGTCTGTGTATTAGTTGGCGCCGAGGTGGGGGTGGTCATTTTATGGTCACGGTGGGGTTTTTGGGGGTAAGTCAAGACGCTTGATATCCCCTTACGAGGTAAATACTTGACAATACCAACGTCAAGAAATGGCCGGAGTGAGCCTCCCAACCCCCTGGAAGAGGCGTGGGCGGAGGCCAACATGACGGGGGGTTGGAAGTTAGTGAGGGAAGGGGAAGGGTTAAAGGGGAGGGGGAGCTAGGGGGTATTTAAGACAGGGTCTGGGGGGAGCCCGCCCTCTGTTCCTGTTGTCCCAGCTCCTGAGCAGTCCCACCCTCCCTCCCTTTTTCTCTTGGGTTGGTAGTACGTGATTCTATTTTGGGTTATGGCGGTTTTGGGGGAGGGGGAGTCCTTGAAGTCGGTGGAAATTGGTTTTGGAGACTCTCTGGGTAGGGTCTCCTTCGTTTAAAGGTATGCAGGTCGTGATCTGGTGAAAGGTGGATGGGGAGTTTTCCATCGGAAGAGGGCGGATCCCCAAGGAGTTTGTGGACAACATCTATTGGTGTGCTGGTGCTCCCGAGCCTGTGGGGTAACGGCTGGGAGCAAATGGTCGGGGGTTGTCCACGATATTTGGACTATTTCACCACGATCTTGTGGCTTCAAGGACTTCTCCTTCCAGGGTTAAATTCATTGTACTCATGTTGTTTATGATACAGTGTTTATTGTTTGTTTATTGTTATAATAAAAGGCTGCTGTGGCCATAAAATTCCAAAAGAAATACCGGTGTCTGTGTATTAGTTGGCGCCGAGGTGGGGGTGGTCATTTTATGGTCACGGTGGGGTTTTTGGGGGTAAGTCAAGACGCTTGATATCCCCTTACGAGGTAAATACTTGACAATACCAACGTCATGTTCCCCCGTAGCTATATTACAGGAGTTACTGCAGCACATGGAGCCTTTTTTGCTGTCTATATCCTACACTTAGGCTACTTTCACACAAATGCAATGCTTGGTAATGGAGTAGGGTGAAATCTGCAAGTAACACACTCAACGTCTGTCACTGACTTATGATCATGTCTGCAGTAGAAATTTTCAGCAACGTGTGAACATGGCCTTTCCTTAACAGCCATTGATCAGTGTACGGGCTTACGTCTGTGGATCTCCGTCTGATCTTGGACCGCAATGCGCGGACTGGTCAAGGGTCTTCTGACTGGAGCATGGCGGCTTCATGTAGTTCTGCGACTGTCATGCCCCATTCGGAACGCCGGCGACCGGTCCATGCATCGTGATGTGAGATCCATGAGCCCCAATATAGAGTGTATGTGTTAATCATACACACGAGTTGCATTGTGTCACACGACCACAGCATTACTTGTGGGCTGATATTCGTCTTCTGTTATTCTAGAGAAAGAACAGGCAGTGAACCGAGCCGGTGTGGACCAGGAATCTGTGCAGCCAGTAGGTACGTACATGTACACGGAGACTTTCCTGTTCGCTGCAGTGTTCAAAGCGGTTTTCATGCTAGACTTTGTACATATGTAACAATAAAGTAGAATTTTCAGATTTTGGTATAGAATCTAGTATCAATAAAATATACATTAAAAAAACTACAGCAGAGCGGATTTTCATTTTGTAATTCTTCTTTTAATGCCGACATCACTTCTGGATCCGGGTAGCTGGGATGAGAAGAGGCAGCCAAGATCTGGAACGTGAAATCCTCTGTCTGGGCCAAGAGCAGTGATAACCAACCACACACTGTAATCGCAGCAATTAGAGGAACTTCTGATCTCTGCCTTTCAACCCTCGATTGCAGCATTTGCAGCAAGAAAGCGATTTCAATTTGACTGTCACAGGGAATCTGTAACCACAATTGTATGGTTACACGGCAGGATTTATTTAACCCCCAAGGTGATTTGCACTTTAATGACCAGGTAAATTTTTACAATTCTGACCAGTGTCACTTTATGAGGTAGTAACTCTGCAACGCTTTAACAGTTCCCACTAATTCTGAGATAGAAAAAAAAAAATCTATCACCCATGACAGCACCAATGAGAGAGAGAGGGTTTTGCCTTTCAAGGAGAGAAAACCTCCTATATAAAAAAAAAGTGACACCTCTCTGCATCAGTTGGTTTCCTGTCCTTGATGGGTCACCTTCGGTGAGGCAACTTTCACACTTGCGTCGGTACGGGCCTGTCGCAATGCGTCGGCCCGACATACCGACGCACGTTGTGAAAGATTTGCACAACGGGGGCAGCGGATGCAGTTTTTCAACGCATCCGCTGCCCCATTGTAATGTCCAGGGAGGAGGGGGCGGAGTTTCGGCCGCCCATGCGCGGTCAAAAATGGCGGACACGACGCACAAAAAAAGTTACATGTAACTTTTTTGTGCGTCGCGCCCGCCAAAACACGACGCATCCATTGCACGATGGATGCGACATGTGGCCATACGTCGCAATGCGTTGCTAATGCAAGTTTATGGAGAAAAAACGCATCCTGCGGGCAACTTTGCAGGATGCGTTTTTTCTCCAAAACGGCGCATTGCGACGTACGTCACACGACGCTTGTGTGAAAGTAGCCTTAGACGACTGTTAAGACAAGAAGGAGAAAGTTCCCTACCTTGGGCTGGTCGGTGTCTGGCAGGGCACCGTCTCTGCTGCAGGCAGCACCAGGATGAACTGGAAGTGCCACAGTAGGTCACACATGGAGGGTCTTCTCCAAGCGAGCGTGAACAGGGCACCAGCATCTGCATACAGGCTGGTGCCCGACGGCTGCACGACTCGGCATGGTGCAGTTCAAGGCGCAGGACGAATGTCCTGATGACGTGATGATGAAAGAGAAAAAAATACAAAAGATCAAAACAATGCCGAAGAAAGAAAATTGAAAAAGTGTTTCCAGAACTGGGCCGGTCTGTCTTCTAGCGCAGGGTTCCCCAACTCCAGTCCTCAAGGCCCACCAACAGATCATGTTTTCAGGATTTCCTTAGTATTGCTAAGGTGCTAATGGCATCACCTGTGCAATAAAAAGGAAATCCTAAAAACATGATCTGTTGGTGGGCCTTGAGGACTGGAGTTGGGGAACCCTGCTCTAGCAGGGCACTAGCTCTGCTGCGGCTGGCACCAGAAAAAGCTGGAAGCACCGTTGCAGGTCCCAGGGGTGTGTCCTCCCTACCTGAGCAAGAGTGAGTGGTGCAGTAACATTTCTTCACAGGCTGGTGCCCGACGGCTGCATGTCCTGGCATTGCGCAGGTCCGGCGGTGCGATCTCGGAAGTTGCGCCCTGATGACGTTCGCCGGTTACATATAGTGGGTAGGGAAAGTATTCAGACCCCTTTAAATTTTTCACTCTTTGTTTCATTGCAGCCATTTGGTAAATTCAAAAAAGTTCATTTTTTCTAATTAATGTACACTCTGCACCCCATTTTGACTGATAAAAACAGAAATGTAGACATTTTTGCTAATTTATTAAAAAAGAAAAACTGAAATATCACATGGTCAGAATTATTCAGACCCTTTGCTCAGTATTGAGTAGAAGCACCCTTTTGAGCTAGTACAGCCATGAGTCTTGGGAATGATGCAACAAGTTTTTCACACCTGGGTGTGGGGATCCTCTGCCATTGTTCCTTGCAGATCCTCTCCAGTTCTGTCAGGTTGGAGGGTGAACGTTGGTACCCAGCCATTTTCAAGTCTCTCCAGAGATGCTCAATTTGGTTTAGGTTAGGGCTCTGGCTGGGCCAATCAAGAATGGTCACAGAGTTGTTCTGAAGCCACTCCTTTGTTATTTTAGCTGTGTGCTTAGGGTCATTGTCTTGTTGGAAGGTGAACCTTCGGCCAAGTCAGAGGTCCAGAGCACTCTGGAAGAGGTTTTTATCCAGGATATCTCTGTACATGACTGCATTCATGTTTCCTTCATTTGCAATCAGTTGTCTTGTCCCTGCAACTGAAAAACACCCCCATAGCATGATGCTGCCACCACCATGTTTCACTGTTGGGATTGTATTGGGCAGGTGATGAGCAGTGCCTGGTTTTCTTCACACATACCGATTAGAATTATCACCAAAAAGTTCTATGTTCGTCTCATCAGACCAGAGAATCTTATTTTTCATAGTCTTTGAGTCCTTCATGTGTTTTTTTTTTAGCAAACTCTATGCGGGCTTTCATATGTCTGGCACTGAGGAGAGGCTTCCGTGGGACCACTCTGCTATAAAGGCCTGACTGGTGGAGGGCTGTACTGATAGTTGACTTTGTGGAACTTTTTCCAATCTTTCTACTGCATCTGTGGAGCTCAGCCACAGTGATCTTGGGGTTCTTCTTTACCTCTCTCACCAAGGCTATTCTCCCACGATTGCTCAGTTTGGCTGGACGGCCAGGTCTAGGAAGAATTGTGGTCATCCCAAACTTCTTCCATTTAAGGATTATGTAGGCCACTGTGCTCTTAGGAACCTTGAGTACAGTAGAAATTCTGTTGTATCCTTTGCCAGGTCTGTGCCTTGAAAAAATTCTGCCTCTGAGCTCCTTGGCCAGTTTCTTTTGACCTCATGATTCTCATTTGGTCTGACATGCACTGTGAGCTGTGAGGCCTTATATACACAGGTGTGTGCCTTTACAAATCAAGTCCTAACAGTTTAATTAAACAGCTGGACTCCAATGAAGGCGTAGAACCATCTCAAGGAGGGTCACGAGGAAATGGACAGCATGTGACTTAAATATGAGTGTTTGAGAAAAGGGTCTGAATACTTATGACCATGTGATATTTCAGTTTTTCGTTTTTATTTGCAAAAATTTCTACATTTCTGTTTTTTTCAGTCAAGATGGGGTGCAGAGTGAACATTAATGAGAAAAAAAATGAACTTTTTTGAATTTACCAAATTGGTGCAATGAAGCAAAGAGTGAAAAATTTAAAGGGGTCTGAATACTTTCTGTACCCACTGTATATCAAGATTCCACTTCAAGCATCCCCGCAAAAACAGCTAGCGCTAGACTCCGAGATCATAGCTCTACTAGAGAGTCGCGTATTGGTAGAGATTCCCCCTGAACAAAGTAGGAAGGGGTTCTGTTCCCCTTTATTCCTGATTAAAAAAAACACGGTTCATTCAGGACAATAATAAATCCAAAGGCCTTAAATTCCTGAATAGTTCAACGTTTAAGATGGAGTCGGTAAGAACGGCACTGAAGGTAATCTATTATATTTTAGTCTTGGACCTCCAGATGCCTACTACCATGTGCCAATACATGCATAAAATTAAAAATTCAAGAAGTTTAACCCTTCAGGTGCTTCACCGGATTTTTTGGAATGTGTAAGGAAAAAATAAACTTTTTTATTTTACTTTAAACCCACATTCTTTTTTTATTTTCAAGGTTAACCGGAAAAAAAGGCAATCTGACACACTCCACAAGGTCATTGCTAAAGAAGCTGGCTGTTCACAGAGTGCTCTATCCAAGCATGTTAATGGAAAGTTGAGTGGAAGGAAAAAGTGTGGTAGAAAAAGGTGCACAAGTAACCATGATAACCGCAGCCTTGAAAGGATTGTTAAGAAAAGGCCATTCAAAAATTGAGGGTGAGATTCACAAGGAGTGGACTGCTGCTGGAGTCATTGCTTCAAGAGCCACCACACACAGACGTATCCAGGACATGGGCTACAAGCGTCACATTCCTTGTGTCAAACCACTCAGTCATGACCAATAGACAATGCCAGGAGCGTCTTTCCTGAGCAAGGAGAAAAAGAACTGAACTGTTGCTCAGTGGTCCAAGGTGTTGTTTTCAGCTGAAAGTAAATTTTGCATTTTATTTGGAAATCAAGGTCCCAGAGTCTGGAGGAAGAGAGGAGAGGCGTCAATTCAAGCTGCTGGAGGTCTAGTGTGAAGTTTCCACAATCAGTGATGGTTAGGGGAGCAATGTCATCTGCTGGCGTAGGTCCACTGTGTGTTATCAAGACCAAAGTCAGCACAGCCGACTACCAGGAAATTTTAGAGCACTTCATGCTTTCCTCTGCTGACAAGCTTTTTGGAGAAGGAAATTTCATTCTCCAGCAGGACTTGGCACCTGTCTACACTGCCAAAAGTAAGATAAGATAATCCTTTAATCGTTCCACCATGGGGAAATTCAGAAGTACCAATACCTGGTGTAAAAACAACAGTATCACTCTGCTTGATTGGCCAGCAACTCGCCTGACCTTAACCCCATAGAGAATCCATGGCTGTTGTGAACTCTCTTAATCCGACTTTTGAGGCAAGGCTCCCTCTGGTGGATACTGCTGGTAGTGGAGCTGGTCAACATGATGTTAACCCAACAGCTGCAGAAGATAATTGGAGGACTGGGGGTAGTGACTCGGACTACATAAGCGAGCAGGCTTCTCTCAGTGGCTGCCGGTGATACTCCTTTCTTTGCTTACTGAGGATTTCTGTCTCCTGCCTGATCCTGCATTTTTTCAGCTAAGTGTCATTTGCTAAACCCTTTGCATCTGATTTTGCCTTGCTGTCAGGGGGCAGCTTGCTCCCCCAGGGGCTGCTGGCTCCTGCCCTGTATTTTTGTATCTTGTGTTTGTTTGCTCAGTCCCCTGATGTATTAGCCTGTTGCTAGCCGCCAGTTCACACGTGAGTGCTGATATCGTGGGGGCGAGGTTTGTGCAAAGCTCAGTATTTTTGTACATCAGTCGTGTTGGAATTGTTAGGGTTTTTGCGTGATTGCAGACAGTGCCTTTTCTGTCCTGTCCTATCTAGTCAGTGTGGGCCCCATCATTTGCTCAGTCTATTTTCTGTCTGTGTTTGTGCTTCATCTTGTCTCACCGACAATATATGTTTTGGGGCTGTCTATTCCTTTGGGAATCTGCTCTGGGGCAGTTTAGATTTCACCTTTCTGTCTTTAGGCTTAGTTAGTCCTCCGGCTGTGACGAAGCGTCTAGGGCAATGTAGGAACGCTCCACGGCTACTGCTAGTTGTGTTGTTAAGATCAGGGGTCTGTAATCCGCTGAGCGACCAAACTCTCTGGTGTTCTGGTGGCATAGCCTATTGCGCTCTCCTTCTTGGTGACCCATTCATGACACATGGCGTATTGTCAAGAGGAAGATGAGAGACACCAGACTCAACAATGCAGATGAGCTGAAGGCTGCTATCAAAGAAAGCTGGGCTTCCATAACACCTCAGCAGTGCCACAGGCTGATCGTCTCCATGCCACGCCGCATTGATGCTGTAATTGATGCAAAAGGAGCCCCAACCAAGTATTGAGTGCATTTACTGAACCTACATTTCGGATTTTAAAATCCATTTTTCAAGTTGGTGTTATAAAGTATTCTAATTTATTGAGATAATGACGTTTGGGTTTTCATTGGTTGTATGCCATAATCATCAACATAAACAGAAATAAACACTTGAAATAGATCACTCTGTAATGACTCTATATAATATATGAGTTTCACTTTTTGTATTGAAGAACTGCAATTTAACTTTTTGATGTTCTAATTTGGTGAGAAGCAGCTGTATATGTGAAAAAAGGTACATCAGATGCACAAGCCGAAAACTGAAAAAGAGAATTGCGGAACACAATTAGAACATTAAGGCTATGGGCCCACGTAGCGTTTTAAAACGCTCACTAAAAACCGGACTCCTTCCCAGAAATCGCGCGTTTTTTCCACGCGATTTCACCGCGATTTTACCGCGATTATGATCGCAATTTTGCCGCGATTTTCGCGTGCGATATTCAAGCACTTTCCAAGCGATTTGAAGCATCGCTTGGAAAGTGATTGACAGGTTGGTCACCCTCGTCAAACATAGTGTTTGACAAGTTTGACCAGGTTTTTACTATTGAGGCCGCCTATGCGGCATCAATAGTAAAAGATAGGATGTTAAAATGCTAAAAAAAATAAAAAATCGGGGTATATTTACCCTCCGGCGTCCCGCGCTGCATTCCCGGGCCACAGCGTTCCCAGTAATGCCTTGCGAGACCTGTGATGACATAGTCTCGCGTTGCTAAAGCGATCTCGCGAGACCGCTAGAGTCACGCGAGACTACGTCATTACAGGGCCTTGTCGCAAGGCATTACTGGGAACGCTTAGGCCGGGAATGCAGCGCGGGACGCCGGAAGGTAAATATACCCCGATTTTTTTATTTTTTATTCTTTTTTTTACAGGGGTATGGTACCCAGGGCCTGGAGGACAGTCTCCTCTCCTCCACACCGTGGGTACCAACCGCACATGAGACGCTTAACTTCCCGCATGGTGGGCATAGCCACATGCGGGAAGTAAGCGATTCTCATGCATTCCTATGGGTGCGGAATCGCGGCAATTGTTTGCGATTCCGCACAAAAGAATGAGCATGCTGCGATTTTTTCCGCGATGCGATTTCGCCACGGAAAAAAACGCAGCATTAGCACAGCATGTGCGGAATGCCATAGGAATGCATGGGGGGGCGTTCTGTGCACGATTTTTAAACGTTTTCGTAGCATTTTTGCGCCGAAAATCGCGGTAAAAATGCTTAAAAATCGCTACGTGGGCACACAGCCTAAGGGTATGTGCATACGTTGCAGATTTGCCTGCAGAATTTTCTGCACAGAATCTGCATCTCTTGGCAGAAAACGCAGGTAAAAATCCGCACGTTTTTTGTGCGGATTTTCATGCAGATTTGTCTGCGTTTTTGTGAGCTAAATAAAGATAATATACTTAAAAAAAAAGTGATGTCATTTCCTAGTCCAACCTCTTCTCATTCTCCATTTTGGAAAGCCTTCCAATTCCAAAACATGAGTACCCAGGAAATTCCACAGCGGAGCCCACAGGGTGGCGAACAGCAGAGCGAACAGCATTTGCGGCTACGCAGGCCATATCGCCTGTTGCTGTTGGGAGTGTTGCTCCAAATGCTGAATCATCAAAGAGAACAGGTAAGCTAAAGTATGTGTAATATTTACATGTCTTTGATTTTTCACCGTGTTGTGCACTAACAAATATTTTTATCTTAGGCCTGTTTCATAACTCCGCCATCGGCGGTCAGTTGAAATCCGCCAAAGGTTGAAACCAGCGGATCCGTGATGGACGGATGTCAGCGGAGCACGTAGGATGAAGGATCCGTGGGAGACGCGATGCGGCCAAATTTAAAGCGACCGCGGCGGTCGCGAATTGCATGTAGATCGCGTGAGGTGGAGTGCGACCGGGAGAGGGACATCGCGGGAGCTGGAGTAGCGCGATTGGGATATCGCGGGAGGTGGAGTGTGATATCGCGGGTGGTGGAGCGCGATATCGCGGGAGGTGGAGCGCGATCGGGATGTTGCGGGAGGGACGGGTGAGTAGGAGGAGGGAGGGAGGGAGAGAGAGAGAGATTTTATCGGCTCCCGGAGCGGCATTTATGGGTTATTGCTGAAATTAGCGGACCGTCAAAGCAAAAAAAGTTGCACGGTCCGTTTCATCCGCCCGGAAGCCGCTAAAATCTTGGCGGATCCGTTACAAAACGGGTGGGACGGACGACCGTCAGTCAAGATCCACCAATAATGTAAGTCTATGGGGGAAAAAAACGGATCCTCCCCTCTTTTGGCGGATCCGTCTTTTTTAAAATTTGGCAGATTTTGACTGAAGGGAAAAAGCGGATGTGTGAAACAGGCCTTAGGAGCAGCTCGGAAGGAGAGCCCGAAAGATGTGGGTGCACCCAATTGTGGCAGAGCGGACAGCGAAGGGGCACGTTCACATGCTATACAGAGATTTGAGGAGGCAAGTTAACCGTATGTAAACATAATTTCTTATGTAAAATGTGTTCGACAAAAAATATCCACATATTGCCTACCTTTTTTTTAACCTCAATTTTTTTTTTTACAGATATCCAGAGAAATTCATGGAATTCTGCCGGCTAACCTTCCCCGCTTTTGACCAACTTCTAATTATCTTGGTATCTGAACTGACATTTGCGGATACGGTCATGAGGAAGGCCATTTCTGCTGAGGAAAGGCTGCTCATCACCTTGTGGTAAGTAAATTTTTTTTTTTGTTTGTCATAAGGCCTCTTTCACATGTTAGTGTGTACGATACGTGTGGTGACAGTTTTCACATGTACCAGAGACACTGACACACATAGACCCATTCAAATGAATGAGTCTATGCACATGTCAGCGTGTTTTCACAGACCGTGTGTCCATGTGCAAAACAGGTTTTTGTTGTTTTTTTTCCGGCAGCACCGTCCACAAACCGTCACACACACGGAGAACACACATAGATGTCCTCCGTGTAACACGCTTCGGTGTCGATGAAAAAGCGCTACAGTAAGCGCTGTTCCCCAGCGGCAGGTGCTGAAGATGCTCTCATTATTCTCCCCGCCTCTGCCGGCGATCAGCGCAAACAGGTGAGAATGAGAGCAGATTTCAGCACCTGCCGCCGTGGAACAGTGCTTACTGTAGCGCTTCTTCCCCGGCGGCCATCCGTGTGTTAATGTGTCACATGGGCGGTACACGGTTGCCACACGTGTGCCGCATGTATTACCGGTGCTATCCGTTCGGATGGGTGTCGCAGGTCCGGGTCCGGCGCCTCCTATGTTCTTGCGATGCCACCCTCCTGCTTGCTTCATCTCTCTAATTTCCAGGCGTACTTTTGTTACCTGATGAGGATAGAGCAAAGTACTGAGGAGCGCATGCGCTAGGCATCTTAGACCTTGCGCCATGCATGAATTTGCTCTGCCCTTAACAAGGAAGATGAGTATGGCTGCACAGTAGAGTGATGAAGATAGCAGGAGGGTGTCGTATCAAGATGTGTGGTGCCGGACAATGACCTGCAACACCCATCTGACAGGACCGCCCCAAACAGGTAAGTAAACCAAAAATTATTTTTGTTATCTTTCCTGTCGGACTGGGGGCTTATTAACAGCATTAGAGAATGCTGTAGAAAAGTCCTGAAAGGCGGTAGCCAAATCTTATACTGCTGACAGGTTCCCTTAAATTTTTGGGTGACACTTCTAATCATCTTTTCTTTTCCTTTGCAGATTTCTGGCCACAGGAGAGAGCTATACATCACTACACCTCCAATTTAGAGTTGGCTAATCCACCATCTCTCAAATTGTGAGGTGCACATGTAACGTGATCTGGCAGAAGTTGCAGCCCATTGTGATGCCTTCCCCAACGGAGAAGACTTGGCTGCAGGTTGCAGCAAGCTTTCAGTCTGTGGCCAATTTCCCAAACTGTATAGGTGCCGTTGATGGAAAACATGTAAGAGTTCAGCAGCCACCACGATCAGGATCTTTAATTGTAAGAAATATTTTTCGGTGGTCCTGATGCCGGTGGCTGATGTGCATTACAAATTTGTTGCCATTGATGTCGGTGCCTATGGCCGTACTGGGGACTCTCAGATGATGCCAACGTCACAGATTGGTCTGCAAATTCTTTGAGATTGCGGAACGCTTCCAGCCCCACGACTTTTGCTGGGTTCCACACATTCAGTTCCCTTTGTGATGGTATCGGATGAGGCATTTCCCTTAATGGCAAACCTGCTGCGCCCAAACCCACGAAGGGGACTGGATGCCCAGCGGAGGATTTTTAATTATCGGCTGAGTTGTGCACGCAGATATGTGGAATGCACCTTTGGAATCATGAGTAGTCAGTGGAGGATCTTTCACACACCCATCCAGTTGGATGCAGACACCGTTGACGCTGTGATGAAGGTATGCTGTGTACTCCATAACTATGATCGTGAGTACAGCACTGACGTAGATGTGGAGTACCAGCAGCCAGTATTTAATCCAGTATTTGCGTTGAGAAACATGTGATGGTGTCTCCGCGGCTCTTGATTTACATGTTTTTGCATATTTCCCATAAGGGATGGGGGCAATGCTCTAGCATCACTGCATTGAGAAACATGTGATGGTGTCTCCGCAGTGTTGGATGTTGATCTCTATGAGTTCATTCATCCTCATTTTTCACAGTATTTAATCCAGGGCCCAACTTGGGTCTGGGAAGGCCATCCAACTCTGGTGCGTGTTTGAGAAACCTTTCCTGACTACTTTATGAGTCCAGAAGGTGCCGTGCACTGGCAATACTCCTGTGTAGGTGATGTGCAACCTGACCAGCAGAGGATGGAAGAAAATTAAACAAAAAGAAGAAAACCAAGAAAATTGATTATTTGTTTGGGTCCAAAATGCTAACTATATTTTTATTTATTAAAAAAAAACATAAATGCATGTTGGTTTGTTGTGTTTTATGTATTTTTTTAGTATTATAATTTGGATTGATGGGAGAGGGATCATTACATGACTCTCTCCTCCATCACTGCTTTCTGTATCAGCTTCTATGATGCTGATTACTTTAATGCACAATTCTTGGGAGGGGAGGTGGCGGTGCGGTGTCGTGACCCTCTTACTCAGGGGAACCATAGTGGCTGCATGGGTGCCCCTGGAGGAGGTATGACCCTAGGTAGATGTGTAGGGAAGGTGACCTGACGGACGGACGGACTAGTCAGAGTGAAGAAAGATAGGTTTGCACAGTGTAGGTAGGAGTCAGTGATTACAGTGGGGAAACAACTAGGAAAGTGTAGTGGACGTGCAGTACCTTGGGATGACCATTAGATGGCAGGGAGGAGTGTGAGCAAAGGACTTTACAGCAGCTTAGGGCTTTAGAAACCGTTGGTCATGGGGGGCGTGGTGACAGTTAGAGTGACAGTTTCAAGGAACCGGGAGAGTTATAAATACTGAGGGAGGGTTCCAGAAGGTTCCAGTCCCCAGGGGGAGCTCAGGTGACAGGAGGACTACGCCAGTCTGTGTGCCCTGAGGAGAATCCGACCAAGGGGACTGAGGAGAGGAAACGTCAGGGTGGTGGTCCTGACAGGAAAGGACCGCAGCAGACACTAGGCTCTGGGTGAAGGACACCGTATGTAACACGACGACTGAGCAGTAGAAGCGCTGTTGGTTTACGGGCCTAAGGCGGCCACAGTGACGGACCTGTCAGGAGCGTCGACAGTAAAGGAGGGGACGGTGTGTGCAGACACGTCCCTAGTGTACGGTGTGAGAAGCGGCTCTGGAAACGGAGGGCCGCGAGGTGTGCCGTCAGTCGGACGGCCAGCGTGAATAAACTTGGACCTGTTGCACCCAGAATCTGCCTCCATCGTGTCTCTGTTATCATCTCTGCGCGGTAAGAAGTGGGACCACCCCCTATCATCCCCCAGCTCGGCCCACTACCGACACTACAGATGCCTGGTATGCTTGCCCATAATGCTGGACATCAGGGCTGTGGAGTCGGTAAGGCAAACCTCCCACTACAACTCTGACTCCTCAATTTCCATGACTCTGACTCCAACATAATGGGCTACGACTCCGACTCCACAGCCCTGCGGGCCATGATCTTGGGCCGGGAACACACTTGCGAGTGTGATGCGAGAGACTTGCATCAATACCTGCCACTGTCGTCGGTTTTCAGTACCGTAGTGTGCGGCAGCATAGAAATACATGCAGATGTACAATACGGCAACGCATGCTGATGGCAGTGGCGGAAATTGAAGAGAAAGTCTCTTGCGAGTTTGGAAAGATCAACACTTGCAAATGTGACTCCGGCAAAATGTAAGTCCATGATAGCCATAACAAGGCTATAACATGGCTATTATCATTTTTAGATTGCATTGTGACTGATTCTGCTCAGTCAAAAGTATCCATCCAAAGATGTTGGTGTAGGGTGGGAAGGTTGCCAGGAACATATTTAGATCTCGGCTGTTCATTAGGTCAGTGAATACATTTGTATCACCACTCCAGCACTCTAATAAATGATCTGGAGTAGTGGCAAAAGTATGTTATTTATCAAAAGAGCCATTGTATATAACCCTCATGTTAATGGTGAGTAAATAATCCCAAAAATTTTCAAATATAACTTTATCTTAACCCCGTTCTGACATCAGACGTACTATCCCGTCCATGGGACCCGGGCCCCTATGCCCATGGACGGGATAGTACGTCTAGCGCGATCAGCGGCGCCCACGTGGTGAGCGCCGCTGATCGCGGCCGGGTGTCAGCTAATTATCACAGCTGACACCCGGCACAATGTGTCAGGGGCGGTCACGGACCGCCCCCGACATGTTAACCCCTTGCACACCACGATCAAACATGATCGTGGTGTATCGGGGGTTAAAGGGAAGCATCGGCAGGGAGGGGGCTCCCTCCGTGCTTCCCTGAGCCCCCCACGGCAGCGCAATGTGCAGCGCTGCTGCGGGGGTCTCTTTCCCTACAGGCCCCCGAATCCAAGATGGTGACGGGGGCCTTTGGGGGCCTGCAGGGAGCTGTCTTCCTCAGTGTCTGCAAAGCGCAGGCATGAGGAAGTCTGCAGTACTGCCTGTGACAGATCACTGATCTGTCACAGTGATCTGTGATGTGACAGATCAGCGATCTGTCACAGGACAGTGATGTCCCACCTGGGACAATGTAATAAAGTTAAAAAAAAATAAAAAAAAGTGTTAAAATAATTTTTTTAAAAAATCGCCAAATAAATTAGAAAAAAAAAAAAATATTCCCCCAATAAATCCATTTTTTGGAGATAAAAAAAAAAACCAATAAAAGTACACATATTAGGTATCGCTGCGTCCGTAACGACCTGCCCTATAAAACTGTCCCATTAGTTAACCCCTTTAGCGAACCCCTTAAAAAATAAAAATAAAAAAACGAAGCAAAAAATAATGATTTATTATCATACCGCCAAACAAAAAGTGTAATAACGCGCGATCAAAAAGACGCATATGAATATCCATGGTACCGCTGAAAACATCATCTTGTCCCACAAAAAACGAGCTGCCATACAGCATCATCAGCGAAAAAATATAAAAGTTATAGCTCGCAGAATAAAGCGATGCAAAAATAATTATTTTTTATATAAAATAGTTTTCATTGCATAAAACCACCAAAACATAAAAAAATGACCTAAATGAGGTATCGCTGTAACCGTACTGACCCGAAGAATAAAACCACCTTATCAAATTTACTGCACGCGGAATGGTGTAAACGCACCCCCACAAAAGAAATTCATGAAATACTGGTTTTTGTTCATTCTGCGTCCCAAAAATCGGAATAAAAAGCGATAAAAAAATGTCACGTGCCTGAAAATGGTACCAATAAAACGTCAACTTGTCCCACAAAAAATAAGACCTCACATGACTCGGTGGGTCAAAATATGGAAAAATTATATCTCTCAATATGTGGTGATGCAAAAACTATTTTTACAATAAAAAGCGTCTTTTAGCGTGCGACAGCTGCCAAACATTAAAACAGCCATAAATAGTAAATCAAACCCCCCGTTATCACCCCCTTAGTTATGGAAAAATAATAAACTTAAAAGAAAATGTATTTTTTTCCATTTTTCCATTAGGGTTAGGGTTAGGGCTAGGGTTAGGTCCAGGGCTAGGGTTAGGGTTAGGGTTAGGGCTAGGGTTAGGGTTAGGGCTAGGGCTAGGGTTAGGGCTGAGATTAGGGTTAGGGGTGTATTGGCATTAGGGTTGGAGTTAGAATTGGGGGGTTTCCACTGTTTGGGCACATCAGGGGCTCTCCAAATGCAACATGGCGTCTGATCTCAATTCCAGCCAATTCTGAGTTGAAAAAGTCAAATGGTGCTCCTTCCCTTCCAAGCTCTGCCATGCGCCCAAACAGTGTTTTACCCCCACATGTAGGGTATCAGCCTACTCAGGACAACTTGCAAAACAACTTTTGGGGTCCAATTTCTCCTGTTACCCTTAGGAAAATAAAAAATTGGGGGCAAAAATATCATTTTTGTGGAAAAAATTGATTTTTTTGTTTTCACGTCCGAGCGTTATAAACTTCTGTGAAGCACTTGGGGGTTCAAAGTGCTCACCACACATCTAGATAAGTTCCGTGGGGGGTCTAGTGTCCAAAATGGGGTCACTTGTGGGGAGTGTCAATAGTTTAGGTACATCAGAGGCTCTCCAAACGCACATTACACCCGCAGACCATTCCATCAAAGTCTGCATTCCAAAACGTCACTACTTCCCTTCCGAGCCCCGACGTGTGTCCATACAGTAGTTTTCTCCCACATATGGGGTGTCAGCGTACTCAGGACAAATTGGACAACAACTTTTGGGGTTCAATTTCTCCTGTTACCCTTGGGAAAATAAAAAAAATGGGGACTAATTGATCATGTTTGTGGAAAAAATACAATTTTTTTATTTTCATGCCCGGGCATTATAAACTTCTGTGAAGCCCTTGGGGGTTCAAAGTGCTCACCACACATCCAGATAAGTTCCGTGGGGGGTCTCGTGTCCAAAATGGGGTCCTTTGTGGGGAGTTTCAATAGTTTAGGTACATCAGGGGTTCTCCAAACTCACATGACACCTGCAGACCATGCCATCAAAGTCTGCATTCCAAAACGTCACTACTTCCCTTCCGAGCCCCGACGTGTGTCCATACAATAGTTTTCTCCCACATATGGGGTATCAGTGTACTCAGGACAAATTGGACAACAACTTTTGGGGTCCAATTTCTCCTGTTACCCTTGGTAAAATGAAAAAATTGGGGACTAATTGATCATGTTTGTGGAAAAAATGCGATTTTTTTTATTTTCATGCCCGGCATTATAAACTTCTGTGAAGCCCTTGGGGGTTCAAAGTGCTCACCACACATCTAGATAAGTTCCTTAGGGGGCTAGTTTCCAAAATGGGGTCATTTGTGGGGGGTTTCTACTGTTTAGGTACATTATGGGGCTCTCCAAAGGCAACATGACACCAGCAGAACATTCCCTCAAAGTCTGCATTCCAAAACGTCACTACTTCCCTTCCGAGCCCCGACGTGTGTCCATACAGTAGTTTTCTCCCACATATGGGGCGTCAGTGTACTCAGGACAAATTGGACAACAACTTTTGGGGTTCAATTTCTCTTGTTACCCTTGGAAAAATAAAAAAATTTGGGGACTAATTGATCATGTTTGTGGAAAAAATACGATTTTTTTATTTTAATGCCCGAGCATTATACATTTCTGTGAAGCCCTTGGGGGTTCAAAGTGCTCACCACACATCTAGATAAGTTCCTTAGGGGGTCTAGTTTCCAAAATGGGGTCATTTGTGGGGGTTTCCACTGTTTAGGTACAT
This sequence comes from Dendrobates tinctorius, assembly GCF_039654945.1. Classification (NCBI taxonomy): domain Eukaryota; kingdom Metazoa; phylum Chordata; class Amphibia; order Anura; family Dendrobatidae; genus Dendrobates; species Dendrobates tinctorius. Next base: position 52,075,066 of record NW_027361707.1, read on the forward strand.
TAGGGACTCTCCAAAGGCAACATGACACCCGCAGACCATTCCATCAAAGTCTGCATTCCAAAACGTCACTACTTCCCTTCTGAACCCCGACGTGTGTCCATACAGTAGTTTTCTCCCACATATGGGGTGTTAGCGTACTCAGGACAAATTGGACAACAACTTTTGGGGTTCAATTTCTCCTGTTACCCTTGGTAAAATAAAAAAATTGGGGACTAATTGATCATATTTGTGGAAAAAATACGATTTTTTTATTTTCATGCCGTGACATTATAAACTTCTGTGAAGCCCTTGGGGGTTCAAAGTGCTCCCCACACATCTAGATAACTTCCTTAGGGGGTCTAGTTTCCAAAATGGGGTCATTTGTGGGGGTTTCCACTGTTTAAGTACATTAGGGACTCTCCAAAGGCAACAAGACACACGCAGACCATTCCATCAAAGTCTGCATTCCAAAACGTCACTACTTCCCTTCCGAGTCCCGACGTGTGCCCATACAGTAGTTTTCTCCCACATATGGGGTATCCACATACTCAGGACAAATTGGACAACAACTTTTGGGGTCCAATTTCTCCTGGTACCCTTGGGAAAATAAAAAAAATGGTGACTAAAAGATCATGTTTGTGGAAAAAATATGAATTTTTTATTTTCACGCCCGGGCGTTATAAACTTCTGTGAAGCACTGGGGGATTCAAAGTGCTCACCACACATCTAGATAAGTTCCTTGGGGGGTCTAGTTTACAAAATGGTGTCATTTGTGGGGGGTTTCCACTGTTTTGGTACATCAGGGGTTTTCCAATCGCGACATGGTGTCCGATCTCAATTCCAGCCAAAAACGTCAAATGGCGATGCTTCCCTTCCGAGCTCTGCCATGCGCCCAAATAGTGGTTTACCCCCACATGTGGGGTATCAGCATACTCAGGACAAATTGCACAATAACTTTTAGGGTCCTGTTACCCTTGGCAAAATAAGAATTGAGGGTGAAAAGATCATTTTTGTGGAGAAAATATGATTTTTTAATTGTACGGCTGTATGTTATAAACTTCTGTGAAGCCCTTGGGGGTTCGAAGTTCTCACCACACATATAGATAAGTTCCTTAGGGGTCTAGTTTCCAAAATGGTGTCATTTGTGGGGGGTTTCCACTGTTTTGGTACATCAGGGGTTTTCCAATCGCGACATGGTGTCCGATCTCAATTCCAGCCAAAAACGTCAAATGGCGCTGCTTCCCTTCCGAGCTCTGCCATGCGCCCAAATAGTGGTTTACCCCCACATGTGGGGTATCAGCGTACTCAGGATAAATTGCACAATAACGTTTAGGGTCCTGTTACCCTTGGGAAAATAAAAATTGGGGTGAAAAGATCATTTTTGTGGAAAAAATATGATTTTTTAATTGTACTGCTGTACGTTATAAACTTCTGTGAAGCCCTTGTGGGTTCAAAGTTCTCACCACATATCTAGATAAGTTCCTTGGGGGGTCTAGTTTCCAAAATGGGGTCACTTGTAGGGGGTTTCCACTGTTTAGGTACATCAGGAGCTCTCCAAACGTGACATGGCGTCCGATCTGAATTCCAGCCAATTTTGCATTGAAAAAGTCAAACGGCGCTCCTTCCATTCTGAGCTCTGCCATGTGCCGAAACAGTCGTTCCCCCCACATATCAGGTATCAGCGTACTCAGGACAAATTGCACAATAACTATTGCTGTCCAATTTCTCCTGTTACCATTGGTAAAATAAAAAAATTGAACCCGAAGTATTTTTTTTGTGAAAAAAAGTTAGATGTTCATTTTTTTTTTAAATATTCAAAAAAATTCCTGTGACGCACCTAAAGGGATAATAAACTTCTTGAATGTGGTTTTGAGCACCTTGAGGGGTGCAGTTTTTAGAATGGTATCACTTTTGGGTATTTTCTATCATATAGACTCCTCAAAGTGGCTTCAAATGTGATGTGGTCCGTAAAAGTAAAATGGTGTTGCAAAAATGAGAAATCGCTGGTCAATTTTTAACCCTTATAACTTCCTAACAAAAAAAATTTTGGTTCCAAAATTGTGCTGATGTAAAGTAAACATGTGGGAAATGTTAGTTAACAAGTTTTTTGGGTGCCGTACCTCTGTGATTTAAGGGCATAAAAATTCAAAGTTGGAAAATTGCGAAATTTTCAAAATTTTCACCAAATTTCTGTTTTTTTCACAAATAAACGCAAGTTATTTGAATGAAATTTTATGACTAACATGAAGTACAATATGTCACGAGAAAACATTGTCAGAATCAGTGGGATCCATGGAAGCGTTCCAGAGTTATGACCTCATAAAGGGACAGTGGTCAGAATTGTAAAAATTGACCCGGTCCTGAACGTGCAAACCACCCTTGGGGGTGAAGGGGTTAAAACCTATAAAAACATTATGACAAACATTGTCATTTTTTTTTCAATATGAAAACTTTTTTTTAAAACTTTTTGCCAAATAACTTAATTCTTTAACCACAGAACAAGAATGTTGCCTTGCTTCAAAGAAGGTGTTTGGTGGAGAAGCAGGTCTTGTGTTGGAAACGCAGAAGTTTGTGTGGCAGACTTTGAACTTTAATCATGGAACTGATTTATGGCTGGTCTGCGACACTTGGTAGTAATCAACGCAACTAGATTAATCTGAATGGAGTGGGCACAAGAACGATGGTTTGCACCCATATCATGTTTGCGGAGTGTCAGGGCAAAAGCTGACAGGTCTCTGTACCCCCATATGCCAAATATGTCTTACTAACTTAAAAAAAATATATTCCGGACAATACCCATATGTGGGAGCTGGCTCAGAATTAAATCTTGCATATGGTGAGGGGCCCGGCCTTTGTGAGCTATTGCAGTCAGAATAATATGAAAACGTGCTGGGTGGTCTTTGGTAACGTTGGTCGTGTTCATGTAGTGGTGTTTGGGATTTGGCATGTACACTATTAATGACCCCCATCACAATGTCATTCAAATGTGTGATCGGTGCAGGGTCCTCGAATGCTGACACCATGGCATACACTAGTCATAAATATTGTCTGACTATCTGGTGGCATTAACCGAGCCATGTTGGCTACAGTTGATCCAAATAAGTCCAAATAGTCTTCCATTGTAGATTTTTGTATCAAATCAGCTACTGATGTAGATAGATATTTCAATAGATACACCTATAGATAGATGGATAGATCTATAGATGGATAGATCTATAGATAGATATATCTATCCATCTAATGTGACAGTAATGTCATGCGCTGCTTACAAGTCGAGGACACCTGCCAGAGTACTCATTTCTCCCCACGCCCGGGACTATAGGAGTGGAGAGCAGTGAATATTAATTTCAGCTATAGCGGGCACAGTAGCTGCAGGCTTTCTGTTGCTGGGTGATCACTTGTGCTCACTACTAAAGGGAATGAATTTTCACTGCTCTCCACTTCCATGGGCTTGGGGAGCAGTGAATATTCATTGTGTGTAATAGCGGGCACACGTGATCGCCCAGCTGCTGCGGTTAACACTGCCCGCTATTAAAGAGAATGAATATTCACTGCTCTCCACGCCCATGGGAGTGGAGAGCAGTGAATATTCATTCCATTTAGTAGCGGGCACATGTAATCTCCCAGCCGTAGGATGCCAGCGGCTGAGGCTACTGTGCCAGCTATTATAGTGAAATGAATATTCACTGCTCCCCACCCCCATAGTCCTTCCCTAGTCTTGGAAGGTACATCCGGACCATAAGATGCAACCCCCATTTTCCTCCAAATTTTGGGAGAAAAAAATGGTGCGTTTCATAATCCGAAAAATAAGGTACCTCAGGTTTTTATGGCTCAAGGACACTGACATCCACAATGAGGTAACAGATTACCAGATGAAGGTACATGTTTTCAGCAACAGCCCGTCACATGCTGTGGTGATCCATGGACTGACACGGACTGCCCACGAAGATGAGAGTACGGATCTGTGAAGAGCCAATTGATCTGCTCTCCAGAACACAAGAAATGCTGCCTGCAGCAATCCTCAGATTTCACAAAATAATCTCCAACAGCGAGGAGGTAATGAAAGCATTACCATCTGAGAACCATTCAAAGAGCTTAAGGCTAAGTTCACACTAGGCGTTTTTTCTGCGTTTTTTTCTGCTTATTTTCAGCTGTATTGGTGACCTGTTTTCATGCTTCTGTGATAGAAGCAAAGCTGAACTCTGGGATCCTGAAAAGCACCAAAATACAGTGGGGAAAAAAAAGTATTTAGTCAGCCACCAATTGTCGAATTTCTACCACTTAAAAAGATGAGCGAGGCCTGTAATTGACATCATAGGTAGACCACAACTATGAGAGTCAAATTAAGAATAAAAAACAAACAAAATCACCTTGTCTGATAAAAATCACTTGCACAGCAGCAATGTGCTAGGTGCGGACTACGTCCGTTTCGCACTTCTACGGATCTTGTGGAAGCGCAGAAGCACGAAACGGCCGTAGTCCACACCTAGCACATTGCTCCCGCACCGATGATTTTTATCATTTAAATAAAGTATTCAATATTGGAATGGTGAGTTCCATCCTTCATTTCTTTTCACTTGGATACTGAACATCCTCCACCACCTCCCAATTAATTGCAAGTTCCTGACAGCGTCTTTTCCCACCTTTCAGTTCATTATAAAGTGTCCTATTCACCTCACCGCCTCCTCTCCCAATCCCTGTAAAATAATGCATATCCTGTAAAATACTCAGGACTAGTTACCAGATAAAAATATAGTGGTTTATTTGGATTCTTCCATCAAAGAAAGGTTATTACAGAAAAACAGGTGAATAAAAATAAGTGAAAGAGATATTGTCCATTGTTCATAGCAAAGCAGCATGTATTCTTCTGTCTCTCCGGGATCTCACATGGCAAATGGCGTCTGTCTCTCAGTTCGGCTTCTTCGTAATAAAGTAACATACCAGCTGTTGAGTTATGTCATCTTGCGTCTGTGTCTCATGATGGTGAGGGAAGAAGAAGAGCGACCTCTACAGTTAGCCATGAATTATATACGTCTCCTAAAGCACGTGGTCTCTACATATATGGAGCTGTCTTTCTACCATGAGCCAAGCTTAAAAATAGCCTATGTCATGTAAGCTAAAGCAATGTACAGAACTGGGTGTAATAAGAAATATTTAACGAATTATTAATATTTAACAATTCCCCCTTTTGAGGGAGACAGACATTAATTGGAACCCTCAAATATAACAAGATCTTCTTTCTTCTTTTCTTCTTCTTTGACAAAATAATTTAATATCAATAATAATAATAATAATAATAATAATAATAATAATATCAGATTACCGTTATAAGTACTCAATGACATAATTGATGTGAATTCATGTTATGGTAAGCCGTGAACAATATTCATATAAAATATGTATAATTATACTTCCCTAAGTCTAAATTGAAGCATCTCAGGTCCAGTCATCATCATCTGATGTCATCTGGTCTTCATTTTGATGTCTTCTGTCTTCTTCTTGGTTCTTTTAAAAATACAGTTTTCTTATAGCATATAGATGTTGTAGAAATTGTGTTGTGGGTCAAATCAAAGTTTATAAATTCAAATGTTGATACCAAACAAAGTCTATAGATGAAATGTAGCTTTAATATCTGTGCAGTGTCATCTTTAAAAACCTGGGCTTACATTGGCTCGCCTTGGATATTCTGGAATCCTCCATCGGTACTGGTCTTTGAACAGGTGTGACGTCTTTGGTCAGCAAAGCAAGGGTTAAAATGACTCTTCCTTGCTAAACATAGCACCATAACCAGTCCTTGTCCTAATGCACAGGACATATGTCAGGGTTGTAGCTTCCTGACAATTACCTTATTGTTCACCAGCTTTACATCGAAGCTTTCCAGGTGATTGAAAACTTCTGGAACTTGATAAGAACGTGATAACACAGTTCTTCTCAGCATCATAGGATCATCGTCCTCTGGTTGTCAGGTTAGACACTTTAATCGTGACTGTCAGTGGTGGATACTGCACTTGTGACTGTCAGTGGTGGATACTGCACTTGTGACTGTCAGTGGTGGATACTGCACTTGTAATTAACACAGTTCATTTCTCAGAAGTCATAGCTTTGTTACCTTCTGGGACTTCTGGATCGCGGCATTCTTCTTCTTGCAACTGATAAGAATCAATGAAGTTTAGAAATGTGAAAAGTCTTTATTAACATAATTTCAGTATCTTGCTTGAAGTCTTCATTCCCTATCCTATACCAAATCTGGTAATTTCCTATCCTATAATTTCACAGCGTACCATAGCAATCAGTAATATCCATATAATTATTATCAGAATTTGTACCATATATGGATTTCAATATTTGAAATAATAAACGATAATACATTATTATCCGCATTTTTCATGTGATAGAACATTTTTTTTATGTCATAGGTGTAATTACCTTTTCCAACCCATAGGTGTCACTGTTTTATGTAACCAGTGTTTTCATCTTTATTAATAAGGAATATATTTATTATACTAATAATATGTAGGAATGTAAAGCCATGAACCAAAATAAGAATATATGAGTGAGCGAATGAATGAATAAAAGAATTGTTGCATATAACTCAGAAGTGAAACATTTTCCTTAGTAAAAGAACCATATAATTGCTATATTTAATGAAGCAATATTCTCAATAGATATTACTTTACTAAATATTGGTGAAAGAATTAAAAATAATGAAAAATAAGAATAAAAATAAAAATAAGAATAAGGCCTTTATGTTGATGCAGAGTAGTTATGTCTTCAGTAACATATACCCTTAATATTTCCATGATCTGGATTACTTCATAATTGTCATAAACTTGTGTTATCAAAATATTCAAATTATGCAACTTTGCATGTAATTCCTCTTAGTGTAAAGAAATGACTCTTTATAATACTTGTTATTATACCCAATACTTATACCATTGTACCTTATTAATATTTTTTCCTATTAAAATGTGTGAAGAAGAAGTATTAATCAAATGTGATGATGTAGTCAGGATAAAAAACATATTTTCCCCCTTAATACCAAAAAATATTGTTTCATGAAATAATTCATTTATCAAAACCAAAATTAAAAATAATTAATTTATAAATTGTGTAAATATTATACTTGCTTATACCATTATTTGTCTGAAGATGTGTAACCATTAAAATTAATTTGAATATCATAAAATTATCCTTTGGAAAAATTAATTTAAATGTAGTTTAAGATTAACACACTTGGACAGAGAAGGAAGGTCCACTATTCCCAGATGCAGCTGGTGAATACCAGGCTCTGTGCTGGTGCCTGTTTAAAAGAGCTAAAGCTGATAAGGAAAGAATAGATTTTCTTCCTAAACTATTTTCTATTTTGTTGTGCGATTGCACTTATCCACAATTAACTAAATCAAGAAATAATTACTATAGAAATACAGAAATATATGTTGTATAGATAATATTTCATTATATATCCTAATATTCTAATAATCTAACTGATCTGCATATTTCCCCTAAAGATAAAAGCTTTGGGTTTTTTTTTTTTTCTCTCTTATAGAATCCTGAGGCCTCATACAAACGTATCACATCACTCGCTCAGCAGCTGCTCATACACTCAGTCACTGTCACTCAGACTGTGTCACATATTAAGTTTAAACCAAATACCTCACATACGAAGGTGTGATGAATACACGTATTTTAACCCAAATTATCCTAATTATCAATGCATTGTAAACTATTTCAATTTAGTCTATTAATATTTCTTTGAATATTCCCCAAATACACATGACATAAATATATATATAGCTATACTTGACATTTAGGCCTGGAAAAAAATTCCATTGCTTTGCAAAAGTTGAGACCCCCTTTAAAATTCTTTTCCTAAGGAACAGGGGCATAGTATACTGGTATACTTGTATTATTAGAACAAGGTTCAAATTCCCCTGCTGTGGTTGTCATTCAAACCATGCAGTAAAGCACACACCCAGAACATTTTAAAAAGCAATTAGTTATTTCCTTTTAAGGGTTAGATATATAAAATCATGCAATATTGCAACTTCCTGTGTAAATAAAGGCATAAATCCTTGGAAGAGAATTTTTCTCGATTAAGTCCTGCTTTGAAATGAAAATTCTAAGGAAACATAAAAAATAAGGTTAATATCATATTCATATTCTAAATATTATTACTGATGTAGATTTTAATTTTCATTAAAAAATACAGTTCTACTATTTCTACTTCTACAAACACTCTATATATACTGTATGACTATGTATATATCCACAAACCATAAAACTACAGGATTATACTCTATAACTCACTAATTGTATAACACTGTTACACAATATGTAGGGGGTGTCGCATTGTATGTTAGAAACGCGTATATCTGCACAGAGATTGAAGCTTCAGAGACTGGGAGTTCTGTGGAAACTGTTTGGGTAAGAATACAAGGACAGAACAATGGAAAGGACACCATTGTAGGCATTTACTACAGGCCGCCTGTGCAAGCTGAAGCTATGGATGAACTCTTTATGCATCAAATGGCCAAGTTCTCCAAAAAATATGACATAGTTGTCATGGGAGATTTCAACTATCCAGACATTTGTTGGGAATCTCTCTCAGGCAAAACTAACAGGTCAAGGAAATTCTTATCCTCTCTTGCTGACAACTTTATCTTCCAAAAGGTAAGGGAGAAAACAAGGGGAACTGCTACCTTGGATCTAATCCTTATAAACAGGGAGGAAATGGTTGAGGAGGTAAAAGTGGCTGGGACCCTAGGAGGTAGCGACCATGCTATTTTAGAATTTTGGATAACTAGAGGCGGAAGACCTGTGAAGACTCAGACGTCAAGGTTAGATTTCAGAAAGGCAGATTTTAAGGGATTCAGAAAGAGAATTGGAGGGATCCATTGGCTGGATATCCTTAAAGACAAAAATGTCCAGGAAGGATGGGAAATCTTGAAAAATGAAATTCTCAAAGCACAGTTGTTAACAATTCCGAGAAGAGGGAAGAATAGGAAGCAGTTAAGGAAACCAGGATGGATGAACACAGAACTTAAGCACATGCTAAAAAGGAAGAAAAAAATGTTTATAAAATGGAAAGAGGGAGGCATATCTAAAGAAGAATATAATGCTGTCTGCAGAACCTGCAGGGCACAAATCAGATTAGCTAAAGCTGAAAATGAATTGAGGCTTGCAAGAGATGTCAAAAGCAATAATAAAGGATTTTGGGGATATGTCAAAAGTAAAAGAAAAGTCAAAGATGCTATAGGATTTTTACAGGATGAAAATGATGAAATGGTAAGACAGGATGTTGAGAAGGCTGAACTTTTAAATTCCTATTTTGCATCTGTTTTCTCTCAGAAAGGAAATGTAACATCAACTGTTATTCACTGTCCTATTAAGGGAATAGAAGAATCCAGGATATCTATAAACAGAAAGATAGTGAGGAAACACTTAGCTAGCCTAAATGAATTCAAGTCTCCAGGTCCAGATGAATTACACCCCAGAGTACTGAAGGAGATAGCAGAAGAAATTTTTGAACCCCTCTCTATAATCTTTGAAAATTCTTGGAGAACAGGAGAAGTGCCAGAAGACTGGAGAAGAGCAAATGTTGTTCCTATCTTCAAAAAGGGGAAGAAGGTGGACCCAGGTAACTATAGGCCGGTGAGTCTGACTTCTATACCAGGAAAGATCTTTGAACAAATTATTAAACAACATGTATGTCAATACCTGGATAAGAATGAAGTGATTAAACAGAGTCAGCATGGGTTTGTAACTAATAAGTCATGTCAGACTAACTTAATTTCCTTCTATGACGGTATCACTGATTGGTTGGATCAAGGAAATGCTGTAGATATAGTATATCTTGACTTCAGCAAAGCATTTGACAAAGTCTCTCATACAATCCTTATTGAAAAAATGATTAAGTATGGAATGGACAAGGCAACTGTTAGGTGGATTCATAACTGGCTTAGTGATCGGACCCAAAGAGTGGTCGTAAATGGCTGCACATCCAGTTGGAAGAATGTCTCAAGTGGGGTACCACAGGGCTCTGTCCTGGGCCCTGTATTGTTCAACATCTTTATCAACGATTTAGATGAAGGAATTGAGGGTAAACTGATTAAATTTGCTGATGACACAAAGCTAGGAGGGATAGCTAATACTAGAGAAGAGAGAGAGAGGATTCAAAAAGATTTAAATAAACTGGAGAAGTGGGCAGCAACTAACAGAATGGTTTTTAACAGGGAGAAATGCAAAGTACTACATCTGGGCAATAAAAATGGAAAAAGCATATATAGAATGGGAGGAATAGGGCTAAGTGACAGCACATGTGAAAAAGACTTGGGTATACTAATAGATCACAGACTGAATATGAGTCAACAGTGTGATGCAGCAGCAAAAAAGGCAAATGCAATTCTAGGATGTATTAACAGAAGCATACAGTCTAGATCACGTGAAGTCATTATTTCCCTCTACTCCTCTTTGGTCAGACCTCATCTGGAATATTGTGTCCAGTTTTGGGCACCACATTTTAAAAAAGACATCAACAAACTGGAGCAAGTTCAGAAAAGAGCGACCAGAATGGTGACCGGTCTGCAAACCCTGTCTTATGAGGAAAGGTTGCAGGATTTGGGAATGTTTAGTTTGCAAAAGAGAAGACTGAGAGGAGACTTAATAGCTGTCTACAAATATCTAAAGGGCTGTCACATTGTAGAAGGATCAACTTTATTCTCATTTGCACAAGGAAAGACTAGAAGCAATGGGATGAAACTGAATGGGAGGAGACACAGATTAGATATTAGAAAAAACTTTTTGACAGTTAGAGTGATCAATGAGTGGAACAGGCTGCCACGAGAAGTGGTGAGTTCTCCTTCAATGGAAGTCTTCAAACAGAGGCTGGACAGACATCTGACTGGGATGATTTAGCGAATCCTGCTTTGAGCAGGGGGTTGGACCAGATGGCCCAGGAGGTCCCTTCCAACTCTACGATTCTATGATTCTATGATTCTATGATTCTATGAATATATATTACTTTTTTCCTAGCCAATTCCTACACCCATACTTATTTCTCTGCAAAAAATATCCTGAAAGGTTCTTGCCATTTTAAAGCTGATAGATTCTTGGAGCAGAGTATTCAGTTTACAGGCCATGATGTCACTCACCACCTGTTTCTGTCTGTTAAATTCGGCCATCTTTGTTACAGAAAGAAAATCAGAACTCATCATTTTTCTTAATTCCATTTGTGTCTTTTCGGTGTTCTTTTGCATCATTCCATATGGCTTATAACAAACATGTGATTTTCTTTTTCTTTCTTCGTAGATTTGATTTTGGGGAAAACTCATTTTAGAAGGTTTTGCTAATACAGGCTTCCTGTGTAAATAAAGGCATAAATCCTTGGAAGAGAATTTTTCTCGATTAAGTCCTGCTTTGAAATGAAAATTCTAAGGAAACATAAAAAATAAGGTTAATATCATATTCATATTCTAAATATTATTACTGATGTAGATTTTAATTTTCATTAAAAAATACAGTTCTACTATTTCTACTTCTACAAACACTCTATATATACTGTATGACTATGTATATATCCACAAACCATAAAACTACAGGATTATACTCTATAACTCACTAATTGTATAACACTGTTACACAATATATATAACTTTTTTCCTAGCCAATTCCTACACCCATACTTATTTCTCTGCAAAAAATATCCTGAAAGGTTCTTGCCATTTTAAAGCTGATAGATTCTTGGAGCAGAGTATTCAGTTTACAGGCCATGATGTCACTCACCACCTGTTTCTGTCTGTTAAATTCGGCCATCTTTGTTACAGAAAGAAAATCAGAACTCATCATTTTTCTTAATTCCATTTGTGTCTTTTCGGTGTTCTTTTGCATCATTCCATATGGCTTATAACAAACATGTGATTTTCTTTTTCTTTCTTCGTAGATTTGATTTTGGGGAAAACTCATTTTAGAAGGTTTTGCTAATACAGGCTTCTGATAAGATTTTACTCTGCCTGTCTTCACAAAATTAGCAAAATTTACTTTCCTTTCACGATTCTCGTGTTTTCTGGCAAAATCAAGGGATTGCGCACATTCAAACAAAGAATCTTTTTGTGACGCAATAACACGAGATGCAGGATTTAGAAACCAAAATTTGCTTACAAAACTCCTTATGAGGGACGGTGTTTTGACATTCTCACTCAGCATTTTGTACAAACGTTCATATATGGACATGAACGTAAAAATACATTCCTTCCGACCAATTCTTAATTTTTGAAGAATATCAATATCTGGATGATTTTCATTTGATGAACAAAAAATGAGAATTTTTAATCTGTCTTTATCAGTTAAATTCTCATGTGTTTCACCAGATAACTTTAAAGACAATCTCCTAGCAAAATTTACAGGGATCCACATTTTGAACAACTGATTCTTCTCCTCGTTAGATAAATCAAATTTATCAGAACAACTTTCAAAGATCTCAGAGTTCCTACAAACATCTATTTTGTTGTCATAAGCAGGAATTATTTGGCATATCTTTATCAAATCCTTCCTCACGCTACTTCGGATTTGGGCCTGTGAGTCGTCTATTTTTAGTGGTACGTCTTTCCCTTGTACGTCCTCTACGTCAGTTCTGAAGTCTCCTCCTACTTCTCCATCTTGTTCCACGTCTGCAAGGTCACCTTCAATGGCTGCTACAGACACTTGATTACAGTCAATCTCCCTAACTTTACAGCCAATCTCGAGAACATCACAACAATCATTTTTGGATTTCTCTGACACAGATCTATGAAATATATCTACCATCTGTAGAATATTTTTTAATCTCTCTCTTTCTCTATTGAAAAACTTAGAATCTAACCTCTGATTCTCGAGTTCACACTCGGCATATAAACTTAACCATAAAACTTCTGAATTAGAATTGTCTACAGACTTAAATTTCAATTTACTCTGCTTAGCAAGACAATTAATGACATCCATTTTATCTTACCTTGAAATGTCTCAGCTCCTTTGATGGACAACGCTGGGTTCCTGTCTTTACACGTCTGGCTTACGTCTGGTACTTTTGGCACTTGTAGTACTTCTCAATCTATCTGGTACTTCTTACTTCTAGGTTCTATGTGATTCTTGTAAGTAGTGGAATTCCCGATAACTTGCACATATGATTTGACGTTAGCAAAGTCCAATCCCCCGTGTGGGCAAGTTGAGGGAAATCCGCAAAAAAGTACAAAAATTCAGATCTGGCTGGCTCTCCAATGTAAAATAATGCATATCCTGTAAAATACTCAGGACTAGTTACCAGATAAAAATATAGTGGTTTATTTGGATTCTTCCATCAAAGAAAGGTTATTACAGAAAAACAGGTGAATAAAAATAAGTGAAAGAGATATTGTCCATTGTTCATAGCAAAGCAGCATGTATTCTTCTGTCTCTCCGGGATCTCACATGGCAAATGGCGTCTGTCTCTCAGTTCGGCTTCTTCGTAATAAAGTAACATACCAGCTGTTGAGTTATGTCATCTTGCGTCTGTGTCTCATGATGGTGAGGGAAGAAGAAGAGCGACCTCTACAGTTAGCCATGAATTATATACGTCTCCTAAAGCACGTGGTCTCTACATATATGGAGCTGTCTTTCTACCATGAGCCAAGCTTAAAAATAGCCTGTCATGTAAGCTAAAGCATTCTACAGAACTGGGTGTAATAAGAAATATTTAACGAATTATTAATATTTAACAATCCCCAAGAAATTTTAAGTCCCCGATAGCATCACAATGTATTGTGAGATGGGGGATGCTATCAGGGGCTTAACATCCTCCTCCACCACCCAATTCATTTTACATCCATATCTAATGTCTTCCTCCACCTCCCCCTGTTCGTAAGTCCATTATAAGTCCCCCTTACTGACATCCCAATCCCCCACATCCCTTATTGTCCTCCTCCTGTTAGGAGTCAGGCTCCTGCATCTGCTCTGCAGGAATCCAGACCCTTACATTCTGCGGTTGCTCTGCAGAAATCCAGACCCTTACATTCTGCGGTCTCTTGCTCTTTATCTACCGCAGAGGAGATTGCCTTGCAGCAAATCTCTCCAGGGGCTAAGTCCCTCTGTCCTCCTACTGAGCATGCTCATGAGACGATTTCCCATTGGAGATCGGGAGTCATGTGCTCAGGTCCTGCTCCAGATCTCATTGGTCCATCTTGGAGATCTGGAAGCTTCCGGAAGGTCCCGGCTGCTATAAAAAGCGCACATGGCCGTTCCGCGATGCGCTAGTATAGACTATATTGCTATGTGTGAATGGTGACGGATGTATGATTCTGGTGACTGACTTATTATGAAACCCCTTCCCTCTGATATTACGCATGTGTTAGGGAGTTAGTTCAGTAGTCTGCGCCAGTCTGTGGCAAGCCTTAGACCACTGTGCACACCGCACTTCTGCGCTAGCGTCTGACATAGCGCCTGCTTTGTAGCTGTGTCATCCAGCGGCAGTGTCCTATGCCGCGCTGCAGTTGCAGCCCATCTTGGCGTTCGCAGTAGCGACGCCGCACACACGGTAGGTCTAGACGGACGCAGCCCCTCTGTCTTAGTTCCTGCTCCTGTGACCTTATACCGTGTGTGCATTTACCTGAGGCCTGTGACTCTAACAGGCTCAGCCTTTTGTATGTTTTTGTTGCGGCGCCTCTGTGTGTGAACAGAGCCCGCTCTGCGCACTTCGGGTGAGGTTGAACCCGTGCGCATTATATCGCCATATTGCTCGTCTGCCATTACTCAGCAGCGGTTGTAACATCTATAGCACGGTGGACCCCGAGCGGCGAACGCACTTTATTATTATTTTTATTTAGTGCGTTCTGCCGTTCCTAACACCTCCCCCCGTATCCCATCATTGTCCTCTCCCCCACCTCCATCATTGCCACCTCCATCATTGCCTTCTCCATCACTCCATCATTGCCCTCTCCACCACCTCAATCATTGCCCTCTCCACCATCCTAATCATTACCCTCTCCATCACCTCCATCATTGCCCTTTCCACCACCCCCATCCTTGCCCTTTCCACCACCCTCATCATTGCCTTCTCCACTACCTCCATCATTTTACTCTCCACCACCTCCATCATTACCTTCTCCACCACCTCCATCATTGCCTTCTCCCCCACCACTCCCATCATTGCCCTTTCCACCACCTCCATCATTGCCTTCTCCCCACTACTCCATCAGTGCCCTTTCCACCACCTCCATCATTGCCTTCTCCCCCACTACCCCATCATTGCCCATTCCACCACCTCCATCATTTCCTCCTCCTCCATCATTGCCTTCTCCCCCACCACCCCCATCATTGTGCCTTCCACCACCTACATCATTGCTTTCTCCGTCTTCGTCACCCCCATCATTGCCCTCTCCACCACCTACACACACACACCCACAGCACCACTCACCTCTCTGCACATTCTCTGCAGCTGTGTACACACACACACACACACCACCACTACTTACATCTGACGTTCCCCATAGCACCTTTGTTGCCAGCAGCTTCCTCTCTCCGCCACAGCTGCGTGCTGAATGCTGACGTCATCCAACTGTGCTGCTATGTCAGACGGGAAGTGCGGGCAGGGAGAAGGATGGATCTCTGCAGCTCCGCCTTGCTGCCATTGTCTCATGTAGGCTGTGTCCGAGTTACATACAGTAACCATATGAAGCTTCATATGCAGTAAGGAATACTGCAATCACCCTATCCAGGATCATCACTATGGAATTGAAAATAAAGGAATAGCTCACAAAGTGATAGCATGTTCTCAATGAGTACAGCATTAATTACTAGGACTTATTGTATAGTCACCACTAGGTGGCATTATAGCCTTATTTCTGTACTCTAGTGGTTTGTCTATAATCGGATAAATACAGATATATGCATAACGAATATAATAAGGTAAAACAGTTTAATTCTGACTTGTCCATCAATGTTGGATCAGTGGGACTTAGGCCACATTCGCACGTTGAGTATTTGATTAGTATTTTACCTCAGTATTTGTAAGCCAAAAACAGAAGTTGAACAATCAGAGGAAAAGTATAATAGAAACACGTCACCACTTCTGTATTTATCACCCACTCCTGGTTTTGACTTAGAAATACTGATATAAAATACTGACCAAATAGTCAACTTGTGAACGTGGCCCTATGCTTGCACACTCCTATTCCATCCACAACGCACCCATTAGTGCCTTGCATGTTGAGCTTATTATAGTACAGCCTTCTATGAAGCTAATCAATAAATAATGAAAAAACAATTTGGGGTCCCACTCATTTTTTGGAACCAGCAAAGGTAAAGCAGACAGTTGAGAGCTGATGCTATCAGGCTGAGAAGGACAATGGTTATTGGGCCATTCCCACCTTAAAATACCAGCCCGCAGCCACCCCAGAATTGGAGAATCACATGAGATGCTCCAATCATGTTGCTTCACCTTGGCTCTTCCCAATGCCCTGGTGCTTTGGCAATCTGGGTAATAGTGGTGCTTGGGGTTGACGTCAGTTGTGAAAACACATCTCCCATCAAGCCTTGGTGTTAGTAATGATATATCTATCAGACATCCCCATTACTAACCCATTAAAAAAGGTAAAAAAAATAAAACTTTATTGAAATAAACACCCCTCAACACTTTCCTTGGTTCGCCAATTTACAAGCAAAAAAATTCCTAAGCAGATCCAATGTAGTCCACCAAGTCCGACATAGTCCACAAATGGAAACCGGAAAACAAAATACACATAAACACATTAAGAAATAAAAAAAGTTCTTTTCCTTCTTTCACCAATTTATTAGTAAAAAAAGTCTCAAGCAGGTCCAACGTGGTCCAATGAATGTGGCGTATAAAGCCTATGGACCCTAGTTCTGACGCTTTATAGACTTTTGCTACAACCACTTCTGTGTTTTGCACAATGCAACGTGACTGAAGTGGTTGGTGCAAATGCCTATGGAGTGTCAAAACGAGGCTCCAAAGGCTTTGTACATTGGATTACGTGGACCACATCGGAATCAGAGGACTACGTTGGACCTGCTTGGGAATTTTTTGGGTCAAATTTGTGCGGAAAAATATGAGATGAAAACGCTGCAAAACCGCAACATGTGCACACAGTCTTAAAGTCTGCAGTTACCAACTTAGTGAAAAAATCTTTACTTGTAGTCCCTGAGCCTGGGGCATCCTTGTGCTAGTCAGTCAAAAATCCATAAAGTGTCCCTGATCACGTTCTTATTAGTCTCCTCCAAATTCTGGCACTTTGTATAATTCATTTTCAGTGACACCCAGTGCCATACATTCTTGCTGGTCATGGTTCTTAAAGGACTTTTTCCATTTTAGTTTTTTGCAAATAAATTTAAATATGTTACCCACTCAAAATTGTCATATCTATTTGTAAGGACATAAAATGACCCTTTACCTAAGACTAGAGATGAGTGAATGTTTCAATATTCGGTTCGGATTACAATCGATATATTTGCAATATTCTCCGAACATAGCAGTCAATGGAGTCAATGTGAATACAGATCAGTGAATATGTTCGGAAACGATCGGCAAATATAATTTCGACACGAATATGGTACGAAAATGGCAAATTTGGATTCTGCGATCGTTTTCTGAACATATTCGCTCATCTCTACCTAAGACCCTAAATTCAAGAGCTGATAAGGAAAACAAGGGGAGACTAATGACTTTATTATCATCTTGTGGGGTCACTTTTGAGAGGAATGTTCAGGTCTCTCTTTAAGGCTATGTGCGCAAGTTGCGTATTTGCTTGAAGAAATTTCTGCAAGGTTGGCAGAAAAAAACGCAGTGGAAAATACTCACATTTTTTATGCGTTTTTGCATGCGCTTTTTTAAATCCATAGAGGTAAATAAAGATATATTATTAAAAAAAAAATTATGATGTCATTTCCTTGTTCAACCTCTTCTTTTTCATTCTCCATTAAACACCATAATGTCATTACATACCATGTTCACATATAATGTTTAAACACACAAAACAAATACAGTATAAGTGAATTTCTATACAGGGAGGGCCATTCCTAAATAAAATGGGAATGGTTGATATCAGCTCCCTGTTTGTGGCACACTAGTATATAGGAGGAGGAAAACTTTTCAAAATGGGTTGTGACCATGGCGGCCATTTTGAAGTCGGTCATTTGGGATCCAACTTTACGTTTTTCAGTGGGAAGAGAGTCATGTGACACATCAAACTTATTGAGAATTCCACAAGAAAAACAATGGTGTGCTCGCTTTTAACGTAAATTTATTCTTTCATGAGTTATTTACAAGTTTGTCTTTGATTACAGCCATTGACATGACGCAGAGTTTAACACGTGAGGAGCGGATAGAAATTGTGTTGATGTCTGGTGAACGCAGTACCAGGGTCATTGCAGCAAATTTCAATGCAAGGCACCCTATATACAGTATGTTATACCAATCCTGAGATTTAGTAATGAACAGGTGTCAGCCAGATACCATCTACTATATAATCATCTAATTCTGTCTGTCTGTAACGGAAATCCCACGTCGCTGATTGGTCGCGGCCGGCCGCAGCCCATTCAGTGACAGGCGCAGTGTGCTGGCGCAGTCCGGAATTCTAAGGACTTCTCCGGCCGCACTGACGTCAGAGGCGACGCAGCCGGGAGATGACCAACGCAAGTCGGTACCCAGGGTCCGAAGGAGAGGAGACTGCTCCAGACCCTGGGTACCACAAACCTGTACAAAATAGAATTAAAATAAAAAATAGTGATATACTCACCTTCCAACGGCCACCGGACTCTTTCCTTCCTCTCCACGCGCCCGGCATCTTCCAGTCCCAGTAATGCTTTGCACGAAAGACCACGGATGACTTTGCGCTCTCGCGAGAGTGACGTTATCTCCAGTCCTTCGTGCTAAGCATTACTGGGAACGGAAGATGCCGGGCGCGTGGAGAGGAAGGAAAGAGTCCGTGGGCCGTCGGAAGGTGAGAATAACCTTTTTTCATTTTTTTTAATTCTTTTTTACATTTTATCTTTGTATCTTTGACTACTGATGCTGCATAGACAGCATCAATAGTAAAAATCCACACTTGTGGACAAAAAAGAAGATTACTCCTTCTTCTCCAAAATGAAGCAAACCACAATTATATTAAAAACTTGTAACTTTATTAAACAAAATAAAGACATTTAAAATTGGCTTCATATTCATTGTTTCCTGATAACATACTGCAAAAGGGGGAAAAAAAAGCAGACAATAACAATGGAGGTTCTAAACCATACGCATATCCCAAGTGTTATTTCATATAAACCTGCACCTAAGTATCATTAACCCCTTTAACCCCAAGGGTGGTTTGCACGTTCAGGACCGGGCCATTTTTTACAATTCTGGCCACTGTCCCTTTATGAGGTCATAACTCTGGAACGCTTCAATGGATCCTGGTGATTCTGACATTGTTTTCTCGTGCCATACTGTACTTCATGTTAGTGGTAAAATTTCATTGATATGACTTGAGTTTATTTGTGAAAAAATCGGAAATTTGGCAAAAATTTTGAAAAATTCGCAATTTTCCAACTTTGAATTTTTATGCCCTTAAATCACAGAGATACAGCACACAAAAAACTTAATAAATAACATTTCCCACATGTTTACTTTACATCAGCACAATTTTGGAACCAACATTTTTTTTCGTTAGGAAGTTATAAGGGTAAAAATTTGACCAGCGATTTCTAATTTTTGCAACACCATTTTATTTTTATGGACCACATCACATTTGAAATCACTTTGAGGGGTCTATATGATAGAAAATACCCAAAAGTGACACCATTCTAAAAACTGCACCCCTCAAGGTGCTCAAAACAACATTCAAGAAGTTTATTAACCCTTCAGGTGCTTCACAGGAATTTTTTGAATATTTAAAAAAATTAACATTTAACTTTTTTTCACAAAATAATTATTTCAGGTCCAATTTTTTTTATTTTACCAAGGGTAACAGTAGAAAATCGATTGCAAAAGTTATTGTGCAATTTGTCTTGGCGCATGGCAGAGCTCAGAAGGGAAGGAGCGCCGTTTGACTTTTTCAATGCAAAATTGGCTGGAATTCAGATCGGACGCCATGTCACGTTTGGAGAGCCCCTGATGTGCCTAAACAGTGGAAACCCCCCACAAGTGACCCCATTTTGTAAACTTTTCTAGATATGTGGTGAGAAATTTGAAGCCCCAAGGGCTTCACAGAAGTTTGTAACGTACAGCTGTACAATTAAAAAATCATTTTTTCCACAAAAATGATCTTTTCACCCCCAATTTTTATTTTCCCAAAGGTAACAGGACCCTAAAAGTTATTGTGCAATTTGTCCTGAGTACACTGATACCCCAATGTGGGTGTAAACGACTATTTGGGTGCATGGCAGAGCTCGGAAGGGAAGCAGCGCCATTTGACTTTTTTTGCCGGAATTGAGATCGAACGCCATGTCGCGTTTAAAAAGGCCCCCTGATGTTCCAAAACAGTGGAAATCCCCCAATTCTAACTCCAACCCTAACCCCAACACACCCCTAACCCTAATCTCAGCCCTAACCCTAATGGGAAAATGGAAATAAATACATTTTTTTAATTTTATTATTTTTCCATAACTAAGGGGGTGATAACGGGGGGTTTGATTTACTATTTATAGCGGGTTTTATATTTGGCAGCTGTCCTACGCTGAAAGATGCTTTTTTTTGTAAAAATAGCTTTTGCATCACCACATTTTGAGAGCTATAATTTTTCCATATTTTGACCCACTGAGTCATGTGAGGTCTTATTTTTTGCGGGACGAGTTGACATTTTTATTGGTACCATTTTCGGGCACGTGACATTTTTTGATCGCTTTTTATTCCGCTTTTTGGGACGCAGAATGAACAAAAACCAGCATTTCAAGAATTTATTTTGGGGGGTGCGTTTACACCTCTCCACGTGTGGTAAAATTGATAAAGTGGTATTATTCTTCGGGTCAGTGCGATTACAGCAATATTTCATTTGTCATTTTTTTATGTTTTGGCGCTTTTATGCAATGAAAACAATTTTATATAAAAAAATAATTATTTTTGCATCGTTTATTCTGCGAGCTATAACTTTTATATTTTTTCACTGATGATGCTGTATGGCAGCTCGTTTTTGCGGGACAATATGACGTTTTCAGCAGTACCATGGTTATATATATCTTTCTTTTTGATCACTCGTTATTGCACTTTTTGTTCTGCAGTATGATGATAACGAATTGTTTTTTGCTTCGTTTTTTATTTTTTTAAGGGGTTAACTTAAGGGGTTAACTAGTGGGACAGTGCTATAGGGCGGGTCATTATGGACGTGATGATACTAAATATGTGTACTTTTATTGTTTTGCTTTTCTTTTATATCCAAAAAAGTCATTAATAAAACGGTACATAAAGAGTTAAAGACACACACACACACACACACACACACACACACACACAATCACCAGCCTATGTAGGTGCATTAACAATTAACCTACATATGCTGAAACAAAACAGCGACTGTAATAAATCTGCATGAAACACAATATCTGTTTATTTTTCAAAAAAATTGCATGAGTTCTCACATAATTTTAATAACCATGAGAGGGTTGATGTTAATATTCTGCGAAGGAGCCAATAGCCATAAAGGTTCCCAGGCTATTAATATCAGCTCACAGCTGTTTGCTTAGCCTTTACTGGCTAGTTTACAGGGGATCCCCAGAAAAAAATTGACATGGGGTCCCCTTATAAAATCGAACCAGCAAAGGTTAGGTAGACAACTGTAGGCTGATATTAATAGCCTGGGAAGGCGCAATGGTTATTGGCACCCCCCAGGTTAAAAACATCAGCTCTCAGCTGCCCCAGAAATGGCGCATCTTACAGATGTGCCAATTCTGGCACTTAGTCTTGCTCTTCCACTTGCCCTGTAGCTGTGGCAAGTGGGGTAATGGTTGGGGGGTTGATGTCACCTTTATATTGTCAGGTGACATCAAGCTCATAGGTTGGTAATGGAGAGATGTGAATAAGACGCCCCCATTACTAACCCCATAGTGATATTTTATAATACAAAGACACACAGAATAAAGTCCTTTATTTGAAATAATCACACATACTCCTTTATTGAATCTAAATTTACCATACTTACTGAATGCCTAATCCCAGACGCTCTCATCTCCTGCAAACAATCAAAAAATAATAAACCAACATATAATACTATCCTGTCCGATGTAGTCCATTTAATACCAAGTGTCCCAAGGCGATATCACGTGTAGAACAGTCACATCGGAAAATGTGACTGCTCTACCAGCCTCCAGCGATACACTGACAGGAGGTAATCGCTCATGCAGTGTATCACTGCGCTGTCCTGAAAGTTCACCGGAGTTCATCAGCTCCAGTGCTCTCACTTACGGAACTGCTGCGTGAGAATTTTCTTACACAGCAGTGCCACAAATGATAGCACCGTATCTGATCAGCTGATGAACTCCAGTGATCTCTCACGGTGGTGCAGTAATACACTGCGGGAGCGATTACCTCCTGTCAGTGTATCACTGGCGGCCGTGTGAGATCGATGTGGGACACGTGATATTAAATGGACTACGGCGGACAGGAAGCATATGTTAGTTTATTATTTTTGATTGTTTTCAGGAGACACATACATTGTATGTGCATATGTATGTAATTATGTTTTAATTTTTTATTTTTTACAATTGAACACAGACTATTCTCTCATCATCGGCTTATGCTGTCTCTGTTATATGTGACTAAAGACGGAGCTGGATGGGAGTAGTAGTCCCATCAGACGACACCACACACGGACAGAAACACGCAGACAGACACAGACAGACGCACATATTCTCTGCTCACACACATTCTCTGTTCACACACATATTCTCCGCCCACACACTCTTCCTCCTTCTGACATAATTTCCTTTGACAATTCGCAGCGTTTTTGGCAGTAAATAAGCAGTAAATACGCAGCAAAGACGCAAACCTTATTACACCTGCGTTTTTTATGCAGATTTGTCAATGAGTCCAAAACGCTGCAGAAACACAAAAAGAATTGGCATACTGCAGAAATTGGCATACTGCTGGGACGCGTGATCCACACCAACCAAGCAGTAGGATGGCAATGCAAGAAGATGGAAGACGCCAGACCAAGAAGACCGGACCGTCCCCTAGGAGAGTAGAATAAGTTATTTTTCTTCACTTTCAGGTCGGGTTGGGGGCTTATATACAGCATTATAGAACTCTTTATGTCATCCCTGAAAGGTGGTGGTGGTAACTCATATCGGCCAAACCTGGCAACAGGTTCACTTAAATAAGTACCATAAAGGATTTTTTCTGGGGATATGGTTACGTTTTTAGTGATACTATTTGGGATAGATACATTTTTATCACTTAAAATTGCATTTTTGGGAAGGAGAATACTGTGAGTGAAAAATTGCAATTTTCATGCCAAATATGCAAATTTTTAATGTTTTTTTATTTGGTAAAGTGATTGATTTAATCATTTAAAAAAAAACATTTTTTCCATTGTTTGCTTTATTTTTTTGTCACCTTTAGGAGACTTGAACCATCAATCATTTGATCACCTCCACTATGGGAGCCTATGTGCAGGCGCACCAGCAACTGTGTCATTTAAACGCTGCTGTCAGAAATTGACAGCGGCATGTAAATGGTTAACAGCAGTGCTCTGATCCCAGCTCCAGCCATGGGTGTTAGACACAGACTCAGCTGTATGACATAGTCGGCATCAACCGCATGTGGAAAGAGCTCAGCTCCTCAACCCTCTTTACACACAAGCACCTGAACAATCACATCCATGTACCTGATATTGTGGTAAGGGGTTCAGTGTCACCTACTTTTTCCCATCACCATATTCTAATACTCAAACTTTATATTTTTCTGTTGTAAAGACTTGTTTTAGTTGCAGAAAGAGGTTTAATTTCTATTAGTACTATTCTGAGGTACACATGACTTTTTCATTGCTTTATTTTCCATTTTAAACTGTAAATATGTTTGCGCTATATAAATAACTATAAATATTAATATTAGAACACAGAGAAGCAGGATGGAGACGTTAATTAAGCGTCATTGATGCTCACCATCTTGGTGGATTCCTCAAAGTTTTGGAGGATGGTACATATGTCTGAAATCCATGTCCACTCCTGAGATCTTATGTGTGACGTTAGAACTGAATAGTCAATACCGACGGCCTTGTTGATGCTGGTATTCACCAACTGCTCTCTTCTGCTCACAAATCCTTTGAACAATGATGTTAAGCACAAGGGCCAAGCATGGCACGTCTGTGTGCTCGCCTCAACACAGAGCAGGCACCAGGTTCCAGCCATTGTCACAGACCACCATGCCTGGCTGTAGGTTCGGCGGTGTCAGCCACAGATCGGTATGCTCTTTCAGAACTGTACACAACTCTTCAGCATTGTGCGGTTTGGCACCTAAGCATGTTAGCTTCAGAACAGCCTGTTGCCGCTTGGATGAGGCAGTGCTGCAGTGCTTCCAACTTGTGACTGATGTGCTACTTTTGGAGATGGAGCCTGAAGAGGAGGCAAAGGAGGAGGAGGAGGAGGTGCAGGAGCTGTAGACTGTGATTGACGTACGTCACGCAACACTCAGAGTTGGGAGGATGTTCACCATCCCAAGGTTGGACTGGGTCCCGGTTTCCACTATGTTAACCCAGTGTGCCATTAGTGAGATGTACCGTCCCTGACCACAAGCACTTATCCACATGTTTGTGGTTAGGTGGACTTTTCCAGAAACAGCATTGAGGAGGGCATGGGAAATGTTGTGGGACACATGCCTGTGTAATGTTGGGATGGCACACCAGGACAAATAGTCCTGCATGTTCAGGGCCTCGGGGTGATCCTCGACTGTGCCCTCTCTTTCAAGCTACATATCCAATACCTTCCTGTCCACTAGAACTCAAAACCATTTCTAGGATCCGTACATTCCAAGAAACTGCAAAAAATGTTTTTACACACCCTCATGATCTCCCGCCTCGACTATTGAAACCTTCTACTCTCTGGCCTCCCCTCTAGCACTCTTGCACCACTCCAATC
Source organism: Dendrobates tinctorius (assembly GCF_039654945.1). Lineage (NCBI taxonomy): Eukaryota > Metazoa > Chordata > Amphibia > Anura > Dendrobatidae > Dendrobates > Dendrobates tinctorius. Next base: position 52,100,110 of record NW_027361707.1, read on the forward strand.
TATCCTAAACTCTGCTGTCTGAGTAATCCAACAGTTATTCCCCAGCCTCTCCTCTCTGCCAGGCCCTTCACTGCCTTCCTATTGCCCAGAGGCTACAGTTCAAAACCCTAACTATGATATACAAAGCCTTCCACAACCTGTCTCATCCATATATCTGTGACATAGTCGCCCAATGTCCGACTTCTACGATAACCCAGTGTGCCGTCAGCGAGATGTACTGTCCCTGCCCACAAGCACTTGTCCACGTGTCCGTGGTTAGGTGCACTTTCCCTGTAACAGCATTGTTGAGGACCCGGGTAATGTTGTGGGACACGTACTTGCTTGTGTAATGTTGTGATGGCAGTACCTCGTTACAGTCTCCGCCATCAGGTTGCGGAAAGCTTCCGACTCCACGCGATCCTAAAATGCAACATTTCGAGCACAAGCAGACGAGAAATGTGTGAATTTAGTACTGTGGCGTTTGCTGCGTATTTCCGCTTGCGTTCGAAGAACTGGGGTATGGACAACTGAATGCTGCATTGGGGCAAGGATGTGGACGTGCTTTTTAATGTTGCTAGTTGAGTTTGGGTGCAACTACAGATGCAGGGCAGAAGGCATCTTTGCATGCACCATGGACAGGGGATTGCCTTGCACACACAACAGCGGAAGAAGCAGTGGTATCACCCGCAGAGACTGTTCATGGAGCCTGGTGTTCAACCAACAAAGTCGGGTGCTTTGCTGTCATGTGCCTGACCATGCTGCTGGTGGTTAGGCTGGTAGTTTTGCTACCCCTGCTGATGCGGGCATGGCCGGTGGTGCAACTGGCCTTTTTGGAGTTATCGGCAGTCTTTAAAAAAACAACCAGACTGTTAGGGGGACATTCAGTGTCTCCCTCTCCCACTCCACCTCCTCACCTCGACCTCTGTCTTTCGGTGTTCCCCAAGGCTCAGTTCTAGGACCCCTGCTCTTCTCCATCTACACCTTCGGCCTGGGACAGCTGATATAAAAGCACGGTTTGCAATATCATCACTACGCCGATAACACGCAGATCTACCTATCTGTACTTGACATCACCTCCTTACTGACCAAAATCACATGTCTTCCCGCTATTTCAGCATTCTTTTCTGCTCGCTTTCAAAAAGTGGACATGGACAAAACACAGTACATCATCTTTGAACCATTTCCCGCTGAGTAGTCATGAGAGCTGTGTATGCATCATTCGGTACCACTTTAGTAAGAGGGAAAGTGTGCCCAAGAGAAAATGATTTTCCAAACATTCACGGCCTTTTTTCACATTTTTTGCAGGTGTGATCTTCATCTTAGTGTGGATGTGGTAAATTTCAACGTCGTCATCAATACCATTATCGTCCATGTCTTGTAAAGAGGAAATCTGGTGTTTCCCAGGGTCGTGGTTACCTACGTTTTGTGGCATTCCTTTAATAGTGTTCGTTACACTAGAACAAATAATTTTTGACTGTGACATTTGGATATTATTGGTAATATGTATGGGTGAAGATGAAGAAGTTAGTATTTCACGAGCATCCATCAGTTTGTTTTGTTTTCCTCCAACACTGATCTGCTTTCTCTAATTCAGCATCTCATGAACATGTTGCACTTTGCCCTTTATACAGACACATGCGTCTTTGGCAACATATTTTTGCTGGGCATTTTTTAGGCCGAGTCTCACACGTGCATCTGTTACACCGATCTTCTAACGGGCATGAAACACATTCTGGTAATTGGTGGTGGCTAAACGACGAATCATTGTAGGCTGTATCCTGGATCTCATACCTCCCATAGCCACCGCTGTTATTATTCATGTACGTTCCCATTCCTGTCATCACCATGCCCCTTTTCTTGAAAACTTCATCCAACGATTCATCCGCCATATTTTGGTGTTTATGATGCCCCTAAAAAAAAATACACACTATGTTGATATGTACTCCCAGGGGGAAATGTTTGTCAGCCTATACACTTAGTGTATGGGCATTCCATGGATAGATGAAACGTTCCTTTCTAATGTGATTTTTTTTTTAATGAAACCATCCTCCACATTTCTTCCAAGGGGGATTGTGGTGCGTGCAAATTAGGGCCAGGCCTTACATTCACATAAAGGACAAACTTTATGGTAATAAAAAATAAAATAATGGAAAGTTTTGTTTCTTGTGGCCATCCAGTACCTGGTTTCAAAGGCTTATTGTGGTACATATGACTTGGTAGCAGGGCAGGCCTTGTAGTCAATGCATAAGAATACAGAATAGGAGTGCAAAATGAATAAAGTGAAGTGGATTTTCCTGTGCCCATCCAGTATGTGGGTTCAAAGGCTTATTGGGGTGCATATGACTTGGTAGCAGGACAGGCATTGCAGTCAATCCATAAGAAAACAGAATGGGAGTACAAAATGAATAACGTTAAGTGGATTATCCTTTGGCCATCCAGTACATGGCTTCAAAAGCTTATTGGGGTGCATGTAACTTTGGGGCAGGCCTTGGATTCATTGCAACATTTTTTCCTATAACTTTCATGAAAGGGGCATTGGGGTGCGTCGTAATTCTTGGCAGCCCATCCACTCACTGCATAGGCAATAACAGCATAGGAGACTCACTGTTTAATAATAGCCCTTTAAGAAGATTAATGCTGTCTGATGCCCCTGTAAACATAGGCTCTCTGACTTTAAGAGTCCCTACTTCATAAATGAAACAAGATGTGTCTCCTTATGTGTCACACACCACATAGCCAGCTAGGGTTGTTACATGTTACAATGACTTTTCCCAGTGAATGCATTTGTATTGTTTGAAAGCAAAGCTAAAGTTGCAAAATGTCTAAAAAACGCTGTGTGTGAACATAGCCCAAGTGGTGGAGGAACATTTTTGTTTTGGGTTAATTATTTTGGCTTAGATAAAAGTTAGAAACCTGGAAAAAATGTTTCTTAACATATTTCCCAGCAAAATCCATTTTGGTTTAGTTTTTGTAGGTTTTTTGGTGCGCCTGTAAAAATGGCGTGAAACTCTGACAACATTGCTTAGAGCTGTGAACTAGGATTCAGAAATGCTTCCGGGGCAATCCCCATGATGTCTCCGTGTCATTTGACCAGTGCTTCCATCATTTTCTAACGTTAGACCTTGAAAGCCCCCCCGGGGAAGGAATGCAGTAAAAATGCTCTTGTCTCCCATAAACTTACATTGAGCTCGTTGTTCTGTCCGAGTACCCGAGTATTCCAATTTGCTCGACTCGAGCAACGAGCACACGCGCATTTTAGTGCTCGCTCATCCCTAATCAGGGGGTCTCCAAACACAACATGGCACCACCATTGATTCCAGACAATTTTGTGTTCAAAAAGTCAAACACTCTGCCATGCATCCAAACAGTGGCTTTTCCCCACATATGCGGTATTGGCGTACTCAGGAGAAATTGCAAAACAAATTTTGTGGGCCATTTTCTCCTCATACCCTTGTGAAAATAAAAAAATGTTTCCAAAGTAATTTTTTTGTGATAACAGTAAAATATTCATTTTTTCCTTCCACATTGTTTTAGTTCTCATGAAGGGTTAAAAAACTTAATGAATGTGGTTTTGCGCACCTTGAAGGGTGCAGTTTTTAGAATGGTGTCACTTTTGGGCATTTTCTATTATATTGACCCCCCAAACTCATTTCAAATGTGAGGTGTTTCCTAAAAAAATAGTTTTGTAAGTTTTGTTGGAAAAATGAGAAATCGCTGGTCAACGTTTAACCATTATATTATCCTAACAAAAAAAATTATGTTTCCAAAATTGTGCTGATGTAAAGTAGACATGTGGGAAATGTTATATATGAAATATTTTGTGTGATATCACTCTCTGATGTAAGTGTACAAAAATTAAAAGTTTGAAAATTGCAAAATTTTCAACATTTTTACCAAAGTTCTGTTTTTTTCATAAAACACGCAAGTTATAGCGAACAAACTTTACCACTGACATGAAGTACAAAATGTCACGAAAAAACAGTCTCAGAATCAGTGGGATACGTTAAAGCAATCCAAAGCTAAAACCTCATAAAGTGACAGTGGTCAGAATTGTAAAAATTGGCTGTCACTAAAGGGTTAAAAAAAATCTAACAGGTCTGGTAGAGCCAGAATTCTTGCTGGCTGGTGGGTGATCAAATACTTATGTCATGCAATAAAATGCAATTTAATTATTTAAAAATCATATAATGTGATTTTTTTTATTTTTAGATTTTATCTCTCACAGTTGAACTGTACCGATGATAAAAATTACAGATCTCTCCATTCTTTGTGGGCGGGAAAACTTGCAAAGTTGTCAGTGTGTCAAACAGTTATTTTCCCCACTGTATTTGTGCAGAGCCGATCCTTGAAGATTCTATCACAAGATTCCGTGATGACATCACTGATGATGCTCGGCCATTATGAGATCACTGGTGATTCTCGGCCATTATGACATCACAACTCAGTCACTACTTCTAGAATGTACACTGGGTCACCGCTGCCATTCTTGGTTCTATAGTGACTGAGAGCATTTGCAATTTTTCACTATGGCTGAATTACTTTTACAGAATTTTCAGGTGCAAGCACTGCGGGAGATTGTTATCAATAATCGCCCTGGCATTGTGCTTCCACCATCTGATGGCATCCTCGGCTTCACTCACCGGCTGGTGGTGCAGCTAGCAATGGATTGCCTGACTAAACATCAAATAGATGAACTAACGTCAGAGTATCTGACGGATTTACATCACAACATCAGGACATTACTACACCAGGTAAATGACGGACGCTCTGCACAAAACTTCTCCATAATCACAGATGATAATGGTGGGAGAGAAGCTTCTTCTTTCCTCCAATATAAAACACGACGAGTCCCCAGATATGGAGTCATTGTATCTGCAGAGAGGAGCAGATGTCACATACAATGGCCGCCTCCATTGTGTCTTTTCTCATCTCACACTTTTCCTTTTTGTTTCTTTTCTTCTTTATAGGCTGAAAAAAGATCTCAAATTGAAGATTTGGCTTTTATTAAAGTTCTGGCCGAAAAAATCCTGTGTGTACTAGAACGTCCGGCCCGCTCGTCGGAACGCCCGGTAAGGAGCCATCATCTTCTCTATCACACGTCCTTGTTGTCTGATCTTCTCCAGATCACCAGTCAGAGATCAGAAGATCTGGTGTTAGATCTTACTGGCCTCCCTGTCAGTCCTCGGCAGCAGTGGCGGATTAAGTGGACTATGGGCCCGGGGCTGTTCATAAAACCTGGGCCCCTGTACCCCCCTTCCCACCTGAGCGCTGCGGTCCCCGTGCGGGAATTGACAGCCGTACGGACCGCAGCACTTGGTTTGCTGCGGGTCCATACGGAAAACCCGCCACCATTCCACCACGTGTGGACATGGCCTAAAAAGACGTTGCACATAAGCTGTAGGCCTACGGCCAATACGTACAAAATCACCCAACGTGATCCTGGCCATAGGGGATCCACTTTAATGTCCCCACTTTAATTTGAAGTCCCCTTACTTCATCCATTGCAGTCCCCTATCACCCACTCACTTCATCTGCAGTGCCGCTTCATCATTTGCAGCCCCTTATCCCCCCTTCCATTTCATCATGTGCAGTCCCCTTCCCCCCCAACTTCATGTGCAGCCCCACTCCCCCATCATCATGTGCAGTTAATTTTACCCCCACATCATGTGCAGTCCCCCTTACCCCCAATTCATCATGTGCAGTCCCACTTACCCCTTAATTCATCATGTGCAGTCCCACTTACCCCTTAATTCATCATGTGCAGTTCCCCTTACCCCCAATTCATCATGTGCAGTCCCACTTACCCCTTAATTCATCATGTGCAGTCCCACTTACCCCTTAATTTATCATGTGCAGTCCCACTTACCCCTTAATTCATCATGTGCAGTCCCACTTACCCCTTAATTCATCATGTGCAGTCCCACTTACCCCTTAATTCATCATGTGCAGTCCCACTTACCCCTTAATTCATCATGTGCAGTCCCCCTTATCCCCCACTTCATCATGTGCAGCCCCACTTATCCCCCACTTCATCATGTGCAGCCCCACTTATCCCCCACTTCATCATGTGCAGCCCCACTCACCCCCACTTCATCATGTGCAGCCCCACTCACCCCCTTTCATCATGTGAAGCCCCCACTCATCCCCCCTTCATCCTGTGAAGCCCCCACTCACCCCCTTCATCCTGTACAACCCCAGTCACCCCCCTTCATCATATACAGCCCCCAGTCACCCCCCGTCATCATATACAGCCCCCAGTCACCCCCCGTCATCATATACAGCCCCCAGTCACCCCCCCGTCATCATATACAGCCCCCAGTCACCCCCCTTCATCATATACAGGCCCCAGTCACCCCCCGTCATCATATACAGCCCCCAGTCACCCCCCCGTCATCATATACAACCCCCAGTCACCCCCCCCGTCATCATATACAGCCCCCAGTCACCCCCCGTCATCATATACAGGCCCCAGTCACCCCCCCTTCATCATATACAGCCCCCAGTCACCCCCCCTTCATCATATACAGCCCCCAGTCACCCCCCCTTCATCATATACAGCCCCCAGTCACCCCCCCTTCATCATATACAGCCCCCAGTCACCCCCCTTCATCATATGCAGCCCCCAGTCACCCCCCCTTCATCATATACAGCCCCCAGTCACCCCCCCTTCATCATATACAGCCCCCACTCACCCCCCCTTCATCATATACAGCCCCCACTCACCCCCCTTCATCATATACAGCCCCCACTCACCCCCTCCCCCATTTAATTCATTTTATAAATAAAAAAAAATAAAAAAAGTTCCCCATACTTACCTCACAGCCGGCTCGCTCCCCAGCAGCGCCTCTGCTTTCAGCATCCTCCGGGACATGTCGGCGAGTGCACGATGACGTCATCGCGCACGCCCGACATCTGACCCGGAAGTACAGCCGGAGGGAGCTGGAGCTGAGCAGCCGTCAAGGTGACGGCCGTGCACAGCTCCCGGCCCCTCATAGAATGTGACGCGGGTGGCTGTCTGCTGCCGGCGGCGTCACAGCACAGGGCACGGCCGGCCCTGTACAGGTGCTGGGGGAGCGGTCCGGGTGGCATTTGCCTCTCTGCCACCCGGCCCAGCCCGCCCATACCCCTGGGCCCCCAAAAAACCTTGGGCCCGGGGCGACCGCCCCATCCGCCCCTATTAAGATCCGCCATTGCTCGGCAGGCACAGGAGGTTTTATGGCCCCTGTCTGTGCTGCTCCCTCCTCTGTGAGGACAGTCTGTATTCTGCTGACGTAGTCACAGCTCAGTGGGGGAAGTCTGTATTTTCTCTTCTTTCTCGCTCTGTCAGAGTCTTCCTACTTGTAAATGCTGCAGCTGAGATAATAGACGTCATTACTGAAATGTTGTGCATACAAGTCCCTTATACAGTATATTAATGTGGGCATGTGGAGATATAGGGGATATCTGTGTATCACCAGATCATGGGGTGTGAGATATAGGGGATGTCTGTGTATCACCAGGTCATGGGGTGTGAGATATAGGGGGTGTCTGTGTATCACCAGATCATGGGGTGTGAGATATAGGGGATGTCTGTGTATCACCAGATCATGGGGTGTGAGATATAGGGGATGTCTGTGTATCACCAGATCATGGGGTGTGAGATATAGGGGATGTCTGTGTATCACCAGATCATGGGGTGTGAGATATAGGGGATGTCTGTGTATCACCAGATCATGGAGTGTGAGATATAGGGGATGTCTGTGTATCACCAGATCATGGGGTGTGAGATATAGGGGATGTCTGTGTATCACCAGATCATGGGGTGTGAGATATAGGGGATGTCTGTGTATCACCAGATCATGGGGTGTGAGATATAGGGGATGTCTGTGTATCACCAGATCATGGAGTGTGAGATATAGGGGATGTCTGTGTATCACCAGATCATGGGGTGTGAGATATAGGGGATGTCTGTGTATCACCAGATCATGGGGTGTGAGATATAGGGGATGTCTGTGTATCACCAGATCATGGGGTGTGAGATATAGGGGATGTCTGTGTATCACCAGATCATGGGGTGTGAGATATAGGGGATGTCTGTGTATCACCAGATCATGGAGTGTGAGATATAGGGGATGTCTGTGTATCACCAGATCATGGGGTGTGAGATATAGGGGGTGTCTGTGTATCACCAGATCATGGGGTGTGAGATATAGGGGATGTCTGAGTATCACCAGATCATGGGGTGTGAGATATAGGGGGTGTCTGTGTATCACCAGGTCATGGGGTGTGAGATATAGGGGGTGTCTGTGTATCACCAGATCATGGGGTGTGAGTGACCCGTCCTGTACTATCCCCCATAAAATGTCTATGACCCTATGGTGTTAGATAACAGCATTTATATTAAATGGAATTTGTCACCTGGTTTATGCTATGCTTATCCAGCATTACAATAAAACTGGTATATATTACATCCGTGTCTGTGGAGCGTCCGACTTGTATCGTTCCCTACATCGGATCAGTGTAAATCAGCTGGGAAATAATAGAGGAGAAGTTTTTACATCCTGAGATGTTTCTCTGCAGCTTCTATATCTTAGTATTATTTTTTTTTCTTTTTTAGGACTTGATCAGATCATTGATCCCGGCAGGAGAGCCGTGTATGAGCGACTACGCGACATCTAAACTGATCAGCAGCGGAGCTTTTGGGTGAGATTTCTGTTCCCATAATCCCCATTTCTCAGTGTTCCCCATGACAATGCTGCTGCCTCTGTGCTCTGCCAGTCAGTGTTATCATAGGGAAACGATCAGAGTCCACATCACTGTCCACATCTCAATGTCACTATTCAGCTCAGTTATATACAGCTGAGTGACCAGATCTGTAACAAATCAGTCAGTAAGGAAAGGGATGATATAGTAAAATATATTACACTCCTCGGTCCTAGACCTCATCTGCTCTTATGCTGCCCCCTCCATCACTGCTTCCCCGTCCTCTGCACTGATCTTCGGATTTTTCGAGACCTCATTATGGAGCTGATAATAGTGATTGGCTGCACAAGGTCACGTGAAGGGTGACACAACACTGATGCCAATGACATCTGCACCCCACCCTCCACCATGACTATGTGAGTCTGATCACGGGTCTCAGCAGCAGAAGTGAGAACAACCTAAAACTGGCACAGAGGATGGAGGACTGCAGTGACGGACAAGAAGGGAAGAAGGACAAGTGGGTTATTGTGTTTAATTATATTATAACTTCTTCCCTCACTTCCATTTATTCTGCCTTGGGCTGTGGAGAAAGCCTAAAAACCATCCTGCTACGGCAATTGGAGCATTTTCAATTTAGGCCAATTTATGTTTGGACTGAATCGTATGTACTGGTCGGTTATAGCGAATCTGCCCAACATGAATTTCAGTAGACTCTCTCTATAATGTGACCTGGGTGAGGGTCCGGCAGATGTGGCATTGGGCAGACCTCCCATAGGTGATCTATGTAGAGGTATTTCATGGATTTCTAGATGTGGATTTCTAGTGATGGCCGGACTGCTGGTATCAAACATTACTACAAAAGATCATGTAATGACTTGTACATACAGACTGTTAATAAGGGTTCATTATAAACCATGGATTCTCCTTCTCTTCAGGGCCGTCTACTTAGTGCACCATAAAGAATCACAACAGATCTTCGCTATGAAGAAAATGGCCAAGCGCAACCTGGATACTCCACAGAAAGTGGAAAGGGCCTTTATGGAAAGAGACATCCTAACATTCGCAGATTGTCCCTTTGTGGTCTCCATGCTCTGCTCCTTCCCCACTAAATCTCACCTGTGTATGGTCATGGAGTATGTAGGAGGTAGGACACGTACATTGAATTATATTCAGCCCATGTCTGCTGACATTTTGTCACCTCTCATATTATTAGGACTTGTCCCCGTGGACGGTTACATCCCACACAGCATTTACTATAGGATATCTAGATGCTCAGAAAGTCATTGATCTGTGTGATCTCCCTGTATGTCCTTACTGAGAACGTCAGTATCTCCAGCTGTAGACGATACGTGACATCACTTTATGTCATTAGTTACATAGATGACATTTCACCATGACTTCAGACTAATTCATTTGTGTAGTATACAGTACATTATATCTTTATATATTGTCTCCTGCCCCAATGTCTCCGCTCACTTCTCATCACACATCATTGTGATCTGCTGTATAAACCCCTCACCGGTCATATTTCCTTTCTTCTATAGGTGGAGACTGTAGGACCCTTCTAAACACATGTGGTCCTTTCCCTGTCCCGTTGGCCCGCTTGTACTTTGCAGAAGCTGTCCTTGCTGTGGAATATCTGCATAGTTACGGTGTGGTGCACAGAGACCTGAAGCCGGATAAGTAAGTGAATACCTGTAGTATAACAAAGAGAGGAAAGTTATCCTTTATTATCTCACGGTCTATGAAGCTAAAATCATCTTCTGTTTCACAGCCTCCTGATAACATCTACTGGACATATTAAAGTTACCGACTTTGGACTTTCCAAACTTGGTGTTATGATACCACACACCAACGTCTACAAACAATCAGCAGAGGACATCTCCACAGAGTTCCTGGATGAGGAGGTCAGCATTACCTATGGGAACTTTGCTTGTTCTGCACAAATCTCATAACTCTATTTTCTCTTCCCCACGTTCTTCATTTTTAGAGAGCTTTTTCACTGATATTTTATCTTCTGTCTTTCTGTTTTTATGTGAAGAACTTGTCATAATAATTGTTTCATTGATTCTCATCTCTATCTTCTGTTGGTTTCTAGTTCTGTGGCACCCCGCGTTACATAGCCCCTGAGACCATCCTGGACAATGGCTATGGAAGACCTGTTGACTGGTGGGCAATGGGCATCTTATTATATGAATTTCTCATGGGATATACACCATTTGATGGGAATTCCAGTACTGAGATTTATGACAATGTGATCAATGGTAAGTAGAATAATCTGATCATTGCTTTGGTTTAGTTACTTCCTTTGCTTTATCTTACAGTCCAGTAAAGAGGTTTTATGTTCTGTAATTTTCTATATAACAGGAGATATAATATGGGATCCTCAATACACTCCTCCACCCGATGCTCAGGACCTCATCACTCAGCTGCTCAGAAAAGATCCCGTGGATAGACTTGGGACAGGTAACGGATATAATATTAATATTCCCTTATTACACCGAGGACATATCACTCATGTCCATGAGGATCTGCTCTTCTCTATCAGCTTCTCCATTTATAGTTCTCCGTACTAAGATTTTCAGTCTATTTCCCACATGTCTGCTCGGTTATGTAATTAGTTCAGATTAAGATAAACTGTTCAGATATCGTTACATAGTTACAAAGGCTGAAAAAAGACCTCGGTCCATCAAGTTCTCCCTTTCTCCACCAGTTATTCATTTTGACACTAAATTACCCACAATCTTATATGCATTGAGGAAATCTTCCAGCTCTATTTTAAAAGCTGTTATAGTGTCTGCCATTACTACCTCTTGTGGTTGGCATTCCACATTCTGACCGCTCTAACTGTAAGGAACCCTTTCCTATTTAGCTGTCAGAATCGCCTTTCTTCCACCCTTAATGAGAGCTCCCTGGTCCTTAGTATGGCCCTTGGAAGGAATAAGACATGCACCAGTCTTCAGTACTGACCACACATATATTTATACATATAAATGAGACGTCCTCTGAGGAATCTTTTTTCCTGAGGAAAACAAGACAAACTTTTCCAACCTCTCATCATATGAGAGGCCTTCCATCCCTTGTAATAAACTAGTTGATGCCTTTGAATTGCCTCTAATTTCTGAATATCCTTTTTTAAATGTGGAGCCCAAAGCTGGATCCCATAGTCTAGATGTGGCCTCACAAGTGATTTATAGAGGGGTAACAATACATTGGGACCGCTGGATTTTATCTCTCTTTTTATACATCCTAAAATCTTTGCTTTTGCGGCTGCTGCTTGACATTGAGTATTGCTGCTCAGCTTACTTGTAACCAGAATACCCAAGTCCTTCTCTTTTTCTGTAGTCCAAAGTATTCTCCTATTTAATGTCCTTGTAGCAATAGGTTTACTCCGTCCTACCTGCATTACTCTACATTTATCTACATTAAACCTTATTTGCCAAGTGTTTACTCATTCAGACGTCTTATCCAGATCGTTTTACAAAATTGTAATGTCAAGGCCAGATTTTAGTATCCTACATAGTTTGATGTCATAAGAAAAAATAAGACTGCCACTTTACTCTCAATCCCATCAAAAAGGTCATTAATAAAGAGGTTAAAAAGAATCAGTCCTAGCATAGATCCCTGCTCCAACACAGATCCCTGTGGTCCCCATTGTTCCCAGTACAGATCCCTGCAGTACCCCACTGCTCCCAGTACAGATCCCTGCAGTCCCCACTGCTCCCAGTACAGATACCTGCCGGACCCCACTGCTCCCAGTACAGATCCCTGCGGTACCCCACTGCTCCCCGTACATATCCCTGTGGTCCCCACTGCTCCCAGTACAGATCCCTGTGGTCCCCCACTGCTAACTATATTCCATTTACAGAATGTACCATTTATGACGACTCTTTGTTTCCTGTCATTTAGCCAATTCCTTACCCATATGCATATAGTTTCCCCCAGTCCCTGCTTATGGAGCTTCAGTATAAGGCTATTATGTGGTACAGTATCAAACACCTTTGCAAAATCCAGATAAATCACATCAGCTGCAATACCGACATCCAGATTTGCACTTACCTTCTCATAGACACCCAACATGTTAGTTAGACACAACCTATCTTTAATGAATCCATGCTGTTATCAGTTATTATATTATTATCTACAATATATTTCTAAGGTCATCTCTTATAATGCCCTCATAAATTTTGCACACTACTGATATCAGTCTTACCTTTCTTAAATATCGATACTACATCAGCCATCCCCCAATCCTGCGGCACCACCCCAGTTACAAGAGAGGCTAAGAATATAAGATACAGTGGTCTGTCAAATACTGAGCTCAATTCCCTCAGGATCCGTGGATCAATGCCAGGGGATTTGTCAATGTTTAATTTGCTCAGATGCAGACATACTTCTTCTTGTGTTATTTCCGGTGGTGATCTTTGATTTTTGCGTTGCTGAATGATCCCTGGAACAGTTAGTTCATTGGTGATCACGGATGAAAAGTGTCTGTTTAATATCTCAGCCTTTTCTTTGTGCTCTATTATTATCTTGTTATTATTGTCTTTTAAGGGACCTATACCATATTTTTTTTTTCCTTTTTAGCATTGATATATTTATAACATTTTAGAGGATTTATTCTAATGTTACTGGCAATTTGATTCTCTGTGGATAACTTTGCCAGCTTGATTTCTTTTTAACATTTCTTTCTTAGACCTTTATGCTCCTGAAATGGTATTTCAGTATTCTCAGCTTTAAAGATTTTGAATGCCCTTAGTTTTAGTCTGATTAAACTTTGTATTGTCTTATTTATTACAATGTCCCCATCACTTTTGTTTTTCTTTATCCAGGAGGCGCATTTGAGATCAAGGGTCATGCATTCCTTAGAGATTTAGACTTTGATAACCTTCTAAGTCAGAAGCCGGTGTACGTTCCTCAGCTAGCATCAGATGTGGACACCAGTTTATTTATCAGTAAGTAGAAAAGACGTCATCTAGACTTAAGGCCCCGTCTCACACAGTGAGATCACAGCGAGATCTCTAATGCGTCACCGATTTTGTGTCGCAACAGCGATCCCGCCTGCGATCTCGCTACATACGACACGCAGCAGTGACCGGCCCCCCTGCTGGATATCGCTGATCGTGCAGGAATGTCCTGGGCCATTTTTTCGGCGTCGGCGTCCTGCTGGCAAGCATGCATCTCTGTGTTTGATCGCTGGATCGTTGCTGCATCGCTGAAGAGATCTTCCTGTTTGGCAGCTTACTAGCGATCACTTAGCGACGCACTAGCGATCCCTACCAGGTCGTATCGTTGTCGGGATCGCTGGTGCGTTGCTAAGTGAAACGGGACCCTTAGTGTCTGCTTGTCTCATCTTCCATATTATGTGATAATCGGCTCCCATTAATATTAATGATAAATGGTGGCTGTGTTATACTGACAACCTCTAATAACACTTCATTGTCTATGTCTTATAGACCATTATAATGTGAAAAAACATCTGGTCTTAGAGGATGAGAAGAGCACAAGTGAGGACAATGAGTTGTTGAACTTCCAAAATTTTACATCATCATCGGAAAGACTTTCTAAAGTAAGTATGCGATTAATAAATCCAAATTATGCACAAAAAGACCCTTAAAAGTAAACATAAAATGATTTCATATCTTGTTGCTTCCGCATGTAGCTCTATACTACCACTAACGGGATGATGAACGATGAGGATCCCAAGTCACCTCCAGAGTGTACCCCAACATCCAGCACTGACAGCTCAGAAATGTGAGTAGATTATGGGGTCATTACTGGGAGCTCCAGGCTGATATACGTGCACAACACTAAATATAGGACAGAAATACCATAATATCATATGCAGCATCCATGGTTAGTGGTCTTTGTGCTTTTGGCTTCAGAAACCGCTGTTGATAGCAGCCCATGATTGTGGCCAGTCATGCATTTTTAGTAATACCCACATTGTAGGAGAGATGTAGTATTACATGCCAGACATTCTTGGTAGTTGTTTTCCTCTCCGCTCTATAAAAGTTAGTTTTGAGCATTAGACCTTCCCAACTATGGCAGTCATATGTCCTATTAGGCCTTATAGTCGGTGTTCTTATAGTGAGACAACCCCTTTTATACTGTTTCCTTGTGATTTATGTGTTTTTCTTCTTCCAAACAGGCAGAAAGAATCTGTCCCCGAACCTGATAGAGACGTCGCTATTAGCATCTTACCATCCTCGTCCTCACTATCAGGTATGTCCATGTCTCCAGCATCAACAATGTGAATGTTGATTTCAAGGCTCAAATACTTCCACATGGTTTTCCTGTAATAGGTCTCCTATGTTATTCATGATTCATGGATCACAATTATGTTGTCCATGGGCCCATACTGTATCTCTAATTCACTAATTTTGCACAGGAGCTTTTTTCATGGATTCTGTGAGATACGCTGCAGCGTCCAATGACCTACATCATCATAAGGAGACATCGTCTCCTACAATAGAATATCGCTCATCAGTGATGCACCACATGGCGGCACACAGGGCGCTTACTGCTCTATATCAGTGACACATCTAATGCCCCTCAGATGGGATTATGCACATTATATAGGATTTATTCTGTCCTATTATGATATAATACCAGATTATCAGGACTATAGGAGACAGGACTAGAACAATCCTACTAGATACAGGAGACAAAGCAGATCCCATTAGGATATGTCGTTAATGAGGCTTTTTTTTAACTTTCTAATCAGAATGTCCAGCTCAGACGGAAAGAATATCTGCAATAAATTTGATTAAAGAGGAAGAAAAATCAGAAACTGGAGAAAAGGGGAAAAAGAAACTAGGTAAGTGTGAGAATCAGCTCCATGTTGTGTGATGTCAGTGAGAATCACTCGTGGGGAGCAGATGTCATCTGTCAGTGATGGGATTATCACATGTATGATGGCTGACAATGATCCCTGACCTCTGTGTGATAGTATTCCTCTGCCGTCCAGCCAGTGACCGCACAGTAGTATCATGTCATATGGAGTCCCATCACTTACATTATATTTACTTCTCTTCTCATAGGATCCATCTTCCGCCGGATATTATCATCCTGCCGGCGTGGATTATCCAGGGCTGCGCAAGTATTTGCTTGTTGTTACTGCTGCCCTAGAACCATCTGAAAGACAGGAAACCTAAGCATCCAGCGCCCTGAAGTCCAGCAGATCCACCATCACTGCTGTACCATCATTGCTGGACCTGTTTAGAAGCGGGACTAACTCCTAGCCGCGGTCTACGGACCAAACATTGGGCATGGGCAGGGCCTTGGGGGCAGATCCCAAGTGCGCTCAACCATGTGAATTAGCTTACACTCAGGAACATTGAGGGATAGCGCTATCACATAGCTCTACCCATTCATTTCCATTAGGAATAGAGCTATGAGAGATAGCATTTTGTTATCTGATGAAATTCAGTACATATACAGATACTGGCCAGTGGCCGCACCTTATACTACAAACACTTATTACCTATTGTGCACCTTCCAACCGCATGACTAGCAAGAATTCAACTGTGACCTCCATTTCTGTTTTAAAATATATTCCCTCACCCCCATGTTCCCCATTATATTGACACTGAATCCCACATTTGCGGACATTAGAATATATAATGTGGAGAGTGACGATTTGAGCAGTAGCTGCCTTTTTAAGTAGAGGATGATGGTGGTGATAGTGGTTTATGCACCTAATCCACAATTATGAAGACGCAGAGATAATTTGAAAAGCACAGCCTCTTTACTAATGATAATGGGGCTTGTCAGTAGTTCTCACAATGTGTTACAGCATACAGTTTACACAGAAATCACAGTTTTTGCATGGAACACATTATACATCCCGTATCCCATGGAGATGGGATTTTTGTGGAATAAAACATAGGGGACACCACAATGAGAGCACAGAGGAAAGCAGTGATAGCACTGAGGCCAGAAATAAACTGGCTAAGCCAGCCATCACTCTCCTATGAAGCAGCCAGTATTATCAATTGAAAAAACATATCTGCTACATTTCCATAAAATCTTCTATTGTATTTAATGATACATCTTAGAATCTCCCTACTCCACAAAAATCAAAAAAAAAATCAACGCCTTTCATGCAGCAAAAAACACTCTTAAAACCCCTTCACACCATGCAAAATAGTTAATAAATAACATTTCCCTCTTGTCTGCTTTACATGAGCACCATTTGTAAAATGTTCTTTCACTTTACTAGGATGTTAACAGGTTTAAAAATTAAGGAGCAATGTTTTCTTTTTGCTAAGAAATTTACAAAACTTATTTTTTTAGGGACCTATTCGGATTTTACGTGACTTTGGGGGACACATATACTAGAAATCCCACAAAAGTGATACCATTTTATCAACTGCGCCCCTCAATATATTAAAACGTGCTATCAGGTTGTGTATTAACCCTTCAGGTGCTTTTCAGGAGTTAGTACAAAATGGCATGACAGGAATGAAAATTTTAACCTTTAAAACCTAAATGTTTAACTCCTGAAAAGACCACTATATCCGGCAGGCATTAAGGCTGTTATTTGTCTGCGAATTGCAATGGCAACCATCAGGATCACACAATCATGAAAGCAGGGTCTCAATAGGGTTAAAGATGGAGCCCCACATTCTCTTAACCATTTAGATGCATTGTCACTATTCACAGCAGCATCTGAGGGGTAAAATTCTCTGAGGGATGCTATTTTCTTGTTAAAGTGTTAAAAGAATTAAAAGTTTAGCACTAATTTCTCATTTTTTCAAGAAATTTCCAAACCTGTTTTTTTTTTTTACGGGAACTATTCAGTTTTAAATGTGCTTTGAGGGGCCTATACATTAGAAACTTAACAAAAGCGATAGCATTTTTAAAACGCCATTAATACTTCAAAACTGTTGTCAGTAATTTTTCTAACCATTCAGGTGTTACACAGGATTTAATGCAAAGTGGATTGAAGAAAAAAATTGTAATATTTCCTCTAAAATGTTGCTTTAGCCCCAATGTTTTCACTTTAACAAGGGAGGACATGAAGAAATGTACCTCCTAATTTATTACCCAGTTTCTTCTGTGCGTGCTGATAACCAACATGTGGTCAGAAACCTCTGTTTGGACAATCGGCCGGGCTCAAAAGGGAAGGAGTACCATTTGAATTTTTTAACACAAATTTTCTGAAATAGATTGCGGGCGCCATGTCGCATTTGTAGGGTCCCTAAAGTGCTTAAACAGCAGAAACCCTCCACAACTGACCACTAGAGATGAGCAACTTTGCCTTTTTTCGAGGTCGAGTCGGGTTTCATGAAACCCGACTTTCGCAAAAGTCGGGTCGAACGAAATCGGACGATTATCGTGAAAAGTCGAAGGCCGACTGAAATACGAAACTCAATGCAAGTCAATGGGGAAGAAAAGTCGGCAGTGAGTGGAGGACAGGAAACACACCTACAGTGCCCATTTTAATGCCAAAAACATCATTTCTTATTACTTAAGCTTGTCAACCTTAATTTACTTTATATTAATAGATAGGCATTGAAAACTGGGGGTTATTTGGCTAAAGTTGTGGGGTGGGTGGGTAGGGCTGGCTCCAGATTTTCGTGGGCCCAGGGCCAAAGAGTGTCAATGGGCTCCTTTAACACATACCACAATTCATGATCCTCTGATACGGCAGAGAAATAGCGGTATAGTACAATGAAAAATACTTCACTTCTTACATCACATGACTGATATCCATTTTAAATTCTCCAATAGCTCCAAAAGCGGACAGTATATTCCTCCATACAGTACTATGGCCACTGCATAGTGCGCTATACAGAGTAATGAGGCCCATATATTTCTCCATACAGAATCATTGGTCCCATATAATGTTCCATACAGTATATGATGAGCTCCACATAATGCTACAGTATATGTTGGTCCCTGTCGTAGCTGCTTTTTGTTCTGACCAATCGTCAGCTATGCTAGATCACCAGTGAGTCCGGATTGTGAGGAATTTTGCCCTTCTGTTGCAAGCGCTTGGAGACAAAGAGACTCAACACACAAGCCGTGGTCAAATCAGTTTATCTGATGTAATGCAGCAAAAGGCAATATTTTATACCATTTACAACAATATGTAACTCTATGGAGCTCATGTGGCCCCCACCATCACCTCAGGGTCGTACCTTGTTTACAATGCACCCAGAACATGTTGTTGAGAACAAATATGATAACAAGTATAGTTTATGATAAAATGTATATGGATCCCTAACACAATATAGTGGGATGATTTCTGTACTTTATTTGCATCTGTATGCCATGTATTTGAGTATTAGAGCTCTCTATCCGTTGGCATAATTATAATATGACATTGAACCTTTGGTATACTGTCCCTCCATTATATCACTCAGTGCACTGTGCACACTCTGCGTGGAAACGTCCGCTGGATGCGCTAAGACCGCCTCTCGGCCCTGACACGTCGGGCGGAGGAGTGGCTTGCATGTCCGCGGCGTCATCCTGCAGCGTGGTGCGTTGCCTTGGCAGCGCGTCCTCCCTGGACTGACTCAGCCGTCTCCACATCGTGACATGTCTGATGGGGAGTGACTGTATGGCCGGGAGGCGCGCGCCATGATGACGTCACACGCCGGGCACTATGTGACTTCACAGATGTAAGAGATCTGTTGTAATTATGCCGCTATATATGTTCTTATGCACCATGTGGCCATACTCACTTACCTCCCAGGACAAAGCTAAGACGAAACGCGTGTCGGGGATCGCGTTATCACAGGTCATATTTTCATTTCTTTTTTTTAAGGGGCTGCTGTTACACATTTTGTACAGGGGAACACATGCTATGTGCATATCCCTGTTGATAGTTTTATTGCTTACATGGCATTTAACGTTGAACACACAGTGTGAGATATGCTTTATGCCATTGGATTATTATGACTTAGAATCTGTTGCTAGTGCATTATATCATATACTTTTCGTCCATAATTAAGACAGTGGTAAGCACTGAGTCTGGTGACATGCTTACATAAATTACAATAAGTCTCTCAACTAATACTTTTTTTCTATGTTTACTGCTTTGGCCATAGTTAATGTAATTTTGGAAGCCATTGGAATACCACTGCCCAGTGTTATTATTATTGTAGCAGATTAACACTAACTGTTAGCACCTTTTTAGTATATGTTTTCTGCTTGAAAGCTTGCTAGTGATATGCACTGAATTTGGCGATATGTCTACATAGATTTTAGAGAGCTTTCTTTCCATTTCAGGATTCATTACCTTGGTTGTATTAAACATATTATTTCACAATCTTGGATGCTTTTGGAGCATCTCTCTCAGGCATCACTGTTATTGCTGTGGGTTACATTCTTTTTGCTCATGATTTTTGCCTCCTGTGTGCCCCTTATGTTCCATACTGGGTGTAGTTTACTATGACTTTCTTGATATATTACCTCTGGTATACACTTTTTTACATCTTATGAATACATATGTATCTGTGATTTCTATTGGTGTATCCATCTCTTTTTATTATGTTTGTGTCTTTTGTATGTATTTCTATAAAGCAATATGTATTTTATGGCAATATGCTTCCTTGATCTGTTTGGCATATACATTTACAACAATATGTAACTCTGTTGAGCTTATGTGCCCCCCACCATCACCTCAGGGTCATACCTTGTTTTCAATGTACCCAAAACATGTTGTTGAGAACAAATATGATAACAAGTATAGTTTCCTTGAGAGCAGAGACTAATAGTCTACATAAGAATAACACATAGCAATAATAGGCAAAAGGCATTTGAAGTCTTAAAGGCAATATAAAAGGTATATAAAAGCATTAACTCTTCTATATCAATTTCCCCCTTTTGTAAACGGTATAACCTTTGCCACAGGGTCAGCTGATGTCCACAAAGGAGCTACTGTCTCATGGGTCTAGTACCCATAAGGGGGCTTCCTACCTGCTTCGCCCATCCACCCTCAGTGTGGACACTCACTTTCCCCATCAGCAATGGCTACCTGGGGTCTATGATACACTACAGAAGGTTCAGCCTTAGATTCCTTTTTTTATGCATACATTATTCAGTAGCTTAAGTAATACATATACTAGCGCTTTTACGGCTACATAAAGCAATAAGCAAAACAACAACATTTGCATACATGTCTGTATAATGCCAAAAATCCATCCTGCAAGGCCATTAAACCAATTTGCTGGATTTAGAAAAGAGAATTTGTTACCCCACCAAGAGTCTCTGTTTGCACTGTTTTAACCATTGGTCTCTAAGTTCACCTATTTTGTCTATACTGGCCCTGATCTGGAGATTGCCAGCAGGGCCGATATAAATACAACAGGTGGGACCAATTATCTGACACATTCCTCCTTCTTTTGCTGTCAGGTAATCTAGTAGTATAGTATGTTGGTTAGTAACTATGATTAATTGTCTCTGTATTGTATTAGTTTCATTAAGAACTTCAAGAATCTGGAAAATCTGATCATCCAGGTAGTCGGTAGCTTCCACTAATTTATCCCACAGTTGGGTTATGAAGGGGTATATTAGCATACTACTGAATATTTTATTTGTTATCCCCATTTCTACGAGATGCGGCCTACCATTTGGCCGGGGCTTATTGTCTGCAGTCCTTCTATACAAAGTATGAATTGGGACTGCTGCTGTGTCTATTTTACTATGAGGAACTATGAAAGTGGCTGGTGTTAGTTTGGCAAGAGTGCAAACCCCTCTTAAGTCTGGGCTCACCCACCTGCAGGCACAATGTCCGCAAACCAAGAATTCTCCTTCGGGGAGAACACAAACGTGACCTGGGGTCTGGATACATTGGTATAAACTCAAATGTCCTGACATAGGCTTATGGGCACGCCAAGTATTATTCATTTGTTTTCCACTTACACCAGATGTACATTTACCCCTTTCTTTCCTTATTATTTTACCCGTAGGTGATTTACAGCCTTCAACACCATCTTGGTACACCGTATCATTAACCTGTGTTTGATCGCGAGTGTATATGCGGAAGCAATTATTGTCCTCACCACAGGTATTTGCTCCAGTGTGTTGAAGACTGAACCACAGTCCATCATTGGGAATAGGGTCTAAGTGAAGGATTTCAGTCCTCCTCCTGGCGACCATATTTCCGACATCTGAGTCATATTCCCTCCACCACATTTGTACCTTTAGGCCGTGTTATATTAAACTGAAACCAGGGATTAGCGGCCCATCCGATTACAGCCAATGAGGCAGATATATCACGGGGCACATCTTTTCCCCAAAACCTAGATTGAGTCCAAGTCTCATTGTGTATGCAGTGTGGGGTTAATACCTCCCATGGCTCCAGAGGTAAGGCTAAGTACGGCATAGTCCTCGCAGATACAGGGCTGTGTGTATAGATCCAACAGTCCTTCGGTTTCTGTCCTTCCATGTCCTTTATAAGAAGAGCATGATGCCGAATAAGTTTGTTGTCCCAGACAGCATTTAAGAGTTTATCCTGTGTCTCTGTAGAGTGCAGTAACCCTGTCACTGCCAGCAAGGTGATGAGGAGTACAGTCATTCTACTGGTGGTACAGTCATTCTACTGGTGAAAGGACCTTCTTGCAGTGACTGGCGTGGATCCAGGTGGGTTTTCTCTCAAGTTTTACTGAGGTGGATGTGGTCAGCTGGACTTGGAAGGGGCCGTCAAATCGTGGGTCCAGGCTCCTTCTCACGTGTCTGCGTATAACCACCCAATCACCTGGATTCAGCTGATGCACATCTGCACTGGCATTAGGATCTGGAATGTATGAGAACACATGTTTATGCACCACATTAAGTCTTTCCTGCAAGGCCTGGACATAGGCTGTCATAGAACCGTGTTGCATTTGTAGCACCTGTGGGAAGTACAGACCAATCTTTGGTGCACTACCAAACAGGACTTCAAAGGGAGACAAGCCTGTCTTTCTATTTGGAGTGTGTCTGGAAAGAGTGCAAGAGGCAAGCACTCTACCCACCTCTTTCCTGTGTCTGCCATGGCCTTTTGAATTTTCAGTTTAAGTGTCCCATTTAGTCTTTCCACTTTCCCACTACCTTGTATGAAGTATGGTGTATGAAATGCTTGCTGTACACCCAGGGCCTGCATGACTTCCCTCATTTTTTCTCCCGTGAAGTGTGTACCCCTATCTGTTTCTGTGGTTTCTGGGACACCATACCTGCAGATCAGTTCTTTCATCAGTTTGTCTGTAGTCATTTTAGCATTTGCACATTTTACCGGATAGGCTTCCGGCCAACCAGCGAAGAGATCTACACATACTAGGATATTTGAATACATTCCTACATTGGTAGCTGTATTTCATCAATCTGCAGTCTCTGAAACGGGTAGAGAGGCCTAGGTGTCGCTTTCTTAGGGACTTTTACTGTTTTACCTGGGTTGTGCTGTGCACAGATGAGGCATGATTGTACAAGTTTTGCGGCTGCGTAACTGAAACCAGGAGCGATCCAGAAGGCATCTACGATGGCACACATGTGACTGTTTGAGGTGTGAGTGGGGCCATGTTCTGCTTGCGCCATGATTGGGAACAGGGACTTTGGTGGGCACAATTTATCCTTATTCTCCCATACTCTATTTAAGTTCAGCTCAGCTCCCAGTCTCCCCCGGTGTACCTTCTCTGTTTGGGCAGCCTTTTGCCGGAGGGATTTCAGGACATCTAGACCCAATGTGGCTGGAATACGCTGACTCCCCGCCACCGTCCACTGCTCTCTCTAGGCCGCCTTGTGCTACTTTAGCAGCCTCGTTCGCCCTTCTCTTGCCCTCTACCTCCACGGAGTCACCTTTGTGTGTGCTTTTACCTTGACAATGCCAACCTGGACTGGTAACATCAATGCCTCCATCAATTGTTTCACCAGCTCTGCATTTTTAATGGGCTTACCGGCTGATGTAAGGAACGCTCTGCTTCTCCAGATAGGGCCATAATCATATAATCATGGGCTATTCCCCATGCATAATTTGAATCAGTGTAAATATTAGCGACTTTACCTGCAGCGGCTCTACACGCCTCAGTGAGTGCCTTCAATTCTGCCTCCTGCGCCGACATGTGAGGAGAGAGTGGTTCTGCTTGGATTACCTCATGTGAGGATACTACTGCATATCCAGTGTAGAATCGTCCATCCTGGTGGCATCTGGAACCATCTACAAAAAACTCAAAATCTGCATTAGGAACAGGGTTTTTTTTTCTTTTTTTTTCCAATGAATGTGTGCAAAACCCACTGTCTCCTGACTTATCAGTTCTATGCAGTCATGTTCAAGTTTTCTTCCTCACTTGCTAATACAGTTACCAAATCCCCCTTTTCTGAATCCACAGGCAGGAGGGTGGCTGGATTCAGAAGATTACATCTTTTGAGGGTGACATACTCAGGAATTATTAGAGCACACTCAAGTTGGAGCTGTCTGTCCATAGACAGATGTTTTGGTTGAACTTGTACGAGTATGGCATGGATGTCATGTGGGGAATAGATTGTCAAGGGAAACGTCAGTGTGATCTCACATGCCTTTCCTAGTAGTAGTGCAGCTGCTCCTACCGCACGGACACACGTAGGTCACCCTCTGATCACTGGGTCTAATTGTGCTGAGTAGTAAGCTATTGGTCTCTGTTTCCCTCCATGTTGTTGTGTCAGTACTGCGGCAGCATGTCCTCCCTGCTCTGTGCAAAACAAGAAAAATGGCTGGTCATAATTAGGAATGCCAAAGGCCGGGGCTGACACAATGAGCAGTTTGAGAGAATGGAAGGAGTCAGTTGTATTTTGTGTGAGGCCCCGGGTCTGATGACAAGAAGTCATAAAGTGGTTGCAACATTTGTGAAGCAGGCCTTATCCAAGGCCTACTGGAGGTCACTTAAACCTAGGAAAGTGCATAGATGCTGATGTGACCTGGGTAGAGGGAGATTTTCCTGTCAGGTGTCTGGTACCTTCAGCAATACAATGTCCCAAAAATGTCACCTTTTGTTTGTAATACTGTAATTTGTCACATGAGACCTTGCAACCCTTTTCTGATAAAAAAAACATAGCAAGGAAACCGTAGCTTCCCTGCAGGACCTCTGGTCCAGGCAGAACAGCAAAGGGTCATCCACGTACTGTAATAGTACAATCAGCGGATGAGGTGATTGCCACTACTCAAGGATCCCTGCCATCACTGCTGAATAGATGGCAGGGGGTTTCTTTCCCCCTTTGTGGGAGGACTGTACAACAATATTGTTCACCTTTATGAGTAAAGGAGAAAGATACCTGACAGTCAGGGTGCAGGGGTACAGAGAAAAATGTACCTGCTAAATCAATGACTGTGAAACATTTTGACATTACTGGGATCTGTGACAGTATTGTGTGTGTTAGGGGCGATTGAGGTCACACTCACTGTATCATCATTAATAGCCCTTAACTCATGGACCTTTCTGTAAGTGTCAGCAAACCCTTGAGTCCTTTTTTTTTTTTTTCTAATGGGATACTCAGGGGTGTTGCAGGGGAAAGATCTTTGTATTCGAACTCCTGCCTTAACATACTCTCTAATATCTCTGCTCGGGGCCATTGATTTGGCTAGGTTCAAGGGGTATTGCTTTAAACAAGGAGTGTTTCCTTCTTTCAATTTAATCATGACAGTAAATTCATAGGGGTATTGTCACTAACAATAAGTTTTGTAAGTGCCACAATTCCAGCACCTCACTGTTTCTACGTCCCTTGGTACCTTACTACGTCTCCACTCTTTTCCTTGTGCTCCAGCATACATGACAAGTTGTCTTACCGTCCTTGTTTGCTCAACTTTTTTTAGCTACCTTAAGGAGGTCTTTCGGATCTACATATCTCCATTCAGGTCTGGTTGTCTGTACTGCGTCTCGTAAGTCTTTGTTCATACCGTCAATGAATGCATTCGCCAGTATTCTAACATCAAGTGGGTTTATGCAAATGTACCCCATGTCTGCCCATTTCAGCTGTAACCGTCCAAAGTACATCTCTACCCTTTCTCCTTTTTGCTGTGTCACATTAGTCAGGAGTACGGACTGCTCTGATTGTTCCACTGTAGCCCATTGTCTTAGTGATTCATAGTACGTCTCCCCAGACCGTGCAGATTTATCATCCATGCCCCAAACCTGATTCTTTGTCACATCTGTGTGTGTCTTAATTATATGTCTTAGTGCGTCACCTGCCTTTAAACTCACCAACCTCTCTAGATCTGCCCAGGTACACTTATATGTCTGCTGTATTTCCTCTATGTGTCTGTAAAACGGGAATGGTTGGTCCTCAGGGTCAGGCAATTGCTTCAACAAAGCTAGCTGGTCAGAGGGGCTCCAGGGATAATACACCTGCATCTTTCTGATTCTAGTCGCCCTTCTAGGTCCTGATGCGGTTGGTCGTCTGATGTCTACTGTCAGCTTACTCCTCAAAGGTCAATGTCCCCACTACCCACTAACCATACTATTATGTCACTACATATGATCTTGTCTGGACAGGATTTAGTGCAATTTGCTTAGGTCAGTAGTATAGATCACACAAGTAGCTATTCTGTCTGGGTTTGTCTGAGTCTGATCACAGTGTTTACAAGTCCATCTGTTTGGTCTGGGTCTCTGGTTAAATTTTGTCAATCGAAACATTCATAATATACCTTCCATACTGCTGCACATTCTCAAACATCATTTATTCACTTGCTATTTTCTTCTCTTGTCTGTGCCTTTTTGTACATCCAAACATTCACACTCTGGTATTTTTTCAATATTTGTCCCACTTGTTTTACTGCTTCCTTTCTTCTCTGTCTTTTACAATTTGCATAGTCGTCTTGGATCTCATTGGGGGCACCGACCGTACACAGAAAAAGTTGCCATGGCTTCAACCTTTTTCTGCCGACAGCTCACCTTTCTTCTGAAATGCCCTCCCAGTGTGTCTGGACCTCTGTCTTACAGGCCACACTTAGCAAGTCAGAGAGAGCCTGCCAAGGTGTAGCGGGAAGGCTCCTTGCCTCTCACCTGGTAGACCTACAAGATGTAACGAGAAGCCTCTCTGCCTCTCACCCATTAGATCAGCTGGCTAGAATAGGAATAGTCATTTTTCCTTCCAGCCCAGCTCCATGGATTGTGGGAAGGCTACTTCAACTTAGACAGCTCATCTTGCTTCTGAAATGCCCTTCTGTGTGTCTGGACCTCTGTCTTACAGCCCACGCATAGCAAGTCAGAGTGAGCCTGCCAAGGTATATCCAGAGGGCTCCTTGCCCTCGCGTTTCACCCACAACAAAAAACCTGCTGACTAAAGTAAGAAGGCCCAGGTGTGATAGGCCTCTGACCTACTTTATCAGCCATACAGTCGGCTACCTCCTTTGTTGATCCACAATTTGCTATACAAATCAATCACACAACTAGAAGCAGGATCAAAACACATTGATGACCAAACAATCACTTACAATTTCCTTCTAAATTAAGCACCATATTTTACTTTCAACTTCAACTTCAACTTACAAAATTTCATTCCACTTCAATTAAGTACTGTTGCTTTAAAATGCACAAATCTTATAGCGAGCATTTCAGAACCACATAGAATCTGAGCGCAGCAGAGATAAGACAAGAGGAAACCACGCAGCGGCATCATTCCCCCCTCCCATCAGAATGTAGTGTCCTTCACAAAATAACAGAATGCAGTAGTTCTTTAGACTTAATCAGAATCAGTTTTCTACAAGGAAAACTCAAAATCACGGGATTTCACTGTGAGAGCAGATAACTGTATAATGAGATTAACTGAATCTTGCCATTTTTCTGGCCAAATGCATTCAGGAAACTTTACAATGTAATGTCACATATAACAAGTGCTATATCATTACTCAATTCACTCAGTCTCAGATGTAGATTTGAAATATCTATAATGCATCTGTCCGGGATTCCCCCACAACTAGAAAGGTAACAAATCTCTTGACACAAAAATGATGTGTGATTATTCATTCATTATACGTGCTCATTCAGGGATTTTTTTCTTTCACTTTTCAGTGGTCATTTGATTTTACAAAGAGAAGATAACAAAAATCCCTTATCTCAATCACTCCGCCTAATTCAGCTCAAAGTTAGTTGAATAATGTCCTCTGTCACATACAGAGAACCACGCCTAATGGAACCCCTCATCAATCAGGGATTTATTTATATCCCTAAAGGTACTGTCACACTTAGCGATGTACCAGCGATCCCGACCAGCGATATGACGCGGTCAGGATCGCTGGTACATCGCTAAGTGGTCGCTAGTGAGCTGCCACACAGGCAGTTCTCACCAGCGACATCGCAGGGGTCGGGGGTTGCTACTTACCTGTCAGACCAGGCGATCCTGCGTCCTCCCGCGCGGCTCCACGCTCGTCGCTCGTCGTCACAGCAGGAAGTGCCGCAGGAAGCTGATGACGAGAAACAGTCCTGGACGTTCTCGCGCGATCAGCGATAACCAACGGGGGAGCGGGTAGGAGGTAAGTATCAGTCACAGCGATATCGCTAGCAATATCGCTATAACGTCACAAGTTACAGCGATATTGCTAGCGATATCACTTAGTGTGAAAGCCCCTTTATACTCAATTACTCATCTCTCAACTCATTCAGAGGTTCTCTTAGACATACATACAAGGATTCACACAGCCTGCCTATCTTGGACTTTGGATTTGACACCTAAACTACCGCCGTGTCCACTGACACTCTGAGAACACCCAAGCCAACTTCTTAAACAACAAGAATTAATGAAAACCAAACCAACGTCAGAAGGTCCAAAACAACAAAAAACCACAGCCCTATACAAAATACAGCCTCATATGATTTACTGCCAATCCAAAATAGATGCTGCACAGAGTCTATCCCAGGCTTTGTGCTTCACAGTACACCAGTACATAACCAGTTAGTATATTAGTATATTACCAGAACAGATTAACAGATAATACAGATGACAATTATTATCTTATTACTCTATTATTCAACTCTCATACAAACATACTCACCACTCACTGGTGATGTGGGTTCTTTTGAACCGTGTTGTACAGTCTTACCCAGAGATATGTAGACATCCTTAGAAAGGTTGCAGACGCAGAATCAATGTAAGAATAAATGTTCTCACCTGCTGCAGCCTGGATTCTGCATATTCAACCTCCCAGGAAGCTCCCACATACGGATTCCGAATAGGCTGGTTTCCACGGTCCCCGTAGAGGGTCAAACTGTCGTAATATAGAGTAATGAGGCCCATATATTTCTCCATACAGAATCATTGGTCCCATATTAATGTTCCATACAGTATATGATGAGCTCCACATAATGCTACAGTATATGTTGGTCCCCATGGATGATACACTACAGAAGGTTCAGCCTTAGATTCCTTTTTTTATGCATACATTATTCAGTAGCTTAAGTAATACAAATACTAGAACTTTTACGGCTACATAAAGCAATAAGCAAAACAACAAAATTTGCATACATGTCTGTATAATGCCAAAAATCCATCCTGCAAGGCCATTAAACCAATTTGCTGGATTTAGAAAAGAGAATGTGTTACCCCACCAGGAGTCTCTGTTTGCACTATGTTTTAACCATTGGTCTCTAAGTTCACCTATTTTGTCTATACTGGCCCTGATCTGGAGATTGCCAGCAGGCTCAATATAATTACAACAGGTGGGACCAATTATTTGACACATAACCTTAATTTACTTTATAATAATAGTTAGGCATTGAAAACTGGGGGTTATTTGGCTAAAGTTGTGGGGGGGGGTAGGGCTGGCTCCAGATTTTCGTGGGCCCAGGGCCAAAGAGTGTCAATAGGCTCCTTTAACACATGCCGCAATTCATGATCCTCTCATACGGCAGAGAAATAGCGGTATAGTACAATGAAAAATACTTCACTTCTTACATCACATGACTGATATCCATTTTAAATTCTCCAATAGCTCCAAAAACGGACAGTATATTACTCCATACAGTATTATGGCCACTGCATAGTGCGCTATACAGAGTAATGAGGCCCATATATTTCTCCATACAGAATCATTGGTCCCATATAATGTTCCATACAGTATATGATGAGTTCCACATAATGCTACAGTATATGTTGGTCCCCATGGATGAAGCTCCATTGTCTTATGGGCCCAAATAATGCTCCATATATAATGGGCCCCATTTCTAATGCTCCAGTGTATAATGGGCCCTGTAAATGCTGCTCCCGTGTCTGATGTCCACCTTTGGAATGCTCCAGTGTATGGTGGGACCCATATATCATTCTCCAGAGTATAGTGCTCCCCAAAAATTGCTCCCAACCTTTAAAACAATTAAATAAGTCTCCTCACTAGGGAATCCCTGTACTAGTCTGGACTCCAGAGGCAGAGGGGGTACAGACGTGATGTCATCGCGCTCTCTGACCAGAATGTCACTGTCAGGAAACGCGAAAGACGTCATGGCGGTGGAGCAGGGAGAGGTAAGTATTTCAACTTTGCAAGTGCTGTGATCCTGAGCAAGCAGGGGGGGGGCCCACTCATTGGCGATGGCACTGGCACAGGGCCCCTCATAGTACGGCGGTGTGTCTGACGGCGGGTGAGGGGCCCTGTGCCAGTGCCGTCGCCCATGAGTATACCCCCCACCTTCTCAAGGAACCTGCACTTTCATCTGCATCTTCCTCTTTGTCACCATGTAAGGTGGTATAGTATGCGAGAAGGGGAACCTGAGTTTCATCAGGGTCAGATTCTGGCTGTGTAGAGTGCGAGGGGAATGCAGTGGTCTGGGTCAATGTACCAGCAGAATCATCTATCGGTGGCTGGGCATCAGTGCACTTGTGGCGCCCCCAGGAGTACGGTCGCCACAGTGGCATTACCTTCCTCCTAGGGAGTGTGATGTCATGCTTGGGAGCAACGAAGGATCTTTCTAGCAGTTAAACCAGCACACAACACAGTTCTCACTCCAGGCCAGCAGGGAGAGCTCTGAACCTGACTGCTGAGGAGCTGCTCTCTGTGGTCGGGAGGAGGGAAGTTAGGGCAGTCTGTGAAGGGAAGGGGAAGTGTGTGGATGTGAGAAGGGGAGCTGGAGGACAAGCAGAGTTAAGGCTCACACCTAGCTGGAGCGCATGGTCCAGATTCCAGTCTCCTAGTTTGTAGGGACACTGACGGTCCTGCAGCAGAAACCGGAGGAAGTAGCAGCTGTAAATGCTCTGTTCCCAGCTAAGGCTCGGAGGCCCCAGCAGCGACTTGTGTGAGTCAGATGGAAAAGGCTACGGCTGCCTGCCATACGAGAAAATTTCAAAGGAGAGTCAACAGAGGGAACTTCAGTGAACTCAGTACTGCGAGTATCTCTGATAAGCGCTAGAACAGAGGCCACAATACCTATCTGCAGAGAGAGAATTCCTAATTTGCTTCCAGGCTGACCAACTCCTTCTCCATCTGTACTCTGGGTCCTGTACGGCACTTACCAAGTACAGGTAAAGGAACTGCACGACTGTGTCTGTCATCTTTCTCCTGTGCCTGGCGCACGGCTCTGCTACATCCTGCACTGCACACCATCTACCAACTCTTTCATCTGCCCTGCGACTACGGCCCTACCTGTGCAGGGCTTCTGCATCTTAGCTGCACCACAACATTTTTAACTCCATTTAGCCCAGTAAATACTTTGGGCCTAGTACCTGTGTCTACTGCTCAGCAGAGGAGCCCACCCGTGAACCTAGCTATGCCGCCTGTTTATGTAAGCACTGTCTGCTACTCAGCAGAGTTGCCCACCCGTGAACCAAGCTATGCCTCCTGTTCGACGAACCGAACTCGAACATTAGCGGGGTACTAGCTGGACACGCGAAGCTCTGGCATGCAAGATCGAGCAATAACAGGTCTGTCATGCCCTTACATGTCTGGGGCTGCATGCGCGCTACACTGAAAGGACCAGCGTGTGTCGCTTACAGGTGCGGATAACCCACTGAACCCCGTTAGTGATGTGGATCTGGGATTCCAATTCTTCCCCGTGAATGAGGATTTCCCAGTAAGTGCAGGTCAACCGGAATTCCGGAATTAGGCCTAACCGGCATTCCAGAAAGAATGTGAAAAAATTAAGTGTCCAAACCACAGGTGCTGTAGCTTGCTTATCAGCTGGGCTACTCTGCTGAGTAGCACGCAATTCTTATATAAACAGGCGGCATAGCTGGGTTCACAGGTGGGCTCCTCTGCTGAGCAGTAGACACAGGTACTAGGCCCAAAGTATTCACTGGGCTAAATGGAGCTAAAAAATGGTTCTTACATAAACAAGCGGCACAGCTTGGTTCACGGGTGGGCTCCTCTGCTGAGTAGTAGACACAGTTACTAGGCCCAAAGTATTACCTGGGCTAAATGCAGTCAAAAACTGGTTCTTTCATAATCAGGTGGCATAGCTAGGTTCGTAAGTGGGCTCCTCTGATGAGTAGCAGACAGTGGTAAAAGGCCCAAAAGGATTTTCTGGACAAGATGCGGAAAAAAAATATTAGAAACACACACGGTGTAGCTCCTTGACAGGTGCACTACACCGCTGGCTACCAGACACCGCTACTATGCCATGAAACTGTCTATTAACATTGAAAACCATTATTAATGTGAAAATAAAGTTACGATTTTGGTGAACGAACTGTTCTCGAATGGAACCTCGAACAGCCGAATTTTAAGCAAAGTGTTCGAGTTCGACGAACGGCTCGAACACCGCCCAAAACAGCTCGAATTTGAACTTGGCGAACAGGTCGACTTGAACACCGCTCATCTCTAATCAGGAGGCAGACTCAGACGGTCTCAGGCCCAGTATGGATTCGACAAGATTGTAGAAAGTTGAGAAAGGGTACAGTATCACTGGATGCCAGGTATATATAGCATAGTTTAAACATTAAAAATCTCCGTGTATATTTCCGTATTCCGACAAAGACACTCACAGCCTCAGTATGGATTAGACAAGAATCTAAAAAGTAGAAAAAGGTGGGGTATTTTTCAATCTTCATATATATTTCAGTCTCACAAACTACACAGAAAAAAAGAGCGACAACAAGTCCAAAATTATTATGAAATATCCATAAAAAGATTCTTTATTATAAAAAGCATACAGATGAAAAGAGCAAATCACCACAATGTGAAAATTGGCTAAAAGCCCAAGACGCTGACACATGCTTCAGACATCTCAAATAGAGTGTAAATCACAGCTAGAAAATATAGTGTTTAAACAAACACGTAAGCACCCCCATGTCATTAATAAATGGGTCATAATATTAGATGAAATAGCACAGATAGGTGCTAACATATGGAGGCACTCTATTAACTCTCAGTACATGTATAGTTAAACATACCTATTTTAGCCAGACGGCAATAGGGAGAGGAGATGAGAGCAGAAGATGTACCAGCGTCACCCCGACGCGCGTTTCGGAGCGCTATGCTCCTTCCTCAGGGGGCGTGGCCAGAAGGCGCATTGTATGAGTTTATATAGCGCGCCAACTGGAAGTCCCGCAGACGCGTCTGTAGTCAGTCAAACCAAGACCACGCCTCCGCTCCAATGAACGCCGGAAACACGCGGGCCCCATGTGATCCGGCGTCATAAAGAGACGGAAAGCGTGGTCATGGCGACCGACAACGCGCGTGCGCAGAACAAGGATGCATAATCGGCCATAATGAAAGAGGGCAGAAGTGAGGGAAAACAATTACGGGGAAAATTAAGAAAGAAATAACATTAATATAAATACAGAACGTAGGCATACAATAGATGTAACACAACATGGCCAGAGAATTTTGTATTTATGTACATATATAATGGCAAAGAATTTGCATTAAAGTAACGCCGGATGAAAACCTCTAATTGAGTCCTCAAAGTGGTGGGTTATTAATATAATATAACCTCCGCAGACATTCAGTATAGACGTAAATTATAAATTACAAAATAACGGCGGATAGAAATATTAAGTTTCATCCTCTTAGAGGTGGATTGTCCATATAATATAATTACCAAAAATATTCAAAGGACAAATTATAGCAGCCCACCACACCATATCACCAAAAATAGGATATATCAGCAAATAATTATACCAATACATAAAAAAATATATATATAATTATAACAAAATCACCTCATATATCTAATGGCCAAGGGTGCCTACGAAATGTAAATTTCAATGTTTATTGAAAAAACACCCAAACAACCCACACGTCCATTGCTCAACGAGATCTACAAAATACTCGTAGGTTGATCAAACCCTCAAAGAAGGGAAAACAAATAATTTTCATTTAACAATTGATTGAAGTCAGTCTCCCAACTTTTAGGTGCAGGGTATTGGTCTACGCAGGTGTCATGATGTAAAATATTGGACCTCCACAGAACAAATGGTGACCACGAGAAAAAGGGGTCATAGAGAACAACACATCTAAAAGAAAAAGAATTAAAAACAAATTAAAACTAGAGCCAAAATTCACAGAGCATAATATGACTCAAAAGCCGACAGCCAGCATCACAAAAATGGGACAAAGCTATTATATTCATTCAGTCCGTGAGGGTGAAGTGTATTAAGAGTCCAGATCCAACGGGATTCTAGCTGGGCTAACCTCTGCGACGTCCTACCCCCCCCGCTGAGAAGCATCAATACAATCGATGCCTCTGACACGGAGAAGGGAGGCATCACAGGAGTGACACAGCCAGAAGTGCCTCGGTATAGTCTTCAGGGAGGATGCATCCTTGTGGTCAACGGCAGCCAATATACCTAAGACATGTTCTCTCACGCGAACCTTAAAGGGACGCGTGGTCAAACCAACATGGATCAATCCACAAGGACATATAGCAAAATAGATGACATTGCGAGTCTCACACGTAATCCTCTTCCTAATGTCATATGTCCTAGATCTATCTGCATTGTGGAAGGTATTACATCTTTCAATGTTGGGACATGCAACACAACGACCACAAGGAAAACATCCTCCCCTACAGCCTGCACCACTATTTAGAAATGTTGGTTTGGGATCCCCCACATAGTGGCTTCTAACCAAAAGATCACGCAAATTTTTAGCGCGTCTGTTAGAAATAGCTGTTTTTTTAGAAATATATTTAGAAAGAATAGGATCAGCTCTAAGTATTGGCCATGATTTTGACAAAGCCTCCCTCACACGGGCTGATTGCGCGTGGTAGTCTGTAACAAATATAACTTTATCATCAGTTTGCCGCACCTCAGATTTATATAACAGATCATGACGCCGAGAGTGTTTAGCGCGATTGTAAGCGCGTTTCACCATATGGCGGCTATAACCACGCTCATAGAATCGTCTTTTAAGCTCCTCTGCTTGTAGTTCAAAATCAGTATCGGTAGAACAAATTCTACGAAGACGTAGAAATTGCCCTATGGGCACAGATTGGATCACATGTCTCGGATGTGCAGAGGAGTCGTGCAACAAAGAATTGGTTGATGTTGGTTTTCTAAATCTGTCCGTCTGTAGGACATCACCATCCCCATGTCTAAGAGTGACATCCAAAAATTCGACCATATTACTGTCATGTTGATAAGTAACGCGGATGTTCATATCATTAGTATTCAATGATTGCATAAAATCCTGGAGGAAATTAACTGGCCCCTGCCAGATCATGAAAATATCGTCGATGTACCGCGCCCAAAGGAGCACGCGGTCCATCGACAAACCACGATCTGACAGGGAGAGGTCCCTCTCCCACAGCCCCAGGAACAGATTGGTGTAGGCGGGCGCAAAGGAGGCCCCCATGGCTGCTCCCTGGAGCTGCAGGTAGAAGGACCCCTTAAAAATAAAAAAATTATGAGTCAAGGTAAAATCCAAGGTCTCCAACACAAAATTCTGGAAGGCACAAGGGAAGTTAGACATACTGAGATAATATTTAACAGCTTTAAGGCCGTCGGAATGCCTAATGCTGGTATATAAGGATTCCACATCAGCCACAACCAGGATGGTATCTTGATCAATATGTAAATCATCAGTAAGTCTAAGAAATGCCCCTGTGTCCTTCAAGAATGAAGGGAGACTCTCAACAAAAGGTTGCAAAATAGCGTCCAACCACCGATTGACATGCTCCAAGAAATTCCCCGCTCCTGAAATAATAGGTCGTCCCGGCGGACATTCCTTATTTTTATGTAATTTAGGTAATAAATATAGTGTGGAGATCGTAGGTTCCACAACATGGAGTGCTACTGCAAGTTCTTTTTCAATGATACCCTCACTCAATGCCCTATCAATAATAGCATTGAGTTGGGCAGTATAGGCCGACAAGGGGTTGAAAGAGAGCCTTTTATAGCATGTTTTATCATTAAGCTGACGAAAGGCTTCTTTTTCATACATGCTCTTAGGCCAGATAACAATATTCCCCCCCTTGTCGGCCGGTTTCAATACTACATCATTTAACTCTTTAAGAGCTTTTAAACGCTCGCGTTCTCCACTTGTCAAATTATCATGTGGAATCATTTTTGGTATCTGCATCAGGTCGTTAGTAACAACCTGAACAAATAGCTCAATATTCGGACAGGTTGACAGGGGGTGGAATCTCTTGGAGCGTGATCGAATCGATGGGGGTATCTTACCCTCAATTGGTGTTTGATGTTCAATAGATAGTTCCTCCAGAATTCTCAGAGCGGATTGTTCCTCCTCTGTTGGAAATAGAGCATGCGCATTACCATCATGAAAGAATTTTTTAAATAATAAAGAACGAGCAAAAATGTGCAAGTCTTTTATAACAGAAAATGTGTCGAACTTGGTAGACGGTGAAAAAGATAAACCCTTACTTAATAAAGTCAAATCTATATCAGAAAAAGTATGGTCACTCAAATTAACAATATTATTGTCTTTTATAGTTACCTTTTTATCGTTTTTAACATTTTCTGGTGACCTACGGCCATATCTCCTATATGGATGAAAATTCCTTTCCCGCGTCCGTCTATAGTTACCACCAGACCTCGTTGTCATAGATATAGAAGCTGAATCAGATAAATCACTGATAGATGAAGCTGACGTAACTGAAGGGATACGTTTAGGATATCCAGATATGGACGTAGGTTTTTTCCAAAAAAAGACATTATTGGTCTGATAGTCTCTTATGTCACGATTAAATTTTGATGTTTGGGTCTCATTAATTTTTTGACCACTATATCTAATGCTTTTTCCAATTGACCCTCAAAATTTTTAAATATTTCAGAAGGACATTGAACTTTCAACTCTGCAAGAGATGAATCAATCACAGAATCCAGAGAAGTAATAGATCTAGAATTTAGATCGATTAGTAACTGCATCATTGTAAAGAAGCATTTGTTGCACGCCTCCTCCCATTGCGAGACAAAGGACTCATCCTCCACAGGGAAGGCTGGAATAGTCCGAATACGTAAACCTCTAGGTATATATTTGAGGGATTTATATTTTTCTAAAAATGCACGATTCCACCAAATTTTGGTTCTTTTAACTAGA
Source organism: Dendrobates tinctorius (assembly GCF_039654945.1). NCBI lineage: Eukaryota > Metazoa > Chordata > Amphibia > Anura > Dendrobatidae > Dendrobates > Dendrobates tinctorius. The sequence goes on from NW_027361707.1 coordinate 52,137,146, forward strand.
TTATTTTTCAATACAGAGAATTGGCTGTCCCAATTAGGGCTGTTATTCGGCTGTGAGTCAGTGGTGTTTCCACCAAACACCTGTTCAAGCTGATTCTGCCAAGTCTTTTCTTTGGCTTTGTAGTCCATTTTGTTGAAATACCATGCACCTGTGCAAAACACAGCGAGAAAGATGAGAAAACAATTCAACAAACGCACCAATATCATAATATATGAATGCATAGAACCAATGCTAGATAAATATGATGCCAAGGTAATGGACCAAAATACGGACTAATCGCAAATGTAAACACAAACCACACAGAAAAAAAGAGCGACAACAAGTCCAAAATTATTATGAAATATCCATAAAAAGATTCTTTATTATAAAAAGCATACAGATGAAAAGAGCATGTTTTCTCATCTTTCTCGCTGTGTTTTGCACAGGTGCATGGTATTTCAACAAAATGGACTACAAAGCCAAAGAAAAGACTTGGCAGAATCAGCTTGAACAGGTGTTTGGTGGAAACACCACTGACTCACAGCCGACTAACAGCCCTAATTGGGACAGCCAATTCTCTGTATTGAAAAATAATCTAGTTAAAAGAACCAAAATTTGGTGGAATCGTGCATTTTTAGAAAAATATAAATCCCTCAAATATATACCTAGAGGTTTACGTATTCGGACTATTCCAGCCTTCCCTGTGGAGGATGAGTCCTTTGTCTCGCAATGGGAGGAGGCGTGCAACAAATGCTCCTTTACAATGATGCAGTTACTAATCGATCTAAATTCTAGATCTATTACTTCTCTGGATTCTGTGATTGATTCATCTCTTGCAGAGTTGAAAGTTCAATGTCCGTCTGAAATATTTAAAAATTTTGAGGGTCAATTGGAAAAAGCATTAGATATAGTGGTCAAAAAAATTAATGAGACCCAAACATCAAAATTTAATCGTGACATAAGAGACTATCAGACCAATAATGTCTTTTTTTGGAAAAAACCTACGTCCATATCTGGATATCCTAAACGTATCCCTTCAGTTACATCAGCTTCATCTATCAGTGATTTATCTGATTCAGCTTCTATATCTATGACAACGAGGTCTGGTGGCAACTATAGACGGACGCGGGAAAGGAATTTTCATCCATATAGGAGATATGGCCGTAGGTCACCAGAAAATGTTAAAAGCGATAAAAAGGTAACTATAAAAGACAATAATATTGTTAATTTGAGTGACCATACTTTTTCTGATATAGATTTGACTTTATTAAGTAAGGGTTTATCTTTTTCACCGTCTACCAAGTTCGACACATTTTCTGTTATAAAAGACTTGCACATTTTTGCTCGTTCTTTATTATTTAAAAAATTCTTTCATGATGGTAATGCGCATGCTCTATTTCCAACAGAGGAGGAACAATCCGCTCTGAGAATTCTGGAGGAACTATCTATTGAACATCAAACACCAATTGAGGGTAAGATACCCCCATCGATTCGATCACGCTCCAAGAGATTCCCCCCCTGTCAACCTGTGCGAATATTGAGCTATTTGTTCAGGTTGTTACTAACGACCTGATGCAGATACCAAAAATGATTCCACATGATAATTTGACAAGTGGAGAACGCGAGCGTTTAAAAGCTCTTAAAGAGTTAAATGTAGTATTGAAACCGGCCGACAAGGGGGGGAATATTGTTATCTGGCCTAAGAGCATGTATGAAAAAGAAGCCTTTTGTCAGCTTAATGATAAAACATGCTATAAAAGGCTCTCTTTCAACCCCTTGTCGGCCTATACTGCCCAACTCAATGCTATTATTGATAGGGCATTGAGTGAGGGTATCATTGAAAAAGAACTTGCAGTAGCACTCCATGTTGTGGAACCTATGATCTCCACACTATATTTATAACCTAAATTACATAAAAATAAGGAATGTCCGCCGGGACGACCTATTATTTCAGGAGCGGGGAATTTCTTGGAGCATGTCAATCGGTGGTTGGACTCTATTTTGCAACCTTTTGTTGAGAGTCTCCCTTCATTCTTGAAGGACACAGGGGCATTTCTTAGACTTACTGATGATTTACATATTGATCAAGATACCATCCTGGTTGTGGCTGATGTGGAATCCTTATATACCAGCATTAGGCATTCCAACGGCCTTAAAGCTGTTAAATATTATCTCAGTATGTCTAACTTCCCTTGTGCCTTCCAGAATTTTGTGTTGGAGACCTTGGATTTTACCTTGACTCATAATTTTTTTATTTTTAAGGGGTCCTTCTACCTGCAGCTCCAGGGAACAGCCATGGGGGCCTCCTTTGCGCCCGCCTACGCCAATCTGTTCCTGGGGCTGTGGGAGAGGGACCTCTCCCTGTCAGATCGTGGTTTGTCGATGGACCGCGTCCTCCTTTGGGCGCGGTACATCAACGATATTTTCATGATCTGGCAGGGGCCAGTTAATTTCCTCCAGGATTTTATGCAATCATTGAATACTAATGATATGAACATCCGCATTACTTATCAACATGACAGTAATATGGTCGAATTTTTGAATGTCACTCTTAGACGTGGGGATGGTGATGTCCTACAGACGGATATATTTAGAAAACCAACATCAACCAATAATTTGTTGCACGCCTCCTCTGCACATCCGAGACATGTGATCCAATCTGTGCCCATAGGGCAATTTCTACGTCTTCGTAGAATTTGTACTACCGATACTGATTTTGAACTACAAGCAGAGGAGCTTAAAAGACGATTCTATGAGCGTGGTTATAGCCGTCGTATGGTGAAACGCGCTTACAATCGCGCTAAACACTCTCGGCGTCATGATCTGTTATATAAATCTGAGGTGCGACAAACTGATGATAAAGTTAGATTTGTTACAGACTACCACGTGCAATCAGCCCGTGTGAGGGAGGCTTTGTCAAAATCATGGCCAATACTTAGAGCTGATCCTATTCTTTCTAAATATATTTCTAAAAAACCAGCTATTTCTAACAGACGCGCTAAAAATTTGCGTGATCTTTTGGTTAGAAGCCACTATGTGGGGGATCCCAAACCAACATTTCTAAATAGTGGTGCAGGCTGTAGGGGAGGATGTTTTCCTTGTGGTCGTTGTGTTGCATGTCCCAACATTGAAAGATGTAACACCTTCCACAATGCAGATAGATCTAGGACTAGTGTTGAGCATTCCGATACCGCAAGTATCGGGTATCGGCCGATACTTGCTGTATCGGAATTCCGATACCGACTTCCGATATTTTTTCAATATCGGAATTCGGCATCGGAATCGGAAGTTCAGTTGATTGACGGCCTGACGTCATCATGATGCGCGGTGTGTGCGCATCATGATGCGCCGTCATTTCGGGCCTTCCGGGGGTCTCTGCCGGCCTGCCGGGGGGCTGTGCCGGCCTGCCGGGGGGCTGTGTGGACTGCCCGGGGTCTCTGCCGGCCTGCCGGGGGGCTGTGCCGGCCTGCCGGTGGTCTGTGCACCCTGTGGGGGTCTGTACCGGCCTGCCGGGGGGCTGTGCTGATGTCCGGGGGTCTGTGCAAGCATCGTCCGATGGGACTACAAGTCCCATCGGGCGATGCCTGCTACCATGACAGTGATTGACACATTAGCCAATGATGGGACAGTAGTAGTCCCATCATCCGGCTAATGTGTTAAATGTTAAAAAAAAAAAAAAAAAATACTACATACATACTACATGCATGCTACATACATACTACATGCTACATACATACTACATATATACTACATACATACTACATACATGCTACATACATACTACATGCATGCTACATACATACTACATGCTACATACATACTACATGCATGCTACATACATACTACATACATACTACATACATGCTACATACATACTGCATGCTACATACATACTACATACATACTACATACATACTACATGCATGCTACATACATACTACATATATACTACATGCATGCTACATACATACTACATGCTACATACATACTACATGCTACATACATACTACATATATACTACATACATGCTACATACATACTGCATGCTACATACATACTACATACATACTACATACATGCTACATACATACTACATGCATGCTACATACATACTACATATATACTACATACATACTACATACATGCTACATACATACTGCATGCTACATACATACTACATACATACTACATACATACTACATGCATGCTACATACATACTACATATATACTACATGCATGCTACATACATACTACATGCTACATACATACTACATGCTACATACATACTACATATATACTACATACATGCTACATACATACTGCATGCTACATACATACTACATACATACTACATACATGCTACATACATACTACATGCATGCTACATGCATGCTACATACATACTACATGCATGCTACATACATACTACATGCTACATACATACCACATACATACTACATACATACTACATACTACATATATACTACATGCATGCTACATACATACTACATGCTACATACATACCACATACATACTACATACTACATATATACTACATGCATGCTACATACATACTACATGCTACATACATACCACATACATACTACATACATACTACATGCTACATACATACTACATATATACTACATGCATGCTACATACATACTACATGCTACATACACACCACATACATACTACATACATACTACATGCTACATACATACTACATACATACTACATGCTACATACATACCACATATATACTACATACATACAATACATTCATACAATACATACATAGACATACAGTACATATAACATAGAGTAACATACTTACCAATACTTGTCACATTGTTCCCCGAAGCCATTGTCTTTCCGGAATAAATATTAACATAACAAACCACAAAAATACTCACCCACGATCCGAAGCAGTCCACGAGTGTGTCCCACGACGATCTTGGGTAGAGAACTGCAGCATCAGATGATGCTGCCGTTCTCTACGGGCTGCAGGAATCCAATGACGGAAGGTAGGTGTCCTTCCGCACTGTATTCCTCCGCCACTTAAAAAAAAAAAGTCCCTAGTCTCACTTTATGCCATTGCTGCGTGGGAATTTCCCACACAGCAATGGCATAAAGTGAGACTAGGGACTTTTTTTTTTTTTAAGTGGCGGAGGAATACAGTGCGGAAGGATACCTACCTTCCGTCATTGGATTCCTGCAGCCCGTAGAGAACGGCAGCATCATCTGATGCTGCCGTTCTCTACCCAAGATCGTCGTGGGACACACTCGTGGACTGCTTCGGATCGTGGGTGAGTATTTTTGTGGTTTGTTATGTTAATATTTATTCCGGAAAGACAATGGCTTCGGGGAACAATGTGACAAGTATTGGTAAGTATGTTACTCTATGTTATATGTACTGTATGTCTATGTATGTATTGTATGAATGTATTGTATGTATGTAGTATATATGTGGTATGTATGTAGTATGTAGTATGTATGTAGCATGTAGTATGTATGTAGTATGTATGTAGCATGCATGTAGCATGTAGTATGTATGTAGCATGCATGTAGTATATATGTAGTATGTATGTAGCATGTAGTATGTAGCATGCATGTAGTATATATGTAGTATGTAGCATGTAGTATGTATGTAGCATGCATGTAGTATATATGTGTTATGTATGTAGCATGTAGCATGTATGTAGCATGCATGTAGTATATATGTGTTATGTATGTAGCATGTAGCATGCATGTAGCATGCATGTAGTATGTATGTAGTATATATGTGGTATGTATGTAGCATGCAGTATGTATGTAGCATGCATGTAGTATATATGTAGTATGTATGTTGCATGTAGTATGAATGTAGCATGTATGTAGTATGTAGTATGAATGTAGCATGTATGTAGTATGCATGTTGTATGTATGTAGCATGTAATTTTTTTTTTTTTTTTTTTACATTTAACACATTAGCCGGATGATGGGACTACTACTGTCCCATCATTGGCTAATGTGTCAATCACTGTCATGGTAGCAGGCATCGCCCGATGGGACTTGTAGTCCCATCGGACGATGCCTGCACAGACCCCCGGAGCCTGCACAGACCACCGGCAGGCCGGCACAGCCCCCCGGCAGGCCGGCACAGCCCCCCGGCAGGCCGGCACAGCCCCCCGGAGCCTGCACAGCCCCCCGGCAGGCCGGCACAGCCCCCCGGCAGGCCGGCACAGCCCCCCGGCAGGCCGGCACAGCCCCCCGGAGCCTGCACAGACCACCGGCAGGCCGGCACAGACCACCGGAGCCTGCACAGACCCCCTGGCAGGCCGGCACAGCCCCCCGAAAGGCCCGTACAGACCCCAGAGAGGCTGTACAAGGGCAGGAAAGGGTTTTTCTTATTCCGATACCGGAAGTCCCATAGACTTGAATGGGACTTCCGGTATCGGAATCGGCGATACCGATACTTTTTTTAAAGATCGGCCGATACCATCCGATACGATACTTTGAAGTATCGGACGGTATCGCTCAACTCTATCTAGGACACATGACATTAGGAAGAGGATTACGTGTGAGACTCGCAATGTCATCTATTTTGCTATATGTCCTTGTGGATTGATCTATGTTGGTTTGACCACGCGTCCCTTTAAGGTTCGCATGAGAGAACATGTCTTAGGTATATTGGCTGCCGTTGACCACAAGGATGCATCCTCCCTGAAGACTATAACGAGGCACTTCTGGCTGTGTCACTCCTGTGATGCCTCCCTTCTCCGTGTCAGAGACATCGATTGTATTGATGCTTCTCAGCGGGGGGGTAAGACGTCCCAGAGGTTAGCCCAGCTAGAATCCCGTTGGATCTGGACTCTTAATACACTTCACCCTCACGGACTGAATGAATATAATAGCTTTGTCCCATTTTTGTGATGCTGGCTGTCGGCTTTTGAGTCATATTATGCTCTGTGAATTTTGGCTCTAGTTTTAATTTGTTTTTAATTCTTTTTCTTTTAGATGTGTTGTTCTCTATGACCCCTTTTTCTCGTGGTCACCATTTGTTCTGTGGAGGTCCAATATTTTACATCATGACACCTGCGTAGACCAATACCCTGCACCTAAAAGTTGGGAGACTGACTTCAATCAATTTGTGAAATGAAAATTATTTGTTTTCCCTTCTTTGAGGGTTTGATCAACCTACGAGTATTTTGTAGATCTCGTTGAGCAATGGACGTGTGGGTTGTTTGGGTGTTTTTTCAATAAACATTGAAATTTACATTTCGTAGGCACCCTTGGCCATTAGATATATGAGGTGATTTTGTTATAATTATATATATATTTTTTTATGTATTGGTATAATTATTTGCTGATATATCCTATTTTTGGTGATATGGTGTGGTGGGCTGCTATAATTTGTCCTTTGAATATTTTTTGTAATTATATTATATGGACAATCCACCACTAAGAGGATGAAACTTAATATTTCTATCCGCCGTTATTTTGTAATTTATAATTTACGTCTATACTGAATGTCTGCGGAGGTTTTATTATATTAATAACCCACCACTTTGAGGACTCAATTAGAGGTTTTCATCCGGCGTTACTTTAATGCAAATTCTTTGCCATTATATATGTACATAAATACAAAATTCTCTGGCCATGTTGTGTTACATCTATTGTATGCCTACGTTCTGTATTTATATTAATGTTATTTCTTACTTAATTTTCCCCGTAATTGTTTTCCCTCACTTCTGCCCTCTTTCATTATGGCCGATTATGCATCCTTGTTCTGCGCACGCGCGTTGTCGGTCGCCATGACCACGCTTTCCGTCTCTTTATGACGCCGGATCACGTGGGGCCCGCGTGTTTCCGGCGTTCATTGGAGCGGAGGCGTGGTCTTGGTTTGACTGACTACAGACGCATCTGCGGGACTTCCGGTTGGCGCGCTATATAAACTCATACAATGCGCCTTCTGGCCACGCCCCCTGAGGAAGGAGCATTGCGCTCCAAAACGCGCGTCGGGGTGACGCTGGTACATCTTCTGCTCTCATCTCCTCTCCCTATTGCCGTCTGGCTAAACTAGGTATGTTTAACTATACATGTACTGAGAGTTAATAGAGTGCCTCCATATGTTAGCACCTATCTGTGCTATTTCATCTAATATTATGACCCATTTATTAATGACATGGGGGTGCTTACGTGTTTGTTTAAACACTATATTTTCTAGCTGTGATTTACACTCTATTTGAGATGTCTGAAGCATGTGTCAGCCTCTTGGGCTTTTAGCCAATTTTCACATTGTGGTGATTTGCTCTTTTCATCTGTATGCTTTTTATAATAAAGAATCTTTTTATGGATATTTCATAATAATTTTGGACTTGTTGTCGCTCTTTTTTTCTGTGTGGTTTGTGTTTACATTTGCGATTAGTCAGTATTTTGGTCCATTACCTTGGCATCATATTTATCTAGCATTGGTTCTATGCATTCATATATTATGATATTGGTGCGTTTGTTGAATTGTTTTCTCATATTTCAGTCTCAGTAAGACAGTCCAGACTCTCCGCAAGAGGAAATGAGATGGATACAAGTACAGACGGAAAGTCGAGTGATTGCAGAAATTTTGGAATTACTAATCACGGGAAAAACTCCCGGGAGAATTCTCAGAGGCTGACCCTCAATTACTTTGTGTGTGGAGACAGCGAAAACAGTTCTTTGTGAAGAAAGGGTTGCTGTATCGCAGTACCGTGGATCCCATCACTGTTACTCATCTCCATCAAATTGTGATCACAGGGAGAGATGTAGACATTGTCCTCACTGCCTTTCATGATCTGTCAGGTAACTTTGGAGTGCAAAAGACAGAAGCCACAGGCCGTAGGCGATTCTATTGGATTGGCATGAGAGGACACATTTAAAAATGTGGGCAGGAATGTCACACGTCTGTGAGTAGGAGAACCGTGAAAGCTGATGATAAACCACCACTGCATCTCATTGTGAGTCGACGTCCATAACAAATGGAAGCCATTGATCATCTGAATATAGAGACTAGCAGGACAGGGTATAGCTACGTCTTAACCATCATCTATCAGTTCACCAAATTTGTATTGGCAGTCTCAGTGAAGGATTTAACAGCCCAGACTACACAGCGGTGGAGCAGGGAGAGGTAAGTATTGCAAGTGCTGGGGCCCTGAACAAGCGGGGGGGGCCCACTCGTGGGTGGCGGTACTGGCACAGGGCCCCTCATAGTACGCCGGTGTGTCTGATGGAGGGTGTGAACCCCCACCGTCAGAGACACTTGATTGTACTATGAGGGACCCTGTGCCAGTGCCGTCGCCCAAGAGTGGGCCCACCCACCTGTCCAGGGCAACGGCACTCTCACGGGTGCATGCGCCAGGTGGTGACCCCGGCCCAGGGGGGAGGCAGCCCAGTTAGGGAGGTTGAAAAAATGGCATATGTTGATACTGGACATTCAGCAGCTGAAAATGGAGGAATTGGAAAAGTCCGAGGAAGAGGAGGACAAAAGCGATCCATTTTTCGGGCAACCTACGTGTCAGCAGGGGAAGTTGGGACAAAATGCTTTGAAACCCATGCATGGTTCATTTTAATGAAGGTTAGATCATCAACATTTTGAGTCATCAGACGGGTCCTTTTTTCTGTCAGGATTGACCCAGCAGCACTGAAGACTCTTTCGGATAGCACACTAGCAGCAGGGCAAGCGAGCTCCTGTAGGGCATATTGTGCTAATTCAGGCCAGATGTCCAGTTTACAGGCCCAATAGTCAAAGGGGAATGACCTGTGAGGGAGAACATCGATATGGGAGAAGTAGTTTGTAACCATAGTTGACAACTGCTGTCTCCTGTCACTTTCATTCGATGCAGTATTACCAGTCGTGTGAGCGGTACTTGAAAAATAAGTCCACAACATGATCATGAAACCCCTGTGTCCAACGCCACTTTGGCTGTGTGTACCACGAACACCTCTTCCATGTTGCCCCCTACGGCTCGTGGGAAAACAATCACCGCCGCTGTGTGCTGGGAATGCCTCAAACAAACGGTTTACCAGAGTTGCTTGTTTGTTAGCCGATATTAGCTCTAGCTTCTCCTGTGGCATGATGTTTTGGAATTTGCCTTTATAGCATGAATCCAGGATGCCGGCCAACCAGTAGTCGTCATCGTTCATCATTTTGGCAATGCGGGGGTCCCTTTTTAGGATCTGCAAGGCATAATCACACATGTGGGCCAATGTTCCAGGTGTCAATGATGCACTGCGAGTGCTGGGTGGAGGAGCACTTTCTGGCAAATCAACATCCCTCCAGTCACACTCAAACCCTGTACCTGACCTTGCCACTCCAACATTTTCTCTTGCCCCCTGAGAAGCATCCTCCTCCCCTAAATAATCATCCCCATCATCCTCCTCCTCCTCTTCTTCCTCCACCTCATCCAGGAAAGTTCCCTGAGCAGACAATGGCTGACTGTCATCAAGCCTTCCCTCCTCCTCTTCCTCCTCGGCTGCAGACGCCTGCTCCTTAATGTGCTTCAAAGTTTGCATGAGCAGACGCATAAGTGGGATGCTCATGCTTATGATGGCGTCGTCTGCGCTTACCAGCCGTGTGCATTCCTAATAACACTGAAGGACTTTACAGAGGTCTTTCAGCTTCGACCACTGCACACCAGACAACTCCATGTCTGCCCTCAAACTGCCTGCCCGTGTATCCTCCCACAAATGCATTACAGCCAGCCTCTGTTCGCACAGCCTCTGAACCTTGTTGCATCGTCGATAATTAGGCGGTGCTTGGGAAGGTGGAGCAATCGCTGCAGCTTCTGCATACGACTGGAGTGTATGGGCGACTGGCGGATGTGCAAGCACAGTCTTCGCACCTTATGGAGCAGGGCTGTTAACTCCGGATAATTATTGAGGAAGCACTGCACCACCAGATTCAAGGTGTGAGCCAGGCAAGGTATGTGTCTGAGTTTTGAAAGGGCTATGGCTGCCACAAAATTCCGTCCGTTATCACTAACTACCTTGCCTGCCTCAAGATGTAGACTGCCCAGTCATGACTCAGTTTGTCGCTGCAAGTAGTCGGCTAGTACCTCCGCGGTGTGTCTGTTGTCGCCCAAACACATCATCTTCAACACAGCCTGCTGACGCTTATCACTAGCTGTTCGATAGTGGGACACCTCGTGTGCAACACTGGCAGCTGCAGATGGAGTGCTCGTGCGACTGCGCTCTGTGGACGAGCTTTCGCTTCTGGAGGAGGAGGAGGGTCGAACGCCTACAGCCAACTGTTTCCTATACCGTGGGCTAGGCAGCACTGTCCCACCGCCGCTGTCCCCTGTTGGCCCTACATCCACCACATTAACCCAGTGCGCAGTGATGGACATGTAACGGCCCTGGCCTTGCCTACTGGACCATGCATCTGTTGTGAGGTGTGTTGTGAGTTCATTTTCCCCTTCACTACTGAGGCCTGAGGAACTCCCTCTTCTGGTAAAGAAAGGTAGTGAGCCTGATTATCAAACACCTGAGGCTGATGATGATGACTGGCTGAGTGGAGTTACTGACTGGATATAAGGCTGCCAACGCCCTTCTGCCCTGCGGGTGATTTCTCTGTGGGATCCTTGGAGACCAGTCTGAATTCCTGCTCCTCTAAAGCTAAGTTTGCTGCTCGGCTTTTTGCATTTGTGCTTTGACTTTGTTTTGCTTTGTTTTTCTGGATTTCTGCCATTCCCTGCTGGGGTGTGCTGAATTCCTTTAGCTCTGTCTTCTGAAAATACCTGAGTGCTGATTTAGTTTTTGAAGCCTAGCTGCTTCAGGGTCTTTTTCATATCAGCTTGTTGGCTTATGTCTTTGATAGGGTTTTGGCAGATTGCAGACAGCAGCCTTCCTGTCCTTTCCTATCTAGGTAGTTTTGGGCCCCGGCTTTGCTCAGTCTATCTTTCTGTCTGTGTTAGTGTTTTCATCTTGCTTCACCGTCATTATATGTTGGGGGCTGCCTATTGCTTTGGGGTCTGCTCTGGGGCAGTTTAGATTTCCCCTTTCATTCTTTAGGCCTATTTAATTCTCCGGCTGTGATCGAGGGGTCTAGGGCATCGTAGGAACCCCCCACGGCTACTGCTAGTTGTGTTGATAGGTTCAGGGGTCTGCAATCTGATAGTTGCCAACTTCTCTGGTTTTCTGGACTTAGCTTGTATTTCTGTTTTTGCCTCCTACGGTGACTCATTCATAATAGAATCACCCGCCATACCGCAGATCCTAGGGTACTCAATAGCAGGAAAGAATTGTAAAAAAAAAAAAAAAAAAGTGTGTATATTTTTTCCTCTATATCTCTGAGGCCGTAGGGGGAATTTTTTTTTCTCTCAATGGAGATAAAGCAATTGTCTGATTGTGTGGAGGAGCTCGCTGCGGAAGTGCGGGGAATTTCCGCCTACCTTGCTCATTCACATGCTGCTGAACCAAAGATTCCTACACCTGATGTATTTTTTGGGGATCGGTCTAAATTTTTGAATTTCAAAAATAATTGTAAATTATTTTTTGCCTTGAAGCCTAACTCGTCAGGGAGCTCCGCGCAGCAGGTTAAAATTGTCATCTCTTTGCTGCGTGGCGATCCCCAGGATTGGGCGTTTTCTTTGAAACCAGATGATCCTATTCTGACTAATGTGAATGCATTTTTTCAGGCCTTGGGGTTGTTGTATGACAAACCTAATACCATTGATCAGGCTGAAAATACCCTGCTGGCATTGAACCAGGGTCGTGATTCTGCAGAATTGTAATGTCAAAAATTCCGAAAGTGGGCAGTACTTACTACCTGGAATGATAATGCCTTGGCTGCTCTCTTTCGGAAGGGGTTGTCAGAAGCCGTAAAAGATACTATGGTGGGATTTCCTGTTCCCTCTGGTCTTGACGATTCTATGTCATTAGCCATTCAGGTTGATCGGCGTTTGCGCGAACGCAAAGCTGCACGAGAGGTGTTGCCACCTGTTGAACAAATGTCTGAACCTATGCAATGTGATAAAGTTTTTTCCAGAGAGCAGCCTCAGGAGTTCAGAAGGCATAATAAGTTGTGTTTTTTCTGTGGAGATGCCTCGCATATTATTTCTGTCTGTCCTAAACGAGAGAAACGCTTTGCACACACGTTTTCTGTTGGGGGTGTTCAACCTAAGTTTCTTCTGGCTATTACTCTGATCTGCTCCCTGTCCACATTTTCCGCCAAGGCTTTTGTGGATTCTGGAGCAGCCCTAAACCTAATGGACTTGGATTTTGCTAAACGTTGTGGATTTCCGATGACACCTCTGCAGACGCCTATCCCTTTGAGGGGGATTGATGCTACTCCTTTGGCTAAAAATAAACCTCAGTTTTGGACCCAGGTGGTAATGCGGGTCGCCCCAGACCATCAAGAAAATTGCAGATTTTTGGTGTTGCATAATCTGCATGATACTATTGTTCTGGGGTTTCCCTGGTTACAAATTCATAATCCAGTTTTGGATTGGAAATCTGTGTCTGTGGTGAGTTGGGGTTGTCGGTGTGCCTTTAGTGAGGCTCCGGTGTTTTCCACCTCTCCTCAGTCGCATGATGTTCCTGATTATTTGGCGGACTTTTATGATGTATTTAGTGAGAATGAGTCTGCGTCTCTGCCTCCTCATAGGAGTTATGACTGTGCAATTGAATTGAGCCCGGGGTGTAAATTTCCCAAGGGTCGGCTCTTCAATTTATCTGTACCTGAGCACGAGGCTATGCGATCCTATATTAAGGAGGCGTTGGAGAAGGGTCATATTAGACCATCCTCGTCACCCTTAGGTGCCGTTTTTTTTTTTGTAGCCAAAAAGGATGGATCATTAAGACCTTGTATTGATTATCGTGCCCTCAACAAAATTACTGTTAAATATCAGTATCCGTTACCCCTGATTTCTGATCTATTCTCCAGAGTTAAAGGTGCTTGCTGGTTTTCCAAGCTTGACCTCAGGGGGGCGTATAATCTTATTCGCATTAAGCATGGGGATGAATGGAAGACGGCGTTTAATACTCCGGAGGGACATTTTGAGTACCTGGTGATGCCTTTTGGGCTCACTAATGCCCCTTCTGTCTTCCAGTGCTTCATGAACGATATTTTCCGAGATTTTGTCGATAAATTTTTGATTATCTATCTGGATGATATTTTGATCTTCTCCAAGGATTGGGATTCTCATGTGGAACATATTCAGACTGTGTTCCGGATCTTGAGGGAGAATTCCCTGTATGTCAAAGGATCTAAATGCCTTTTTGGAGTACAGAGGATTTCTTTTTTGGGATTTATTTTGTCCCCGTCAACTATTGAAATGGACCCGGCCAAGGTACAGGCCATTTACGATTGGGTTCAGCCCACTTCTTTGAAGGCCCTCCAGAAGTTTTTGGGTTTTGCTAATTTTTATCGGAAATTTATAGCAAAATTTTCTAGTATTGCCAAGCCATTGACTGATTTGACTAAGAAGGGTGCTGATGTGTTAAATTGGTCTCCGGAGGCTGTTTCTTCCTTTCAGGAGCTGAAGCGAAGATTCACCTCCGCCCCGGTTTTGCGGCAACCTGATGTCTCACTTCCATTCCAGGTAGAGGTGGATGCTTCTGAGATTGGTGCAGGAGCTGTTTTGTCCCAAAAGGATCCTGTAACATCTAAAATGAATCCCTGTGCTTTCTTTTCCCGAAAGTTCTCTCCATCTGAACGTAACTATGATGTGGGGAATAGGGAACTGTTGGCCATGAAATGGGCATTTGAGGAGTGGAGACATTGGTTGGAGGGAGCTAAGCATCAAGTCGTGGTCCTCACTGACCACAAGAATTTGATTTACCTAGAGTCGGCTAAGCGCTTGAACCCTAGACAGGCTAGGTGGGCCTTGTTTTTTACACGTTTTGATTTTGTGGTTTCTTTTCTTCCTGGAACGAAGAATGTCAAGGCAGACGCCCTCTCTAGGAGCCTCTTTGCTGATTCTCCTGTGGTGACCAAGCCTGCTACCATCTTAGGCGAAGGGGTAGTTCTTTCTGCCATCTTGCCCGATTTGAGACGTGCTCTGGAAGAGTTCCAGGAGGACAAACCTGAGCGTTGTCCCAGTGGAAAGTTGTATGTTCCTGACCAGTGGAAGAAGAGAGTGATGTCTGAAGTTCATTGCTATGCTTTGGCTGGTCATCCAGGTATTTTTGGTACTAGAGATCTGGTGAGTCGGTTTTTTTGGTGGCCTTCCTTGTCTCGTGATGTCAGGAATTTTGTGCAGTCCTGTGGGACGTGCTCCCGGTCTAAATCGTGTTCTCGCTCTAGTGGGTTGTTGATGCCTTTGCCTGTCCCCAAGAGGCCATGGACCCATATTTCAATGGATTTTATCTCTGATATGCCTGTCTCTCAAAGGATGACTGTTATTTGGGTGATTTGTGATAGGTTCTCTAAGATGGTTCATCTTGTACCACTCCCTAAGTTGCCGTCTTCCTCTGAGTTGGTGCCCCTGTTTTTACAACAGGTGGTTCGTTTGCACGGGATTCCAAAGAACATTGTATCTGACAGAGGAGTCCAGTTTGTGTCTAGATTTTGGAGAACTTTCTGTTCCAGGCTGGGAATTCAGTTGTCCTTCTCCTCTGCTTTTCACCCTCAGACCAATTGGCAGACTGAGAGAACAAACCAGACCTTGGAGTCATATTTGAGATGTTTTATTTCTGCTGATCAGGATGATTGGGTTTCATTTTTGCCCTTGGCCGAATTTGCTTTAAATAATAGAGCTAGTTCTGCCACTTTGATGTCACCTTTTTTTTGTAACTTTGGGTTTCATCCTCGATTTTCTTCAGGGCAGGTGGAGCCCTCTGCCTGCCCAGGTGTTGACACTGTGGTGGAGAGAATGCACCAGATCTGGGACCAAGTGGTGGATAAGTTATCTCTCTCCCAGGAAAAGGCCCAGCGGTTTTCCAACCGACATAGGACCATTGGTCCCCAGTTTAAGGTTGGTGATATGGTGTGGTTATCATCAAAAAATATTGCTATGAAGGTGGCTTCTCCTAAGTTTAAGCCTAGATTTATTGGACCTTACAAGATTGTGGAGATTATTAATCCGGTCTCTTTTCGTTTGGCTCTTCCTGTCACATTTAAAATCCATAATGTGTTCCATAAATCTTTGTTGAAGATGTTTGTTGAACCTGTTGTTCCGGGGGTGGCACCTCCAGACCCTGTACTGGTTGAAGGTAACATGGAATATGAGGTAGAGAAAGTACTGGATTACCGTCTGGCTAGACGGAGACTCCAGTATTTGGTTAAGTGGAAGGGTTATGGTCAGGAGGATAATTCCTGGGTCTCTGCCTCTGATATTCATGCCAAAAGATTGGTGCATGCCTTTCATCGGGCTCACCCTGATCGCCCTGGTGGCGTGGTTGAGGGTTCGGTGACCCCTCCTCAAGGGGGAGGTACTGTTGTGAGTTCATTTTCCCCTTCACTACTGAGGCCTGAGGAACTCCCTCTTCTGGTAAAGAAAGGTAGTGAGCCTGATTATCAAACACCTGAGGCTGATGATGATGACTGGCTGAATGGAGTTACTGACTGGATATAAGGCTGCCGACGCCCTTCTGCCCTGCGGGTGATTTCTCTGTGGGATCCTTGGAGACCAGTCTGAATTCCTGCTCCTCTAAAGCTAAGTTTGCTGCTCGGCTTTTTGCATTTGTGCTTTGACTTTGTTTTGCTTTGTTTTTCTGGATTTCTGCCATTCCCTGCTGGGGTGTGCTGAATTCCTTTAGCTCTGTCTTCTGAAAATACCTGAGTGCTGATTTAGTTTTTGAAGCCTAGCTGCTTCAGGGTCTTTTTCATATCAGCTTGTTGGCTTATCTCTTTGATAGCGTTTTGGCAGATTGCAGACAGCAGCATTCCTGTCCTTTCCTATCTAGGTAGTTTTGGGCCCCATCTTTGCTCAGTCTATCTTTCTGTCTGTGTTAGTGTTTTCATCTTGCTTCACCGTCATTATATGTTGGGGGCTGCCTATTGCTTTGGGGTCTGCTCTGGGGCAGTTTAGATTTCCCCTTTCTTTCTTTAGGCCTATTTAATTCTCCGGCTGTGATCGAGGGGTCTAGGGCATCGTAGGAACCCCCCACGGCTACTGCTAGTTGTGTTGATAGGTTCAGGGGTCTGCAATCTGATAGTTGCCAACTTCTCTGGTTTTCTGGACTTAGCTTGTATTTCTGTTTTTGCCTCCTACGGTGACTCATTCATAACAGAGGTGCATCTTTCCACTCACCGATTGCTTGAGTGCATGGGCAATGCAGTCTTTCACATGCAGGTGGAGGGCTGGGATGGCTTTTCGAGAAAAGAAGTGCCAACTGGGTAGGTCATAGCGTGGTACTGCGTAGGCCAGGAGCTCGCGGAAAGCTTCGTTTTCATCCTACCGGTAGGGCATCATCTCTAACGAGATTAGTTTGGCAATGTGGGCTTTCAAACACTGTGTACGCGGATGAGAGGATGAGTAGTTTCTTGTCCTACTGAGAGTCTCTGGTAGGGTGAGCTGGACTTGAGAGCTGCATATGGTGGAACTAGCGGTGGACATGGTGGACTGAGAGAGGGTTGGTGATGGTGATGGTGTTGGTGGTCTTGCTGATGGCCTAGATTCAGTCTTTCGTAGCAATAACATTGTGATTCCCTGACTGCTTTGGCCTTGCGACGACACCTCAACATTTGCTGCTGGTGGTGTGCTAACCGGTGGGCTTACAGTGGGGGAAGCGATGCAGCATTGCTGACTACCTTCATTCGGAGCAGGTGCACATGTGGTACGTGAGGTTTGGTAGTCCGTCCACGCTTGCAAGTGCATGGTGGTTAAATGTCTAAGCATGCAACTGGTATTCAAATTTCTCAGATTTTTCCCTCGGCTAAAGGTCTTTGCGCACTTCTTACAGATAACCTTTGCCTGATTATTAGGATTTTATTAAAAAAAGGGCCACAGTGCACTCTTCCTACTATGGAAGACATTTTGAGGCCTTGCACGCTGTGCTAATTTGACCGTCTGGCCAAGCTGTCCTGCAACTCTTTGGGTTTTTGTAAACCGTTTTTGGACTGCTACAGGCCTGCCAGATAACAGCTATTGCGATGTCGATGCCTGCTGCGGATCCTCCTCCTCCTCTTCTGAGCTATTGGCAGCGGCACCCTCTTCCCCCAATGGATGCCAATCTGGGTCAACAACTGGGTCATCCATCACCTCCTCTTCAATTTCATGTGCACCTTCCTCTGTGTCACCGTGTAAGGTGGTATAGTATGCGGGAAGGGGCACCTGAGTTTCATCAGGGTCAGATTCTGGCTCAGTACACTGCGAGAAAAATGTAGTGCTCTGAGTGACTGTACCAGCAGAAAAATCTAGCAGTGGCTGTGCATCAGTGAACTCCATGTCCGATTCAACTTGGACTGGGGAATTCACGATTTGACTTGATAACCCAGGCATGGTATGTGAAAAGAGCTCCCTGGAGTAATCTGTAGTGTGGCCTGCCGCATCCTTCAATTTTGGTAGGGGTGAAGGACACAAGGAAAGGTGTTGTTCCTGAACCAGGAGCCACCACTGACGACTCAGTGCTTTTATTTTTTGAAACATCAGAAAAGGAGGCGATAGAGCTGGAGGCTGTGTCAGCAATGTAAGTCAAAACTTGTTCCTGAAGCTGCAGCTTTAAAAGCGGTTTACCTACTCCCAGAAAAGGGAGCCTTCGAGACCTTGTGGAGAGAGACGATGATGCAGGCTCAACACCTCCTGCCTTAGGTGCTACAGTGCTTTTGCCACTACCAGCAGATGCACCACCACCACCACCATCAGTACCAGCTGGCAACCCCCGCCCACTTCCACGGCCTCTTCCACCAAACTTCCTCAGTTTTGAAAAAATGTACCCAAAATACCACCAGCTATATGGTACTGTAAAACAAGGTACAAGGGGTATATAGAATTGGGGAGAAATTTAATCTCACTAGAGATTTTAGGAGGCTGAACTATTATATCAGGCCCAATATAGATTACACCTCAATTTAACAGGCTGAAATTGACTGGTGTATGACAAAGTACAAGGTATATATAGTATTGGGGAGAATTTGAATCTCCCTAGAGATTTTAGGAGGCTGAACTATTATCTCAGGCCCACTATACAGGGCCGCAGCTATAAAGAGTCAAGTTGAGCCACCTGCTAAAGCGGCAGGCAGCAGGGGGCGGCATTATGCGCTCCTCTACCAGCAGCACCTACAATTTAGCCTCTGAGGCTGCACGCTGATGCAGAGGTCCTGCAAGAGGCTGTAATTGATGGTCCCAGGAGGAGAGTAGTCAGGGCCCCCTGATCATGTAACCCCTGACTCCTCCCCTCCTGTAACCTCATCACAGGTCATGTGCGCACAGAGCAGCCATATATGTGGAGTGCGGCTCTGCGGGTGGAGGTCAGTGCTGGAGGCTCCATTATTCTCTATGTGGAGTGCGGCTCTGCGGGTGGAGGTCGGTGCTGGAGGCTCCATTATTCTTTATGTGGAGTGCGGCTCTGCGGGTGGAGGTAAGTGCTGGAGGCTCCATTATTCTCTATGTGGAGTGTGGCTCTGCGGGTGGAGGTCAGTGCTGGAGGCTTCATTATTCTCTATATGGAGTGCGGCTCTGCGGGTGGAGGTCGGTGCTGGAGGCCCCATTATTCTCTATGTGGAGTGTGGCTCTGCGGGTGGAGGTCGGTGCTGGAGGCTCCATTATTCTCTATGTGGAGTGTGGCTCTGCGGGTGGAGGTCAGTGCTGGAGGCTCCATTATTCTCTATGTGGAGTGGGGCTCTGCGGGTCTAGGTCGGTGCTGGAGGCGCCATTATTCTCTATGTGGAGTTCGGCTCTGCGGGTGGAGGTCGGTGCTGGACGCTCCATTATTCTCTATGTGTAGTGCGGCTCTACGGGTGGAGGTCGGTGCTGGAGGCCCAATTATTCTCTATGTGGAGTGTGGCTCTGCGGGTGGAGGTCAGTGCTTGGGGCTCCATTATTCTCTATGTGGAGTGCGGCTCTGCGGGTGGAGGTTGGTGCTGGAGGCTCCATTATTCTCTATGTGGAGTGCGGCTCTGCGGGTGGAGGTAGGTGCTGGAGGCTCCATTATTCTGTATGTGGAGAGTGGCTCTGCGGGTGGAGGTTGGTGCTGGAGGCCCCATTAATTTCTATGTGGAGTGTGGCTCTGCGGGTGGAGGTCGGTGCTGGAGGCCTCATTATTCTCTATGTGGAGTGCGGGTGGAGGTCGGTGCTGGAGGCTCCATTACTCTCTATGTGGAGTGTGGCTCTGCGGGTGGAGGTCGGTGCTGGAGGCCTCATTATTCTCTATGTGGAGTGCGGGTGGAGGTCGGTGCTGGAGGCTCCATTATTCTCTATGTGGAGTGCGGGTGGAGGTCGGTGTTAGAGGACCCATTATTCTCTTTGTGGAGTGCGGCTTTGCGGGTGGAGGTCGGTGCTGGAGGCCCCATTATTCTCTATGTGGAGTGTGGCTCTGCGGGTGGAGGTCGGTGCTGGAGGCTCCATTATTCTCTATGTGGAGTGTGGCTCTGCGGGTGGAGGTCGGTGCTGGAGGCCCCATTATTCTCTATGTGGAGTGCGGCTCTGCGGGTGGAGGTCGGTGCTGGAGGCCCCATTATTCTCTATGTGGAGTGTAGCTCTGCGGGTGGAGGTAGGTGCTGGAGGCCCCATTATTCTCTATGTGGATTGCGGCTCTGCGGGTGGAAGTCGGTGCTGGAGGCCCCATTATTCTCTATGTGGAGTGTGGCTCTGCGGGTGGAGGTCGGTGCTGGAGGCTCCATTATTCTCTATGCGGAGTGCGGCTCTGCAGGTGGAGGTCGGTGCTGGAGGCTCCATTATTCTCTATGTGGAGTGCGGCTCTGCAAGTGGAGGTCGGTGCTGGAGGCCCCCTTATTCTCTATGTGGAGTGCGGGTGTAGGTCAGTGCCGTAGGCCCCATTATTCTCTATGTGGAGTGTGGCTCTGCGGGTGGAGGTCGGTGCCGGAGGCTCCATTATTCTCTATGTGGAGTGAGGCTCTGCGGGTGGAGGTCGGTGCTGGAGGCTCCATTATTCTCTATGTGGAGTGTGGCTCTGCGGGTGGAGGTCGGTGCTGGAGGCTCCATTATTCTCTATGTGTAGTGCGGCTCTGCGGGTGGAGATCAGTGCCGGAGGCTCCATTATTCTCTATTTGGAGTGTGGCTCTGTGGGTGGAGGTTGGTGCCGGAGGCTCCATTATTCTCTATGTGGAGTGCGGCTCTGCGGGTGGAGGTCGGTGCTGGAGACTCCATTATTCTCTAAGTGGAGTGCAGCTCTGCGGTTGGAGGTCAGTGCTGGAGGCTTCGTTATTCTCTATGTCGAGTGCGGCTCTGCGGGTGCAGGTCGGTGCTGGAGACTCCATTATTCTCTATGTGGAGTGTGGCTCTGCAGGTGGAGGTCAGTGCTGGAGGCCGCATTATTCTCTATGTGGAGTGCGGGTGGAGGTCGGTGCTGGAGGCCCCATTATTCTCTATTTGGAGTGTGGCTCTGCAGGTGGAGGTAGGTGCTGGAGGCCCCATTATTCTCTATGTGGATTGCGGCTCTGCGGGTGGAAGTCGGTGCTGGAGGCCCCATTATTCTCTATGTGGAGTGTGGCTCTGCGGGTGGAGGTCGGTGCTGGAGGCTCCATTATTCTCTATGCGGAGTGCGGCTTTGCAGGTGGAGGTCGGTGCTGGAGGCTCCATTATTCTCTATGTGGAGTGCGGCTCTGCAAGTGGAGGTCGGTGCTGGAGGCCCCATTATTCTCTATGTGGAGTGCGGGTGTAGGTCAGTGCCGTAGGCCCCATTATTCTCTATGTGGAGTGTGGCTCTGCGGGTGGAGGTCGGTGCCGGAGGCTCCATTATTCTCTATGTGGAGTGAGGCTCTGCGGGTGGAGGTCGGTGCTGGAGGCTCCATTATTCTCTATGTGGAGTGTGGCTCTGCGGGTGGAGGTCGGTGCTGGAGGCTCCATTATTCTCTATGTGTAGTGCGGCTCTGCGGGTGGAGATCAGTGCCGGAGGCTCCATTATTCTCTATTTGGAGTGTGGCTCTGTGGGTGGAGGTTGGTGCCGGAGGCTCCATTATTCTCTATGTGGAGTGCGGCTCTGCGGGTGGAGGTCGGTGCTGGAGACTCCATTATTCTCTAAGTGGAGTGCAGCTCTGCGGTTGGAGGTCAGTGCTGGAGGCTTCGTTATTCTCTATGTCGAGTGCGGCTCTGCGGGTGCAGGTCGGTGCTGGAGACTCCATTATTCTCTATGTGGAGTGTGGCTCTGCGGGTGGAGGTCAGTGCTGGAGGCCGCATTATTCTCTATGTGGAGTGCGGGTGGAGGTCGGTGCTGGAGGCCCCATTATTCTCTATTTGGAGTGTGGCTCTGCAGGTGGAGGTCGGTGCTGGAGGCTCCATAATTTTCTATGTGGAGTGCAGCTCTGCGGGTGGAGGTCGGTGCTGGAGGCCCCATTATTCTCTATGTGGAGTGCGGGTGGAGGTCGGTGCTGGAGGCTCCATTATTCTCTATGTGGAGTGCGGCTCTGCGGGTGGAGGTCAGTGCTGGAGGCTCCATTATTCTCTATGTGGAGTGCGGCTCTGCGGGTCGGGTGGAGTTCGGTGCTGGAGGCCCCATTATTCTCTATGTGGAGTGCGGCTCTGCGGTTGGAGGTCGGTGCTGGAGGCCCCTTTATTCTCTATGTGGAGTGCGGCTCTGCAGGTGGAGGTCGGTGCTGGAGACTCCATTATTCTCTATGTGGAGTGCGGCTCTGCGGGTGGAGGTCGGTGCTGGAGGCCCCATTATTCTCTATGTGGAGTGCGGCTCTGCGGGTGGAGGTCAGTGCTGGAGGCTCCATTATTCTCTATGAGGAGTGCGGCTCTGCGGGTGGAGGTCAGTGCTGGAGGCTCCATTATTTTCTTTGTGGAGTCTGGCTCTGCAGGTGGAGGTCGGTGCCGGAGGCTCCAATGTTCTCTCTGTGGAGTGTGGCTCTGCGGGTGGAGGTAGGTGCTGGAGGCTCCATTAATCTCTATGTGGAGTGCGGCTCGGCAGATGGAGGTCGGTGCTGGAGGCTCAATTAGTCTCTATGTGGAGTGCGGGTGGAGGTCGGTGCTGGAGGCTCCATTATTCTCTATATGGAGTGCGGCTCTGCGGGTGGAGGTCTGTGCTGGAGGCTCCATTATTCTCTATTTGGAGTGCGGGTGGAGGTTGGTGCTGGAGGCCCCATTATTCTCTATGTGGAGTGTGGCTCTGCGGGTGGAGGTCGGTGCTGGAGGCCTCATTATTCTCTATGTGGAGTGCGGGTGGAGGTCGGTGCTGGAGGCTCCATTATTCTCTATGTGGAGTGCGGCTCTGCGGGTGGAGGTCGGTGCTGGAGGCTCCATTATTCTGTATGTGGAGTGGGGTTCTGCTGGTGGAGGTCGGTGCTGGAGGCTCCATTATTCTCTATGTGGAGTGCGGCTCTGCGGGTGGAGGTTGGTGCTGGAGGCTCCATTATTCTCTATGTGTAGTGCGGGTGGAGGTCGGTGCTGGAAGCCCCATTATTCTCTATGTGGAGTGTGGTTCTGCGGGTGGAGGTAGGTGCCGGAGGCCCCATTATTCTCTATCTGGAGTCCGGCTCTGCGGATGGAGGTCGGTGCTGGAGGCTCCATTATTCTCTATGTGGAGTGCGGTTCTGCTGGTGGAGGTCGGTGCTGGAGGCTCCATTATTCTCTATGTGGAGTGCGGCTCTGCGGGTGGAGGTTGGTGCTGGTGGCTCCATTATTCTCTAGGTGTAGTGCGGGTGGAGGTCGGTGCTGGAGGCTTCATTATTCTCTATGTGTAGTGCGGTTGGAGGTCGGTGCTGGAAGCCCGATTATTCTCTATGTGGAGTGTGGCTCTGCGGGTGGAGGTAGGTGTCGGAGGCCCCATTATTCTGTATCTGGAGTCCGGCTCTGCGGATGGAGGTCGGTGCTGGAGGCTCCATTATTCTCTATGTGGAGTACGGCTCTGCGGGTGGAGGTCGGTGCTGGAGGCTCCATTATTCTCTATGTGGAGTTCGGGTGGAGGTCGGTGCTGGAGGCTCCATTATTCTCTTTGTGGAGTGCGGCTTTGCGGGTGGAGGTCGGTGCTGGAGGCCCCATTATTCTCTATGTGGAGTGTGGCTCTGCGGGTGGAGGTCGGTGCTGGAGGCTCCATTATTCTCTATGTGGAATGTGGCTCTGCGGGTGGAGGTCGGTGCTGGAGGCGCCATTATTCTGTATGTGGAGTTCGGCTCTGCGGGTGGAGGTCGGTGCTGGAGGCTCCATTATTCTCTATGTGGAGTGCGGCTCTGCGGGTGGAGGTCGGTGCTGGAGGCCCCATTATTCTCTATGTGGAGTGCGGCTCTGCGGGTGGAGGTCGGTGCTGGAGGCCCCATTATTCTCTATGTGGAGTGTGGCTCTGCGGGTGGAGGTAGGTGCTTGAGGCTCCATTATTCTCTATGTGGAGTGCGGCTCTGCGGGTGGAGGTCGGTGCTGGAGGCCCCATTATTCTCTATGTGGAGTGTGGCTCTGCGGGTGGAGGTCGGTGCTGGAGGCCCCATTATTCTCTATGTGCAGTGTGGCTCTGCGGGTGGAGGTCGGTGCTGGAGGCTCCATTATTCTCTATGTGGAGTGCGGCTCTGCAGGTGGAGGTCGGTGCTGGAGGCTCCATTATTCTCTATGTGGATTGCGGCTCTGCAAGTGGAGGTCGGTGCTGGAGGCCCCATTATTCTCTATGTGGAGTGCGGGTGTAGGTCAGTGCCGTAGGCCCCATTATTCTCTATGTGGAGTGTGGCTCTGCGGGTGGAGGTCGGTGCTGGAGGCTCCATTATTCTCTATGTGGAGTGCGGCTCTGTGGGTGGAGGTCGGTGCCGGAGGCTCCATTATTCTCTATGTGGCGTGAGGCTCTGCGGGTGGAGGTCGGTGCTGGAGGCTCCATTATTCTCTATGTGGAGTGTGGCTCTGCGGGTGGAGGTCGGTGCTGGAGGCTCCATTATTCTCTATGTGTAGTGCGGTTCTGCGGGTGGAGATCAGTGCCGGAGGCTCCATTATTCTCTATTTGGATTGTGGCTCTGTGGGTGGAGGTTGGTGCCGGAGGCTCCATTATTCTCTATGTGGAGTGCGGCTCTGCGGGTGGAGGTCGGTGCTGGAGGCACCATTATTCTCTATGTGGAGTGTGGCTCTGCGGGTTGAGGTCGCTGCTGGAGACTCCATTATTCTCTAAGTGGAGTGCAGCTCTGCGAGTGGAGGTCAGTGCTGGAGGCTACATTATTCTCTATGTGGAATGTGGCTCTGCAGGTGGAGGTCGTTGCTGGAGGCTCCAACATTCTCTATGTGGAGTGCAGCTCTGCGGGTGGAGGCCGGTGCTGGAGGCCCCATTATTCTCTATTTGGAGTGCGGGTGGAGGTCGGTACTGGAGGCTCCATTATTCTCTATGTGGAGTGCGGCTCTTCAGGTGGAGGTCAGTGCTGGAGGCTCCATTATTCTCTATGTGGAGTGCGGCTCTGCGGGTGGAGGTCGGTGCTGGAGGCCCCATTATTCTCTATGTGGAGTGCGGCTCTGCGGTTGGAGGTCGGTGCTGGAGGCCCCATTTTTCTCTATGTGGAGTGTGGCTCTGCGGGTGGAGGTCGGTGCTGGAGACTCCATTATTCTCTATGTGGAGTGCGGCTCTGAGGGTGGAGGTCGGTGCTGGAGGCCCCATTATTCTCTATGTGGAGTGCGGCTCTGCGGGTGGAGGTCAGTGCTGGAGGCTCCATTATTCTCTATGAGGAGTGCGGCTCTGCGGGTGGAGGTCGGTGCTGGAGGCTCCATTATTTTCTTTGTGGAGTCTGGCTCTGCAGGTGGAGGTAGGTGCCGGAGGCTCCAATGTTCTCTCTGTGGAGTGTGGATCTGCGGGTGGAGGTAGGTGCTGGAGGCTCCATTAATCTCTATGTGGAGTGCGGCTCTGCGGATGAAGGTCGGTGCTGGAGGCTCAATTATTCTCTATGTGGAGTGCGGGTGGAGGTCGGTGCTGGAGGCTCCATTATTCTCTATATGGAGTGCGGCTCAGCGGGTGGAGGTCTGTGCTGGAGGCTCCATTATTCTCTATTTGGAGTGCGGGTGAAGGTCGGTGCTGGAGGCCCCATTATTCTCTATGTGGAGTGTGGCTCTGCGGGTGGAGGTCGGTGCTGGAGGCCTCATTATTCTCTATGTGGAGTGCGGGTGGAGGTCGGTGCTGGAGGCTCCATTATTCTCTATGTGGAGTGCGGCTCTGCGGGTGGAGGTCTGTGCTGGAGGCTCCATTATTCTCTATGTGGAGTGCGAGTCTGCGGGTGGAGGTCGGTGCCGGAGGCCCCATTATTCTCTATGTGGAGTGCGGCTCTGCGGATGGAGATCGGTGCTGGAGGTCCCATTATTCTCTATGTGGAGTGGGGCTCTGCGGATGGTGGTCGGTGCTGGAGGCCTCATTATTCTCTATGTGGAGTGCGGGTGGAGGTCGGTGCTGGAGGCTCTATTATTCTCTATGTGGAGTGCGGCTCTGCAGGTGGAGGTCGGTGCCGGAGGCCCCATTATTCTCTATGTGGAGTGCGGGTGGAGGTCGGTGCTGGAGGCCCCATTATTGTCTATGTGGAGTGCGGGTGGAGGTCGGTGCTGGAGGCCCCATTATTCTCTATGTGAAGTGTGGCTCTGCGGGTGGAGGTCAGTGCTGGAGGCTCCATTGTTCTCTATGTGGAGTGCGGCTCTGCGGGTGGAGGTCGGTGCTGGAGGCCCCATTATTCTCTATGTGGAGTGCGGCTCTGGGGTTGGAGGACGGTGCTGGAGGCCCCATTATTCTCTATGTGGAGTTCGGCTCTGCGGGTGGAGGTCGGTGCTGGAGACTCCATTATTCTCTATGTGGAGTGCGGATCTGCGGGTGGAGGTCGGTGCTGGAGGCCCCATTATTCTCTATGTGGAGAGCGGCTCTGCGGGTGGAGGTCGGTGCTGGAGGCTCCATTATTCTCTATGAGGAGTGCGGCTCTGCGGGTGGAGGTCGGTGCTGGAGGCTCCATTATTTTCTTTGTGGAGTCTGGAACTGCAGGTGGAGGTAGGTGCTGGAGGCTCCATTAATCTCTATGTGGAGTGCAGCTCTGCGGATGGAGGTCGGTGCTGGAGGCTCAATTATTCTCTATGTGGAGTGTGGGTGGAGGTCGGTGCTGGAGGCTCCATTATTCTCTATATGGAGTGCGGCTCTGCGGGTGGACGTCTGTGCTGGAGGCTCTATTATTCTCTATTTGGAGTGCAGGTGGAGGTCGGTGCTGGAGGCCTCATTATTCTCTATGTGGAGTGCGGGTGGAGGTCGGTGCTGGAGGCTCCAATGTTCTCTCTGTGGAGTGTGGCTCTGCGGGTGGAGGTAGGTGCTGGAGGCTCCATTATTCTCTATGTGGAGTGCGGCTCTGCGGGTGGAGGTCAGTGCTGGAGGCTCCATTATTCTCTATGTGGAGTGCGGCTCTGCGGGTCGGGTGGAGGTCGGTGCTGGAGGTCCCATTATTCTCTATGTGGAGTGCGGCTCTGCGGTTGGAGGTCGGTGCTGGAGGCCCCATTATTCTCTATGTGGAGTGCGGCTCTGCGGGTGGAGGTCGGTGCTGGAGACTCCATTATTCTCTATGTGGAGTGTGGCTCTGCGGGTGGAGGTCGGTGCCGGAGGCCCCATTATTCTCTATGTGGAGTGCGGCTCTACTGGTGGAAGTCGGTGCTGGAGGCTCCATTATTCTCTATGTGGAGTGCGGCTCTGTAGGTGGAGGTCTGTGCTGGTGGCTCCATTATTCTCTATGTGGAGTGTGGCTCTGCGGGTGGAGGTCGGTGCTGGAGGCCTCATTATTCTCTATGTGGAGTGCGGGTGGAGGTCGGTGCTGGAGGCCTCATTATTCTCTATGTGGAGTGCGGGTGGAGGTCGGTGCTGGAGGCTCCTTCATTCTCTATGTGGAGTGCAGCTCTGCGGGTGGAGGTTGGTGCTGGAGGCCCCATTATTCTCTATGTGGAATGCAGGTGGATGTCGGTGCTGGAGGCTCCATTATTCTTTATGTGGAGTGCGGCTCTGCGGGAGGAGGTCAGTGCTGGAGGCCCCATTATTCTCTATGTGGAGTGCGGCTCTGTGGTTAGAGGTCGGTGCTGGAGGCCCCATTATTCTTTTTGTGGAGTGCTGCTCTGCGGGTGGAGGTCGGTGCTGGAGACTCCATTATTCTCTATGTGGAGTGCGGCTCTGCGGGTGGAGGTCGGTGCTGGAGTCCCCATTATTCTCTATGTGGAGTGCGGCTCTGCGGGTGGAGGTCAATGCGGGAGGCTCCATTATTCTCTATGAGGAGTGCGGCTCTGCGGGTGGAGGTCGGTGCTGGAGGCTCCATTATTTTCTTTGTGGAGTCTGGCTCTGCAGGTGGAGGTAGATGCCGGAGGCTCCAATGTTCTCTCTGTGGAGTGTGGCTCTGCGGGTGGAGGTAGGTGCTGGAGGCTCCATTAATCTCTATGTGGAGTGCGGGTGGAGGTCGGTGCTGGAGGCTCCATTATTCTCTATTTGGAGTGCGGCTCTGCGGGTGGAGGTCAGTGCTTGAGGCTCCATTATTCTCTATGTGGAGTGTGGCTCTGCGGGTCGGGTGGAGGTCGGTGCTGGAGGCCCCATTATTCTCTATGTGGAGTGCGGCTCTGCGGTTAGAGGTCGGTGCTGGAGGCCCCATTATTCTCTATGTGGAGTGCGGCTCTGCGGGTGGAGGTCGGTGCTGGAGACTCCATTATTCTCTATGTGGAGTGCGGCTCTGCGGGTGGAGGTCGGTGCTGGAGGCCCCATTATTCTCTATGTGGAGTGCGGCTCTGGGGGTGGAGGTCAGTGCTGGAGGCTCCATTATTCTCTATGAGGAGTGCGGCTCTGCGGGTGGAGGTCGGTGCTGGAGGCTCCATTATTTTCTTTGTGGAATCTGGCTCTGCAGGTGGAGGTCGGTGCCGGAGGTTCCAATGTTCTCTCTGTGGAGTGTGGCTCTGCGGGTGGAGGTAGGTGCTGGAGGCTCCATTAATCTCTATGTGGAGTGCGGCTCTGCGGATGGAGGTCGGTGCTGGAGGCTCAATTATTCTCTATGTGGAGTGCGGGTGGAGGTCGGTGCTGGAGGCTCCATTATTCTCTATATGGAGTGCGGCTCTACGGGTGGAGGTCTGTGCTGGAGGCTCCATTATTCTCTATTTGGAGTGCGGCTGGAGGTCGGTGCTGGAGGCCCCATTATTCTCTATGTGGAGTGTGGCTCTGCGGGTGGAGGTCGGTGCTGGAGGCCTCATTATTCTCTATGTGGAGTGCGGGTGGAGGTCGGTGCTGGAGGCTCCATTATTATCTATGTGGAGTGCGGCTCTGCGGGTGGAGGTCGGTGCTGGAGGCTCCATTATTCTGTATGTGGAGTGGGGTTCTGCTGGTGGAGGTCGGTGCTGGAGGCTCCATTATTCTCTATGTGGAGTGCGGCTCTGCGGGTGGAGGTTGGTGCTGGAGGCTCCATTATTCTCTATGTGTAGTGCGGGTGGAGGTCGGTGCTGGAAGCCCCATTATTCTCTATGTGGAGTGTGGCTCTGCGGGTGGAGGTAGGTGCCGGAGGCCCCATTATTCTCTATCTGGAGTCCGGCTCTGCGGATGGAGGTCGTTGCTGGAGGCTCCATTATTCTCTCTGTGGAGTGCGGTTCTGCTGGTGGAGGTCGGTGCTGGAGGCTCCATTATTCTCTATGTGGAGTGCGGCTCTGCGGGTGGAGGTTGGTGCTGGTGGCTCCATTATTCTCTAGGTGTAGTGCGGGTGGAGGTCGGTGCTGGAGGCTCCATTATTCTCTATGTGTAGTGCGGGTGGAGGTCGGTGCTGGAAGCCCGATTATTCTCTATGTGGAGTGTGGCTCTGCGGGTGGAGGTCGGTGCTGGAGGCTCCATAATTCTCTATGTGGAGTGCGGCTCTGCGGGTGGAGGTCGGTGCTGGAGGCTCCATTATTCTCTATGTGGAGTTCGGGTGGAGGTCGGTGCTGGAGGCTCCATTATTCTCTTTGTGGAGTGCGGCTTTGCGGGTGGAGGTCGGTGCTGGAGGCCCCATTATTCTCTATGTGGAGTGTGGCTCTGCGGGTGGAGGTCGGTGCTTGAGGCTCCATTATTCTCTATGTGGAATGTGGCTCTGCGGGTGGAGGTCGGTGCTGGAGGCTCCATTATTCTCTATGTGGAGTGTGGCTCTGCGGGTGGAGGTCGGTGCTTGAGGCTCCATTATTCTGTATGTGGAGTGCGGCTCTGCGGGTGGAGGTCGGTGCTGGAGGCTCCATTATTCTCTATGTGGAGTGCGGCTCTGCGGGTGGAGGTCGGTGCTGGAGGCCCCATTATTCTCTATGTGGAGTGCGGCTCTGCGGGTGGAGGTCGGTGCTGGAGGCCCCATTATTCTCTATGTGGAGTGTGGCTCTGCGGGTGGAGGTAGGTGCTTGAGGCTCCATTATTCTCTATGTGGAGTGCGGCTCTGCGGGTGGAGGTCGGTGCTGGAGGCCCCATTATTCTCTATGTGGAGTGTGGCTCTGCGGGTGGAGGTAGGTGCTGGAGGCCCCATTATTCTCTATGTGGATTGCGGCTCTGCGGGTGGAAGTCGGTGCTGGAGGCCCCATTATTCTCTATGTGGAGTGTGGCTCTGCGGGTGGAGGTCGCTGCTGGAGGCTCCATTATTCTCTATGTGGAGTGCGGCTCTGCACGTGGAGGTCGGTGCTGGAGGCTCCATTATTCTCTATGTGGAGTGCGGCTCTGCAAGTGGAGGTCGGTGCTGGAGGCCCCATTATTCTCTATGTGGAGTGCAGGTGTAGGTCAGTGCCGTAGGCCCCATTATTCTCTATGTGGAGTGTGGCTCTGCGGGTGGAGGTCGGTGCTGGAGGCTCCATTATTCTCTATGTGGAGTGCGGCTCTGTGGGTGGAGGTCGGTGCCGGAGGCTCCATTATTCTCTATGTGGAGTGAGGCTCTGCAGGTGGAGGTCGGTGCTGGAGGCTCCATTATTCTCTATGTGGAGTGTGGCTCTGCGGGTGGAGGTCGGTGCTGGAGGCTCCATTATTCTCTATGTGTAGTGCGGCTCTGCGGGTGGAGATCAGTGCCGGAGGCTCCATTATTCTCTATTTGGAGTGTGGCTCTATGGTTGGAGGTTGGTGCCGGAGGCTCCATTATTCTCTATGTGGAGTGCGACTCTGCGGGTGGAGGTCGGTGCTGGAGGCCCCATTATTCTCTATGTGGAGTGTGGCTCTGCGGGTTGAGGTCGGTGCTGGAGACTCCATTATTCTCTAAGTGGAGTGCAGCTCTGCGAGTGGAGGTCAGTGCTGGAGGCTTCATTATTCTCTATGTGAAGTGTGGCTCTGCAGGTGGAGGTCGGTGCTGGAGGCTCCATCATTCTCTATGTGGAGTGCAGCTCTGCGGGTGGAGGCCGGTGCTGGAGGCCCCATTATTCTCTATTTGGAGTGGGGGTGGAGGTCGGTGATGGAGGCTCCATTATTCTCTATGTGGAGTGCGGCTCTTCAGGTGAAGGTCAGTGCTGGAGGCTCCATTATTCTCTATGTGGAGTGCGGCTCTGCGGGTGGAGGTCGGTGCTGGAGGCCCCATTATTCTCTATGTGGAGTGCGGCTCTGCGGTTGGAGGTCGGTGCTGGAGGCCCCATTTTTCTCTATGTGGAGTGCGGCTCTGCGGGTGGAGGTCGGTGCTGGAGACTCCATTATTCTCTATGTGGAGTGCGGCTCTGCGGGTGGAGGTCGGTGCTGGAGGCCCCATTATTCTCTATGTGGAGTGCGGCTCTGCGGGTGGAGGTCAGTGCTGGAGGCTCCATTATTCTCTATGAGGAGTGCGGCTCTGCGGGTGGAGGTCGGTGCTGGAGGCTCCATTATTTTCTTTGTGGAGTCTGGCTCTGCAGGTGGAGGTAGGTGCCGGAGGCTCCAATGTTCTCTCTGTGGAGTGTGGCTCTGCGGGTGGAGGTAGGTGCTGGAGGCTCCATTAATCTCTATGTGGAGTGCGGCTCTGCGGATGGAGGTCGGTGCTGGAGGCTCAATTATTCTCTATGTTGAGTGCGGGTGGAGGTCGGTGCTGGAGGCTCCATTATTCTCTACGTGGAGTGCGGCTCTGCGGGTGGAGGTCTGTGCTGGAGGCTCCATTATTCTCTATGTGGAGTGCGAGTCTGCGGGTGGAGGTCGGTGCCGGAGGCCCCATTATTCTCTATGTGTAGTGCGGCTCTGCGGATGGAGATCGGTGCTGGAGGTCCCATTATTCTCTATGTGGAGTGGGGCTCTGCGGATGGAGATCGGTGCTGGAGGTCCCATTATTCTCTATGTGGAGTGGGGCTCTGCGGATGGTGGTCGGTGCTGGAGGCCTCATTATTCTCTATGTGGAGTGCGGGTGGAGGTCGGTGCTGGAGGCTCTATTATTCTCTATGTGGAGTGCGGCTCTGCAGGTGGAGGTCGGTGCCGGAGGCCCCATTATTCTCTATGTGGAGTGCGGGTGTAGGTCGGTGCTGGAGGCCCCATTATTGTCTATGTGGAGTGCGGGTGGAGGTCGGTGCTGGAGGCCCCATTATTCTCTATGTGAAGTGTGGCTCTGCGGGTGGAGGTCAGTGCTGGAGGCTCCATTATTCTCTATGTGGAGTTCGGCTCTGCGGGTGGAGGTCGGTGCTGGAGACTCCATTATTCTCTATGTGGAGTGCGGCTCTGCGGGTGGAGGTCGGTGCTGGAGGCCCCATTATTCTCTATGAGGAGTGCGGCTCTGCGGGTGGAGGTCGGTGCTGGGGCTCTATTTTTTTCTTTGTGGAGTCTGGCTCTGCAGGTGGAGGTAGGTGCTGGAGGCTCCATTAATCTCTATGTGGAGTGCAGCTCTGCGGATGGAGGTCGGTGCTGGAGGCTCAATTATTCTCTATGTGGAGTGTGGGTGGAGGTCGGTGCTGGAGGCTCCATTATTGTCTATATGGAGTGCGGCTCTGCGGGTGGACGTCTGTGCTGGAGGCTCCATTATTCTCTATGTGGAGTGCGGGTGGAGGTCGGTGCTGGAGGCTCCATTATTCTCTATGTGGAGTGCGGCTCTGCGGGTGGAGGTCTGTGCTGGAGGCTCCATTATTCTCTATTTGGAGTGCGGGTGGAGGTCGGTGCTGGAGGCCCCATTATTCTCTATGTGGAGTGTGGCTCTGCGGGTGGAGGTCGGTGCTGGAGGCCTCATTATTCTCTATGTGGAGTGCGGGTGGAGGTTGGTGCTGGAGGCTCCATTATTCTCTATGTGGAGTGTGGCTCTGCGGGTGGAGGTCGGTGCCGGAGGCCCCATTATTCTCTATGTGGAGTGCGGCTCTGCTGGTGGAGATCGGTGCTGGAGGTCCCATTATTCTCTTTGTGGAGTGCGGCTCTGCGGGTGGAGGTCGGTGCCGGAGGCCCCATTATTCTCTATGTGGCGTGCGGGTGTAGGTCGGTGCTGGAGGCCCCATTATTCTCTATGTGGAGTGCGGCTCTGCGGGTGGAGGTCGGTGCTGGATGCTCCATTATTCTCTATGTGGAGTGTGGCTCTGCGGGTGGAGGTCGGTGCCGGAGGCCCCATTATTCTCTATGTGGAGTGCGGCTCTGCGGGTGGAGGTCGGTGCTGGAGGCTCCATTATTCTCTATGTGGAGTGCGGCTCTGTAGGTGGAGGTCTGTGCTGGTGGCTCCATTATTCTCTATGTGGAGTGTGGCTCTGCGGGTGGAGGTAGGTGCTGGAGGCCTCATTATTCTCTATGTGGAGTGCGGGTGGAGGTCGGTGCTGGAGGCCTCATTATTCTCTATGTGGAGTGCGGGTGAAGGTCGGTGCTGGAGGCTCCTTCATTCTCTATGTGGAATGCAGCTCTGCGGGTGGAGGTTGGTGCTGGAGGCCCCATTATTCTCTATGTGGAATGCGGGTGGAGGTCGGTGCTGGAGGCTCCATTATTCTTTATGTGGAGTGTGGCTCTGCGGGAGGAGGTCGGTGCTGGAGGCCCCATTATTCTCTATGTGGAGTGCGGCTCTGTGGTTGGAGGTCGGTGCTGGAGGCCCCATTATTCTTTTTGTGGAGTGCTGCTCTGCGGGTGGAGGTCGGTGCTGGAGACTCCATTATTCTCTATGTGGAGTGCGGCTCTGCGGGTGGAGGTCGGTGCTGGAGTCCCCATTATTCTCTATGTGGAGTGCGGCTCTGCGGGTGGAGGTCAGTGCGGGAGGCTCCATTATTCTCTATGAGGAGTGCGGCTCTGCGGGTGGAGGTCGGTGCTGGAGGCTCCATTATTTTCTTTGTGGAGTCTGGCTCTGCAGGTGGAGGTAGATGCCAGAGGCTCCAATGTTCTCTCTGTGGAGTGTGGCTCTGCGGGTGGAGGTAGGTGCTGGAGGCTCCATTAATCTCTATGTGGAGTGTGGCTCTGCGGATGGAGGTCGGTGCTGGAGGCTCAATTATTCTCTATGTGGAGTGCGGGTGGAGGTCGGTGCTGGAGGCTCCATTATTCTCTATATGGAGTGCGACACTGCAGGTGGAGGTCTGTGCTGGAGGCTCCATTATTCTCTATTTGGAGTGCGGGTGGAGGTCGGTGCTGGAGACTCCATTATTCTCTATGTGGAGTGCGGCTCTGCGGGTGGAGGTCGGTGCTGGAGGCCCCATTATTCTCTATGTGGAGTGCGGCTCTGCGGGTGGAGGTCAGTGCTGGAGGCTCCATTATTCTCTATGAGGAGTGCGGCTCTGCGGGTGGAGGTCGGTGCTGGAGGCTCCATTATTTTCTTTGTGGAGTCTGGCTCTGCAGGTGGAGGTAGGTGCCGGAGGCTCCAATGTTCTCTCTGTGGAGTGTGGCTCTGCGGGTGGAGGTAGGTGCTGGAGGCTCCATTAATCTCTATGTGGAGTGCGGCTCTGCGGATGGAGGTCGGTGCTGGAGGCTCAATTATTCTCTATGTTGAGTGCGGGTGGAGGTCGGTGCTGGAGGCTCCATTATTCTCTATGTGGAGTGCGGCTCTGCGGGTGGAGGTCTGTGCTGGAGGCTCCATTATTCTCTATGTGGAGTGCGAGTCTGCGGGTGGAGGTCGGTGCCGGAGGCCCCATTATTCTCTATGTGGAGTGCGGCTCTGCGGATGGAGATCGGTGCTGGAGGTCCCATTATTCTCTATGTGGAGTGGGGCTCTGCGGATGGAGATCGGTGCTGGAGGTCCCATTATTCTCTATGTGGAGTGGGGCTCTGCGGATGGTGGTCGGTGCTGGAGGCCTCATTATTCTCTATGTGGAGTGCGGGTGGAGGTCGGTGCTGGAGGCTCTATTATTCTCTATGTGGAGTGCGGCTCTGCAGGTGGAGGTCGGTGCCGGAGGCCCCATTATTCTCTATGTGGAGTGCGGGTGTAGGTCGGTGCTGGAGGCCCCATTATTGTCTATGTGGAGTGCGGGTGGAGGTCGGTGCTGGAGGCCCCATTATTCTCTATGTGAAGTGTGGCTCTGCGGGTGGAGGTCAGTGCTGGAGGCTCCATTATTCTCTATGTGGAGTTCGGCTCTGCGGGTGGAGGTCGGTGCTGGAGACTCCATTATTCTCTATGTGGAGTGCGGCTCTGCGGGTGGAGGTCGGTGCTGGAGGCCCCATTATTCTCTATGAGGAGTGCGGCTCTGCGGGTGGAGGTCGGTGCTGGGGCTCTATTTTTTTCTTTGTGGAGTCTGGCTCTGCAGGTGGAGGTAGGTGCTGGAGGCTCCATTAATCTCTATGTGGAGTGCAGCTCTGCGGATGGAGGTCGGTGCTGGAGGCTCAATTATTCTCTATGTGGAGTGTGGGTGGAGGTCGGTGCTGGAGGCTCCATTATTGTCTATATGGAGTGCGGCTCTGCGGGTGGACGTCTGTGCTGGAGGCTCCATTATTCTCTATTTGGAGTGCAGGTGGAGGTCGGTGCTGGAGGCCCCATTATTCTCTATGTGGAGTGTGGCTCTGCGGGTGGAGGTCGGTGCTGGAGGCCTCATTATTCTCTATGTGGAGTGCGGGTGGAGGTCGGTGCTGGAGGCTCCATTATTCTCTATGTGGAGTGCGGCTCTGCGGGTGGAGGTCTGTGCTGGAGGCTCCATTATTCTCTATTTGGAGTGCGGGTGGAGGTCGGTGCTGGAGGCCCCATTATTCTCTATGTGGAGTGTGGCTCTGCGGGTGGAGGTCGGTGCTGGAGGCCTCATTATTCTCTATGTGGAGTGCGGGTGGAGGTTGGTGCTGGAGGCTCCATTATTCTCTCTGTGGAGTGTGGCTCTGCGGGTGGAGGTCGGTGCCGGAGGCCCCATTATTCTCTATGTGGAGTGCGGCTCTGCTGGTGGAGATCGGTGCTGGAGGTCCCATTATTCTCTTTGTGGAGTGCGGCTCTGCGGGTGGAGGTCGGTGCCGGAGGCCCCATTATTCTCTATGTGGCGTGCGGGTGGAGGTCGGTGCTGGAGGCCCCATTATTCTCTATGTGGAGTGCGGCTCTGCGGGTGGAGGTCGGTGCTGGATGCTCCATTATTCTCTATGTGGAGTGTGGCTCTGCGGGTGGAGGTCGGTGCCGGAGGCCCCATTATTCTCTATGTGGAGTGCGGCTCTGCGGGTGGAGGTCGGTGCTGGAGGCTCCATTATTCTCTATGTGGAGTGCGGCTCTGTAGGTGGAGGTCTGTGCTGGTGGCTCCATTATTCTCTATGTGGAGTGTGGCTCTGCGGGTGGAGGTAGGTGCTGGAGGCCTCATTATTCTCTATGTGGAGTGCGGGTGGAGGTCGGTGCTGGAGGCCTCATTATTCTCTATGTGGAGTGCGGGTGGAGGTCGGTGCTGGAGGCTCCTTCATTCTCTATGTGGAATGCAGCTCTGCGGGTGGAGGTTGGTGCTGGAGGCTCCATTATTCTTTATGTGGAGTGTGGCTCTGCGGGAGGAGGTCGGTGCTGGAGGCCCCATTATTCTCTATGTGGAGTGCGGCTCTGTGGTTGGAGGTCGGTGCTGGAGGCCCCATTATTCTTTTTGTGGAGTGCTGCTCTGCGGGTGGAGGTCGGTGCTGGAGACTCCATTATTCTCTATGTGGAGTGCGGCTCTGCGGGTGGAGGTCGGTGCTGGAGTCCCCATTATTCTCTATGTGGAGTGCGGCTCTGCGGGTGGAGGTCAGTGCGGGAGGCTCCATTATTCTCTATGAGGAGTGCGGCTCTGCGGGTGGAGGTCGGTGCTGGAGGCTCCATTATTTTCTTTGTGGAGTCTGGCTCTGCAGGTGGAGGTAGATGCCA
Organism: Dendrobates tinctorius; assembly: GCF_039654945.1. NCBI lineage: Eukaryota > Metazoa > Chordata > Amphibia > Anura > Dendrobatidae > Dendrobates > Dendrobates tinctorius. Next base: position 52,174,255 of record NW_027361707.1, read on the forward strand.
GAGGCTCCAATGTTCTCTCTGTGGAGTGTGGCTCTGCGGGTGGAGGTAGGTGCTGGAGGCTCCATTAATCTCTATGTGGAGTGCGGGTGGAGGTCCGTGCTGGAGGCTCCATTATTCTCTATATGGAGTGCGACACTGCAGGTGGAGGTCTGTGCTGGAGGCTCCATTATTCTCTATTTGGAGTGCGGGTGGAGGTCGGTGCTGGAGGCCCCATTATTCTCTATGTGGAGTGTGGCTCTGCGGGTGGAGGTCGGTGCTGGATGCTCCATTATTCTCTATGTGGAGTGTGGCCCTGCGGGTGGAGGTCGGTGCCGGAGGCCCCATTATTCTCTATGTGGAGTGCGGCTCTGCGGATGGTGGTCGGTGCTGGAGGCCTCATTATTCTCTATGTGGAGTACGGGTGGAGGTCGGTGCTGGAGGCTCTATTATTCTCTATGTGGAGTGCGGCTCTGCGGGTGGAGGTCGGTGCTGGATGCTCCATTATTCTCTATGTGGAGTGTGGCTCTGCGGGTGGAGGTCAGTGCCGGAGGCCCCATTATTCTCTATGTGGAGTGCGGGTGGAGGTCGGTGCTGGAGGCCCCATTATTCTCTATGTGGAGTGCGGCTCTGCGGGTGGAGGTCGGTGCTGGATGCTCCATTATTCTCTATGTGGAGTGTGGCTCTGCGGGTGGAGGTCGGTGCCGGAGGCCCCATTATTCTCTATGTGGAGTGCGGCTCTGCGGGTGGAGGTCGGTGCTGGAGGCTCCATTATTCTCTATGTGGAGTGCGGCTCTGTAGGTGGAGGTCGGTGCTGGAGGCCCCATTATTCTCTATGTGGAGTGTGGCTCTGCGGGTGGAGGTCGGTGCTGGATGCTCCATTATTCTCTATGTGGAGTGTGGCCCTGCGGGTGGAGGTCGGTGCCGGAGGCCCCATTATTCTCTATGTGGAGTGCGGCTCTGCGGATGGTGGTCGGTGCTGGAGGCCTCATTATTCTCTATGTGGAGTACGGGTGGAGGTCGGTGCTGGAGGCTCTATTATTCTCTATGTGGAGTGCGGCTCTGCGGGTGGAGGTCGGTGCTGGATGCTCCATTATTCTCTATGTGGAGTCTGGCTCTGCGGGTGGAGGTCAGTGCCGGAGGCCCCATTATTCTCTATGTGGAGTGCGGGTGGAGGTCGGTGCTGGAGGCCCCATTATTCTCTATGTGGAGTGCGGCTCTGCGGGTGGAGGTCGGTGCTGGATGCTCCATTATTCTCTATGTGGAGTGTGGCTCTGCGGGTGGAGGTCGGTGCCGGAGGCCCCATTATTCTCTATGTGGAGTGCGGCTCTGCGGGTGGAGGTCGGTGCTGGAGGCTCCATTATTCTCTATGTGGAGTGCGGCTCTGTAGGTGGAGGTCGGTGCTGGAGGCCCCATTATTCTCTATGTGGAGTGCGGCTCTGCGGGTGGAGGTCGGTGCTGGAGGCCTCATTATTCTCTATGTGGAGTGCGGGTGGAGGTCGGTGCTGGAGGCTCCATTATTCTCTATGTGGAGTGCGGCTCTGCGGGTGGAGGTCGGTGCAGGAGGCTCCATTATTCTCTATGGGGATTGTGGCTCTGCAGGTGGAGGTCGGTGCTGGAGGCTCCATTATTCTCTATGTGTAGTGTGGCTCTGCGGGTGGAGATCGGTGCTGGAGGCCCCATTATTCTCTATGTGGAGTGCGGCTCTGCTGGTGGAGGTCGGTGCTGGAGGCTCCATTATTCCCTATGTGGAGTGTGGCTCTGCAAGTGGAGGTCGGTGCTGGAGGCCCCATTTTTCTCTATGTGAAGTGTGGCTCTGCGGGTGGAGGTCGGTGCTGGAGGCTCCATTATTCTCTATGTGGAGTGCGGCTCTGCAGGTGGAGGTAGGTGCCGGAGGCTCCAATTTTCTCTATGTGGAGTGCGGCTCTGCGAGTGGAGGTCGGTGCTGGTGGCCCCATTATTCTCTATGTGGAGTGTGGCTCTGCAGGTGGAGGTCGGTGCTGGAGGCCCCATTATTCCCTATGTGGAGTGTGGCTCTGCGGGTGGAGGTCGGTGCCGGAGGCCCCATTATTCTCAATGTGAAGCGTGGCTCTGCGGGTGAAGTTCGGTGCTGTAGGCCCCATTATTCTCTATGTGGATTGCGGGTGGAGGTCGGTGCTGGAGGCCCCATTATTCTCTATGTGGAGTGTGGCTCTGCAGGTGGAGATCGGTGCTGGAGGCCCCATTATTCTTGATGTGGAGTGCGGCTCTGCGGGTGGAGGTCGGTGCTGGAGGCCCCATTATTCTCAATATGGAGTGCAGCTCTGCGGGTGGAGGTCGGTGCTGGAGGCCCCATTATTCTCTATGTGGAGTGTGGCTCTGCGGGTGGAGGTCGGTGCTGGAGGCCCCATTATTCTCAATATGGAGTGCAGCTCTGCGGGTGGAGGTCGGTGCTGGAGGCCCCATTATTCTCTATGTGGAGTGTGGCTCTGCGGGTGGAGGTAGGTGCTGGAGGCTCCATTAGTCTCTATGTGGAGTGGGGCTCTGCTGGTGGAGGTCGGTGCTGGAGGCCCCATTATTCTCTATGTGGAGTGCGGATGGAGGTCGATGCTGGAGGCTCCATTATTATGTATGTGCAGGGCGGTTCTGCTGGTGGAGGTCGGTGCTGGAGGCTCCATTATTCTCTATGTGGAGTGCGGCTCTGCGGGTGGAGGTTGGTGCTGGAGGCTCCATTATTCTCTATGTGTAGTGCGGGTGGAGGTCGGTGCTGGAGGCCCCATTATTCTCTATGTGGAGTGCGGGTGGAGGTCGGTGCTGGAGGCTCCATTATTCTCTATGTGGAGTGCGGCTCTGTGGATGGAGGTCGGTGCTGGAGGTGCTGCTCTGCGGGTGGAGGTCGGTGCTGGAGGCTCCATTATTCTCTATGTGGAGTGCGGCTCTGCGGCTGGAGGTCGGTGCTGGAGGCCCCATTTTTCTCTATCTGGAGTGCGGCTCTGCGGGTGGAGGTTGGTGCTGGAGGCTCCTTTATTCTCTATGTGGAGTGCGGGTGGAGGTCACTGCTGGAGGCACCATTATTCTCTATGTGGACTGTGGCTCTGCGGATGGAGGTCGGTGCTGGAGGCTCCATTATTCTCTATGTGGAGTGCGGCTCTGCGGGTGGAGGTCGGTGCTGGAGGGTCCATTATTCTCTATGTGAATTTGTTGGCCCTCACGGAAACCTGGATTCAGGATTCTGACACTGTCTCTCCTGCTGCCATTTCTCATGGTGGCTTACAATTCTCCCATTCCCCGAGACCGACAAACAGACCTGGTGGTGGAGTCGGCATACTCCTGTCCCCACAATGCACTTTCCAGGTCATCCCCTCAGTTCCATCACTCTCATTACCTTCTTTTGAAGTCCACACCATCATGCTCTTTCGTCCCCTCTCCCTCAGAGTAGCGGTCATATACCGGACCCCAGGCTCACCCACCCACTTCCTGGACCATTTCTCTGCCTGGCTGCCGCACTTCATGTCCTCAGAACTACCAACCCTTATCCTGGGAGACTTCAACATCCCCATTAACAGCCCCACTTCCACATCTGCATCCCAGCTTCTATCACTAACCACTTCTCTAGGCCTCTCTCAGCTCTCAACCTCTGAAACACACAAAGACGGTAACACCCTGGACCTGGTTTTCGCCCGGCTCTGCTCAATCTCCTACCTAGATAACTCACCGCTTCCCCTCTCTGACCACCACATTCTCTCCTTTACACTCACAAATCCTCGCTCACTCCAGCACCCTCCTACCTACCATTCAGTCAGAAATCTACAAGCCATTAACCCTCATACACTTTCAGACTCCCTACACTCATCATTGTCCCCAATCTCTTCTTTGTCCTGTCCTGATCTGGCTGTACATCACTTCAATGACACTCTTAGAAGCACCCTTGACCAAGTAGCTCCCCTCACCCTCAGAACCTCCAAACACAGAGTGAAACAGCCCTGGCTCACATCGCAAACCCGATTTCTCCAGCGATGCTCTAGGTGTGCTGAACGCTTATGGAGGAAAACACACACACCAGAAGACTTCATACACTTCAAATTTATGTTAAGGACATATAACTCTGCCCTTCACCTCGCCAAACAGACCTACTTCACCACCCTGATCTCCTCACTATCCAACAACCCCAAGAAACTTTTTGACACCTTTCACTCCCTCCTCAGGCCAAAAGCACAAGCCCCTATCACAGACATTTGCGCTGATGACCTGGCCTCCCACTTTATAGAGAAAATAGACAATATCCGTCAGGAAATCCGCTCCCAATCACCAAGTTCAGTGACTCCCATCCCTCCCTGCATTTCCCCTGGCTCACTCTCCACATTTGCTCCCATCACAGAAGAAGAAGTCTCCAGGCTCCTCTCCTCTTCTCGTCCGACTACATGCACAACCGACCCCATTCCCTCACATCTCCTCCAGTCTCTCTGCCCAGTCATCACAACTCACCTAACTACAATCTTTAATCTCTCCCTCTCCTCTGGCATTTTCCCCTCCTCCTTCAAACACTCTATCATTACTCCATTACTAAAGAAACCCACCCTTGACCCATCCTGCACAAACAACTACAGACCAGTCTCCAATCTCCCCTTCATCTCTAAACTCTTGGAGCGCCTGATATACTCACGCCTTACCCATTACCTCTCCATTCACTCCCTCCTAGACCCTTCACAGTCCGGTTTCCGCCCCCTACATTCGACAGAAACTGCACTCATCAAAGTGACAAATGACCTTCTGACAGCAAAACGTATTGGTGACCATTCTCTGCTCATTCTTCTCGACCTTTCTGCAGCTTTCGACACTGTTGACCATCCTCTCCTACTCTCTAGGCTCCAGTCACTAGGCATTAAGGACACTGATCTTTCCTGGTTCTCCTCCTATCTTTCCGACAGCTCCTTCAGTGTTCTGTTTTCTGGCTCCACTTCATCTCCTCTTCCTCTCACTGTTGGGGTACCTCAGGGCTCAGTCCTTGGCCCCCTTCTCTTCTCTCTCTATACGGCCCCAATTGGACAGACCATCAGCAGATTTGGCTTTCAGTACCATCTTTATGCTGATGACACACAACTGTACACATCATCCCCTGACCTTACCTCCGCTGTACTACAGAACGCCACTGACTGTCTGCAGTCTCCAACATCATGTCTGCTCTCTATCTGAAACTCAACCTCTCCAAAACTGAACTACTTCTGCTCCCACCATCTACTAACCTCCCTAAATCTGACATTTCCCTCTCTGTGGGTGGCACCATAATAACACCCCGACAGCAGGTGCGCTGTCTGGGGGTTATGTTCGACTCCGATCTCTCCTTCACCTCCCATATACAATCTCTTGCCCGCTCATGCCGCTTACACCTAAAGAACATCTCTAGAATCTGCCCTTTTCTCACCATGGAAACAACAAAAACTCTCACTGTCGCCCTGATCCACTCCCGCCTAGACTACTGTAATGCTCTATTAATTGGCCTCCCTCTCACTCGACTCTCCCCTCTCCAGTCTATCCTTAATGCAGCAGCCAGGGTTGTCCATCTGGCTAATCGTTACTCAGACGCGTCCGCTCTTCGCCAGTCGTTACACTGGCTGCCAATTCATTACAGGGTACAATTCAAAGTACTTGTTCTCACCCACAAAGCTCTCCACAGTGCGGCACCCCCTTACATCTCCTCCCTCATTTCTGTCTATCGGCCTAACCGACCGCTGCGCTCTGCAAATGACTTTCGACTAACCTCTGCCCTAATCCGTACCTCCCACTCCCGACTCCAAGACTTCTCCCGTGCTGCGCCAAGCCTCTGGAATGCTCTACCCCAAGATATTAGGACCATCCACAATTTGCATAGTTTTAGGCGCTCGCTCAAAACACATTTGTTCAGAGCGGCCTATCACATTCAGTAATCAAAGTCATGTTTGTGTGTGTGTAGCCCATTCACTATCTCCATCTAACCCCCACCCCCTGAAGATGGCTGGACCGTCATTGTAAATACATCATTGTAAATACAAACCTGTGCTTTGTATCTCCCCCACCTCATTGTAGATTGTAAGCTCCACGAGCAGGGTCGTCTTATTTCGCTTTAATTATTGTATTGTTAACGTTGTTACTTATGACTGTTGTGTTTGAAACTGTTCAACTGTAAAGCGCTGCGGAATATGTTGGCGCTATATAAATAAAGATTATTATTATTATTTATTATTATGTGGAGTGCGGCTCTGCGGGTGGAGGTCGGTGCTGGAGGGTCCATTATTCTCTATGTGGAGTGCGGCTCTGCGGGTAGAGGTCGGTGCTGGAGGGTCCATTATTCTATATGTGGAGTGTGGCTCTGCGGGTGGAGGTCGGTGCTGGAGGGTCCATTATTCTATATGTGGAGTGCGGCTCTGCGGGTGGAGGTCGGTGCCGGAGGCTCCAATTTTCTCTATGTGGAGTGTGGCTATGCGGGTGGAGGTCGGTGCTGGTGGCTGCATTATTCTCTATGTGGAGTGGGGCTCTGCGGGTGGAGGTCGGTGCTGGAGGCTCCATTATTTTCTATGTGGAGAGCGGCTCTGCGGGTGGAGGGCGGTGCTGGAGGCTCCATTATTCTCCATGTGAAGTGTGGCTCTGCGGGTGGAGTTCGGTGCTGGAGGCTCCATTATTCTCTATGAGGAGTGCGGCTCTGCGGGTGGAGGTCGGTGCTGGAGGCCCCATTATTCTCTATGTGGAGTGTGGCCCTGCGGGTGGAGGTCGGTGCTGGAGGCTCCATTATTCTCTATGTGGAGAGCGGCTCTGCGGGTGGAGGGCAGTGCTGAAGGCTCCATTATTCTCTATGTGGAATGCTGCTCTGCGGGTGGAGGTCAGTGCTGAAGGCTCCATTATTCTCTATGTGGAGTGCGGCTCTGCGTGTGGATGTCGGTGCTGGAGGCTCCATTATTCTCTATGTGGAGTGTGGCTCTGCGTGTGGAGGTCGGTGCTGGAGGCCCCATTATTCTCTATGTGGAGTGTGGCTCTGCAGGTGGAGGTCGATGCTGGAGGCCCCATTATTCTCTATGTGGAGTGTGGCTCTGCAGGTGGAGGTCAATGCTGGAGGCCCCATTATTCTTGATGTGGAGTGCGGCTCTGCGGGTGGAGGTCGGTGCTGGAGGCTCCATTATTCTCTATGTGGAGAGCGGCTCTGCGGGTGGAGGGCAGTGCTGAAGGCTCCATTATTCTCTATGTGGAGTGCTGCTCTGCGGGTGGAGGTCAGTGCTGAAGGCTCCATTATTCTCTATGTGGAGTGCGGCTCTGCGTGTGGAGGTCGGTGCTGGAGGCTCCATTATTCTCTATGTGGAGTGTGGCTCTGCGTGTGGAGGTCGGTGCTGGAGGCCCCATTATTCTCTATGTGGAGTGTGGCTCTGCAAGTGGAGGTCGATGCTGGAGGCCCCATTATTCTCTATGTGGAGTGTGGCTCTGCAGGTGGAGGTCAATGCTGGAGGCCCCATTATTCTTGATGTGGAGTGCGGCTCTGCGGGTGGAGGTCGGTGCTGAAGGCCCTATTATTCTCAATGTGGAGTGTGGCTCTGCGGGTGGAGGTCGGTGCTGGAGGCTCCATTATTCTCTATGTGCAGGGCGGCTCTGCGGGTGGAGGTCGGTGCTGGAGGCTCCATTGTTCTCTATGTGGAGTGCGGCTGTGCGGGTGGAGGTCGGTGCTGGAGGCTCCATTATTCTCTATGTGCAAGGCGGCTCTGCGGGTGGAGGTCGGTGCTGGAGGCTCCATTATTCTCTATGTGCATGGCGGCTCTGCAGGTGGAGGTCGGTGCTGGAGGCTCCATTGTTCTCTATGTGCAGGGGGGCTCTGCGGGTGGAGGTCGGTGCTGGAGGCTCCATTATTTTCTATGTGCAGGGCGGCTCTGCGGGTGGAGGTCGGTGCTGGAGGCCCCATTATTCTCTATGTGCAAGGCGGCTCTGCGGGTGGAGGTCGGTGCTGGAGGCTCCATTATTCTCTATGTGCAGGGCGTCTCTGCGGGTGGAGGTCGGTGCTGGAGGCTCCATTATTCTCTATGTGCAAGGCGGCTCTGCGGGTGGAGGTCGGTGCTGGAGGCTCCATTGTTCTCTATGTGCAAGGCGGCTATGTGGGTGGAGGTCGGTGCTGGAGGCTCCATTGTTCTCTATGTGCAGGGCGGCTCTGCGGGTAGAGGTTGGTGCTGGAGGCTCCATTATTCTCTATGTGCAAGGCGGCTATGTGGGTGGAGGTCGGTGCTGGAGGCTCCATTATTCTCTATGTGGAGGGCGGCTCTGCGGGTGGAGGTCGGTGCTGGAGGTTCCATTATTCTCTATGTGCAGGGCGGCTCTGCGGGTGGAGGTCGGTGCTGGAGGCCTCATTATTCTCTATGTGGAGTGCGGGTGGAGGTCGGTGCTGGAGGCTCCATTATTCTCTATGTGGAGTGCGGCTCTGCGGGTGGAGGTCGGTGCTGGATGCTCCATTATTCTCTATGTGGAGTTTGGCTCTGCGGGTGGAGGTCGGTGCCGGAGGCCCCATTATTCTCTATGTGGAGTGCGGCTCTGCGGATGGAGATCGGTGCTGGAGGTCCCATTATTCTCTATATGTAGTGCGGGTGGAGGTCGGTGCTGGAGGCTCTATTATTCTCTATGTGGAGTGTGGCTCTGCGGGTAGAGGTCGGTGCTGGAGGCCCCATTATTCCCTATGTGGAGTGCGGCTCTGCGGATGGAGGTCGGTGCTGGATGCTCCATTATTCTCTATGTGGAATGTGGCTCTGCGGGTGGAGGTCGGTACCGGAGGCCCCATTATTTTCTATTTGGAGTGCGGGTGGAGGTCGTTGCTGGAAGCCCCATTATTCTCTATGTGGAGTGCGGCTCTGCGGGTGGAGGTCGGTGCTGGATGCTCCATTATTCTCTATGTGGAGTGTGGCTCTGCGGGTGGAGGTCGGTGCCGGAGGCCCCATTATTCTCTATGTGGAGTGCGGGTGGAGGTCGGTGCTGGAGGCCCCATTATTCTCTATGTGGAGTGCGGCTCAGCGGGTGGAGGTCGGTGCTGGATGCTCCATTATTCTCTATGTGGAGTGTGGCTCTGCGGGTGGAGGTCGGTGCCGGAGGCCCCATTATTCTCTATGTGGAGTGCGGCTCTGCGGGTGGAGGTCTGTGCTGGACGCTCCATTATTTTCTTTGTGGAGTGCGGCTCTGTAGGTGGAGGTCTGTGCTGGAGGCTCCATTATTCTCTATGTGGAGTGTGGCTCTGCGGGTGGAGGTCGGTGCTGGAGGCCTCATTATTCTCTATGTGGAGTGCGGGTGGAGGTCGGTGCTGGAGGCTCCATTGTTCTCTATGTGGAGTGCGGCTCTGCGGGTGGAGGTCGGTGCTGGAGGCTCCATTATTCTCTATGTGTAGTGTGGCTCTGCGGGTGGAGGTCGGTGCTGGAGGCCCCATTATTCTCTATGTGGAGTGCGGCTCTGCTGGTGGAGGTCGGTGCTGGAGGCTCCATTATTCCCTATGTTGAGTGTGGCTCTGCGAGTGGAGTTCGGTGCTGGAGGCCCCATTTTTCTCTATGTGAAGTGTGGCTCTGCGGGTGGAGGTCGGTGCTGGAGGCTCCATTATTCTCTATGTGGAGTGCGGCTCTGAGGGTGGAGGTCAGTGCTGGAGGCTCCATTATTCTCTATGTGGAGTGCGGCTCTGCAGGTGGAGGTAGGTTCCGGAGGCTCCAATTTTCTCTATGTGGAGTGCGGCTCTGCGAGTGGAGGTCGGTGCTGATTGCCCCATTATTCTCTATGTGGAGTGTGGCTCTGCAGGTGGAGGTCGGTGCTGGAGGCCCCATTATTCTCTATGTGGATTGTGGCTCTGCGGATGGAGGTCGGTGCTGGAGGCCCCATTATTCTCTATGTGAAGTGCGGCTCTGCTGGTGGAGATCGGTGCTGGAGGCCCCATTATTCTCTATGTGAAGCGTGGCTCTGCGGGTGAAGTTCGGTGCTGGAGGCCCCATTATTCTCTATGTGGACTGCGGGTGGAGGTCGGTGCTGGAGGTCCCATTATTCTCTATGTGGAGTGTGGCTCTGCAGGTGGAGGTCGGTGCTGGAGGCCCCATTATTCTCAATATGGAGTGCAGCTCTGCGGGTGGAGGTCGGTGCTGGAGGCCCCATTATTCTCTATGTGGAGTGCAGCTCTGCGGGTGGAGGTTGGTGCTGAAGGCTCTATTAGTGTCTATGTGGAGTGGGGCTCTGCGGGTGGAGGTCGGTGCTGGAGCCTCCATTATTCTGTATGTGGAGTGTGGTTCTGCTGGTGGAGGTCGGTGCTGGAGGCTCCATTATTCTCTATGTGGAGTGCGGCTCTGCGGGTGGAGGTCTGTGCTGGAAGCCCCATTATTCTCTATGTGGAGTGTGGCTCTGCGGGTGGAGGTAGGTGCCGGAGGCCCCATTATTCTCTATATGGAGTCCGGCTTTGCGGATGGAGGTCGGTGCTGGAGGCTCCATTATTCTCTATGTGGAATGCGGTTCTGCTGGTGGAGATCGGTGCTGGAGGCTCCATTTTTCTCTATGTGGAGTGCGGCTCTGCGGGTGGAGGTTGGTGCTGGAGGCTCCATTATTCTCTATGTGTAGTGCGGGTGGAGTTCGGTGCTGGAGGCCCCATTATTCTCTATGTGGAGTGTGGCTCTGCGGGTGGAGGTAGGTGCCGGAGGCCCCATTATTCTCTATCTGGAGTCCGGCTCTGCGGATGGAGGTCGGTGCTGGAGGCTCCATTATTCTCTATGTGGAGTGCGGCTCTGCGGGTGGAGGTCGGTGCTGGAGGCTCCATTATTCTGTATGTGGAGTGCGGCTCTGCGTGTGGAGGTCGGTGCTGGAGGCCCCATTTTTCTCTATGTGGCGTGCGGCTCTGCGGGTGGAGGTTGGTGCTGGAGGCTCCTTTATTCTCTATGTGGAGTGCGGGTGGAGGTCAGTGCTGGAGGCTCCATTATTCTCTATGTGGACTGTGGCTCTGCGGGTGGAGGTCGGTGTCGGAGGCCCCATTATTCTCTATGTGGAGTGCGGGTGGAGGTCGGTGCTGGAGGCCCCATTATTCTCTATGTGGAGTGTGGCTCTGCGGGTGGAGGTTGGTGCTGGAGGCTCCTTTATTCTCTATGTGGAGTGCGGCTCTGAGAGTGGAATTTGGTGCTGGAGGCCCCTTTATTCTCTATGTGGAGTGCAGCTCTGCGGGTGGAGGTCGGTGCTGGAGGGTCCATTATTCTATATGTGGAGTGCGGCTCTGCGGGAGGAGGTTGGTGCTGGAGGCTCCTTTATTCTCTATGTGAAGTGCAGCTCTGCGGGTGGAGGTCGGTGCTGGAGGGTCCATTATTCTATATGTGGAGTGCGGCTCTGCGGGTGGAGGTCGGTGCCGGAGGCTCCAATTTTCTCTATGTGGAGTGTGGCTCTGCTGGTGAAGGTCGGTGCTGGTGGCTGTATTATTCTCTATGTGGAGTGCGGCTCTGCGGGTAGAGGTTGGTGCTGGAGGCTCCATTATTCTCTAAGTGGAGTGCGGGTGGAGATCGGTGCTGGAGGCTCCATTATTTTCTATGTGGAGAGCGGCTCTGCGGGTGGAGGGCGGTGCTGGAGGCCCCATTATTCTCTATGTGGAGTGTGGCTCTGCGGGTGGAGGTCGGTGCTGGAGGCCCCATTATTCTCTATGTGGAGTGCGGCTCTGCGGGTGGAGGTCGGTGCTGGACGCTCCATTATTTTCTATGTGGAGTGCGGCTCTGTAGGTGGAGGTCTGTGCTGGAGGCTCCATTATTCTCTATGTGGAGTGTGGCTCTGCGGGTGGAGGTCGGTGCTGAAGGCCTCATTATTCTCTATGTGGAGTGCGGGTGGAGGTCGGTGCTGGAGGCTCCATTGTTCTCTATGTGGAGTGCGGCTCTGCGGGTGGAGGTCGGTGCTGGAGGCTCCATTATTCTCTATGTGTAGTGTGGCCCTGCGGGTGGAGGTCGGTGCTGGAGGCCCCATTATTCTCTATGTGGAGTGCGGCTCTGCTGGTGGAGGTCGGTGCTGGAGGCTCCATTATTCCCTATGTTGAGTGTGGCTCTGCGAGTGGAGTTCGGTGCTGGAGTCCCCATTTTTCTCTATGTGAAGTGTGGCTCTGCGGGTGGAGGTCGGTGCTGGAGGCTCCATTACTCTCTATGTGGAGTGCGGCTCTGAGGGTGGAGGTCAGTGCTGGAGGCTCCATTATTCTCTATGTGGAGTGCGGCTCTGCAGGTGGAGGTAGGTGCCGGAGGCTCCAATTTTCTCTATGTGGAGTGCGGCTCTGCGATTGGAGGTCGGTGCTGATTGCCCCATTATTCTCTATGTGGAGTGTGGCTCTGCAGGTGGAGGTCGGTGCTGGAGGCCCCATTATTCTCTATGTGGATTGTGGCTCTGCGGATGGAGGTCGGTGCTGGAGGCCCCATTATTCTCTATGTGAAGTGCGGCTCTGCTGGTGGAGGTCGGTGCTGGAGGCCCCATTATTCTCTATGTGAAGCGTGGCTCTGCGGGTGAAGTTCGGTGCTGGAGGCCCCATTATTCTGTATGTGGAGTGCGGGTGGAGGTCGGTGCTGGAGGTCCCATTATTCTCTATGTGGAGTGTGGCTCTGCAGGTGGAGGTCGATGCTGGAGGCCCCATTATTCTCAATATGGAGTGCAGCTCTGTGGGTGGAGATTGGTGCTGGAGGCCCCATTATTCTCTATGTGGAGTGCAGCTCTGCGGGTGGAGGTTGGTGCTGGAGGCTCTATTAGTGTCTATGTGGAGTGGGGCTCTGCGGGTGGAGGTCGGTGCTGGAGCCTCCATTATTCTGTATGTGGAGTGTGGTTCTGCTGGTGGAGGTCGGTGCTGGAGGCTCCATTATTCTCTATGTGGAGTGCGGCTCTGCGGGTGGAGGTCTGTGCTGGAAGCCCCATTATTCTCTATGTGGAGTGTGGCTCTGCGGGTGGAGGTAGGTGCCGGAGGCCCCATTATTCTCTATCTGGAGTCCGGCTTTGCGGATGGAGGTCGGTGCTGGAGGCTCCATTATTCTCTATGTGGAGTGCGGTTCTGCTGGTGGAGGTCGGTGCTGGAGGCTCCATTATTCTCTTTGTGGAGTGCGGCTCTGCGGGTGGAGGTTGGTGCTGGAGGCTCCATTATTCTCTATGTGTAGTGCGGGTGGAGTTCGGTGCTGGAGGCCCCATTATTCTCTATGTGGAGTGTGGCTCTGCGGGTGGAGGTAGGTGCCGGAGGCCCCATTATTCTCTATCTGGAGTCCGGCTCTGCGGATGGAGGTCGGTGCTGGAGGCTCCATTATTCTCTATGTGGAGTGCGGCTCTGCGGGTGGAGGTCGGTGCTGGAGGCTCCATTATTCTGTATGTGGAGTGCGGCTCTGCGTGTGGAGGTCGGTGCTGGAGGCCCCATTTTTCTCTATGTGGTGTGCGGCTCTGCGGGTGGAGGTTGGTGCTGGAGGCTCCTTTATTCTCTATGTGGAGTGCGGGTGGAGGTCAGTGCTGGAGGCTCCATTATTCTCTATGTGGACTGTGGCTCTGCGGGTGGAGGTCGGTGTCGGAGGCCCCATTATTCTCTATGTGGAGTGCGGGTGGAGGTCGGTGCTGGAGGCCCCATTATTCTCTATGTGGAGTGTGGCTCTGCGGGTGGAGGTTGGTGCTGGAGGCTCCTTTATTCTCTATGTGGAGTGCGGCTCTGAGAGTGGAGGTTGGTGCTGGAGGCCCCTTTATTCTCTATGTGGAGTGCAGCTCTGCGGGTGGAGGTCGGTGCTGGAGGGTCCATTATTCTATATGTGGAGTGCGGCTCTGCGGGTGGAGGTTGGTGCTGGAGGCTCCTTTATTCTCTATGTGGAGTGCAGCTCTGCGGGTGGAGGTCGGTGCTGGAGGGTCCATTATTCTATATTTGGAGTGCGGCTCTGCGGGTGGAGGTCGGTGCCGGAGGCTCCAATTTTCTCTATGTGGAGTGTGGCTCTGCTGGTGAAGGTCGGTGCTGGTGGCTGTATTATTCTCTATGTGGAGTGCGGCTTTGCGGGTAGAGGTCGGTGCTGGAGGCTCCATTATTCTCTAAGTGGAGTGCGGGTGGAGATCGGTGCTGGAGGCTCCATTATTTTCTATGTGGAGAGCGACTCTGCGGGTGGAGGGCGGTGCTGGAGGCCCCATTATTCTCTATGTGGAGTGTGGCTCTGCGGGTGGAGGTCGGTGCTGGAGGCCCCATTATTCTCTATATGGAGTGCGGCTCTGCGGGTGGAGGTCGGTGCTGGAGGCTCCATTATTCTCTATGTGCATGGCGGCTCTGCGGGTGGAGGTCGGTGCTGGAGGCTCCATTATTTTCTAAGTGCAGGGCGGCTCTGCGGGTGGAGGTCGGTGCTGGAGACCCCATTATTCTCTATGTGCAAGGCGGCTCTGCAGGTGGAGGTCGGTGCTGGAGGCTCCATTGTTCTCTATGTGCAGGGCGGCTCTGCGGGTGGAGGTCGGTGCTGGAGGCTCCATTATTTTCTATGTGCAGGGCGGCTCTGCGGGTGGAGGTCGGTGCTGGAGGCCCCATTATTCTCTATGTGCAAGGCGGCTCTGCGGGTGGAGGTCGGTCCTGGAGGCTCCTTTATTCTCTATGTGCAGTGCGGCTCTGCGGGTGGAGGTCGGTGCTGGAGGCCCCATTGTTCTCTATGTGCAAGGCGGCTCTGCGGGTAGAGGTCGGTGCTGGAGGCCCCATTATTCTCTATGTACAAGGCGGCTCTGCGGGTGGAGGTCGGTGCTGGAGGCTCCATTATTCTCTATGTGCAGGGCGGCTCTGCGGGTGGAGGTCGGTGCTGGAGGCTCCAATGTTCTCTATGTGGAGTGTGGCTCTGCGGGTAGAGGTCGGTGCTGGAGGCTCCATTATTCTCTATGTGCAAGGCGGCTCTGCGGGTGGAGGTCGGTGCTGGAGGCTCCATTGTTCTCTATGTGCATGGCGGCTCTGCGGGTGGAGGTCAGTGCTGGAGGCTCCATTATTCTCTATGTGCAAGGCGGCTCTGCGGGTGGAGGTCGGTGCTGGAGGCTCCATTATGCTCTATGTGCAGGGCGGCTCTGCGGGTGGAGGTCGGTGCTGGAGGCTCCATTATTCTCTATGTGCAGGGCGGCTCTGCGGGTGGAGGTCAGTGGTGGAGGCTCCATTATTCTCTATGTGGAGTGCGGGTGGAGGTTGGTGCTGGAGGCTCCTTTATTCTCTATGTGGAGTGCGTCTGGATGTCGGTGCCGGAGGTCCCATTATTCTCTATGTGGAGTATGGCTCTGCGGATGGAGGTCGGTGCTGGAGGCCCAATTATTCTCTATGTGGAGTGTGGCTCTGCGGATGAAGGTCGGTGCTGGAGGCCCCATTATTCTCTATGTGGAGTGGGGCTCTGCGGATGGAGGTCGGTGCTGGAGGCCCCATTATTCTCTATGTGGAGTGCGGCTCTGCGGGTGGAGGTCGGTGCTGGAGGCCCCATTATTCTCTATGTGGAGTGCGGCTCTGCGGATGGAGGTCGGTGCTGGAGGCCCCATTATTCTCTATGTGGAGTGGGGCTCTGCTGGTGGAGATCGATGCTGGAGGCCCCATTATTCTCTATGTGGAGTGGGGCTCTGCGGGTGGAGGTCGGTGCTGGAGGCTCCATTATTCTCTATTGACATGTCAATTCTTTCTGCAGTTTTGAAACCGCAGCGAATCCGCATGGAAAATTCCACAGTGTCTGCACTGTGGTTTCCATTTTCCATTCATTTTAATGGTACTGTACAACGCAGCTGATTCTGCTGCGGTTCTGCAGGGCCAAATCCGCTGCGAATCCGCAGCAGAATCCTCAGCGTGTGCACACACCCTGAGTGCAGTTTTTGTGCGGATTTCAGCCGGTTTCACATTTGCGTTAAAGGTCGCAGCATCGGCTTGCGCACGGCCGCCGCTAAGCCCCACCCCCTGCCGCGCCTCCGCCGGTATCTCGGCCTCCGGGCGCATGACGCTGCATTTGTCATGCGTCCCCTATTTTTATCACTGAGGACGCAGGCCGTGCGCAGTGTGCATTTGGCGGCGCCTGCGTCCTTTTGATGGTGCGCCGAGCGCAACCAAATTGCAACAGGTTGCGTTTGCCACTGGTCGGCGACCCGTCAAGAGGACGCAGGTGCCGCCAAAACGCATACTGCGCACGGCCTGTGTCTGTGTGAGTGTGCAGAGGAATATACCCAGGGGTGACGTGTGTGTACATGCAGAGGAGTATGCACAGGGGTGACGTGCGCGTGTACGCAGAGGAGCATGCACAGGGGTGGCGTGCGCGCGTGCGCAGAGGAGTATGCACAGGGGTCACGTGCGCGCGTGCACAGAGGAGTATGCACAGGGGTGACGTGCGCGCGCAGAGGAGTATGCCCAGGGGTGACGTGCGGGCGCAGAGGGGTGGGGTGCGTGCAGCAGTGAATGGTAACATCCCAGTGATGTTTTTGCGGCATGCCTGCAGTGTGTGAGGTCCTGATGATTGTCACCCCAGTATATACAGTCATATGTAAAAGTTTGGGCACCCCTATTAATGTTAACCTTTTTTCTTTATAACAATTTTGGTTTTTGCAACAGCTATTTCAGTTTCATATATCTAATAACTGATGGACTCAGTTATATTTCTGGATTCAAATGAGGGTTATTGTACTAACAGAAAATGTGCAATCTGCATTTAAACAAAATTTGACCGGTGCAAAAGTATGGGCACCCTTATCATTTTCTTGATTTGAACACTCCTAACTACTTTTTACTGACTTCCTGAAGCACTAAATTGGTTTTGTATCCTCATTAAGCTTTGAACTTCATAGCCAGGTATATCAAATCATGAGAAAAGGTATTTAAAGTGGCCACTTGCAAGTAGTTCTCCTATTAGATTCTCCTACGAAGAGTGGCATCATGGGCTCCTCAAAACAACTCTCAAATGATCTGAAAACAAAGATTATTCAACATAGCTTTTCAGGGGAAGGATACAAAAAGTTGTCTCAGAGATTTAACCTGTCAGTTTCCACTGTGAGGAACATAATAAGGAAATGGAAGAACACAGGTACAGTTCTTGTTAAGCCCAGAAGTGGCAGGCCAAGAAAAATATCAGAAAGGCAGAGAAGAAGAATGGTGAGAACAGTCAAGGACAATCCACAGACCACCTCCAAAGACCTGCAGCATCATCTTGCTGCAGATGGTGTCACTGTGCATCGGTCAACAAAACAGCGCACTTTGCACAAGGAGAAGCTGTATGGGAGAGTGATGCGAAAGAAGCCGTTTCTGCAAGCACGCCACAAACAGAGTCGCCTGAGGTATGCAAAAGCACATTTGGACAAGCCAGTTACATTTTGGAAGAAGGTCCTGTGGACTGATGAAACAAAGATTGAGTTGTTTGGTCATACAAAAAGGCGTTATGCATGCGCAGTATTGTTGACCGATGCACAGTGACACCATCTGCAGCAAGATGATGCTGCTGGTCTTTGGAGGTGGTCTGTGGATTGTCCTTGACTGTTCTCACCATTCTTCTTCTCTGCCTTTCTGATATTTTTCTTGGCCTGCCACTTCTGGGCTTAACAAGAACTGTACCTGTGTTCTTCCATTTCCTAACTATGTTCCTCACAGTGGAAACTGACAGGTTAAATCTCTGAGACAACTTTTTGTATCCTTCCCCTGAAAAGCTATGTTGAATAATCTTTGTTTTCAGATCATTTGAGAGTTGTTTTGAGGAGCCCATGATGCCACTCTTTATAGGAGAATCAAATAGGAGAACTACTTGCAAGTGGCCACTTTAAATACCTTTTCTCATGATTTGATATACCTGGCTATGAAGTTCAAAGCTCAATGAGGTTACAAAACCAATTTAGTGCTTCAGGAAGTCAGTAAAAAGTAGTTAGGAGTGTTCAAATCAAGAAAATGATAACGGTGCCCATACTTTTGCACCGGTCAAATTTTGTTTAAATGCAGATTGCACATTTTCTGTTAGTACAATAAACCTCATTTGAATCCAGAAATATAACTGAGTCCATCAGTTATTAGATATATGAAACTGAAATAGCTGTTGCAAAAACCAAAATTGTTATAAAGAAAAAAGGTTAACATTAATAGGGGTGCCCAAACTTTTACATATGACTGTATGTCTTGTCTCCCACCTTCCTTAACCCCTTAGTGATGGAGCCAAATTTTAAAAATCTGACCAGTGTCACTTTATGTGGTGATAACTCTGGAACGCTTCAACAAATCCCAGTGATTTTGAGATTGTTTTTCCAGGTCACCACCTGACAGCACGCTGGAGGATGTCCTTCTTATCCACAGTGGGACAGGAAACCACGAGAGTTCAAAAGGACTCTCCCCTCACCACCCTTCAGTGTTTTTCCTGTCCCACTGTGGATAGGAACGACGAGAGAGATCCGACCGTTCTGAGCAGATGGTGAGGATGGGGGGGCCCAGCCTTTCCCTTCCCACCTCAAGAATTCTGCAGGCTGACACCCACCTGAGGGTCCCTCAGCAGACCCAGTGTAGTGCTGCTCCTGGGAGACGGAGTCGCTTCCCCCTGAAGGGGGCTCTCGACTCCAGGCGTCGCCTCTGATGTCCCTCTGCCGGGCCGCCTCTACAGAAGCTGCATCTCGTAAGCGGTTCCGGCACCATATCACCGCCGCAGGGCATCCCCGCAAGCCAGATGCGGCATCGGATCCGGTCCACAGCCAGGTGAAGCGGGCAGATCGTGGCCGGCTCGCGGCCGCGCCTCTCCGGGTGGCGGCGTCGCAGGCCCCGGCGCCACTTCCGGGTCGCCGGGTCCACGTCACTTCCGTGTTTTTCCGGCTGGCCGGATTGCGACCCGGACGACCGCGTCACTTCCGGGGGGCGGGCTCGGGCGACTGCAATACTTCCGGGTAGCGGTTCAGTCAAGGCCGATTTCAAATTGAAACGCGCGCTCCCGGAGCTTGGAAGCTGACAGGCGACGTCTCCTCCAGGAGGATCTCAGAGCAGGTCGGACATCGCGGTGTGCCAATCCAGGTGCGCTGACCAGCGGCAGGCGGTGCGGCAGCCCCAGACAGCCATTCCTACAAAAACATGGAGGATCAGGCTAAAACTGAGACGGGGCCAGAGAGCCAGGGTCACGTGAGTACCTCACAAAAGGTTATTGCAGGACCCTAAGTAGGCAGATCCCACAGGACACATATTCTATGTGTTCCAGGGGACCCCAGCGGAGAAGTAGTAGTCCAGGAGGAAGGAGAAAAAGTGCCCAATCTGCGCCAAAAAAATAAAGGACACATGGCAAAAGCCCTTATGTGACGCATGCACCAGACGCATAGTGAGGGATGAGCAAGCCACTATCATGTCTAACATGAGATCCATTATAAGGGAGGAGGTGCAGGCTTCAGTATCAGGCCTGAGATGCCCCCAGACTCCGCAGCCGATTCCCCAGGTATCCGGTAAAAGGCCAAGGGAGTCGGACTCCTCGTCGGAGGAGGACCCGTCCGAATCAGGGCTAGACGAGGAGGAGATGAGAGAACCCACAGAGAAGGGGAAGAGATATCTCTTTCCATCCGGGGATTCGGACGAACTGCTGGGTGCAGTAAGACACACTATGCAGATCGAGGAACCCCCAGAGACTCTATCGGTACAGGACGAGATGTTTGGGGGGCTGCGGTCGCAGACCTCGATGGTCTTCCCAGTCAATATGCATATACGAGCGATGATCTTGGAGGAATGGGAAGAGGCGGAGAAGAGACTCACTGTCCCTAGAGACTTTAAACTTCGCCTACCATTTGACCTCCCAGGAGGTCAAGGTCTGGGAGAAAATCCCAAAAATAGATATCCCGGTTGCAAAAGTGTCTGAAAAGACAGCCATTCCCTTTGAGGACTCTTCTAATCGGAAAGAGCCCATGGACAGGAAGGCAGACGGTCTCTTAAAGAGAGCCTGGGAAAGTTCGGCCGCGGTCATACAGGCTAATATAGCGGCAACGTCTGTAGCACGTTCAATGCACCTGTGGGTAGATGACTTAGAGGAGCACCTTACAGATAGAACCCCAAGGGAGACTATTCTAAAATCCCTTCCCTTGTTAAAATTAGCCACTGTTTTTTTAGCTGACGCTTCAGCAGAGACCGTCAGATTTACGGCCAGGAATCAATCCCTGACCAACGCGGCCAGGAGAGCCATCTGGCTAAAGAGCTGGTCGGGGGATATACAATCCAAGAATAAGCTCTGCTCAATCCCTTTTTCTGGAGGCAAGGTCTTTGGGCCTGTGCTTGACGATATTTTAGAAAAAGCCTCTGATGAGGAAAAAAGGGTTCCCGGAAGAGAAACGCAAAAAATATCAGCCCTTTCGTAGACCCTGTTTTAACCAAAGGACGGACTACAGAGGGAAAGGGAAAACCGGAAGATGGAGCTACCCCAAAGGGGGAGAGAGCAGGGGTAGAAATAGAGACTCCATCTTCTCCGGGTCAAACTCCCGAAGAAAATGACGCCACCAGAGTAGGGGGGCGATTGCTCGGGTTTCCTAGGAGAGTGGCAGAAAATTTCCAGCAGCCCCTGGGTGCTACAGGTGATATCTCAGGGGTACAGGATAGAGTTCGACTCCCTCCCTCCAAGCCGATTTCTGGTAACCAGCTCCCACCTCCATTCTGCCTCCCCCATGTGGTTGGACATTCAGGACCTCCTGGCGACGGCCGCAGTCATCCCAGTACCCGCTCGAGAGGAAGGCAGAGGGCACTACTCAAACGTTTTCTCGATAAAAAAGCCGTCCAGAACTATAATAAATCTCAAACCCCTTAACAGGTGGCTAAGATACAAAAGGTTCAAGATGGAATCAATAAAATCCACGATTCCTCTCCTAGGGAAGGGGGTGGTAATGTGTACTCTAGATTTAAAGAGTGCATATTACCATGTTCCCATCCATCCAGACCATCAGAGGTATCTCAGGTTTGCAGTCAGGAAAGAGGGCAAGATCTATCATTATCAGTTTCGCTGCCTCCCCTTTGGTCTAGCATCAGCCCCGAGAGTCTTTACGAAACTGATGGTAGAGGTAGTGGCCTACCTAAAGGGCATGTCACACTAAGAGATATCGCTAGCAATATCGCTATAACTTGTGACGTTATAGCGATATTGCTAGCGATATCACTGTGTATGATACTTACCAGCGACCCGCTCCCCCGCTGGTTATCGCTGATCGCGCGAGAACATTCAGGACTGTTTCTCGTCGTCTGCTTCCTGTGGCGCTTCCTGCTGTGAGGACGAGCGACGCGTGGAGCCGGGCGGGAGGACGCAGGATCGCCTAGTGAGACAGGTAAGTAGCGATCCCCGTCCCCAGCGATGTCGCTAGTGAGATCTGCCTATGTGGCAGCTCACTAGCGACCACTTAGCGATGTACCAGCGATCCTGACCGCATCATATCGCTGGTCGGGATCGCTGGTACATCGCTAAGTGTGACAGTACCTTAAGAATCAGAAATATCACGGTGGTCCCTTACCTAGACGATTTCCTCATCATAGCAGATTCAGTGGACCGGCTCAGACTCGACTGTCAGTCTTTGATTTCCACGCTGCAGAGCTTGGGTTGGATTATAAACTGGCAAAAATCAGATCTAATACACAAGCCAAGGATAAAATTCCTGGGAGTAATGCTAGACTCAGAAGAAAGAATGTCTTACCTTCCAGAAGGAAAACAGACCAGCACAAAGGAAAGGATTCACCAGTTCGCAAAACAACGGGTCTCTATCAGGGAGGCCATGAAAATTCTAGGCTTGATGACGTCCTGTATTCCCTGCGTCAGATGGAGCCAGTTCCACTCTCGAGATCTACAACGGGCAGTTCTATGTTCCTGGGACAGAAGACAAAGCTTGTTAGACAAGAAGATCCGATTGTCTCACCGAGTCAGGAATTCCCTGGTGTGTTGGACCGTTCCGAAAAATCTATGCACCGGTGTCTCATGGATCCAGTCCCCGGAGGTCATAGTCACCACAGACACAAGCCAGCAAGGTTGGGGTGGGCACGTCCAAGGAAGATACTACCAGGGACAATGGGGTCGGGAGGACAGCAAGGAGTCCTCCAACTTCAGGGAGCTTCATGCGGTATGGAAGGTACTATTGTCCGCCCAGTCACTGGTGAGAAACAAGCACGTCAAGGTAATGTCAGACAGTACCACGACAGTAGCTTTCCTTCGTCACCAAGGTCGGTCCAAGACACCCAGGACTGCAACGCCTAGCCGAATAGATCTTCAGGTGGGCAGAAAAGAACACCCTCTCAATCTCAGCAGTGCACCTAGAGGGCGACAAAAACCAGGCGGCAGACTTCCTCAGCAGGAGAAGAGTATTTGCAACGGAATGGGAGCTGAACGACGAGGTATTCAACAACCTATGCAGCCAGTGGGGAACACCGGAGATAGAACTGTTCACAGTCAAGCAGAACACAAGCAGAACACAAAGGTCAGGACCTTCTACTCTCTGAACCCTCTGGGGAACCCAGCAGGAATATCACAATCATGGAGCAAGGGCCTGTTATACGCCTTCCCGCCTCTCGCCCTCATACCGCGGACTCTCAGGAAAATCAACGAAGACAAAGCCAGAGTCATACTAATAGTGCCATTCTGGCCGAAGAGGAGTTGGTTCCCCTTGCTCAGGAAGATGGCAGAGGAAGAACCCATTCTTTGGCACCAGAAGCTAGAAGCACTCCAATTGTCGGCCTAGATCCTGAGCGGCAGGTCTTAAAATCAAGGGGCCTGTCAGACGACGTCATCTCTACCCTGCAGGCGAGTAGGAAACCTGTAACCGCCGCAATATATAACAAGATCTGGAAAAGATTCTGCAGCTTCTGTGGAGAGACGACAGTTGAGACTGACCACCCCAACATCCCAAAGATTCTGGACTTCTTACAGGCAGGGTTCAAAAAGGGCCTTAGACCCAGTACGCTAAGAGTACAGATCGCAGCCCTTAGCGTGTTCTATGACTGCACCCTGTCAGCACACTCATGGATAGCCCGTTTCTCCAGGGCTGTTCAGAGAGTCAAACCCTTAATAAGGAAGTCTGTTCCCCCCTGGGACCTTAACCTAGTCCTCAATGCACTATGTAAACATCCATTCCAGCTAGTGGCAGACATAGGGATTGGTAATCTCTCGATCAGAACGGCATTTCTGGTAGCGATCACGTCAGCAAAGAGGCTAGGAGAACTTCAGGCCCTGTCTATCCAGGACCCTTATCTACAGGTGTTTGACGATAGATTAATCTTAAGACTTGACCCGGCTTTTCTTCCAAAGGTTGTCTCAGATTCAAATATGAATCAAGAGGTGGTACTCCCTTCATTCTGTCAGTTCCCTAAGAATAAAAAAGAGAGCTCCTACCATAACCTAGATGTCAGGGTGTCAGTACTCAGGTACCTAGACACAACCAGGCCTTGGAGAAAAGATAATAATCTCTTCATTCAATACAGAGGTCCGAATAAAGGGAGGAAAGCATCTAAATCCACAATTGCAAGATGGATTAAATCCACAATTAGTCTAGTCTATAGGACACAGGGGCAGATTCCCCCAGGGAACCTTAAAGCCCACTCAACTAGGGCCATGGCTACGTCATGGGCAGAGAGGGGGGAGCTTCGGCAGAACAGATCTGCAGGGCCGCGTCCTGGTCCAGTCTCAGTACCTTCTCTAGACACTATAAATTAGATGTGGTATCCGCACAATTGGCATTTGGCAGAAAGGTACTCCACGCAGTAGTGCCACCCTAGGACCAGTCTCCTTTGGTACTACTCCAGCGTGCTGTCAGGTGGTGACCTGGAAAACGGTAATTAGACCTACCGGTAATTGTGTTTCCAGGAATCCATCCTGACAGCACTGTTAGTTCCCTCCCTATGATATTCATCCGTACCATTGTGATGTAACATGTGTACGTGGAAATTTTGTTAAATAAAAATGTTCTTGCATCCATCCAGACGTGTTACTTTGAGAAATCACTGAAGGGTGGTGAGGGGAGGGTCCTTTTTAACTCTCATGGTTTCCTGTCCCACTGTGGATAAGAAGGACGTCCTCCAGCGTACTGTCAGGATGGATTCCTGGAAACACAATTACCGGTAGGTCTAATTACCGTTTTTCGTGACACATTGTACTTTATATTAATGGTAAATTTAGGTCAGTATGTTTTGTTTTTATTTATAACAAATATCAGAAATTTGAGAAAAATGTTAAAAATTAGCAATTTTCAAACTTTGAATGATTATCCCTGTAATCCAGATAGTGATACCACAGAAAAACATTAATAAATAACATTTTCCACATGCCTGCTTTACATCAGCATCATCTGTAAAGTGTTTTTTTTATTTTGTTATCATTTTAGGAGGTTTAAAAATGGAGCAGTAATTTTTCATTTTATCAAGGAAATTTACAACATTTATTTTTTTAGTGACCTATCCAGGTTTGAAGTGCCTTTGGGGTCCTATATATTGGAAAAAAACAAAAGTGACACCATTTTAAAAACAGCATCCCCTGACATATTGAAAAATGCAGTCAGGTAGTTTATTAACCCTTCAGGTGATTGTCAGGAATTAATGCAAAGTGGCATGACAGAAATGAAAATGTGTATTTTTGCCACCTAAATGCCACTAACTTCTGAACAGGTTACAACAGCCAGCAGACTCTAAGGCCGCTATTTGGTCGTGAATTGCCATGGCAAACATCAGGACCACACAATCAAGATCTCAGGGTGCCGATGGGGATAAAGAGGGAGCCCTCACACTCTTTTAACCATTTATATGATGTCACTATTGACAGCAGCATCTAAGGGGTTAAAAAGATTTGGATGGTGCAAACACTGATCGTGGTTGATGCAGCAAGTTGTCAGCTATAGTGTACAGCCGACAGCTACTGGATTGTCACCTGTATGGGGATGCTATTCTCTTATATCTCACGTCAGATAAAAGACGTATTGGCGGTCATTAAGGGGTTAAATTACCTTGGTACAAGTGTCCTGTGGTTTCCTCCCCCAACCTTGGTACAATTTTTAGGTGGGGTCTGCCTTCCTCAGAACAAGTGTTGTGTGGTCTCCCCGAGCCCCTGTGGTACATACTGTATGTCATGTGGTTTCTTATCCCCCTTCCTTTCCCCCAAAGCTCCCATGAAAGCCCCTGTTGTACAAGTGTTCTCTCTCACCCCTTAGATACTCCCAGGACCCTTGTAAAAGTGATGTCCCATACCCCATCACCTTGGGTCGCAGGTCTTGTATTCTTAGCATAGCCTGTTGTGAACAGTTGTCTTGATGCCTGTGTCTGTTCCCCCGTAGCTATATTACAGGAGTTACTGCAGCACATGGAGCCTTTTTTGCTGTCTATATCCTATAGAGTTGAGCGACTTTTGGTTTTTTAGGGTCGCGTTTCGTTTCGTGAAACCCGACTTTTCCAAAAGTCGGGTCGAGCAAGATCGTCCGATTATAGGGAAAAGTCGGGGTCGTCCCGAAACACGAAACCCAATGTAAGTCAATGGGGAATAAAAGTCGGCAGTGAGAGGAGGACAGGAAACACACCTACAGTGCCCATTTGAATGCCAAAAGCATCAATTCTTCTTACTTAAGCTTGTCAACCTTAATTAACTTCATAATACAAGTTACGCACTGAAAAATGGAGGTTATTTGGCTAAAGTTGTGGGGGGTAGGGCTGGCTCCAGGTTTTCATGTGCCCTGGGCGAAAGAGTGCCCCTTTAACACATACCACAACTCATCATGCTCCGATACGGCAGAGAAATAGCGGTATAGTACAATGAAAAATACTTCATTTTTTACATCTCATGACGAGGCCCATCTATTTCTCCATACAGAATCATTGGTCCCATATAATGTTTGAAACAGTATATGATGAGCTCCACATAATGCTACAGTATATGCTGGTCCCCATGGATGAAGCTCCACTGTCTTATGGGCCCAAATAATGCTCCAAACATAATGGGCCCCATTTCTAATGCTCTAGTGTATAATGGGCCCTGTAAATGCTGCTCCAGTGTCTGATGTCCACCTTTGGAATGTTCCAGTGTATGGTGGGCCCCATCTATCATTCTCCAGAGTACAGTGCGCCCCAAAAATTGCTGTCCCAACATTGAAAACAATCAAATAAGTCTCCTCGCTAGGGAATCCCTGTACTTGTCTGGACTCCTCGTCGTCCCCATCTTCCATCTCATTGCACAGTATTTCAACTTTGCAAGTGCTGTGATCCTGAGCAAGCAGGGGGGCGCCCACTCGTTGGCGACGGCACTGGCACAGGGCCCCTGATAGTACAGTGGTGTGTCTGATGGCGGGTGGGCCGAACCTGCACTTTCATCTGCAGCTTCCTCTTTGTCACCGTGTAAGATG
The DNA here is from genome assembly GCF_039654945.1 of Dendrobates tinctorius. Classification (NCBI taxonomy): domain Eukaryota; kingdom Metazoa; phylum Chordata; class Amphibia; order Anura; family Dendrobatidae; genus Dendrobates; species Dendrobates tinctorius. The sequence continues at coordinate 52,200,466 of NW_027361707.1, forward strand.
GAACTGTATATGGGAAGGGTAACCTGAGTTTCATCAGGGTCAGATTCAGGCCGTGTAGCGTGCGAGGGGAATGTAGTGGTCTGGGTCAATGTACCAGCAGATTCATCGAGCAGTGGCTGGGCATCAGTGCACTTGTGTCGCCCCCAGGAGTACAGTCGCCACAGTGGCATTACCTTCTTCCTAGGGAGTGTGATGTCATGCTTGGGAGCAACGAACGATCTCTCTAGCAGGTTAACTGATTGGGCGGCGTTATTCCCACGAGTCATGACCCTCCAAACAGCGTACATCAGGAGGCAGGCTCAGACGGTGTTAGGCCCAGTATGGATTGCACGGGATTGCACAAAGGTTAGAAAGGGTACCGTATCCCCGGATAACATGTATGGATAGCGTACACATTCAAAATATATGTCTATACATCAGAAGGCAGGCTCAGACGGTGTTAGGCCCAGTATGGATTGCACGTGATTGCACAAAGGTTAGAAAGGGTACCGTATCCCCGGATAACATGTATGGATAGCGTACACATTCAAAATATATGTCTATACATCAGGAGGCAGGCTCAGACGGTGTCAGGCACAGTATGGATTTGACGGCCCAGATTACACAGCGGAGGAGCAGGGAGAGGTAAAGATTGCAAATGCTGGGGCCCTGCCCAAGCAAGGGGGGCCCACTCGTGGGCGTCGGTACTGGCACTGGGCCCCTCATAGTACAGCGGTGTGTCTGACGGCGGGTGTGCACCACCACCGTCAGAGACACTTGATTGCACTATGAGGGACCCTGTGCCAGTGCCCGCACCCAAGAGTCGGCCTACCCACCTGTCCAGGGCAACGGCACTCGCACGGTGTCGTGCGCTAGGTGGTGACCCCGGCCATGGGGGGGGGGAGGCAGCACAGTTAGGGAGTTTTAGAAAGTGGCATATGTTGATGTTGGACATTCAGCTGATGCAAAAGGCGAAATAGGTGAAGTCCCAGGAAGAGGTGTACCAAAGCAAGCCATTTTTCTGTCGCCCTATGTGTCATCAGGGGAAGGTGGGACAAAATCCTTGGAAACCCATGCATGGTTCATTTTAATGAAGGTTAGATCATCCACATTTTGGGTTGACAGACGGGTCCTTTTTTCTGCCAGGATTGATCCAGCTGCACTGAAGACTCTTTCCGATAGCACACTTGCAGCTGGGCAAGCGAGCTCCTGTAAGGCATATTGGGCCAATTCAGGCCAGGTGTCCAGTTTAGCGGCCCAATAGTCAAAGGGGAATGACCTGTGTGGGAGAACATCGATATGGGAGGAAAAGTAGTTTTTAACCATAGTTGACAACTGCTGTCTCCTGTCACTTTCCATCGATGCAGTATTACCAGTTGTGTGAGCGGTATTTGAAAAATCAGTCCACAACATTGTCATGAAACCCCTGTCTCCAACGCCACTTCTGCTGTGTGCACCACGAACACCTCTGCCAAGCTGCCCCCGGCCCGTACGGCTCGTGTGAGAACCATCACCGCTGCTGTGTGCTGGGAATGCCTCAAGCAACTGATTTACCAGAGTTGCTTGTTTATTAGCCAATATTAGGTCAAGGTTCTCCTGTGGCATGATGTTTTGTAATTTGCCTTTATAGCGTGGATCCAGGATGCTGGCCAACCAGTAGTCGTCATCGTTCATCATTTTGGCAATGCGTGGGTCCCTTTTTAGGATCTGCAAGGCATAATCTGACATGTGGGCCAATGTTCCCGGTGTCAATGATGCACTGCGAGTGCTGGTTGGAGGAGCACTTTCTGGCAAATCCACATCCCTCCAGTCACGCACAAACCCTGTACCAGACCTTGCCACGCCAACATTTTCACTTGCCCCACGAGAAGCATCCTCCTCCCCTAAGTAATCATCCCCATCATCCTCCTCCTCCTCTTCTTCCTCCACCTCGTCCAGGAGAGGTCCCTGAGCAGACAATGGCTGAATGTCATCAAGGATTCCCTCCTCCTCTTCCTCCTCATCAACATTGGCTGCAGACGCCTGCTCCTTAAGGTGCGTCAAAGTTTGCATGAGCAGACGCATAAGTGGGATGCTCATGCTTAGGATGGCGTCGTCTGCGCTTACCAGCCGTGTGCATTCCTCAAAACACTGAAGGACTTTACAGAGGTCTTTCAGCTTCGACCACTGCACACCTGTCAACTCCATGTCTGCTCTCAAAGTGCCTGGCCGTGTATCCTCCCACAAATGCATTATGGCCTGCCTCTGCTCGCACAGCCGCTCCACCATGTGCAGGGTGGAGTTCCACCTTGTTGCAATGTCGATAATGAGGCGGTGGTTTGGAAGGTGGAGCAATCGCTGCAGCTTCTGCATACGAACGGAGTGTACAGGCGACCGGCGGATGTGCGCGCACAGTCTTCGCACCTTATGGAGCAGGGCTGTTAACTCTGGATAATTTTTGAGGAAGCACTGCACCACCAGGTTCAAGGTGTGAGCCAAGCAAGGTATATGGCTGAGTTTTGAAAGGGCTATGGCTGCCACAAAATTACGGCCGTTATCACTAACTACCTTGCCTGCCTCAAGATGTACACTGCCCAGCCATGACTCAGTTTGTCGCTTCAAGTACTCGGCCAGCACCTCGGCGGTGTGTCTGTTGCCCAAACACATCATCTGCAACACAGCCTGCTGACGCTTTCCACTAGCTGCTCGATAGGGGGACACATCGTGTGCAACAGTGGCAGCTGCAGATGGAGTGCTCGTACGACTGCGCTCTGTGGACGAGCTTTCGCTTCTGGAGGAGGAGGAGGAGGGTCGAACGCCTACAGCCAACTGTTTCCTATACCGTGGGCTAGGCAGCACTGTCCCACCACCGCTGTCCCCTGTGGACCCTGCATCCACCACATTAACCCAGTGCGCAGTGATGGACACGTAACGGCCCTGGCCATGCCGACTGGACCATGCATCAGTTGTGAGGTGCACCTTTCCGCTCACTGACTGCTTGAGTGCATGGACAATGCGGTCTTTCACATGATGGTGGAGGGCTGGGATGGCTTTGCGAGAGAAGAAGTGGCGACTGGGTAGGTCATAGCGTGGTACTGCATAGGCCATGAGTTCGCGGAAAGCTGTGCTTTCCACCAACCGAAAGGGCATCATCTCAAACGAGATTAGTTTGGCAATGTGGGCGTTCAAACCCAGTGTACGCGGATGAGAGACTGAGTACTTTCTTGACCTACTCATAGTGTCTGGGAGGGTGAGCTGGACTTGAGAGCTGCATATGGTGGAAGTAGCGGTGGACAGGGCGGACTGAGAGAGGGTTGATGATGGTGATGGAGTTGTTGTTCTTTCTGATGGCCTAGAATCAGTCTTTCGTTGATATAACAGTGGGATTCCCTGACTGCTGTGGCCTTGCAACGACACCTCAACATTTGCTGCTGTGCTAACCGGTGGGCTTACAGTGGGGGAAACAATGTAGCGTTGCTGACTACCTTCGTTGTGATCAGTTGCACATGTGGCACTTGAGGTTTGGTGTTGTGTCCACGCTTGCAAGTGCATGCTGGTTAAATGTCTAAGCATGCAACTGGTATTCAAATTTTTCAGATTTTTCCCTTGGCTAAAGGTCTTTGCGCACTTCTTACAGATAACCTTGGCCTGATCATGAGGATTTTGTTCAAAAAAGTGCCACACTGCACTCTTCCTACTTTGGCAGACATTTTGCGGCCTAGCACGCTGTGATCTTTTGACCCTCTGGACAAGCTGTCCAGCAACTCTTTTGATGTTTGGAACCTGTCTTTGGAGTGCTCCGGGCCTGCCAGATAACAGCTGTTGCGATGTCGATGTCTGCTGTGGATGCTCCTCATCTGAGCTATTGGAAGCAGCACCCTCTTCCCCCAATGGATGCCAATCTGGGTCAACAACTGGGTCATCCATCACCTCCTCTTCTATGTCATGTGCACCTTCCTCTGTGTCACCGTGTATGGTGGTATAGTGTGCGGGAAGGGGCACCTGAGTCTCATCAGGGTCAGAATCTGGCTCTGTACACTGCGAGGACAATGTAGTGCTCTGAGTGAATGTACCAGCAGAATCATCCATCAGCGGCTGTGCATCAGTGCACTCCATGTCAGATTCATCTTGGCCTGGGTAATTCACCATTTGACTTGATAATCCAGGCATGGTATGTGAAAACAGCTCCATGGAGTAATCAGTAGTATGGCCTGCGTCATCCTTCAATCTTGGTTGGGGTGAAGGACACAAGGAAAGGTGTGGTTCATGAACATGAGCCTCCAATGACGACTCAGTGCTTTTACTTTTTACAACTGAAGAAGAGGAGGCGATAGAGCTGGAGGCTGAGTCAGCAATGTAAGGCTGTGTGCACACGCTGTGGATTTTGCTGCGGTTCCGCAGCGGTTTTGGCCGCTGCGGACCCGCAGCAGTTTCTGCTGCGGTGTACAGTACAATGATTCCCTATGGGAATCAAAAACCGCAGTGCAGACGGTGCGGAATTTTCCGCGCGGATTATCTGCGGTTTTCAATCCGCAGAAAGAATTGACATGTCAATTCTTTCTGCGGATTCTCCTGCGGTTTGCCATCTCCTCCATTGAGGAGATGAAAAACCGCAGGGCAAAACCGCAGAGCAATCCGCAGGTAAAACTGCAGGTCTTTTGACCTGCGGTTTCACCTGCGGATTGTACAAAATCCGCGCGGATGAATCCGCACCTTTTCCGCAGCGTGTGCACACAGCCTAAGACAAAACTTTTTCCTGATGCTCTGGCTTTAAAAGCGGTTTGCCAACTCCTAGAAAACTAAGCGTTCGAGGCCTTATGTAGCCAGACGATGACGCAGGCTCAACACCTCCTGCATTCGGTCCTATTTTGCTCTTGCCACTACCATCAGATCCACCACCAACACCATCATTACCAGCTGCCAACCCCCGCCCAATTCCACGGCCTCTTCCACCAGCCTTCCTCATTTTTGGTAGAAATGTAGACAAAATCCAACAAACTATATAGTAATGTAAAACAAGGTACAAGGTGTCTATAGGACAGGGGAGATTTTGAATTTCTGCAGACACTTGTGGACACTGGACACTTTTGGATTGTGTGAGGCCCAATGAATATCTGAGCGCTATGTGACAGGCTCGATGGCACAGCTGTGACCAAAGTGACTAGAGGATAAGGGAGATTTTGAATTTCTGCACACACTTGTGGACACTGGACACTTTTGGATTGTGTGAGGCCCAATGAATATCTGAGCGCTATGTGACAGGCTCGATGGCACAGCTGTGACCAAAGTGACTCGAGGATAAGGGAGATTTTGAATTTCAGCAGACACTTGTGGACACTGGACACTTTTGGATTGTGTGAGGCCCAATGAATATCTGAGCGCTATGTGACAGGCTCGATGGCACAGCTGTGACCAAAGTGACTAGAGGATAAGGGAGATTTTGAATTTCTGCACACACTTGTGGACACTGGACACTTTTGGATTGTATGAGGCCCAATGAATATCTGAGCGCTATGTGACAGGCTCGATGGCACAGCTGTGACCAAAGTGACTAGAGGATAAGGGAGATTTTGAATTTCAGCAGACACTTGTGGACACTGGACACTTTTGGATTGTGTGAGGCCCAATGAATATCTGAGCGCTATGTGACAGGCTCGATGTCACAGCTGTGACCAAAGTGACTCGAGGATAAGGGAGATTTTGAATTTCTGCACACACTTGTGGACACTGGACACTTTTGGATTGTGTGAGGCCCAATGAATATCTGAGCGCTATGTGACAGGCTCGATGGCACAGCTGTGACCAAAGTGACTAGAGGATAAGGGAGATTTTGAATTTCAGCAGACACTTGTGGACACTGGAGACTTTTGGATTGTGTGAGGCCCAATGAATATCTGAGCGCTATGTGACAGGCTCGATGGCACAGCTGTGACCAAAGTGACTAGAGGATAAGGGAGATTTTGAATTTCTGCACACACTTGTGGACACTGGACACTTTTGGATTGTGTGAGGCCCAATGAATATCTGAGCGCTATGTGACAGGCTCGATGGCACAGCTGTGACCAAAGTGACTAGAGGATAAGGGAGATTTTGAATTTCAGCACACACTTGTGGACACTGGACACTTTTGGATTGTGTGAGGCCCAATGAATATCTGAGCGCTATGTGACAGGCTCGATGGCACAGCTGTGACCAAAGTGACTAGAGGATAAGGGAGATTTTGAATTTCTGCACACACTTGTGGACACTGGACACTTTTGGATTGTGTGAGGCCCAATGAATATCTGAGCGCTATGTGACAGGCTCGATGGCACAGCTGTGACCAAAGTGACTAGAGGATAAGGGAGATTTTGAATTTCAGCAGACACTTGTGGACACTGGACACTTTTGGATTGTGTGAGGCCCAATGAATATCTGAGCGCTATGTGACAGGCTCGATGGCACAGCTGTGACCAAAGTGACTAGAGGAAAAGGGAGATTTTGAATTTCTGCACACACTTGTGGACACTGGACACTTTTGGATTGTATGAGGCCCAATGAATATCTGAGCGCTATGTGACAGGCTCGATGGCACAGCTGTGACCAAAGTGACTAGAGGATAAGGGAGATTTTGAATTTCAGCAGACACTTGTGGACACTGGACACTTTTGGATTGTGTGAGGCCCAATGAATATCTGAGCGCTATGTGACAGGCTCGATGTCACAGCTGTGACCAAAGTGACTCGAGGATAAGGGAGATTTTGAATTTCTGCACACACTTGTGGACACTGGACACTTTTGGATTGTGTGAGGCCCAATGAATATCTGAGCGCTATGTGACAGGCTCGATGGCACAGCTGTGACCAAAGTGACTAGAGGATAAGGGAGATTTTGAATTTCAGCAGACACTTGTGGACACTGGAGACTTTTGGATTGTGTGAGGCCCAATGAATATCTGAGCGCTATGTGACAGGCTCGATGGCACAGCTGTGACCAAAGTGACTAGAGGATAAGGGAGATTTTGAATTTCTGCACACACTTGTGGACACTGGACACTTTTGGATTGTATGAGGCCCAATGAATATCTGAGCGCTATGTGACAGGCTCGATGGCACAGCTGTGACCAAAGTGACTAGAGGATAAGGGAGATTTTGAATTTCAGCACACACTTGTGGACACTGGACACTTTTGGATTGTGTGAGGCCCAATGAATATCTGAGCGCTATGTGACAGGCTCGATGGCACAGCTGTGACCAAAGTGACTAGAGGATAAGGGAGATTTTGAATTTCTGCACACACTTGTGGACACTGGACACTTTTGGATTGTATGAGGCCCAATGAATATCTGAGCGCTATGTGACAGGCTCGATGGCACAGCTGTGACCAAAGTGACTAGAGGATAAGGGAGATTTTGAATTTCAGCAGACACTTGTGGACACTGGACACTTTTGGATTGTGTGAGGCCCAATGAATATCTGAGCGCTATGTGACAGGCTCGATGTCACAGCTGTGACCAAAGTGACTCGAGGATAAGGGAGATTTTGAATTTCTGCACACACTTGTGGACACTGGACACTTTTGGATTGTGTGAGGCCCAATGAATATCTGAGCGCTATGTGACAGGCTCGATGGCACAGCTGTGACCAAAGTGACTAGAGGATAAGGGAGATTTTGAATTTCAGCAGACACTTGTGGACACTGGAGACTTTTGGATTGTGTGAGGCCCAATGAATATCTGAGCGCTATGTGACAGGCTCGATGGCACAGCTGTGACCAAAGTGACTAGAGGATAAGGGAGATTTTGAATTTCTGCACACACTTGTGGACACTGGACACTTTTGGATTGTATGAGGCCCAATGAATATCTGAGCGCTATGTGACAGGCTCGATGGCACAGCTGTGACCAAAGTGACTAGAGGATAAGGGAGATTTTGAATTTCAGCACACACTTGTGGACACTGGACACTTTTGGATTGTGTGAGGCCCAATGAATATCTGAGCGCTATGTGACAGGCTCGATGGCACAGCTGTGACCAAAGTGACTAGAGGATAAGGGAGATTTTGAATTTCTGCACACACTTGTGGACACTGGACACTTTTGGATTGTGTGAGGCCCAATGAATATCTGAGCGCTATGTGACAGGCTCGATGGCACAGCTGTGACCAAAGTGACTAGAGGATAAGGGAGATTTTGAATTTCTGCACACACTTGTGGACACTGGACACTTTTGGATTGTGTGAGGCCCAATGAATATCTGAGCGCTATGTGACAGGCTCGATGGCACAGCTGTGACCAAAGTGACTAGAGGATAAGGGAGATTTTGAATTTCAGCACACACTTGTGGACACTGGACACTTTTGGATTGTGTGAGGCCCAATGAATATCTGAGCGCTATGTGACAGGCTCGATGGCACAGCTGTGACCAAAGTGACTAGAGGATAAGGGAGATTTTGAATTTCTGCACACACTTGTGGACACTGGACACTTTTGGATTGTGTGAGGCCCAATGAATATCTGAGCGCTATGTGACAGGCTCGATGGCACAGCTGTGACTAAAGTGACTAGAGGATAAGGGAGATTTTGAATTTCTGCACACACTTGTGGACACTGGACACTTTTGGATTGTGTGAGGCCCAATGAATATCTGAGCGCTATGTGACAGGCTCAATGGCACAGCTGTGACCAAAGTGACTAGAGGATAAGGGAGATTTTGAATTTCAGCAGACACTTGTGGACACTGGACACTTTTGGATTGTGTGAGGCCCAATGAATATCTGAGCGCTATGTGACAGGCTCGATGGCACAGCTGTGACCAAAGTGACTAGAGGATAAGGGAGATTTTGAATTTCTGCACACACTTGTGGACACTGGACACTTTTGGATTGTGTGAGGCCCAATGAATATCTGAGCGCTATGTGACAGGCTCAATGGCACAGCTGTGACCAAAGTGACTAGAGGATAAGTGAGATTTTGAATTTCAGCAGACACTTGTGGACACTGGACACTTTTGGATTGTGTGAGGCCCAATGAATATCTGAGCGCTATGTGACAGGCTCGATGGCACAGCTGTGACCAAACTGACTACAGGATAAGCGAGATTTTGAATTTCTGCACACACTTGTGGACACTGGACACTTATGGATTGTGTGAGGCCCACTGAATATCACAGCGCTATGTCACAGGCAGAAATTGGCTAGTGTATCACAAACTACAAGGTGTATGTAGAATTGGGCAGAATAGGAATCTCCCTAGAGTGCAGGTCTGTAAGAACGGAACATGTCCTCGTTTTATTCTCACAGAGTGACACACTGATAGCTTCACTGTGGCTGTGATAACAGCCGTTACACGGTACTGTGTGAGGAGCGTACACCGCTGTATGGTGTGAAAAAATGCACGCTCAGTACCTCAGCAGGACAAAAAAAAAATTTGGGATTGCTTTTAAAAAAGCAGTTTGTGGAGCAGTGGGTAAACAGCAATGCAGGAATGTCAGGAAGCCTTAGAAGGCAGCCCAACAACCAACACCACTGATACACCACTATAAAGCCTCCCCTTGCACTGCACACACAGTGACTGGTGTGTTGTACAGGCAAAATCGCTAGCAGCAGAAGCAGTTTTTTTTTCTTCTCAGCAGGACAAAAAAAAAAAATTGGGATTGCTTTTAAAAAAGCAGTTTGCGGAGCAGTGGGTAAACAGCAATGCAGGAATGTCAGGAAGCCTTAGAAGGCAGCCCAACAACCAACACCACTGATACACCACTATATAGCCTCCCCTTGCACTGCACACACAGTGACTGGTGTGTTGTACAGGCAAAATCGCTAGCAGCAGAAGCAGTTTTTTTTTCTTCTCAGCAGGACAAAAAAAAAAAATTGGGATTGCTTTTAAAAAAGCAGTTTGCGGAGCAGTGGGTAAACAGCAATGCAGGAATGTCAGGAAGCCTTAGAAGGCAGCCCAACAACCAACACCACTGATACACCACTATATAGCCTCCCCTTGCACTGCACACACAGTGACTGGTGTGTTGTACAGGCAAAAATCGCTAGCAGCAGAAGCAGTTTTTTTGTCTTCTTCCCTGCCTAACGCTCTCCCTACAGAATCAGCAGCAACCTCTCCCTATGCTAAGATCGGCAGAAGTAAGATGGCGGTCGGCGTGCACGCCCTTTTATACCCCCTGTGACACCCACCAAAGCAAGCCAATCACTTGCATGCCCTTCTGAAAGATGTTGGTGACCCGTGCCTATGTCATCACGTTGCCCACAGTGTCCGTGGATCCTGATTGGCTGAAAAAGAGCGCAAAACAAACTTTTGAAACGCGACTTTGGCGCGTAAGTCGCCGACCTCGTGGCCGACCTCATCCTAGGGTCGGGTTTCGTTTCATGAAACCCGACTTTGCCAAAAGTCGGTGACTTTTGAAATTTTTCGACCCGTTTCGCTCAACTCTAATATCCTACACTTAGGCTACTTTCACACAAATGCAATGCTTGGTAATGGAGTAGGGTGAGATCTGCAAGTAACACACTCAACGTCTATCACTGACTTATGATCATGTCTGCAGTAGAACTTTTCAGCAACGTGTGAACATGGCCTTTCCTTAACAGCCATTGATCAGTGTATGGGCTTACGTCTGTGGATCTCCGTCTGATCTTGGACCGCAATGCGCGGACTGGTCAAGGGTCTTCTGACCGGAGCATGGCGGCTTCATGTAGTTCTGAGACTGTCATGTCCCATTCGGAATGCCAGCGACCGGTCCATGCATCGTGGTGTGAGATCTATGAGCCCCAACATAGAGTGTTTGTGTTAATCATACACACGAGTTGCATTGTGTCACACGACCACAGCATTACTTGTGGGCTGATATTCGTCTTCTGTTATTCTAGAGAAAGAACAGGCAGTGAACCGAGCCGGTGTGGACCAGGAATCTGTGCAGCCAGTAGGTACGTACATGTACACGGAGACTTTCCTGTTCGCTGCATTGTTCAAAGCTGTTTTCATGCTAGACTTTGTACATATGTAACAATAAAGTAGAATTTTCAGATTTTGGTATAGAAACTAGTATCAATAAAATATACATTAAAAAAACTACAGCAGAACGGATTTTCATTTTGTAATTCTTCTTTTAATGCCGACATCACTTCTGGATCCGGGTAGCTGTGATGAGAAGAGGCAGCCAAGATCTGGAACGTGAAATCCTCTGTCTGGGCCAAGAGCAGTGATAACCAGCCACACACTGTAATCGCAGCAATTAGAGGAACTTCTGATCTCTGCCTTTCAACCCTCGATTGCAGCATTTGCAGCAAGAAAGCGATTTCAATTTGACTGTCACAGGGAATCTGTAACCACAATTGTATGGTTACACGGCAGGATTTATTTAACCCCCAAGGTGATTTGCACTTTAATGACCAGGTAAATTTTTACAATTCTGACCAGTGTCACTTTATGAGGTAGTAACTCTGCAACGCTTTAACAGTTCCCACTAATTCTGAGATAGAAAAAAAAAATCTATCACCCATGACAGCACCAATGAGAGAGAGAGGGTTTTGCCTTTCAAGGAGAGAAAACCTCCTATATAAAAAAAAGTGACACCTCTCTGCATGAGTTGGTTTCCTGTCCTTGATGGGTCATCTTCGGTGAGGCTACTTTCACACTTGCGTCGGTACGGGCCCGTCTCAATGCGTCGGGCCGACATACCGACGCACGTTGTGAAAGATTTGCACAACGTGGGCAGCGGATGCAGTTTTTCAACGCATCCGCTGCCCCATTGTAATGTCCAGGGAGGAGGGGGCGGAGTTTCGGCCGCGCATGCGCTGTCAAAAATGGCGGACACGACGCACAAAAAAGTTACATGTAACTTTTTTGTGCGTCGCGCCCGCCAAAACACGACACATCCGTTGCACGATGGATGCGACATGTGGCCATACGTCGCAATGCGTCGCTAATGCAAGTCTATGGAGAAAAAACGCATCCTGCGGGCAACTTTGCAGGATGCGTTTTTTCTCCAAAATGGCGCATTGCGACGTACGTCACACGACGCTAGTGTGAAAGTAGCCTTAGACGACTGAAGACAAGAAGGAGAAAGTTCCCTGCCTTGGGCTGGTCGGTGTCTGGCAGGGCACCGTCTCTGCTGCAGGCAGCACCAGGAGGAACTGGAAGTGCCACGGCATGTCACACATGGAGGGTCTTCCCCAAGCGAACGTGAACAGGGCACCAGCATCTGCATACAGGCTGGTGCCCGATGGCTGCACGACTCGGCATGGTGCAGTTCAAGGCGCAGGATGAATGTCCTGATGACGTGATGATGAAAGAGAAAAAAATACAAAAGATCAAAACAATGCCGAAGAAAGAAGATTGAAAAAGTGTTTCCAGAACTGGGCCGGTCGGTCTTCTAGCGCAGGGTTCCCCAACTCCAGTCCTCAAGGCCCACCAACAGATCATGTTTTCAGGATTTCCTTAGTATTGCTAAGGTGCTAATGGCATCACCTGTGCAATAAAAAGGAAATCCTAAAAACATGATCTGTTGGTGGGCCTTGAGGACTGGAGTTGGGGAACCCTGCTCTAGCAGGGCACTAGCTCTGCTGCGGCTGGCACCAGAAAAAGCTGGAAGCACCGTTGCAGGTCCCAGGGGTGTGTCCTCCCTCCCTGAGCAAGAGTGAGTGGTGCAGTAACATTTCTTCACAGGCTGGTGCCCGACGGCTGCATGTCCTGGCATTGCGCAGGTCCGGCGGTGCGATCTCGGAAGTTGCGCCCTGATGACGTTCGCCGGTTACATACAGAGGGTAGGGAAAGTATTCAGACCCCTTTACATTTTTCACTCTTTGTTTCATTGCAGCCATTTGGTAAATTCAAAAAAGTTCATTTTTTCTCATTAATGTACACTCTGCACCCCATTTTGACTGATAAAAACAGAAATGTAGACATTTTTGCTAATTTATTAAAAAAGAAAAACTGAAATATCACATGGTCATAATTATTCAGACCCTTTGCTCAGTATTGAGTAGAAGCACCCTTTTGAGCTAGTACAGCTCAAATGAGTCTTGGGAATGATGCAACAAGTTTTTCACACCTGGGTTTGGGGATCCTCTGCCATTGTTCCTTGCAGATCCTCTCCAGTTCTGTCAGGTTGGAGGGTGAACGTTAGTACCCAGCCATTTTCAAGTCTCTCCAGAGATGCTCAATTTGGTTTAGGTTAGGGCTCTGGCTGGGCCAGGCAAGAATGGTGACAGAGTTGTTCTGAAGCCACTCCTTTGTTATTTTAGCTGTGTGCTTAGGGTCATTGTCTTGTTGGAAGGTGAACCTTCGGCCAAGTCAGAGGTCCAGAGCACTCTGGAAGAGGTTTTTATCCAGGATATCTCTGTACATGACTGCATTCATGTTTCCTTCATTTGCAATCAGTTGTCTTGTCCCTGCAACTGAAAAACACCCCCATAGCATGATGCTGCCCCCACCATGTTTCACTGTTGGGATTGTATTGGGCAGGTGATGAGCAGTGCCTGGTTTTCTTCACACATACCGATTAGAATTATCACCAAAAAGTTCTATGTTCGTCTCATCAGACCAGAGAATCTTATTTTTCATAGTCTTTGAGTCCTTCATGTGTTTTTTTTTTAGCAAACTCTATGCGGGCTTTCATATGTCTGGCACTGAGGAGAGGCTTCCGTGGGACCACTCTGCTATAAAGGCCTGACTGGTGGAGGGCTGTACTGATAGTTGACTTTGTGGAACTTTTTCCAATCTTTCTACTGCATCTGTGGAGCTCAGCCACAGTGATCTTGGGGTTCTTCTTTACCTCTCTCTCACCAAGGCTATTCTCCCACGATTGCTCAGTTTGGCTGGACGGCCAGGTCTAGGAAGAATTGTGGTCGTCCCAAACTTCTTCCATTTAAGGATTATGTAGGCCACTGTGCTCTTAGGAACCTTGAGTACAGTAGAAATTCTTTTGTAACCATGGCCAGATCTGTGCCTTGAAAAAATTCTGCCTCTGAGCTCCTTGGCCAGTTCCTTTTGACCTCATGATTCACATTTGGTCTGACATGCACTGTGAGCTGTGAGGTCTTATATAGACAGGTGTGCGCCTTTACAAATCAAGTCCTAACAGTTTAATTAAACAGCTGGACTCCAATGAAGGCGTAGAACCATCTCAAGGAGGATCACGAGGAAATGGACAGCATGTGACTTAAATATGAGTGTTTGAGAAAAGGGTCTGAGTACTTATGACCATGTGATATTTCAGTTTTTCTTTTTTATTTGCAAAAATTTCTATATTTCTGTTTTTTTCAGTCAAGATGGGGTGCAGAGTGAACATTAATGAGAAAAAAAATGAACTTTTTTGAATTTACCAAATGGGTGCAATGAAGCAAAGAGTGAAAAATTTAAAGGGGTGTGAATACTTTCTGTACCCACTGTATATTAAGATTCCTCTTCAAGCATCCCCGCATAAACAGCTAGCGCTAGACTCCGAGATCATAGCTCTACTAGAGAGCCGCGTATTGGTAGAGATTCCCCCTGAACAAAGTAGGAAGGGGTTCTGTTCCACTTTATTCCTGATTAAAAAAAACACGGTTCATTCAGGACAATAATAAATCCAAAGGCCTTAAATTCCTGAATAGTTCAACGTTTAAGATGGAGTCGGTAAGAACGGCACTGAAGGTAATCTATTATATTTTAGTCTTGGACCTCCAGATGCCTACTACCATTTGCCAATACATGCATAAAATTAAAAATTCAAGAAGTTTAACCCATCAGGTGCTTCACCGGATTTTTTGGAATGTGTAAGGAAAAAATAAACTTTTTTATTTTACTTTAAACCCACATTCTTTTTTTATTTTCAAGGTTAACCGGAAAAAAAGGCAATCTGACACACTCCACAAGGTCATTGCTAAAGAAGCTGGCTGTTCACAGAGTGCTCTATCCAAGCATGTTAATGGAAAGTTGAGTGGAAGGAAAAAGTGTGGTAGAAAAAGGTGCACAAGCAACCAGGATAACCGCAGCCTTGAAAGTATTGTTAAGAAAACGCCATTCAAAAATTGGGGGGGAGATTCACAAGGAGTGGACTGCTGCTGGAGTCATTGCTTCAAGAGCCACCACACACAGACGTATCCAGGACATGGGCTACAAGCGTCACATTCCTTGTGTCAAACCACTCAGTCATGACCAATAGACAATGCCAGGAGCGTCTTTCCTGAGCAAGGAGAAAAAGAACTGAACTGTTGCTCAGTGGTCCAAGGTGTTGTTTTCAGATGAAAGTAAATTTTGCATATTATTTGGAAAGCAAGGTCCCAGAGTCTGGAGGAAGAGAGGAGAGGCGTCAATTCAAGCTGCTGGAGGTCTAGTGTGAAGTTTCCACAATCAGTGATGGTTAGGGGAGCAATGTCATCTGCTGGTGTAGGTCCACTGTGTGTTATCAAGACCAAAGTCAGCACAGCCATCTACCAGGAAATTTTAGAGCACTTCATGCTTTCCTCTGCTGACAAGCTTTTTGGAGAAGGAAATTTCATTCTCCAGCAGGACTTGGCACCTGTCTACACTGCCAAAAGTAAGATAAGATAATCCTTTAATCGTCCCACCATGGGGAAATTCAGAAGTACCAATACCTGGTGTAAAAACAACAGTATCACTCTGCTTGATTGGCCAGCAACTCGCCTGACCTTAACCCCATAGAGAATCCATGGCTGTTGTGAACTCTCTTAATCCGACTTTTGAGGCAAGGCTCCCTCTGGTGGATACTGCTGGTAGTGGAGCTGGTCAACATAATGTAAACCCAACAGCTGCAGAAGATAATTGGAGGAGTGGGGGTAGTGACTGGGGTAGTGACTGGGGGTAGCGAGCAGGCTTCTCTCAGTGGCTGCCGGTGATACTCCTTTCTTTACTTACTGAGGATTTCTGTCTCCTGCCTGATCCTGCATTTTTTCAGCTAAGTGTCATTTGCTAAACCCTTTGCATCTGATTTTGCCTTGCTGTCAGGGGGCAGCTTGCTCCCCCAGGGGCTGCTGGCTCCTGCCCTGTATTTTTGTATCTTGTGTTTGTTTGCTCAGTCCCCTGATGTATTAGCCTGTTGCTAACCGCCAGTTCACACGTGAGTGCTGATATCGTGGGGGCGAGGTTTGTGCAAAGCTCAGTATTTTTGTACATCAGTCGTGTTGGAATTGTTAGGGTTTTTGCGTGATTGCAGACAGTGCCTTTTCTGTCCTGTCCTATCTAGTCAGTGTGGGCCCCATCATTTGCTCAGTCTATTTTCTGTCTGTGTTTGTGCTTCATCTTGTCTCACCGACAATATATGTTTGGGGGCTGTCTATTCCTTTGGGAATCTGCTCTGGGGCAGTTTAGATTTCACCTTTCTGTCTTTAGGCTTAGTTAGTCCTCCGGCTGTGATGAAGCGTCTAGGGCAATGTAGGAACGCTCCACGGCTACTGCTAGTTGTGTTGTTAAGATCAGGGGTCTGTAATCCGCTGAGCGACCAGCCTCTCTGCTGTTCTGGTGGCATAGCCTATTGCGCTCTCCTCCTCGGTGACCCATTCATGACACATGGCGTATTGTCAAGAGGAAGATGAGAGACACCAGACTCAACAATGCAGATGAGCTGAAGGCTGCTATCAAAGAAAGCTGGGCTTCCATAACACCTCAGCAGTGCCACAGGCTGATCGTCTCCATGCCACGACGCATTGATGCTGTAATTGATGCAAAATGAGCCCCGACCAAGTATTGAGTGCATTTACTGAACATACATTTCGGATTTTAAAATCCATTTTTCAAGTTGGTGTTATAAAGTATTCTAATTTATTGAGATAATGACTTTTGGGTTTTCATTGGTTGTATGCCATAATCATCAACATAAACAGAAATAAACACTTGAAATAGATCACTCTGTAATGACTCTATATAATATGAGTTTAACTTTTTGTATTGAAGAACTGCAATTTAACTTTTTGATGTTCTAATTTGGTGAGAAGCGGCTGTATATGTGAAAAAAGATACATCAGATGCACAAGCCGAAAACTGAAAAAGAGAATTGCGGAACACAATTAGAACATTAAGGGTATGTGCATACGTTGCAGATTTGCCTGCAAAATTTTCTGCACAGAATCTGCATCTCTTGGCAGAAAACGCAGGTAAAAATCCGCACGTTTTTTGTGCGGATTTTCATGCAGATTTGTCTGCGTTTTTGTGAGCTAAATAAAGATAATATACTTAAAAAAAAATGTGATGTCATTTCCTAGTCCAACCTCTTCTCATTCTCCATTTTGGAAAGCCTTCCAATTCCAAAAACATGAGTACCCAGGAAATTCCACAGCGGAGCCCACAGGGTGGTGAACAGCATTTCCGGCTACGCAGGCCATATCGCCTGTTGCTGTTGGGAGTGTTGCTCCAAATGCTGAATCATCAAAGAGAACAGGTAAGCTAAAGTATGTGTAATATTTACATGTCTTTGATTTTTCACCGTGTTGTGCACTAACAAATATTTTTATCTTAGGCCTGTTTCATAACTCCGCCATCGGTGGTCAGTTGAAATCTGCCAAAGGATGAAACCAGCAGATCCGTGATGGACGGATGTCAGCGGAGCACGTAGGATGAAGGATCCATGGGAGAAGCGATGCGGCCAAATTTAAAGCAACCGCGGCGGTCGCGAATTGCATGTAGATCGCGTGAGGTGGAGCGCGACCGGGAGAGGGACATCGCGGGAGCTGGAGTAGCGCGATTGGGATATCGCGGGTGGTGGAGCGCGATATCGCGGGAGGTGGAGCGCGATCGGGATATTGCGGGAGGGACGGGTTAGTTGGAGGAGGGAGGGAGGGAGAAAGAGAGAGAGATTTTATCGCATCCCGGAGCGGCATTTATGGGTTGAAATTAGCGGACCGTCAAAGCAAAAAAACGTTGCAGGGTCCGTTTCATCCGCCTGGGAGCCGCTAAAATCTTGGCGTTAAAAAACGGGTGGGACGGACGACCGTCAATCAAGATCCGCCAATAATGTAAGTCTATGGGGGAAAAAACGGATCCACCCCTTTTTTGGCGGATCCGTTTTTTTTAAGTTTAGCGGATTTTGACTGAAGGGAAAAAATGGATGTGTGAAACAGGCCTTAGGAGCGGCTCGGAAGGAGAGCCCGAAAAATGTGGGTGCACCCAATTGTGGCAGAGCGGACAGCGAAGGGGCACGTTCACATGCTATACAGAGATTTGAGGAGGCAAGTTAACCGTATGTAAACATAATTTCTTATGTAAAATGTGTTCGACAAAAAGTATCCACATATTACCTACCTTTTTTTTTAACCTCAATTTTTTTTACAGATATCCAGAGAAATTCATGGAATTCTGCCGGCTAACCTTCCCGGCATTTGACCGACTTCTAATTATCTTGGTATCTGAACTGACATTTGCGGATACGGTCATGAGGAAGGCCATTTCTGCTGAGGAAAGGCTGCTCATCAACTTGTGGTAAGTAAATTTTTTTTTTGTTTGTATGACATAAGGCCTCTTTCACACGTTAGTGTGTACGATACGTGTGGTGATAGTTTTCACATGTCCCGGAGACAATGACACACATAGACCCATTCAAATGAATGAGTCTATGCATATGTCAGCGTGTTTTCATGGACCGTGTGTCCATGTGTAAAACATGTTTTTGTTGTTTTTTTTTTCTGGCAGCACCGTCCACAAACCGTCACGCACACGGAGAACACACATAGATGTCCTTCGTGTAACACGCTTCGGTGTCGATGAAAAAGCGCTACAGTAAGCGCTGTTCCCCAGCGGCAGGTGCTGAAGATGCTCTCATCATTCTCCCCGCCTCTGCCAGCGATCAGCGCAAACAGGTGAGAATGAGAGCAGATTTCAGCACCTGCCGCCGTGGAACAGTGCTTACTGTAGCGCTTCTTCCCCGGCGGCCATCCTTGTGTTAATGTGTCACATTGGCGGTACACGGTTGCCACACGTGTGCCGCATGTATTACACACTTCGACACATGCACACACGGACACGGATATCACTGGCAATGGTTTTTCCATTACCTTAAATATCGTGACATATGGAACTGGCCTAAAGGGAACCTGTCGGCATTTTATGCCGCTATAAGATGCGGACACCGCCTTTCAGGGCATATCTACTGCATTGTATAAATAAGTATTTAACCCCCTAGTCCAACAATCAAGCTAAGATGAAGAGCTTTTATTATATTCACCCGTGGGATCGTACGGTGCTGTCCGGTCGGATGGGTGTCGCAGGTCCGGGTCCGGCGCCTCCTATGTTCTTGCGATGCCACCCTCCTGCTTGCTTCATCGCTCTAATTTGCAGGCGTACTTTTGTTACCTGATGAGGATAGAGCAAAGTACTGAGGAGCGCATGCGCTAGGCCTCTTAGACCTTGCGCCATGCATGAATTTGCTCTGCCCTTAACAAGGAAGATGAGTATGGCTGCACAGTAGAGCGATGAAGATAGCAGAGCGTCGTATCAAGATGTGTGGTGCCGGACAATGGCCTGCAACATCTATCTGACTGGATCGCCCCCCACAGGTAAGTATACCAAAAATTATTTTTGTTATCTTTCCTGTCGGACTGGGGGCTTATTAACAGCATTAGAGAATGCTGTAGAAAAGTCCTGAAAGGCGGTAGCCAAATCTTATACTGCTGACAGGTTCCCTTAAATTTTTGGGTGACACTTCTAATCATCTTTTCTTTTCCTTTGCAGATTTCTGGCCACAGGAGAGAGCTATACATCACTACACCTCCAATTTAGAGTTGGCTAATCCACCATCTCTCAAATTGTGAGGTGCACATGTAACGTGATCTGGCAGAAGTTGCAGCCCATTGTGATGCCTTCCCCAACGGAGAAGACTTGGCTGCAGGTTGCAGCAAGCTTTCAGTCTGTGGCCAATTTCCCAAACTACATAGGTGCCGTTGATGGAAAACATGTAAGGGTTCAGCAGCCACCACGATCAGGATCTTTAATTGTAAGAAATATTTTTTGGTGGTCCTGATGCCGGAGGCTGATGCACATTACAAATTTGTTGCTATTGATGTTGGTGCCTATGGCAGTACTGGGGACTCTCAGATGTTGCCAACGTCACAGATTGGTCTGCAAATTCTTTGAGATTGCGGAACGCTTCCAGCCCCACGACCTTTGCTGGGTTCCACACATCCAGTTCCCTTTGTGATGGTATCGGATGAGGCATTTCCCTTAATGGCAAACCTGCTGCGCCCAAACCCACGAAGGGGACTGGATGCCCAGCGGAGGATTTTTAATTATCGGCTGAGTTGTGCACCCAGATATGTGGAATGCACCTTTGGAATCATGAGTAGTCAGTGGAGGATCTTTCACACACCCATCCAGTTGAATGCAGACACCGTTGACGCTGTGATGAAGGTATGCTGTGTACTCCATAACTATGATCGTGAGTACAGCACTGACGTAGATGTGGAGTACCAGCAGCCAGTATTTAATCCAGGGCCCAACGTGGGTCTGGGAAGGCCATCCAACTCTGGTGCGTGTTTGAGAAACCTTTACTGACTACTTTAGGAGTCCAGAAGGTGCCGTGCACTGGCAATACTCCTGTGTAGGTGATGTGCAACCTGACCAGCAGAGGATGGAAGAAAATTAAACAAAAAGAAGAAAACCAAGAAAATTGATTATTTGTTTGGGACCAAAATGCTAACTATATTTTTATTTATTAATAAAAAACATAAATGCATGTTGGTTTGTTGTGTTTTATGTATTTTTTTAGTATTATAATTTGGATTGATGGGAGAGGGATCATCACATGACTCTCTCCTCCATCACTGCTTTCTGTATCAGCTTCTATGATGCTGATTACTTTAATGCACAACTCTTGGGTGGGGAGGTGGAGGTGCGGTGCCATGACCCTCTTACTCAGGGGAACCATAGTGGCTGCATGGGTGCCCCTGGAGGAGGTGTGACCCTAGGTAGATGCCTGGTATGCTTGCCCATAATGCTGGACATCAGGGCTGTGGAGTCGGTAAGGCAAACCTCCCACTACAACTCTGACTCCTCAATTTCCATGACTCCGACTCCAACATAATGGGCTACGACTCCGACTCCACAGCCCTGCGGGCCATGATCTTGGGCCTGGGACACAATTGCGAGTGTGATGCGAGAAACTTGCATCAATACCTGCCACTGTCGTCGGTTTTCAGTACCGTAGTGTGCGGCAGCATAGAAATACATGCAGATGTACAATACGGCAACGCATGCTGATGGCAGTGGCGGAAATTGAAGAGAAAGACTCTTGCGAGTTTGGAAAGATCAACACTTGCAAATGTGACCACGGCAAAATGTAAGTCCATGATAGCCATAACAAGGCTATAACATGGCTATTATCATTTTTAGATTGCATTGTGACTGATTCTGCTCAGTCAAAAGTATCCATCCAAAGATGTTGGTGTAGGGTGGGAAGGTTGCCAGGAACATATTTAGATCTCGGCTGTTCATTAGGTCAGTGAATACATTTGTATCACCACTCCAGCACTCTAATAAATGATCTGGTGTAGTGGCAAAAGTATGTTATTTATCAAAAGAGCCATTGTATATAACCCTCATGTTAATGGTGAGTAAATAATCCCAAAAATTTTCAAATATAACTTTATCTTAAAACCTATAAAAACATTATGACAAACATTGTCATTTATTTTTCAATATGAAAACTTTTTTTAAAAACTTTTGGCCCAATAACTTAATTCTTTAACCACAGAACAAGAATGTTGCCTTGCTTCAAAGAAGGTGTTTAGTGGAGAAGCGGGTCTTGTGTTGGAAACGCAAAAGTTTGTGTGGCAGACTTTGAACTTTAATAATGGAACTGATTTATGGCTGGTCTGCGACACTTGGTAGTAATCAACGCAACTAGATTAATCTGAATGGAGTGGGCACAAGAACGATGGTTTGCACCCATATCATGTTTGCAGAGTGTCAGGGCAAAAGCAGACAGGTCTCTGTACCCCCATATGCCAAATATGTCTTACTAACTTAAAAAAAATATATTCCGGAAAATACCCATATGTGGGAGCTGGCTCGGAATTAAAACTTGCATATGGTGAGGGGCCCGGCCTTTGTGAGCTATTGGAATCAGAATAATATGAAAACGTGCTGGGTGGTCTTTGGTAACGTTGGTCGTGTTCATGTAGTGGTGTTTGGGATTTGTCATGCACACTATTAATGACCCCCATCACAATGTCATTCAAATGCGTGATCGGTGCAGGGTCCTCGAATGCTGACACCATGGCATACACTAGTCATAAATATTGTCTGACTATCCGGTGGCATTAACCGAGCCATGTTGGCTACAGTTGATCCAAATAAGTCCAAATCATCTTCCATTGTAGATTTTTGTATCAAATCAGCTACTGATGTAGATAGATATTTCAATAGATACACCTATAGATAGATGGATAGATATATCTATAGATGGATAGATCTATAGATAATAATAATAATAATCTTTATTTTTATATAGCGCTAACATATTCCGCAGCGCTTTACAGTTTGCATACATTTTCATCACTGTCCCCGATAGGGCTCACAATCTAAATTCCCTATCAGTATGTCTTTGGAGATGACATAGATAGATGGATAGATCTATAGATGGGTAGATATATCTATCCATCTATCTATAGACAGATCTATAGATATATATATCCATCTAATGTGACAGTAATGTCATGCGCTGCTTACAAGTCGAGGACAGCTGCCAGAGTACTCATTTTTCCCCATGCCCTGGACTATAGGAGTGGAGAGCAGTGAATATTAATTTCAGCTGTAGTGGGCACAGTAGCTGCAGGCTTTCTGTTGCTGGGTGATCACTTGTGCTCACTACTAAAGGGAATGAATTTTCACTGCTCTCCACTTCCATGGGCTTGGGGAGCAGTGAATATTCATTGTGTGTAATAGCGGGCACACGTGATCGCCCAGCTGCTGCGGTTAACACTGCCCGCTATTAAAGAGAATGAATATTCACTGCTCTCCACGCCCATGGGAGAGCAGTTGTGGCCAAAAGTATTGACACCCCTGCAATTCTGTCAGATAATACTCAGTTTCTTCCTGAAAATGATTGCAAACACAAATTCTTTGGTATTATTATCTTCATTTAATTTGTCTTAAATGAAAGAACACAAAAAGAATTGTCGTAAAGCCAAATTGGATATAATTCCACACCAAACATAAAAAAGAGGGTGGACAAAAGTATTGGCACTGTTCGAAAAATCATGTGATGCTTCTCTAATTTGTGTAATTAACAGCACCTGTAACTTACCTGTGGCACCTAACAGGTGTTGGCAATAACTAAATCACACTTGCAGCCAGTTGACATGGATTAAGTTGACTCAACCTCTGTCCTGTGTCCTTGTGTGTACCACATTGAGCATGGAGAAAAGAAAGAAGACCAAAGAACTGTCTGAGGACTTGAGAAACCAAATTGTGAGGAAGCATGAGCAATCTCAAGGCTACAAGTCCATCTCCAAAGACTTGAATGTTCCTGTGTCTACCGTGCGCAGTGTCATCAAGAAGTTTAAAGCCCATCGCACTGTGGCTAACCTCCCTAGATGTGGACGGAAAAGAAAAATTGACAGGAGATTTCAACGCAAGATTGTGCGGATGTTGGATAAAGAACCTCGACTAACATCCAAACAAGTTCAAGCTGCCCTGCAGTCCGAGGGTACAACAGTGTCAACCCGTACTATCCGTCGGCATCTGAATGAAAAGGGACTGTATGGTAGGAGACCCAGGAAGACCCCACTTCTTACCCCGAGACATAAAAAAAGCCAGGCTGGAGTTTGACAAAACTTACCTGAAAAAGCCTAAAACGTTTTGGAAGAATATTCTCTGGTCAGATGAGACAAAAGTAGAGCTTTTTGGGCAAAGGCATCAACATAGAGTTTACAGGAGAAAAAAAGAGGCATTCAAAGAAAAGAACACGGTCCCTACACTCAAACATGGTGGAGGTTCCCTGATGTTTTGGGGTTGCTTTGCTGCCTCTGGCACTGGACTGCTTGACCGTGTGCATGGCATTATGAAGTCTGAAGACTACCAACAAATTTTGCAGCATAATGTAGGGCCCAGTGTGAGAAAGCTGGGTCTCCCTCAGAGGTCATGGGTCTTCCAGCAGGGCAATGACCCAAAACACACTTCAAAAAGCACTAGAAAATGGTTTGAGAGAAAGCACTGGAGACTTCTAAGGTGGCCAGCAAAGAGTCCAGACCTGAATCCCATAGAACACCTGTGGAGAGATCTAAAAATGGCAGTTTGGAGAAGGCACCCTTCAAATATCAGGGACCAGGAGCAGTTTGCCAAAGAAGAATGGTCTAAAATTCCAGCAGAGCATTGTAAGAAACTCATTGATGGTTACCGGAAGCGGTTGGTCGCAGTCATTTTGGATAAAGGTTGTGCAACCAAGTATTAGGCTGAGGGTGCCAATACTTTAGTCTGGCCCATTTTTGGAGTTTTGTTTGAAATGATCAATGTTTTGCTTTTTGCTTCTTTCTCTTTTGTGTTTTTTCATTTAAGACAAATTAAATGAAGATAATAATACCAAAGAATTTGTGTTTGCAATCATTTTCAGGAAGAAACTGAGTATTATCTGACAGAATTGCAGGGGTGTCAATACGTTTGGCCACAACTGTATATTCATTCTCTTTAGTAGCGGGCACATGTGATCTCCCAGCCGTAGGATACCAGCGTCTGAGGCTACCGTGCCAGCTATTAAAGTGAAATGAATATTCACTGCTCCCCACCCCCATAGTCCCTCCCTAGTCTTGGAAGGTACATCCGGACCATAAGATGCACCTCCCGTTTTCCTCCAAATTTTGGGAGAAAAAAAGGTGCGTTTTATAATCCGAAAAATAAGGTACCTCAGGTTTTTATGGCTCAAGGACACTGACATCCACAATGAGGTAACAGATTACCAGATGAAGGTACATGTTTTCAGCAACAGCCCGTCACAAGCTGTGGTGATCCATGGACTGAGACGGACTGCCCACGAAGATGAGACTACGGATCTGTGAAGAGCCAATTGATCTGCTCTCCAGAACACAAGAAATGCCTGCAGCAATCCTCAGATTTCACAAAATAGTCTCCAACAGCGAGGAGGTAATGAAAGCATTACCATCTGAGAACCATTCAAAGAGCTTAAGGCTAAGTTCACACTAGGCGTTTTTTCTGCGTTTTTTTCTGCTTATTTTCAGCTGTATTGGTGACCTGTTTTCATGCTTCTGTGATAGAAGCAAAGCTGAACTCTGGGATCCTGAAAAGCACCAAAATACAGTGGGGGAAAAAAAGTATTTAGTCAGCCACCAATTGTCGAATTTCTACCACTTAAAAAGATGAGCACGGCCTATAATTGACATCATAGGTAGACCACAATTATAAGAGTCAAAATAAGAATAAAAAAACAACAAAATCACCTTGTCTGATAAAAATCACTTGGGCAGGAGCAATGTGCTAGATGCAGACTACGTCCGTTTCGCGCTTCTACGGATCTTGTAGAAGCGCAGAAGCACGAAACGGCCATAGTCAGCACCTAGCACATTGCTCCCGCACTGATGATTTTTACCATTTAAATAAAACATTCAATATTGGAATGGTGAGTGCCATCCTTCATTTCTTTTCACTTGTATACTGAACATCCTCCACCACCTCCCAATTAATTGCAAGTTCCTGACAGCGTCTTTTCCCACCTTTGAGTTCATTATAAAGTGTCCTATTCACCTCACCGCCTCCTCTCCCAATCCCCAAGAAATTTTAAGTCCCCGATAGCATCCCCCATCTCACAATTCATTGTGATGCTATCAGGGGCTTAACATCCTCCTCCACCACCCAATTCATTTTACATCCATATCTAATGTCTTCCTCCACCTCCCCCTGTTCGTAAGTCCATTATACAGTTCTGGCCAAAAGTATTGACATGCCTGCAATTCTGTCATATAATACTCAGTTTCTTCCTGAAAATGATTGCAAACACAAATTCTTTGGTATTATTATCTTCATTTAATTTGTCTTAAATGAAAAAACACAAAAAGAGTTGTCCTAAAGCCAAATTGGATATAATTCCACACCAAACATAAAAAAGAGGGTGGACAAAAGTATTGGCACTGTTCGAAAAATCATGTGATGCTTCTCTAATTTGTGTAATTAACAGCACCTGTAACTTACCTGTGGCACCTAACAGGTGTTGGCAATAACTAAATCACACTTGCAGCCAGTTGACATGGATTAAGTTGACTCAACCTCTGTCCTGTGTCCTTGTGTGTACCACATTGAGCATGGAGAAAAGAAAACCAAAGAACTGTCTGAGGACTTGAGAAACCAAATTGTGAGGAAGCATGAGCAATCTCAAGGCTACAAGTCCATCTCCAAAGACCTGAATGTTCCTGTGTCTACCGGGTGCAGTGTCATCAAGAAGTTTAAAGCAAAAGGCACTGTGGCTAACCTCCCTAGATGTGGACGGAAAAGAAAAATTGACAAGAGATTTCAACGCAAGATTGTGCGGATGTTGGATAAAGAACCTCGACTAACATCCAAACAAGCTCAAGCTGCCCTGCAGTCCGAGGGTACAACAGTGTCAACCCGTACTATCCGTCGGCATCTGAATGAAAAGGGATTGTATGGTAGGAGACCCAGGAAAACCCCCACTTCTTACCCCGAGACATAAAAAAGCCAGACTGGAGTTTTCCAAAACTTACCTGAAAAAGCCTAAAACGTTTTGGAAGAATGTTCTCTGGTCAGATGAGACAAAAGTAGAGCTTATTGGGCAAAGGCATCAACATAGAGTTTACAGGAGAAAAAAAGAGGCATTCAAAGAAAAAAACACGGTCCCTACAGTCAAGCATGGCGGAGGTTCCCTGATGTTTTGGGGTTGCTTTGCTGCCTCTGGCACTGGACTGCTTGACCGTTTGCAAGGCATTATGAAGTCTGAAGACTACCAACAAATTTTGCAGCATAATGCAGGGCCCAGTGTGAGAAAGCTGGGTCTCCCTCAGAGGTCATGGGTCTTCCAGCAGGACAATGACCCAAAACACACTTCAAAAAGCACTAGAAAATGGTTTGAGAGAAAGCACTGGACACTTCTAAGGTGGCCAGCAATGAGTCCAGACCTGAATCCCATAGAACATCTGTGGAGAGTTCTAGAAATGGCAGTTTGGAGAATGCACCCTTCTAATATCAGGTGTTGTGAGTTCATTCTCCTCTTCACCTTTGATGTCTGATGAACTTCCTCTGTTGGTGAAGAGAGGTAGTGAAATTGATTGGGATGGGAGGAACCTGTCATCTGAACAGGCGGAGTGTGATTGGACATCTGGAATTTCTGAGTGGATATAAGGCAGCCGACGCCCTGCGGGCTGCTGGTGATCCTTTCTGCTCTGAGCTCTTGCATCCAGTTTAGCTCCTGTCTACTAAAAGCTAAGTTTTTTGCCCAGCTATTATTCCATGAGATTTTGTCTGCTTTCCTTAGTGTTTTTATTCAGCCAGTCCTGGTTGGGACTGGCTGAATTCCATTTTTGTCTCTGATCAGTTGATCTCTTTGCTCTGTTTTCAGAATATACCTGAGTGCTAATATAGTTATTTTGAAGTCTAGCGACTTCAGGGCCTTTTTCCCTATCAGACGGTTGGGACATTTTTGGTAGGGTTTTTTGCGGATTGCAGCCAGCATCTTTTCTGTCCTGTCCTATCTAGTTAGTTGGGCCCCATCATTTGCTCAGCCTGTCTTTCTGTCTGTGTTTGTGTTTTCATCTGTTTTTTCACCAACAATACATGTTGGGGGCTGTCTATTGCTTTGGGGTCTGCTCTGGGGCAGTTTAGATTTCCCCTTTCCTTCTTTAGGCTTATGTAGTTCTCCGGCTGTGACGAGGGGGTCTAGGGCACCGTAGGAACCCCCCACGGCTACTGTTAGTTGTGGTGTATAGGATCAGGGGTCTGCAATCCGATAGCTACCAACCTCTCTGGTTTTCTGGACTTAGCTTGTATTTTTGTTTTCTCCTCCTCCGGTGACTCATTCATAACAGAATCACCAGCCATACCGCTGATTCTAGGGTACTCAATAGTAGGAAAGAATTGTATAAAAAAAAAAGTCAGAATTTTTTTTTTTGTGTGTATATTTTTTCCTCTATTTCTCTGAGGCCGTAGGGGGAATTTTTTCTCAATGGAGATTAAGCAATTGTCTGATAGTGTGGAGCAGCTTACTGCTGAAGTGCAGGGAATTTCCAACTATCTTGCTCATTCACATGCTGCTGAACCAAAGATCCCTACTCCTGATGTGTTTTTTGGGGATCGGTCTAAATTTCTGAATTTTATGAATAATTGTAAATTATTTTTTGCCTTGAAGCCTAACTCATCGGGGAGCTCCGTGCAGCAGGTTAAAATTGTCATCTCTTTGCTGCGCGGCGATCCCCAGGATTGGGCGTTTTCTTTGAAACCTGATGATCCTATTCTAACTAATGTGGACGCAATTTTTCAGGCCTTGGGGTTGTTGTATGATGAACCTAATGCTATTGATCAGACTAAAAAGGCCCTGTTGGCATTGAGCCAGGGTCAGGATTCTGCAGAGTTGTACTTTCAAAAATTCCGAAAGTGGGCGGTCCTTACTACCTGGAATGATGGTGCATTGGCAGCTCTCTTTCGGGAGGGTTTGTCAGAAACCGTAAAAGATACTATGGTGGGATTTCCTGTCCCCTCTGGTCTTGACGATTCTATGTCATTAGCCATTCAGGTTGATCGGCGTTTGCGTGAACGCAAAACTGCACAACAGGTGTTGCCACCTGTTGAACAAATGTCTGAACCTATGCAATGTGATAGAGTTTTGTCTAGGGCGTAACGTCAGGAGTTCAGAAGGCGTAATAAGCTGTGTTTTTTCTATGGAGATGCCTCTCATATTATTTCTGTCTGCCCTAAACGAGAGAAACGTTTTGCACACACATTTGCTGTGGGTGGTGTTCAACCTAAGTTTCTTGCATTTACTCTGATCTGCTCCCTGTCCACATTTTCCGCTAAGGCTTTTGTGGACTCGGGAGCAGCTCTCAACCTGTTGGATTTGGATATGGTAAACGTTGTGGGTTTCCTATGACACCTCTGCGGACGCCTATCCCTTTGAGGGGTATTGATGCTACCCCTTTGGCGAAGAATAAACCTCAGTTTTGGACCCTGGTGGTAATGCGGGTCGCCCCAGACCATCAAGAAAATTGCAGATTTTTGGTGTTGCATAATTTGCATGATACCATCGTTCTGGGGTTTCCCTGGTTGCAAATCCATAATCCAGTTTTGGATTGGAAAGCTGTGTCTGTGGTGAGTTGGGGTTGTCGGTGTGCCCTTAGTGATGCTCCTATTTTCTCCACCTCTCCCCAGTCGCATGATGTTCCTGACTATTTGGCTGATTTTTATGATGTATTTAGCGAGAATGAGTCTGCGTCTTTGCCTCCTCATAGGAGTTATGACTGTGCAATTGAGGTGAGCCCTGGGTGTAAATTTCCCAAGGGTCGACTTTTCAATTTATCTGTACCCGAGCACGAGGCTATGCGATCCTATATTAAGGAGTCATTGGAGAAGGGTCATGTTAGACCATCCTCTTCACCCTTAGGTGCTGGGGTTTTTTTTGTGGCCAAGAAAGATGGTTCATTAAGGCCTTGTATTGACTATCGTTCCCTCAACAAAATTACTGTTAAATATCAGTATCCGTTACCCCTGATTTCTGATCTATTCTCCAGAGTTAAAGGTGCTTGCTGGTTTACCAAGCTTGACCTCAGGGGGGCGTATAATCTTATTCGCATTAAGCATGGGGGTGAATGGAAGACGGCATTTAATACTCCGGAGGGACATTTTGAGTACCTGGTGATGCCTTTTGGGCTCACTAATGCCCATTCTGTCTTCCAGTGCTTCATGAATGATATTTTCCGAGACTTTGTGGATACATTTTTTGATCATCTATCTGGGTGATATTTTGATCTTTTCCAAGGATTGGGACTCTCATGTGGAACATGTTCGGACTGTGTTCTGGATTTTGAGGGAGAATTCCCTGTATGTCAAGGGATCGAAATGCCTTTTTGGTGTACAGAGGATTTCATTTTTGGGATTTATTTTGTCTCCGTCAACTATTGAAATGGACCCGGCCAAGGTACAGGCCATTTATGATTGGGTTCAGCCCACTTCTTTGAAGGCCCTCCATAAGTTTTTGGGTTTTGCTAATTTTTATCGTAAATTTATAGCTAATTTTTCTGGTATTGCCAAACCATTGACTGATTTGACTAAGAAGGGGGCTGATGTGCTGAATTGGTCTCCAGAGGCTGTTTCATCCTTTCAGGAGCTGAATCGAAGGTTCACTTCTGCTCCGGTTTTGCGGCAACCTGATGTCTCACTCCCGTTTCAGGTAGAGGTGGACACTACTGAGATTGGTGCAGGAGCTGTTTTGTCCCAAAAAGATCCTGTAACATCTAAAATGAATCCCTGTGCTTTCTTTTCCCAAAAGTTCTCCCCATCCGAACGTAACTATGATGTGGGGAATCGGGAACTGTTAGCCATGAAATGGACATTTGAGGAGTGGAGACATTGGTTGGAGGGAGCTAAACATCAAGTCGTGGTCCTTACTGACCACAAGAATTTGATTTACCTGGAGTTGGCCAAACGCTTGAATCCTAGACAGGCTAGGTGGGCCTTGTTTTTCACACGTTTTGATTTTGTGGTCTCTTTTCTTCTGGGCACTAAGAATGTCAAGGCAGACGCCCTCTCTAGGAGTTTCTTTGCTGATTCTCCTATTGTGACCAAGCCTGCTACCATCTTAGGTGAGGGGGTAGTTCTTTTTGCCATCTCGCCCAATTTGAGACGTGTTCTGGAAGAGTTTCAGGAGGACAAACCTGAGCATTGTCCCATTGGAAAATTATATGTTCCTGACCAGTGGAGGAAGAGAGTGATGTCTGAGGTTCATTGCTCCGCATTGGCTGGTCATCCAGGTATTTTTGGTACTAGAGATTTGGTGAGTCGGCCTTTTTGGTGGCCCGCCTTGTCTCGTGATGTCAGGAATTTTGTGCAGTCCTGTGGGACTTGCTCCCGGTCTAAACCTTGTTATCACTCTAGTGGGTTGTTGATGCCTTTGCCGGTGCCCAGGAGGCCATGGACCCATATTTCAATGGATTTTATCTCTGATATGCCTGTCTCTCAGAGAATGACTGTTATTTGGGTGATTTGTGATAGATTCTCTAAGATGGTCCATCTTGTACCACTCCCTAAGTTGCCATCTTCCTCAGAGTTGGTGCCCTTGTTTTTGCAACAGGTGGTTCGCTTGCACGGGATTCGGGGGAACATTGTATCTGACAGAGGAGTTCAGTTTGTTTCTAGATTTTGGAGGACTTTCTGTTCCAAGCTGGGAATTCAGTTGTCCTTCTCCTCTGCGTTTCACCCTCAGACCAATGGGCAGATGGAGAGAACAAACCAGACTTTGGAGTCGTATTTGAGATGTTTTATTTCTGCTGATCAGGATGATTGGGTTTCATTTTTGCCCTTGGCCGAATTTGCTTTAAATAATAGAGCTAGTTCTGCCACTTTGATGTCACCTTTTTTTTGTAACTTTGGGTTTCATCCTCGATTCTCTTCAGGGCAGGTGAAGTCTTCTGCCTGCCCAGGTGTTGACACTGTGGTGGAGAGAATGCAACAGATCTGGGACCAAGTGGTGGATAAGTTGTCTCTCTCCCAGGAAAAGGCCCAGCGGTTTTCCAACCGGCATAGGACCATTGGTGCCCGGTTTAAGGTGGATGATATGGTTTGGTTGTCATCAAAGAATATCTCTATGAAGATGGCTTCTCCAAAGTTTAAACCTAGATTTACTGGACCTTACAAGATTTTGGAGATTCTTAATCCGGTCTCTTTTCGATTGGCTCTTCCGGTTACATTCAAGATCCATAACGTGTTTCATAAGTCTCTGTTAAAGAGGTTTGTTGAGCCAGTAGTTCCTGTGGTGGCACCTCCTGACCCTGTATTGGTTGAAGGTAATGTGGAATATGAGGTTGAGAAGATACTGGATTCTCGTCTGGCTAAACGGAGACTCCAGTATTTGGTTAAATGGAAGGGTTATGGCCAGGAGGATAATTCTTGGGTCCCTGCATCCGATATTCATGCCGAAAGATTGGTTTGTGCTTTTCATCGGGCGCATCCTGATCGCCCTGGTGGCGTGGATGAGGGTTCGGTGACCCCTCCTCAAGTGGGAGGTACTGTTGTGAGTTCATTCTCCCCTTCACCTTTGATGTCTGATGAACTCCTTCTGCTGGTGAAGAGAGGTAGTGAAATTGATTGGGATGGGAGGAACCTGTCATCTGAACAGGCGGAGTGTGATTGGACATCTGGAATTTCTGAGTGGATATAAGGTAGCCGACGCCCTGCAGGGCTGCTGGTGATCCTTTCTGCTCTGAGCTCTTGCATCCATTTTAGCTCCTGTCTACTAAAAGCTAAGTTTTTTGCCCAGCTATTATTCCATGAGATTTTGTCTGCTTTCCTTAGTGTTTGTATTCAGCCAGTCCTGATTGGGACTGGCTGAATTTCATTTTTGTCTCTGATCAGTTGATCTCTTTGCTCTGTTTTCAGAATATACCTGAGTGCTGATATAGTTATTTTGAAGTCTAGCGACTTCAGGGCCTTTTTCCCTATAAGACGGTTGGGACATTTTTGGTAGGGTTTTTTGCGGATTGCAGCCAGCATCTTTTCTGTCCTGTCCTTTCTAGTTAATTAGGCCCCATCGTTTGCTCAGCCTGTCTTTCTGTATGTGTTTGTGTTTTCATCTGTTTTTCACCGACAAGACATGTTGGGGGCTGTCTATTGCTTTGGGGTCTGCTCTGGGGCAGTTTAGATTTCCCCTTTCCTTCTTTAGGCTTGTGTAATTTTCCGGCTGTGACGAGGGGTCTAGGGCACTGTAGGAAACCCCCACGGCTACTGTTAGTTGTGGTGTATAGGTACAGGGATCAGCAATCCGATAGCTACCAACCTCTCTGGTTTTCTGGACTTAGCTTGTATTTTTGTTTTCTCCTCCTCCGGTGACTCATTCATAACAATCAGGGACCTGGAGCAGTTTGCCAAAGAAGAATGGTCTAAAATTCCAGCAGAGCATTGTAAGAAACTCATTGATGGTTACCGGAAGCGGTTGGTCGCAGTTATTTTGGCTAAAGGTTGTGCAACCAAGTATTAGGCTGAGGGTGCCAATACTTTTGTCTGGCCCATTTTTGGAATTTTGTGTGAAATGATCAATGTTTTGCTTTTTGCTTCATTCTCTTTTGTGTTTTTTTCATTTAATACAAATTAAATGAAGATAATAATACCAAAGAATTTGTGATTGCAATCATTTTCAGGAAGAAACTGAGGATTATCTGACAGAATTGCAGGTGTGTCAATACTTTTGGCCACAACTGTAAGTCCCCCTTACTCACATCCCAATCCCCCACATCCCTCATTGTCCTCCTCCTGTTAGGAGTCAGGTTCCTGCGTCTGCTCTGCAGGAATCCAGACCCTTACATTCTGCGGTTGCTCTGCAGGAATCCAGACCCTTACATTCTGCGGTCTCTTGCTCTTTATCTACCGCAGAGGAGATAGCCTTGCAGCAAATCTCTCCAGGGGCTAAGTCCCTCTGTCCTCCTACTGAGTATGCTCATGAGATGGTTTCCCATTGGAGATCGGGAGTCATGTGCTCAGGTCCTGCTCCAGATCTCATTGGTCCATCTTGGAGATCTGGAAGCTTCCAGAAGGTCCCGGCTGCTATAAAAAGCACGCATGGCCGTTCCGCCATGCGCTAGTATAGACTATATTGCTATGTGTGAATAGTGATGGATGTATGATTCTGGTGACTGACTTATGAAACCCCTTCCCTCTGATATTACGCATGTGGATAGGGAATTAGTTCAGTAGTCTGCGCCAGTCTGTGGCAAACCTTAGGCCACTGTGCACACCGCACTTCTGCACTAGCGTCCGACATAGAGCCTGCTTTGTAGCTGTGTCGTCCAGCGGCAGTGTCCTACGTCGCGCTGCAGTTGCAGCCCATCTTGGCGTTCGCAGTAGCGACGCCGCACACACGGTAGGTCTAGACGGACGCAGCCCCTCTGTCTTAGTTCCTGCTCCTGTGACCTTATACCGTGTGTGCATTTACCTGAGGCCTGTGACTCTAACAGGCTCAGCCTTTTGTATGTTTTTGTTACGGCACCTCTGTGTGTGAACAGAGCCCGCTCTGCGCACTTCGGGTGAGGTTTAACCCGTGCGCATTATATCGCCATATTGCTCGTCTGCCATTACTCAGCAGCGGTTGTAACACCTATTGCACGGTGGACCCCGAGCGGTGAACGCACTTTATTATTATTTTTATTTAGTGCGTTCCGCCGTTCCTTACACCTCACCCCGAATCCCATCATTGTCCTCTCCCCCACCTCCATCATTGCCTTTTCCCCCACCACTCCTATCATTGCCCTTTCCACCACCTCCATCATTGCTTTTTCCCCCACTACCCCATCATTGCCCATTCCACCACCTCCATCATTTCCTCCTCCTCCATCATTGCCTTCTCCCCCACCACCCCCATCACTGTGCCTTCCACCACCTACATCATTGCTTTCTCCGTCTTTGTCACCCCCATCATTGCCCTATCCACCACCTACACACACACACACACACCCACAGCACCACTCACCTCTCTGCACATTCTCTGCAGCTGTGCACACACACACACACCACCACTACTTACCTCTGACATTCCCCATAGCACCTTTGTCAACAGCAGTTTCTTCTCTCTGGCACAGCTGCGTGCTGAATACTGACGTCATCCAGCCGTGCTGCTATGTCAGACGGGAAGCGCGGGCAGGGAGAAGGACGGATCCCTGCAGCTCCGCCTTGCTGCCATTGTCTCATGTAGGAAGCTGAGCTGGAGGCATTGCTCCCTGCCTGCCGCACATGAGGGCAATCTGGCCAGGGGCCCCTTGGGGCCGGATAAACAGGCTAGATTTCCCTCTGTGTTATCTGCCCTGTAGGGTCCCTACTCCACCTCCGGGCCCCAGTGCAGCTGCAAGTTTTCCTGAAACGTCAGTTACATATCTCCATAGAACTTTATAAGCACCAACTGTCATCTCCTATCTAAGTAACAGGAAAGTCTGTATTCCCTGAACAAATGTTACTTATGAATTGAGTTTTGAGAATGAAAGATCAGTTCAGGAGAAGAAAGAAACAGATCTCTCTGATAAAATGTTACTATGTTTCTTATTTTCATGTCTACTAAATTAAATTAAAATGCAGGTTACGCATAAAGATCTTGACTATCCCAATGTGCAGTTTATTACTCACATACACTCTTTGTGCACCCAGACGCTATGGACTGTGTCCGAGGTGCATACAGTAACCATATGAAGCTTCATGTGCAGTAAGGAAAACTGCAATCACCCTATCCAGGATCATCACTATGGAATTGAAAATAAAGGAATAGCTCACAAAGTGATAGCATGTTCTCAATGAGTACAGCATTAATTACTAGGACTTATTGTATAGTCACCACTAGGTGGCATTATAGCCTTATTTCTGTACTCTAGTGGTTTGTCTATAATCGGATAAATACAGATATATGCATAACGGATATAATAAGGTAAAACAGTTTAATTCTGACTTGTCCATCAATGTTGGATCAGTGGGACTTAGGCCACATTCGCACGTTGAGTATTTGATTAGTATTTTACATCAGTATTTGTAAGCCAAAAACAGAAGTGGAACAATCAGAGGAAAAGTATAATAGAAACACGTCACCACTTCTGTATTTATCACCCACTCCTGGTTTTGACTTACAAATACTGATATAAAATACTGACCAAATAGTCAACTTGTGAACGTGGCCCTATGCTTGCACACTCCTATTCCATCCACAATGCACCCATTAGTGCCTTGCATGTTGAGCTTATTATAGTACAGCTTTCTATGAAGCTAATCAATAAATAATGAAAAACAACTTGGGGTCCCACTCATTTTTTGGAACCAGCAAAGGCAAAGCAGACAGTTGAGAGCTGATGTTATCAGGCTGGGAATGACAATGGTTATTGGGCCATTCCCAGCTTAAAATACCGGCCCGCAGCCACCCCAGAATTGGAGAATCACATGAGATGCTCCAATCATGTTGCTTCACCTTGGCTCTTCCCAATGCCCTGGTGCTTTGGCAATCTGGGTAATAGTGGTGCTTGGGGTTGACGTCAGTTGTGAAAACACATCTCCCATCAAGCCTTGGTGTTAGTAATGATATATCTATCAGACATCCCCATTACTAACCCATTAAAAAAGGTAAAAAAAATAAAACTTTATTGAAATAAACACCCCTCAACACTTTCCTTGGTTCGCCAATTTACAAGCAAAAAAATTCCTAAGCAGATCCAATGTAGTCCACCAAGTCCAACATAGTCCACAAATGGAAACCGGAAAACAAAATGCACATAAACACGTTAAGAAATAAAAAAAAGTTCTTTTCCGTCTTTCACCAATTTATTAACAAAAAAATTCCCAAGCAGGTCCAACGTGGTCCAATGAATGTGGCGTATAAAGCCTATGGAGCCTACTTCTGACGCTTTATAGACTTTTGCTACAACCACTTCTGTGTTTTGCACAATGCAACGTGACTGAAGTGGTTGGTGCAAATGCCTATGGAGTGTCAAAACGAGGCTCCAAAGGCTTTGTACATTGGATTACGTGGACCACATCGGAATCAGAGGACTACGTTGGACCTGCTTGGGAATTTTTTGGGTCAAATTTGTGCGGAAAAATATGAGATGAAAACGCTGCAAAACCGCAACATGTGCACACAGTCTTAAAGTCTGCAGTTACCAACTTAGTGAAAAAATCTATACTTGTAGTCCCTGAGCCTGGGGCATCCTTGTGCTTGTCAGTCAAAAATCCGTAAAGTGTCCCTGATCACGTTCTTATTAGTCTTCTCCAAGTGGTAGGCCAAAATTCTGGCACTTTGTATAATTCATTTTCAGTGACACCCAGTGCCATACATTCTTGCTGGTCATGGTTCTTAACTATTTCCATTTTAGATTTTTGCAAATAAATTTAAGGCTATGTACACACGTACCGGAACTCTCGCGGAAATTACCGCGAGAATTCCGGAATTCCATTCCGCGGGAAAATCGCATTTTAAATTCCCACGATTTTCCCGCGGAAAAAATAGCATTTTGCAAGCGTATTTAGCTTGCAAAATGCTAGCGTTTTCCAAGCGATCTGTAGCATCGCCTGGAGAACTGATTGACAGGTTGGTCACACTCGTCAAACATAATGTTTGACAAGTGTGACCAACTTTTTACTACTGAGGCCGCCTACGCAGCATCAGTAGTAAAAGATAAAATGTAAAAAAAAAATGGTGTTATTCTTACCTTCCGACGTCCCGCGCAGCCGTTCCCATTAATCCTTTGTGAAAATGCCCGTGATGACGTCCGTTCTCGCGGGATCGCGATGTCTCGTGTTAATTCGCGATGACGTCGCGCGAATGACCGCGAGACTTCGCGATCCCGTGAGAACAGACGTCATCGCG
Source organism: Dendrobates tinctorius (assembly GCF_039654945.1). Classification (NCBI taxonomy): domain Eukaryota; kingdom Metazoa; phylum Chordata; class Amphibia; order Anura; family Dendrobatidae; genus Dendrobates; species Dendrobates tinctorius. The sequence goes on from NW_027361707.1 coordinate 52,237,893, forward strand.
GGCATTTTCGCAAAGGATTACTGGGAACGAGTGCGTGGAGAAAAGCGGGAAGGCTGCGCGGGACGCCGAAGGTGAGAATAACAATATTTTTTACTTTAAATTCTATTTTTTACAGGGATATGGTACCCAAAGCCCGGAGGACAGTCTCCTCTCCTCCGGACCGTGGGTACCATCCGCAAATGTTCTGCTTACTTTCCGCATGGTGTGCACAGCCACATGCGGGAAGTAAGCGGAACAATGCATTCCTATGGGTGCGGGATCGCCGCGATTCCGCAAAATTAATGAGCATGCTGCAGTTTTTACCGCAAAGCGATTCCGCCACGGTAAGAACCGCAGCATTAGCGCAGCATTGCGGAATCCCATAGGAATGCATGGGATGCTTATTTTTCGTGTTTTCGAGGCAAAATCGTGTGGTTAAAACCGCCGCGGAAACGCGGAAAAAACGCCACGTGTGAACTCAGCCTTAATATGTTACCCACTCAAAATTGTCATATCTATTTGTAAGGACATAAAATGACCCTTTACCTAAGACTAGAGATGAGCGAATGTTTCAATATTCGGTTCGGATTACGATCGATATATTTGCAATATTCGCCGAACATAGCAGTCAATGGAGTCAATGGGAATACAGATCAGTGAATATGTTCGGAAACGATCGGCAAACCTAATTTCGACACGAATATGGTACGAAAATGGCAAATTTGGATTCTGTGATCGTTTTCCGAACATATTCGCTCATCTCTACCTAAGACCCTAAATTCAAGAGCTGATAAGGAAAACAAGGGGAGACTAATGACTTTATTATCATCTTGTGGGGTCACTTTTGAGAGGAATGTTCAGGTCTCTCTTTAAGGCTATGTGCGCAAGTTGCGTATTTGCTTGAAGAAATTTCTGCAAGGTTTTTGCGCCTCTTGGCAGAAAAAAACGCAGTGGAAAATACTCACATTTTTTATGCGTTTTTGCATGCGCTTTTTTAAATCCATAGAGGTAAATAAAGATATATTATTAAAAAAAAATTTATGATGTCATTTCCTTGTTCAACCTCTTCTTTTTCATTCTCCGTTGAACACCATAATGTCATTACATACCATGTTCACATATAATGTTTAAACACACAAAACAAATACAGTATAAGTGAATTTCTGTACAGGGAGGGCCATTCCTAAATAAAATGGGAATGGTTGATATCAACTTCCTGTTTGTGGCACACTAGTATATAGGAGAAGGAAAACTTTTCAAAATGGGTGGTGACCATGGCGGCCATTTTGAAGTCGGTCATTTGGGATCCAACTTTACATTTTTCAATGGGAAGAGAGTCATGTGACACATCAAACTTACTGAAAATTCCACAAGAAAAACAATGGCGTGCTCGCTTTTAACGTAAATTTATTCTTTCATGAGTTATTTACAAGTTTGTCTTTGATTACAGCCATTGACATGACGCAGAGTTTAACACGTGAGGAGCGGATAGAAATTGTGTTGATGTCTGGTGAACGCAGTACCAGGGTCATTGCAGCAAATTTCAATGCAAGGCACCCTATATACAGTATGTTATACCAATCCTGAGATTTAGTAATGAACAGGTGTCAGCCAGATACCATCTACTATATAATCGTCTAATTCTGTCTGTCTGTAACGGAAATCCCACGTCGCTGATTGGTCGCGGCCGGCCGCAGCCCATTCAGTGACAGGCGCAGTGTGCAGGCGCAGTCCGGAATTCTAAGGACTTCTCCGGCCGCACTGACGTCAGAGGCGACGCAGCCGGGAGATGACCGGCGCAAGTCGGTACCCAGGGTCCAGAGGAGAGGAGACTGCTCCAGACCCTGGGTACCACAAACCTGTACAAAATAGAATTAAAATAAAAAATAGTGATATACTCACCTTCCAACGGCCCCCGGACTCTTTCCTCCCTCTCCACGCGCCCGGCATCTTTCAATCCCAGTAATGCTTTGCACGAAAGACCACGGATGACTTTGCGCTCTCGCGAGAGTGACGTCATCTCCGGTCCTTCCCGCTAAGCATTACTGGGAACGGAAGATGCCGGGCGCGTGGAAAGGAAGGAAAGAGTCCGTGGGCCGTCGGAAGGTGAGAATAACCATTTTTCATTTTTTTTTAATTCTTTTTTACATTTTATCTTTGTATCTTTGACTACTGATGCTGCATAGACAGCATCAATAGTAAAAATCCACACTTGTGGACAAAAAAGAAGATTACTCCTTCTCCAAAATGAAGCAAACCACAATTATATTAAAAACTTGTAACATTATTAAACAAAATAAAGACATTTAAAATTGGCTACATATTCATTGTTTCCTGATAACATACTCCAAAAGGGGGAAAAAAAAAGCAGACAATAACAATGGAGGTTCTAAACCATACGCATATCCCAAGTGTTATTTCATATAAACCTGCACCTAAGTATCATTAACCCCTTTACCCCCAAGGGTGGTTTGCACATTCAGGACCGGGCCATTTTTTACAATTCTGGCCACTGTCCCTTTATGAGGTCATAACTCTGGAACGCTTCAATGGATCCTGGTGAATCTGACATTGTTTTCTCGTGCCATACTGTACTTCATGTTAGTGGTAAAATTTCATTGATATGACTTGAGTTTATTTGTGAAAAAATTGGAAATTTGGTAAAAATTTTGAAAATTTCGCAATTTTCCAACTTTGAATTTTTATGCCCTTAAATCACAGAGATAAAGCACACAAAAAATTAATAAAAAACATTTCCCACATGTTTACTTTACATCAGCACAATTTTGGAACCAAAATTTTTTTTTTGTTAGGAAGTTATAAGGGTAAAAAGTTGACCAGCGATTTCTAATTTTTGCAACACCATTTTATTTTTACGGACCACATCACATTTGAAATCACTTTGAGGGGTCTATATGATAGAAAATACCAAAAGTTACACCATTCTAAAAACTGCACCCCTCAAGGTGCTCAAAACCACATTCAAGAAGTTTATTAACCCTTCAGGTGCTTCACAGGAATTTTTTGAATATTTAAAAAAAATTAACATTTAACTTTTTTTCGCAAAATAATTACTTCAGGTCCAATTTTTTTTATTTTACCAAGGGTAACAGGAGAAAATGGATTGCAAAAGTTATTGTGCAATTTGTCCTGAGTACGCTGATACCTGATATGTGGGGGGGGAACCACTGTTTGGGCGCATGGCAGAGCTCAGAAGGGAAGGAGCGTCTTTTGACTTTTTCAATGCAAAATTGGCTGGAATTCTGATCGGACGCCATGTCACGTTTGGAGAGCCCCTGATGTGCCTAAACAGTGGAAACCCCCCACAAGTGACCCCATTTTGTAAACTTTTCTAGATATGTGGTGAGAAATTTGAAGCCCCAAGGGCTTCACAGAAGTTTATAACGTACAGCCGTACAATTAAAAAATCATTTTTTCCACAAAAAATGATCTTTTCACCCCCAATTTTTATTTTCCTAAAGGTAACAGGACCCTAAAAGTTATTGTGCAATTTGTCCTGAGTACACTGATACCCCATATGTGGGTGTAAACGACTATTTGGGTGCATGACAGAGCTCGGAAGGGAAGCAGTGCCATTTAACTTTTTTTGCTGGAATTGAGATCGAACGCCATGTCGCGTTTAAAAAGGCCCTGATGTTCCAAAACAGTGGAAATCCCCCAATTCCAACTCCAACCCTAACCCTAACACACCCCTAACCCAAATCTCAGCCCTAACCCTAATGGGAAAATGGAAATAAATACATTTTTTTAATTTTATTATTTTTCCATAACTAAGGGGGTGATAACGGGGGGTTTGATTTACTATTTATAGCGGGTTTTATATTTGGCAGCTGTCCTATGCTGAAAGACGCTTTTTATTGTAAAAATAGTTTTTGCATCAACACATTTTGAGAGCTATAATTTTTCCATATTTTGACCCACTGAGTCATGTGAGGTCTTATTTTTTGCGGGACGAGTTGACGTTTTTATTGGTACCATTTTCGGGCACGTGACATTTTTTGATCGCTTTTTATTCCGCTTTTTGGGACGCAGAATGAACAAAAACCAGCATTTCAAGAATTTCTTTTGGGGGAGTGCGTTTACACCGTTCCGCGTGTGGTAAAATTGATAAAGTGGTATTATTCTTCGGGTCAGTGCGATTACAGCGATACATCATTTGTCTTTTTTTATGTTTTGGCGCTTTTATGCAATGAAAACAATTTTATATAAAAAATAATTATTTTTGCATTGTTTATTCTGCGAGCTATAACTTTTTTATTTTTTCACTGATGATGCTGTATGGCGGCTCGTTTTTTGCGGGACAATATGACGTTTTCAGCAATACCATGGTTATTTATATCTGTCTTTTTGATCACTCGTTATTGCACTTTTTGTTCAGCGGTATGATGATAAAGAATTGTTTTTTGCTTCGTTTTCTATTTTTTTAAGGGGGTTAACTTAAGGGGTTAACTAGTGGGACAGTGTTATAGGGCAGGTCATTATGGACGTGGCGATACTAAATATGTGTACTTTTATTTTTTGCTTTTTTTTTATTTCCAAAAAAGTCATTAATAAAACGGTACATAAAGAGTTAAAGACACACACACACACACATACACACAATCACCAGCCTATGTAGGTGCATTAACAATTAACCTACATGTGCTGAAACAAAACAGTGACTGTAAGAAATCTGCATGAAACACAATATCTGTTTATTTTTCAAAAAAATTGCGTGAGTTCTCACATAATTTTAATAACCATGAGAGGGTTGATGTTAATATTCTGCGAAGGAGCCAATAGCCATAAAGGTTCCCAGGCTATTAATATCAGCTCACAGCTGTTTGCTTAGCCTTTACTGGCTAGTTTACAGGGGATCCACAGAAAAAAATTGACATGCGGTCCCCTTATAAAATCGAACCAGCAAAGGTTAGGTAGACAAATGCAGGCTGATATTAATAGCCTGGGAAGGGGCAATGGTTATTGGCACCCCCCAGGTTAAAAACATCAGCTCTCAGCTGCCCCAGAAATGGCACATATTACAGATGTGCCAATTCTGGCACTTAGTCTTGCTGTTCCACTTGCCCTGTAGCTGTGGCAAGTGGGGTAATGGTTGGGGGGTTGATGTCACCTTTATATTGTCAGGGGACATCAAGCTCATAGGTTGGTAATGGAGAGATGTGAAAAAGGCGCCCCCATTACTAACCCCATAGTGATATTGTATAATACACAGACACACAGAATAAAGTCCTTTATTTGAAATAATCACACATACTCCTTTATTGAATCTAAATTTACCATACTTACTGAATGCCTAATCCCAGATGCTCTCATCTCCTGCAAACAATCAAAAAATAATAAACCAACAAATAATACTATCCTGCCCGATGTAGTCCATTTAATACCAAGTGTTCCAAGGCAATATCACGTGTAGAACAGTCACATCGGAAAATGTGACTGCTCTACCGGCCTCCAGTGATACACTGACAGGAGGTAATCGCTCCTGCAGTGTATCACTGCGCTGTCGTGAGAGTTCACCGGAGTTCATCAGCTCCAGTGCTCTCACTTACGGAACTGCTGCGTGAGAATTTTCGTACACAGCAGTGCCACAAGTGATAGCACCGTATCTGATCAGCTGATGAACTCCAGTGATCTCTCACGGCGGTGCTGTAATACACTGCGGGAGCGCTTAATTCCTGTCAGTGTATCACTGGCGGCCGTGTGAGATCGATGTGGGACACACGTTATTAAATGGACTACGGCGGACAGGTTATTATTTTTGATTGTTTGCAGGAAACACATACATTGTATGTGTATATGTATGTAATTATGTTTTAATTTATTATTTTTTACAATTGAACACAGGCGCCGGATGATGGGACTATTCTCTCATCATCGGCTCATGCTGTCTCTGTTATATGTGACTAAAGACGGAGCTGGATGGGAGTAGTAGTCCCATCAGACGACACCACACACGGACAGAAACACGCAGACAGACAGATGCACATATTCTCTGCTCACACACATTCTCTGTTCACACACATATTCTCCGCCCACACACTCTTCCTCCTTCTGACATAATTTCCTTTGACAATTCGCAGCGTTTTTGGCAGTAAATAAGCAGTAAATACGCAGCAAAGACGCAAACCTTTTTACACCTGCGTTTTTTATGCAGATTTGTCAATGAGTTCAAAACGCTGCAGAAACACAAAAAGAATTGGCATACTGCAGAAATTGGCATACTGCTGGGACGCGTGATCCACACCAACCAAGCAGTAGGATGGCATTGCAAGAAGATGGAAGACGCCAGACCAAGAAGACCGGACCGTCCCCTAGGAGAGTAGAATAAGTTATTTTTCTTCTCTTTCAGGTCGGGTTGGGGGCTTATATACAGCATTATAGAACTCTTTATGTCTTCCCTGAAAGGTGGTGGTGGTAACTCATATCGGCCAAACCTGGCAACAGGTTCACTTAAATAAGTACCGTAAAAGATTTTTTCTGGGGATATGGTTACGTTTTTAGTGATACTATTTGGGATAGATACATTTTTATCACTTAACATTGCATTTTTGGGAAGGAGAATACTGTGAGTGAAAAATGGCAATTTTCATGCCAAATATGCAAATTTGTAATGTTTTTTTATTTGGTAAAGTGATTGATTTAATCATTTAAAAAAAACAACATTTTTTCCATTGTTTGCTTTATTTTTTTGTCACCTTTAGGAGACTTGAACCATCAATCATTTGATCACCTCCACTATGGGAGCCTATGTGCAGGAGCACCAGCAACTGTGTCATTTAAACGCTGCTGTCAGAAGTTGACAGCGGCATGTAAATGGTTAACAGCAGTGATCTGATCCCAGCTCCAGCCATGGGTGTTAGACACAGACTCAGCTATATGATATAGCCGGCATCAACCGCATGTGGAAAGAGCTCAGCTCCTCAACCCTCTTTACACACAAGCACCTGAACAATCACATCCATGTACCTGATATTGCGGTAAGGGGTTCAGTGTCACCTACTTTTTCCCATCACCATATTCTAAGACTCAAACTTTATATTTTTCTGTTGTAAAGACTTGTTTTAGTTGCAGAAAGAGCTTTAATTTCTATTAGTACTATTCTGAGGTACACATGACTTTTTCATTGCTTTATTTTCCATTTTAAACTGTAAATATGTTTGCTCTATATAAATAACTATAAATATTAATATTAGAACACAGAGAAGCAGGATGGAGACGCTAATTATGGCGTCATTGATGCTCACCATCTTGGTGGATTCCTCAAAGTTTTGGAGGATGGTACATATGTCTGAAATCCATGTCCACTCCTGAGATCTTATGTGTGACGTTAGAACTGAATAGTCAATACCGACGGCCTTGTTGATGCTGGTAGTCACCAATTGCTCTCTTCTGCTCACAAATCCTTTGAACAATGATGTTAAGCACAAGGGCCAAGCATGGCACGTTTGTGTGCTCGCCTCAACACAGAGCAGGCACCAGGTTCCAGCCATTGTCACAGACAACCATGCCTGGCTGTAGGTTCAGCGGTGTCAGCCACAGATCGGTATGCTCTTTCAGAGCTGTACACAGCTCTTCAGCATTGTGCGGTTTGGCACCTAAGCATGTTAGCTTCAGAACAGCCTGTTGCCGCTTGGATGAGGCAGTGCTGCAGTGCTTCCAACTTGTGACTGATGTGCTACTTTTGGAGATGGAAGCTGAAGAGGAGGCGAAGGAGGAGGAGGTGCAGGAGATGTAGACTGTGATTGACGTACGTCACGCAACACTCAGAGTTGGGAGGATGTTCACCATCCCAAGGTTGGACTGGGTCCCGGTTTCCACTATGTTAACCCAGTGTGCCGTCAGTGAGATGTACCGTCACTGACCACAAGCACTTGTCCACATGTTTGTGGTTAGGTGGACTTTTCCAGTAACAGCATTGAGGAGGGCATGGGTAATGTTGTGGGACACATGCCTGTGTAATGTTGGGATGTCACACCGGGACAAATAGTCCCGCATGTTCAGGGCCTCGGGGTGATCCTCGACTGTGCCCTCTCTTTCAAGCTACATATCCAATACCTTCCTGTCCACTACAACTCAAAACCATTTCTAGGATCCGTACATTCCAAGAATCTGCAAAAAATGTTTGTACACACCCTCATGATCTCCCGCCCCGACTATTGAAACCTTCTATTCTCTGACCTCCCCTCTAGCACTCTTGCACCACTCCAATCTATCCTAAACTCTGCTGTCTGAGTATTCCAACAGTTATTCCCCAGCCTCTCCTCTCTGTCAGGCCCTTCACTGCCTTCCTATTGCCCAGAGGCTACAGTTCTAAACCCTAACTATGATATACAAAGCCTTCCACAACCTGTCTCATCCATACATCTGTGACATGGTCGCCCAATGTCCGACTTCTACGATAACCCAGTGTGCCGTCAGCGAGATGTACTGTCCCTGCCCACAAGCACTTGTCCACGTGTCCGTGGTTAGGTGCACTTTCCCTGTAACAGCATTGTTGAGGACCCGGGTAATATTGTGGGACACGTACTTGCTTGTGTAATGTTGTGATGGCAGTACCTTGTTACAGTCTCCGCCATCAGGTTGCAGATCCTAAAATGCAACATTTCGAGCACAAGCAGACGAGAAATGTGTGAATTTAGTACTGTGGCGTTGGCTGCGTATTTCCGCTTGCGTTCGAAGAACTGGGGTATGGACAACTGAATGCTGCATTGGGGCAAGGATGTAGACGTGCTTGTTAATGTTGTTAGTTGAGTTTTGGTGCAACTACAGATGCAGGGCAGGAGGAATCTTTGCATGCACCATGGACAGGGGATTGCCTTGCACACACAACAGTGTAAGAAGCAGTGGTATCACCCGCAGACACTGTTCATGGAGCCTGGTGTTCAACCAACAAAGTCGGGTGCTTTGCTGTCATGTGCCTGACCATGCTGCTGGTGGTTAGGCTGGTAGTTTTGCTACCCCTACTGATGCGGGCATGGCCGGTGGTGCAACTGGCCTTTTTGGAGTTATCGGCAGTCTTTAAAAAAAAACCAGACTGTTAGGGGGACATTCAGTGTCTCCCTCTCCCACTCCACCTCTTCACCTCGACCTCTGTCTTTCGGTGTTCCCCAAGGCTCAGTTCTAGGACCCCTGCTCTTCTCCATCTACACCTTTGGCCTGGGACAGCTGATATAAAAGCACGGTTTGCAATATCATCACTACGCCGATAACACGTAGATCTACCTATCTGTACTTGACATCACCTCCTTACTGACCAAAATCACGTCTTCTTGCTATTTCAGCATTCTTTTCTGCTCGCTTTCAAAAAGTGGACATGGACAAAACACAGTACATCATCTTTGAACCATTTCCCACTGAGTAGACATGAGAGCTGTGTATGCATCATTCGGTACCACTTTAGTAAGAGGGAAAGTGTGCCCAAAAGAAAATGATTTTCCAAACATTCACGGCTAGTGTTGAGCATTCTGATACCGCAAGTATCGGGTATCGGCCGATATTAGCGGTAACGGAATTCCGATACTGACTTCCGATACTTTTGTCATATCGGATACCGGAATCGGAATCGGAAGTTCCCATCATGCTATGAGCCTGCTTGCTTTGATTAAGCCAATGGGAATCCTCCGAAGTGTGGGCACATCCTGTTAGGCATGTAGGCATGTTAACTATTGGCATGGCTGTAATTGGCTGCCGAAATGATGTCATGTTCTGGTTCACTCTGCTGTGAATTCAGTTAGGGACAGGCTGCTGTAGAAGACTGTGAGGGACAGTTAGAAATAGCGATTCCACCAAACATCTAGTGCTTTACCCAGGCTACATAAACCACCACTGTAGCCTTCTTTGCCCTAGCAGCAGTCTTCACAGCTGTCTGCAAGGGCTGTGTGAGTGCAGCTCACGCTGTGGAGTGGGTCCTGCAGCCACGTCAGGCTGTAGGCCACCCAGTGTGATCACTGCTGCCTCATACATCTTTTATTTTTTGAGCTGCATTTTTTACATAATTTCAATCTAGTGTGCTTCCATCCGTATCCATATACGTTGGTTGCAAACACTAGTAGTAGACAGCGGAGCCTTTCTGCAGCCTTTCAGTGCTAGTGTCCACTTTGCTGCACTGTTCACGGCTGTCTGAGAGGTCTCTGACTGTGTGTGAGTGCAGCTCACGCTGAGTAGTGTGTCCTGCAGCTACATCTGGCTGTAGGACGCTCAGCGTGCGTCAGTGCCTCACACATATTTTTATTTGAGTGCAGCTCATTTTTTCTTCTATTAGTGTGCATCCATCCGTCTCCATCTACGATGGTTGCAAACACTATATAGGAGTACACAGCGGAGCCTTTCTGCAGCCTGTCAGTGCCAGTGCCCACTTAGCTGCACTGTTGACGGCTGTCTGAGAGGTCTCTGACTGTGTGTGAGTGCAGCTCACGCTGAGTAGAGTGTCCTGCAGCTACGTCTGGTTGTAGGACGCTCAACGTGCGTCACTGCCTCACACATATTTGTCTTTGAGTGCAGCTCATTTTTTCTTCTCCTATTAGTGTGCATCCATCCGTATCCATCAACATTGGTTGGTTGCAAACACTATATAGGAGTAGATAGAGGAGCCTTTTTTTCTGGCTTGTGCCCTGCCGGCGCAGCCAGATTAGTATTACCCAACTTTTTTGGAGCCTCATCTTTTTTTGCATTGTAGGTTACCTGCCTGCAATGTAATAGCTCCAAAAAGTTGGTGATACTATCAGTTTCAATTCTTTGTTCACATACTTTGAGTTTGTTTCCAACAAAGAAACCACAAAAAAAGTTCACCAAACACTACATTTGGAACTTGTGTAGGCCACATCAGCTCCTATTAAAGTGTAGTCCACACACACACTTCATAAAATTAGTGTTTCTTGTACCTGTAACCAGCTGTTCAGGAATAAGCACACTAAGGCCCCCCGTTGTACTTTTCTGCCTATCTTAAGCAGTCTGGCAAGATGAAGAAGGCAGGGAGTAAGGCGCGTGGGCGTGGGCGTGGAGTTTCAGCAGGGAGAGGACGTGGGGATTCTGCAGGGAGAGGACATGGGGATTCTGCAGGTAGAGGACGTGGGGATTCTGGGCCTGCTGCGGGCACCAGTGGATCAGCATCCCCCAGTTTTAGCAGGCAACAGTCCTTTATGCGCAGCTTTGTAGGACCTCAACGTACCCCACTGCTGCGGGAGGAACAAATTGAAGCCGTTGTCGGATGGATGGCAGCTAACGCATCGACTTCAATTACTTCCACAGCCTCTCAGGACCAGAGCACCGAAGAGCAACCATCTCTCTCTTCACCACCTGCCAAAGTGCCCAGGCAGTCAGAGAGACATGGACAGGAGCCATCACAGTCTCTACTTCTGTTCTCGGAATCTGTTGGCTTGGAAAGAGGGGGCCAGCCAAGCAGCATTCCTGAATGTGAAGAAGAGGGAGTATGCAGTGATGCGCAACTTCTTTGTCCCTCTGAATCTGAAGAGGCGAGTGGGCCAGTGCCTATGGTCAGCACACCTCAGTACGCATCAGATGATGACGAGACTCAGTTGCCACTTTCTGGTGCGTACGGTGCTGGCGAGACAACCCCGGAGAAGCAGCTGTTTGAAGAGGGGATGATGAGGTCCTTGACCCATCATGGCGTGAGGAACAGGAAGGTGGTGGGAGCAGCTCGGAGGAAGAGATTCCCCTACCGGCCAAAACAGGAGGCAGAGGGAGGGGAAGACTTGGTTGCCTGTACCCTCCACTTCGGCACACGTTAGGAGCATTCCTCATTCCAAAGGCAAAACGGGCGCTCCCAAGACTTGCAGTGCGTGGTCCTTTTTTGACACAGTTGTAGATGACATTTGCTTTGTCAAATGCAAGCTGTGTCATCAGATAGTCAAAAGAGGGAGAAATGTCAGCAACCTCAATACCACAAATATGTGGAAACATGTGCGCACCAAGCACGAGTTGGAGTTGCAGAGACACCCTGAAGACGTAGGCCAACGTACAGCACCACCTACCACCTCTTCAGTTCGTGTTGGGGCCTCTTCCTCCAGCTCACACACTGCTGGTTCGGCTTCCTCACAGGATCGCCAAGGAAGAACCTCTGCCACTGTTGTCCGGAGACCCTGTTAGATTCCACCCATAGCAGCACGTTCCCATCCATCACAGCCATCGGTAGCACAGGCATGGGATAAAAGGCGCCCTTACTCGGCAAACCATCCCCGAGCACAGTCTCTGAATGCTGGCATTGCCAAACTTCTGGCAGTTGAAATGCTGTCATTCAGGCTGGTGGACACTGACACCTTCCGGGACTTAATGGCATTGGCAGTCCCCCAATACAACGTGCCCAGCCGCTTTTTTTTCAGCAGGCGAGCCGTCCCTGCCCTGCAGAAACATGTTGAGGGCAAAATAAAACATGCGCTACTAAACGCCGTTAGTAGCAAGGTCCACCTGACCACCGATGCGTGGACCAGTAACCATGGACAGGGATGATACCTTTCCCTCACTGCCCACTGGGTCAATGTTGTGGAGCCGGGTACAGATCTGGAGAGTGGCGCTGTACGTGTTCTTCCAACGCCACGGATTGCAGGACTCCAGTCTGTACACATAGACTCCTCCTCCTACTCAAGTTCCTCAGAAACAGCAGAGCAGGAGCCTGTTACGACCGATATGAGCACAGCCGTGGCCAAACGTCAACAGGCTGTACTCAAATTAATTTCTTTGGGGAATCGAAGCCACACAGCGCAGGAGCTCTGGAATGCTATCAAGCTGGAGAGCGATGTGTGGTTTGGGCCAGCGAATCTCCAGCCGGGCTTGGTAGTGTGTGACAATGGCCGAAATCTGGTGACAGCTCTTGGCCTAGGCAACCTCACACACATCCCATGTCTGGCACATGTGCTTAACTTGGTCATGCAGAGCTTTCTGAGGGACTATCCGGATCTTGATGCACTGTTGCACAAGGTCCGCATAGAGTGCGCTCACTTGCGGCGTTCCAGCACGGCAAGATCGCGCCTCGCTGCCCTGCAGCGACGATTTGGCCTTCCGGAACATCGCATCATATGTGACCTACCCACCCGGTGGAATTCAACGTTACATATATTGGAGCGGTTGTGTGAGCAGCAGGCAGCAGTCATGGAGTACCAGCTGCATCAGGCGCAAACAAGTCGCACTGTGCGCCGTTCACACTTCAGCACCATTGAGTGGGCCTCTATGAAGGACTTCTGCCTCGTTTTGCGTGCCTTCGATGAATCCACGCAGATGGCGAGTGCAGATGATGCACTAGTCAGCATGATTGTCCCCCTTATCTGCCTGCTTCAACAAACACTGCAAGCACTAAGGGATGAGGTTTCGGAAGAGGTGGAGGATGAGGAGTCCCAAATGCCATCTGCTTCTGGACAGTCTGCGCTACGTGTTTCCTCACAAAGGCCTAGGCAGGGGACACTTTGTGAGGAGGATGAGGAGGAGTCGATGGAGGAGGAAGACATCTCTCCAGAGGAGGGAGGTACACAAACCTCTACTCAGTATGTACAGCGAGGGTGGGGTGATGCAGAGCAGGCCGAGGTCACGCCTCAAACAGGGGACAGCGGTTCTTTGGCAGTTGGGAGTCTGCAGCACATGGTTGATATCATGCTGCAGTGCCTGAGAAACGACCGCCGCATCGCCCACATTCTCGTCTCGGCTGATTATTGGGTGTACACACTCCTAGATCCTCGCTACCGGGACAGCGTACAAAGGCTCATACCAACGTTGAACCGGGAGCGTAAACTGCGGGAGTACGAAGAGTCACTGGTGCAGGCAATAATGTTTTCCATTCCACCCGACAGCATTGTTGCTACTGCTTTACAAAGCAGCTCTGTGTGTCGAGGCAGTGGAGGAAACTCTGCACAAAGAGGGAGCAGAGGCAGCGCCGCAGCACAAGGCAAGACCACTATGGCCCAAATGTGGCAAAGTTTTGTGTGTCCACCACAATTGTCTAAACCATCAGCGACGCCTCGAGTCAGCAGGAGGCAACGCTTCCGTCAGATGGTGTCAGACTACATGTCTTGCCCTGTCACTGTACTCCCAGATGGCTCTTCCCCCTTCAAGTTTTGGGTCTCTAAGCTGGATACATGGCCAGAGCTTAGCCAGTATGCATTGGAGGTGCTGGCTTGCCCTGCTGCCAGTGTATTATCGGAACGTGTCTTTAGTGCCGCAGGTGGTGTACTAACAGACCGTCGCACGCGACTATCTTCCGATAATGTTGACCGGCTGACTTTTCTGAAAATGAACAAGGCCTGGATCTCCAAAGACTTTGCCATTCCTCTTACAGACTAAATTAGTGGTTGTCAACTGTATCCTGGTCTGCTGGTGTGTTCATTTTTCTACCACCTGAACTATAATCCCTGTGCTTCAACACAGCCAGTTGTCGCTCAGATGTGTCGTCTGCACAGAGAAACACACTAGCTCATGTGTTAGTGGGGTTCAGTAACGCCAGCTGATCCCCTCCTGTGTGGACGGCAAAGTCACCAGCTCCATCAACATTCAAACCACTACTGATTTTTAACCGTGCCCAACTTAGGTCTCTGGCTCCACTGTCTCTACTATTTCCCCTGACCTCCAACCCCGCCATCTACATCTCTGAAGTGGCGTCAGCACAATCTACACTTGTTCCTGTGTTCCTGTGGCTCAGTCCCATCAGTTTATCCCCTGATGTGTGTCCGGCAAGGTCTCCTGCTCTGTCCACATTCCCATAACCAGTAGTGGGAATGAGGACAGAGCTGGCGAACTTGCCGGACAAACATCAGGGGATCAACTGACGGGACTGAGCACCAGTAACACAGGAACAAGTGTAGATTGTGCTGATGCCACTTCAGAGATGTAGCTGGCGGGGTTGGAGGCCAGGGTAAATAGTAGAGACAGTGGAGCCAGAGGCCTAAGTGGAGCATGGTTAGAATCAGTAGTAGTCAACAACCTCCATAAAAAACGCTGCCCATTGGCCTCTGCATGCGGCATGCGTAATCCTGGGCTCCAACAGTGTCAGTTGGTGTTCAGAAGTGTCGTCTCCACAGAGCCAAACACATTCGTTCAAGTGTTAGTGGGGTTCAGCACTGCCAGCTGTTCCCCAGCTGTGGAGATGGCAAGTCTCCTGCTGCCTACACCAGCCAAAATCCAGTAGGCCCCCGCCTGCTCCACGCCTCATCCTGGGCTCCAACAGCGTCAGTTGGTGTTCAGAAGTGTCGTCTCCACAGAGCCAAACACATTCGTTCAAGTGTTAGTGGGGTTCAGCACTGCCAGCTGTTCCCCTGCTGTGGAGATGGCAAGTCTCCTGCTGCCTTCACCTGCCAAAAGCAACAGGCCCCAGCCTGCTCCTCGCCTAATCCTGGGCTCCAACAGCGTCAGTTGGTGTTCAGAAGTGTCGTCTCCACAGAGCCAAACACATTCGTTCAAGTGTTAGTGGGGTTCAGCACTGCCAGCTGTTCCCCTGCTGTGGAGATGGCAAGTCTCCTGCTGCCTTCACCTGCCAAAAGCAACAGGCCCCAGCCTGCTCTTCGCCTAATCCTGGGCTCCAACAGCGTCAGTTGGTGTTCAGAAGTGTCGTCTCCACAGAGCCAAACACATTCGTTCAAGTGTTAGTGGGGTTCAGCACTGCCAGCTGTTCCCCTGCTGTGGAGATGGCAAGTCTCCTGCTGCCTACACCAGCCAAAATCCAGTAGGCCCCAGCCTGCTCCACGCCTGATCCTGGGCTCCAACAGCGTCAGTTGGTGTTCAGAAGTGTCGTCTCCACAGAGCCAAACACATTCGTTCAAGTGTTAGTGGGGTTCAGCACTGCCAGCTGTTCCCCTGCTGTGGAGATGGCAAGTCTCCTGCTGCCTACACCAGCCAAAATCCAGTAGGCCCCAGCCTGCTCCACGCCTGATCCTGGGCTCCAACAGCGTCAGTTGGTGTTCAGAAGTGTCGTCTCCACAGAGCCAAACACATTCGTTCAAGTGTTAGTGGGGTTCAGCACTGCCAGCTGTTCCCCTGCTGTGGAGATGGCAAGTCTCCTGCTGCCTTCACCTGCCAAAAGCAACAGGCCCCAGCCTGCTCCTCGCCTAATCCTGGGCTCCAACAGCATCAGTTGGTGTTCAGAAGTGTCGTCTCCACAGAGCCAAACACATTCGTTCAAGTGTTAGTGGGGTTCAGCACTGCCAGCTGTTCCCCTGCTGTGGAGATGGCAGTCTCTCCTGCTGTCTCCGCATTCCAAAGACAGTAGGCCTCTGCCTACACCCTCCTATTTCCTGGGCTTCAACACAGCCAGTTGTAGCTCGGAAATGCCGTCCACACGGAAAGAGACACTTGCTCCCGTGTCTCAGTGGGGTTCAGTAACGCCAGCTGATCCCCTGCTGTGTGGATGGCAGTCTCTCCTGCTGTCACCACATTCCAAAGACAGTAGGCCTCTGCCTACACCCTCCTATTTCCTGGGCTTCAACACAGCCAGTTGTAGCTCGGAAGTGCCGTCCACACGGAAAGAGACACTTGCTCCCGTGTCTCAGTGGGGTTCAGTAACGCCAGCTGTTCCCCTGCTGTGTGGATGGCAGTCTCTCCTGCTGTCTCCGCATTCCAAAGACAGTAGGCCTCTGCCTACACCCTCCTATTTCCTGGGCTTCAACACAGCCAGTTGTAGCTCAGAAGTGCCGTCCACACGGAAAGAGACACTTGCTCCCGTGTCTCAGTGGGGTTCAGTAACGTCAGCTGATCCCCTGCTGTGTGGATGGCAGTCTCTCCTGCTGTCACCACATTCCAAAGACAGTAGGCCTCTGCCTACACCCTCCTATTTCCTGGGCTTCAACACAGCCAGTTGTAGCTCAGAAGTGCCGTCCACACGGAAAGAGACACTTGCTGCCGTGTCTCAATGGGGTTCAGTAACGCCAGCTGTTCCCCTGCTGTGTGGATGGCAGTCTCTCCTGCTGTCTCCACATTCCAAAGACTGTAGGCCTCTGCCTACACCCTCCTATTTCCTGCGCTTCAACACAGCCAGTTGTAGCTCAGAAGTGCCGTCCACACGGAAAGAGACACTTGCTCCCGTGTCTCAGTGGGGTTCAGTAACGTCAGCTGATCCCCTGCTGTGTGGATGGCAGTCTCTCCTGCTGTCACCACATTCCAAAGACAGTAGGCCTCTGCCTACACCCTCCTATTTCCTGGGCTTCAACACAGCCAGTTGTAGCTCAGAAGTGCCGTCCACACGGAAAGAGACACTTGCTGCCGTGTCTCAGTGGGGTTCAGTAACGCCAGCTGTTCCCCTGCTGTGTGGATGGCAGTCTCTCCTGCTGTCTCCGCATTCCAAAGACAGTAGGCCTCTGCCTACACCCTCCTATTTCCTGGGCTTCAACACAGCCAGTTGTAGCTCAGAAGTGCCGTCCACACGGAAAGAGACACTTGCTCCCGTGTCTCAGTGGGGTTCAGTAACGTCAGCTGATCCCCTGCTGTGTGGATGGCAGTCTCTCCTGCTGTCACCACATTCCAAAGACAGTAGGCCTCTGCCTACACCCTCCTATTTCCTGGGCTTCAACACAGCCAGTTGTAGCTCAGAAGTGCCGTCCACACGGAAAGAGACACTTGCTCCCGTGTCTCAGTGGGGTTCAGTAACGTCAGCTGATCCCCTGCTGTGTGGATGGCAGTCTCTCCTGCTGTCACCACATTCCAAAGACAGTAGGCCTCTGCCTACACCCTCCTATTTCCTGGGCTTCAACACAGCCAGTTGTAGCTCGGAAGTGCCGTCCACACGGAAAGAGACACTTGCTCCCGTGTCTCAGTGGGGTTCAGTAACGTCAGCTGATCCCCTGCTTTGTGGATGGCAGTCTCTCCTGCTGTCACCACATTCCAAAGACAGTAGGCCTCTGCCTACACCCTCCTATTTCCTGGGCTTCAACACAGCCAGTTGTAGCTCAGAAGTGCCGTCCACACGGAAAGAGACACTTGCTGCCGTGTCTCAGTGGGGTTCAGTAACGCCAGCTGTTACCCTGCTGTGTGGATGGCAGTCTCTCCTGCTGTCTCCGCATTCCAAAGACAGTAGGCCTCTGCCTACACCCTCCTATTTCCTGGGCTTCAACACAGCCAGTTGTAGCTCAGAAGTGCCGTCCACACGGAAAGAGACACTTGCTCCCCTGTCTCAGTGGGGTTCAGTAACGTCAGCTGATCCCCTGCTGTGTGGATGGCAGTCTCTCCTGCTGTCACCACATTCCAAAGACAGTAGGCCTCTGCCTACACCCTCCTATTTCCTGGGCTTCAACACAGCCAGTTGTAGCTCAGAAGTGCCGTCCACACGGAAAGAGACACTTGCTCCCGTGTCTCAGTGGGGTTCAGTAACGTCAGCTGATCCCCTGCTGTGTGGATGGCAGTCTCTCCTGCTGTCACCACATTCCAAGGACAGTAGGCCTCTGCCTACACCCTCCTATTTCCTGGGCTTCAACACAGCCAGTTGTAGCTCGGAAGTGCCGTCCACACGGAAAGAGACACTTGCTCCCGTGTCTCAGTGGGGTTCAGTAACGTCAGCTGATCCCCTGCTGTGTGGATAGCAAAGTCTCCTGCTGCCTACACAGTCGTACTACTACTGATTTTTAACCGTGCTCCAATTAGGCCTGTGGCTCCACTGTCTCTCGTATTTCCCCTGTCCTCCAACCCTGCCAGTTACAGCTCCGAAGTGGCGTCTGCACAATCCACACTTGTTCCTGTGTTACAGGTGTTCAGTCCGGTCAGTTAATCCCCTGATGTGTGTCCGGCAATGTCGCCTGCTCTGTCCACATTCCCATTATGGGAATGTGGACAGAGCAGGCGACATTGCTTGACACACATCAGGGGATTAACTGACCGGACTGAACACCTGTAACACAGGAACAAGTGTGGATTGTGCAGACGCCACTTCGGAGCTGTAACTGACGGGTTTGGAGGACAGGGGAAATACGAATATCAGTGAAGCCACAGGCCTAAGTGGAGCTTGGTTAAAATTAGTAGAAGTCTACAACCGATCTTAAAATTTCTTCAATGCAGCCTCAGCCTGCTCCGTGCTTGTCCCTGGGCTTCAACACAGCCAGTTGTTGCTCGGAAGTGCCGTCTTCACAGAGTAAAACACTAGCTCCTGTGTTTGTGGGGTTCAGTAACGTCAGCTGTTCCCCTGCTGTTTTGATGGCAATCTGTCCTGCTGCCTCCCAATTGACAGCACATCAGGCCTCAGCCTGCTAAGTGCTTGTCCCTGGGCTCCAACATCGCCAGTTGCTGCTCATAACTGACTTTGGCACGGGAACTCCCTCCTGCCCAGCTTGGTTCCAGCCCTGCCTGCTGTTTCCGGGAAGTGTCAATGTCAGCTTGCCACCCCAAGTTGCCATGTCGTGTTGCGGTTGGGTTAACCGAGGCTAGGGTGCCAGCAGTTTAGGTGCTTCCTATGTGGACTGCGGGTTCTGGTAAGAAAGGCTTGTTCCGTAGTGCCAGTAGGACAAGCACCCCCTGTAGGACTGTGTGATTCGGTAACTGCGGCCAGCTTGCGGCATGCCAACTTTGCTTTTCAGGGGTAACTTCAGCTGCCCCTCCGGGTTCCAGCACCGTCAGCTGGTTCTCGTCAGAGCCTTTGGCCTAGGTGCCTCCATCTCGGTATCCGAGTTCCGGCAACGTCTGCTGGTCCTTGGTAGTGCTTTGTAGCACAGGTACCTCCTGCTTAGTAACCGGGTTCCAGCACCGTCAGCTGGTCCTCGGTAGTGCCATTGGCTCTTGTTCCTTCTGCTGCCCCTACGGGTGCCAGTACCGTCAGCTGGTTCAAGAGGACAAAGAACAGGAAGACAACCACCAAGATGCAGAACAACAAGAGAGAGAAGACAAAGAAGCATAAAAAAACAAAGCAGAAGAACATTAAGCATAAGACTAATACTCTGAGCAAATGATATTATCTTATTTATAAGCAGAAGAAGACTAAGCAGTGTATGGGGGTGAGTCCGTTCCTCCTCGTGGTGCCCCTGGAAAAGGCCTGCTGCTGCAGGCCAAACTGAACGCGGACAAATCCTGTTGTAAATCTTTTGTGACAGGCAGAACGGAAGGTGTAAACTTCTAACTTTTCTAGATAACAACTACAGGAATGCCTGACACAAACAAGAATATGATGAAGAAGAATAGGAAGAAGATGAAGAAGTTGAATATGTAGAATAATAATTGTTGAATAAGAAGAATATGAAGAATGTAAAAAAAGGAATAAGAAGAATGTAAAAAAAGGAAGTAGAAGAATGTAAAAAAAGGAAGAAGAAGAAGAAGAATGTAAAAAAAGGAATAAGAAGAAGAAGAAGAAGGTAAAAAAAGGAAGAAGCAGAAGAAAGAAGAAAGAAGAAGAAGACATACATGTCTGGCAAAATATAAATGAGGCTAACATAGTCAATATCTTTGTAACTCCTAACGTCTTTAAAAAAAAAGTTTAATTCCTGCTATTCCATTTGATTGGGCTAAACCTCTATGGCTTTAATGTCTCCTCCACCTCCCACAATACATTCTACATTATTCTTAGTTGTTTTTCTTCATGTAGAATTAACCTACAAGGAAAAAAAGGGTTTTTTTTAATTCCGATATTTTGGCCCCATTGACTTGCATTGGTTCCCGGTATCGGAATCTGCGATACCGATACTTTTTGTAAGATCGGCCGATCCATTCCGATCCGATATTTTCAAGTATCGGCTGGTATCGCTCAACTCTATTCACGGCCTTTTTTCACATTTTTTGCAGGTGTGATCTTCATCTTAGTGTGGATGTGGTAAATTTCAAAGTCGTCATCAATACCATTATCGTCCATGTCTTGTAAAGAGGAAATCTGGTGTTTCCCAGGGTCGTGGTTACCTACGTTTTGTGGCATTCCTTTAATAGTGTTCGTTACACTAGAACAAATAATTTTTGACTGTGACATTTGGATATTATTGGTAATATGTATGGGTGAAGATGAAGAAGTTAGTATTTCACGAGCATCCATCAGTTTGTTTTGTTTTCCTCCAACACTGATCTGCTTTCTCTAATTCAGCATCTCATGAACATGTTGCACTTTGCCCTTTATACAGACACATGCGTCTTTGGCAACATATTTTTGCTGGGCATTTTTTAGGCCGAGTCTCACACGTGCATCTGTTACACCGATCTTCTAACGGGCATGAAACTCATTCTGGTAATTGGTGGTGGCTAAACGACGAATCATTGTAGGCTGTATCCTGGATCTCATACCTCCCATAGCCACCGCTGTTATTATTCATGTACGTTCCCATTCCTGTCATCATCATGCCTCTTTTCTTGAAAACTTCATCCAACGATTCATTCGCCATATTTTGGTGTTTATGATGCCCCTAAAAAAAAATACACACTATGTTGATATGTACTCCCAGGGGGAAATGTTTGTCAGCCTATACACTTAGTGTATGGGCATTCCATGGATAGATGAAACGTTCCTTTCTAATGTGATTTTTTTTTAATGAAACCATCCTCCACATTTCTTCCAAGGGGGATTGTGGTGCGTGCAAATTAGGGCCAGGCCTTGCATTCACTTCATGGACAAACTTTATGGTAATAAAAAATAAAATAATGGAAAGTTTTGTTTCTTGTGGCCATCCAGTACCTGGTTTCAAAGGCTTATTGTGGTACATATGACTTGGTAGCAGTGCAGGCCTTGCAGTCAATCCATAAGAATACAGAATGGGAGTGCAAAATGAATAAAGTGAAGTGGATTTTCCTGTGCCCATCCAGTATGTGGGTTCAAAGGCTTATTGGGGTGCATTTGACTTGGTAGCAGGACAGGCCTTGCAGTCAATCCATAAGGAAACAGAATGGGAGTACAAAATGAATAATGTTAAGTGGATTATCCTTTGGCCATCCAGTACATGGCTTCAAAAGCTTATTGGGGTGCATGTAACTTTGGGGCAGGCCTTGGATTCATTGCAACATTTTTTCCTATAACTTTCATGAAAGGGGCATTGGGGTGCGTCGTAATTCTTGGCAGCCCATCCACTCACTGCATAGGCAATAACAGCATAGGAGACTCACTGTTTAATAATAGCCCTTTAAGAAGATTAATGCTGTCTGATGCCCCTGTAAACATAGGCTCTCTGACTTTAAGAGTCCCTCCTTCATAAATGAAACAAGATGTGTCTCCTTATGTGTCACACACCACATGGCCAGCTAGGGTTGTTACATGTTACAATGACTTTTCCCAGTGAATGCATTTGTATTGTTTGAAAGCAAAGCTAAAGTTGCAAAATGTCTAAAAAACGCTGTGTGTGAACATAGCCCAAGTGGTGGAGGAACATTTTTGTTTTGGGTTAATTATTTTGGCTTAGATAAAAGTTATTAACCTGAAAAAAATGTTTCTTAACATATTTCCCAGCAAAATCCATTTTGGTTTAGTTTTTGTAGGTTTTTTGGTGTGCCTGTAAAAAGGGCGTGAAACTCTGACAACATTGCTTAGAGCTGTGAACTAGGATTCAGAAATGCTTCCAGGGGCGATCCCCATGATGTCTCCGTGTCATTTGACCAGTGCTTCCATAATTTTCTAACGTTTATAGACCTTGAAAGCCCCCCCGGGGAAGGAATGCGGTAAAAATGCTCTTGTCTCCCATAAACTTACATTGAGCTCGTTGTTCTGTCCGAGTACCCGAGTATTCCAATTTGCTCGACTCGAGCAACGAGCACCCGCGCATTTTAGTGCTCGCTCATCCCTAATCAGGGGGTCTCCAAACACAACATGGCACCACCATTGATTCCAGACAATTTTGTGTTCAAAAAGCGGTATTGGCGTACTCAGGAGAAATTGCAAAACAAATTTTGTGGGCCATTTTCTCCTCATACCCTTGTGAAAATAAAAAAATGTTTCCAAAGTAATTTTTTTGTGATAAAAGTAAAATATTCATTTTTTCCTTCCACATTGTTTTAGTTCTCATGAAGGGTTAAAAAACTTAATGAATGTGGTTTTGCGCACCTTGAGGGGTGCAGTTTTTAGAATGGTGTCACTTTTGGGCATTTTCTATTATATTCACCCCCCAAACTCATTTCAAATGTGAGGTGTTTCCTAAAAAAATTGTTTTGTAAGTTTTGTTGGAAAAATAAGAAATCGCTGGTCAACTTTTAACCATTATATTATCCTAACAAAAAAAATTATGTTTCCAAAATTGTGCTGATGTAAAGTAGACATGTGGGAAATGTTATATATGAAATATTTTGTGTGATATCACTCTCTGATGTAAGTGTACAAAAATTAAAAGTTTGAAAATTGCAAAATTTTCAACATTTTTACCAAAGTTCTGTTTTTTTCATAAAACACGCAAGTTATAGCGAACAAATTTTACCACTGACATGAAGTACAAAATGTCACGAAAAAACAGTCTCAGAATCAGTGGGATATGTTAAAGCATTCCAAAGCTAAAACCTCATAAAGTGACAGTGGTCAGAATTGTAAAAATTGGCTGTCACTAAAGGGTTAAAAAAAATCTAACAGGTCTGGTAGAGCCAGAATTCTTGCTGGCTGGTGGGTGATCAAATACTTATGTCATGCAATAAAATGCAATTTAATTATTTAAAAATCATATAATGTGATTTTTTTTATTTTTAGATTCTGTCTCTCACAGTTGAACTGTACTGATGATAAAAATTACAGATCTCTCCATTCTTTGTGGGCGGGAAAACTTGCAAAGTTGTCAGTGTGTCAAACAGTTATTTTCCCCACTGTATTTGTGCAGAGCCGATCCTTGAAGATTCTATCACAAGATTCCGTGATGACATCACTGATGATGCTCGGCCATTATGAGATCACTGGTGATTCTTGGACATTATGACATCACAACTCAGTCACTACTTCTAGAATGTACACAGGGTCACCGCTGCCATTCTTGGTTCTATAGTGACTGAGAGCATTTGCAATTTTTCACTATGGCTGAATTACTTTTACAGAATTTTCAGGTGCAAGCATTGCGGGAGATTGTTATCAATAATCGCCCTGGCATTGTGCTTCCACCATCTGATGGCATCCTCGGCTTCACTCACCGGCTGGTGGTGCAGCTAGCAATGGATTGCCTGACTAAACATCAAATAGATGAACTAACGTCAGAGTATCTGACGGATTTACATCACAACATCAGGACATTACTACACCAGGTAAATGGCGGACGCTCCGCACAAAACTTCTCCATAATCACAGATGATAATGGTGGGAGAGAAGCTTCTTCTTTCCTCCAATATAAAACACGACCGTCCCCAGATATGGAGTCATTGTATCTGCAGAGAGGAGCAGATGTCACATACAATGGCCGCCTCCATTGTGTCTTTTCTCATCTCACACTTTTCCTTTTTGTTTCTTTTCTTCTTTATAGGCTGAAAAAAGATCTCAAATTGAAGATTTGGCTTTTATTAAAGATCTGGTCGAAAAAATCCTGTGTGTACTAGAACGTCCGGCCCGCTCGTCGGAACGCCCGGTAAGGAGCCATCATCTTCTCTATCACACGTCCTTGTTGTGTGATCTTCTCCAGATCACCAGTCAGAGATCAGAAGATCTGGTGTTAGATCTTACTGGCCTCCCTGTCAGTCCCCGACAGGCACAGGAGGTTTTATGGCCCCTGTCTGTGCTGCTCCCTCCTCTGTGAGGACAGTCTGTATTCTGCTGATGTAGTCACAGCTCAGTGGGGGAAGTCTGTATTTTCCCTTCTTTCTCGCTCTATCAGAGTCTTCCTACTTGTAAATGCTGCAGCTGAGATAATAGACGTCATTACAGAAATGTTGTGCATACAAGTCCCTTATACAGTATATTAATGTGGGCATGTGGAGATATAGGGGATGTCTGTGTATCACCAGATCATGGGGTGTGAGATATAGGGGGTGTCTGTGTATCACCAGATCATGGGGTGTGAGATATAGGGGATGTCCGTGTATCACCAGATCATGGGGTGTGAGATATAGGGGGTGTCTGTGTATCACCAGATCATAGGGTGTGAGATATAGGGGATGTCTGTGTATCTCCAGATCATGGGGTGTGAGATATAGGGGGTGTCTGTGTATCACCAGATCATGGGGTGTGAGATATAGGGGATGTCTGTGTATCACCAGATCATGGGGTGTGAGATATAGGGGGTGTCTGTGTATCACCAGATCATGGGGTGTGAGATATAGGGGGTGTCTGTGTATCACCAGATCATGGGGTGTGAGATATAGGGAATGTCTGTGTATCACCAGATCATGGGGTGAGAGATATAGGGGGTGTCTGTGTATCACCAGGTCATGGGGTGTGAGATATAGGGGATGTCTGTGTATCACCAGATCATGTGGTGTGAGATATAGGGGATGTCTGTGTATCACCAGGTCATGGGGTGTGAGATATAGGGGGTGTCTGTGTATCACCAGATCATGGGGTGTGAGATATAGGGGATGTCTGTGTATCACCAGATCATGTGGTGTGAGATATAGGGGATGTCTGTGTATCACCAGGTCATGGGGTGTGAGATATAGGGGGTGTCTGTGTATCACCAGATCATGGGGTGTGAGATATAGGGGATATAGGGGGTGTCTGTGTATCACCAGATCATAGGGTGTGAGATATAGGTGATGTCTGTGTATCACCAGATCATGGGGTGTGAGATATAGGGGATGTCTGTGTATCACCAGGTCATGGGGTGTGAGATATAGGGGATGTCTGTGTATCACCAGATCATGGGGTGTGAGATATAGGGGATGTCTGTGTATCACCAGGTCATGGGGTGTGTGATATAGGGGATGTCTGTGTATCACCAGATCATGGAGTGTGAGATATAGGGGGTGTCTGTGTATCACCAGATCATGGAGTGTGAGATATAGGGGATGTCTGTGTATCACCAGATCATGGAGTGTGAGATATAGAGGATGTCTGTGTATCACCAGATCATGGGGTGTGAGATATAGGGGATGTCTGTGTATCACCAGATCATGGAGTGTGAGATATAGAGGATGTCTGTGTATCACCAGATCATGGAGTGTGAGATATAGGGGATGTCTGTGTATCACCAGATCATGGGGTGTGAGATATAGGGAGTGTCTGTGTATCACCAGATCATGGGGTGTGAGATATAGGGGATGTCTGTGTATCACCAGGTCATGGGGTGTGAGATATAGGGGATGTCTGTGTATCACCAGATCATGGGGTGTGAGATATAGGGGATGTCTGTGTATCACCAGATCATGGGGTGTGAGATATAGGGAGTGTCTGTGTATCACCAGATCATGGGGTGTGAGATATAGGGGATGTCTGTGTATCACCAGGTCATGGAGTGTGAGATATAGGGGATGTCTGTGTATCACCAGGTCATGGGGTGTGAGATATAGGGGATGTCTGTGTATCACCAGGTCATGGGGTGTGAGATATAGGGGATGTCTGTGTATCACCAGATCATGGGATGTGAGATATAGGGGGTGTCTGTGTATCACCAGGTCATGGGGTGTGAGATATAGGGGATGTCTGTGTATCACCAGATCATGGAGTGTGAGATATAGGGGATGTCTGTGTATCACCAGATCATGGGGTGTGAGATATAGGGGATGTCTGTGTATCACCAGATCATGGGGTGTGAGATATAGGTGGTGTCTGTGTATCACCAGATCATGGGGTGTGAGATATAGGGGATGTCTGTGTATCACCAGATCATGGGGTGTGAGATATAGGGGATGTCTGTGTATCACCAGGTCATGGGGTGTGAGATATAGGGGGTGTCTGTGTATCACCAGGTCATGGGGTGTGAGATATAGGGGATGTCTGTGTATCACCAGATCATGGAGTGTGAGATATAGGGGATGTCTGTGTATCACCAGGTCATGGGGTGTGAGATATAGGGGATGTCTGTGTATCACCAGATCATGGGGTGTGAGATATAGGGGATGTCTGAGTATCACCAGATCATGGGGTGTGAGATATAGGGGGTGTCTGTGTATCACCAGATCATGGGGTGTGAGATATAGGGGGTGTCTGTGTATCACCAGATCATGGGGTGTGAGTGACCCGTCCTGTACTATCCCCCATAAAATGTCTATGACCCTATGGTGTTAGATAACAGCATTTATATTAAATGGAATTTGTCACCTGGTTTATGCTATGCTTATCCAGCATTACAATAAAACTGGTATATATTACATCCGTGTCTGTGGAGCGTCCGGCTTGTATCGTTCCCTACATCGGATCAGTATAAATCAGCTGGGAAATAATAGAGGAGAAGTTTTTACATCCTGAGATGTTTCTCTGCAGCTTCTATATCTTAGTATTATTTCTTATTCTTTTTTAGGACTTGATCAGATCATTGATCCCGGCAGGAGAGCCGTGTATGAGCGACTACGAGACATCTAAACTGATCAGCAGCGGAGCTTTTGGGTGAGATTTCTGTTCCCATAATCCCCATTTCTCAGTGTTCCCCATGACAATGCTTCTGCTTCTGTGCTCTGCCAGTCAGTGTTATCATAGGGAAACGATCAGAGTCCACATCACTATCCACATCTCAATGTCACTATTCAGTTCAGTTATATACAGCTGAGCGACCAGATCTGTAACAAATCAGTCAGTAAGGAAAGGGATGATATAGTAAAATATATTACACTCCTCGGTCCTAGACCTCATCTGCTCTTATGCTGCCGCCTCCATCACTGCTTCCCCGTCCTCTGCACCGATCTTCGGATTTTTCGAGGCCTCATTATGGAGCAGATAATAGTGATTGGCTGCACAAGGTCACGTGAGGGGTGACACGATACTGACGCCAATGACATCTGCACCCCCACCCTCCACCATGACTATGTGAGTCTGATCACGGGTCTCAGCAGCAGAAGTGAGAACAACCTAAGACTGGCACAGAGGATGGAGGACTGCAGTGACGGACGAGAAGGGAAGAAGGACAAGTGGGTTATTGTGTTTAATTATATTATAACTTCTTCCCTCACTTCCATTTATTCTGCCTTGGGCTGTGGAGAAAGCCTAAAAACCATCCTGCTACGGCAATTGGAGCATTTTCAATTTTGACCAATTTATGTTTGGACTGAATCGTATGTACTGGTCGGTTATAGCGAATCTGCCCAACATGAATTTCAGTAGACTCTCTCTATAATGTGACCTGGGTGAGGGTCCGGCAGACGTGGCATTGGACAGACCTCCCATAGGTGATCTATGTAGAGTTCTTATACGTATTTCTAGATGTGGATTTCTAGTGATGGCCGGACTGCTGGTATCAAACACTACTACAAAAGATCATGTAATGACTTGTAGATACAGACTGTTAATAAGGTTTCATTATAAACCATGGATTCTCCTTCTCTTCAGGGCCGTCTACTTAGTGCACCATAAAGAATCACAACAGATCTTCGCTATGAAGAAAATGGCCAAGCGCAACCTGGATACTCCACAGAAAGTGGAAAGGGCCTTTATGGAAAGAGACATCCTAACATTCGCAGATTGTCCCTTTGTGGTCTCCATGCTCTGCTCCTTCCCCACTAAATCTCACCTGTGTATGGTCATGGAGTATGTAGGAGGTAGGACACGTACATTGAATTATATTCAGCCCATGTCTTCTGTCATTTTGTCACCTCTCATATTATTAGGACTTGTCCCCGTGGACGGTTACATCCCACACAGCATTTACTATAGGTTATCTAGATGCTCAGAAAGTCATTGATCTGTGTGATCTCCCTATATGTCCTCACTGAGAACGTCAGTATCTCCAGCTGTAGATGATACGTGACATCACTTTATGTCATTAGTTACATAGATAACATTTCACCATGACTTCAGACTAATTCATTTGTGCAGTATACAGTACATTATATCTTTATATATTGTCTCCTGCCCCAACGTCTCCGCTCACTTCTCATCACACATTATGGTGATCTGCTGTATAAACCCCTCACCAGTCATATTTCCTTTCTTCTATAGGTGGAGACTGTAGGACCCTTCTAAACACATGTGGTCCTTTCCCTGTCCCGTTGGCCCGCTTGTACTTTGCAGAAGCTGTCCTTGCTGTGGAATATCTGCATAGTTACGGTGTGGTGCACAGAGACCTGAAGCCGGATAAGTAAGTGAATACCTGTAGTATAACAAAGAGAGGAAAGTTATCCTTTATTATCTCACGGTCTATGAAGCTAAAATCATCTTCTGTTTCACAGCCTCCTGATAACATCTGATGGACATATTAAAGTTACCGACTTTGGACTTTCCAAACTTGGTGTTATGATACCACACACCAACGTCTACAAGCAATCAGCAGAGGACATCTCCACAGAGTTCCTGGATGAGGAGGTCAGCATTACCTACGGGAACTTTGCGTGTTCTGCACAAATCTCATAACTCTATTTTCTCTTCCCCACGTTCTTCATTTTTAGAGAGCTTTTTCACTGATATTTTATCTTCTGTCATTCTGTTTTTATGTGAAGAACTTGTCATAATAATTGTTTCATTGATTCTCATCTCTATCTTCTGTTGGTTTCTAGTTCTGTGGCACCCCGCGTTACATAGCCCCTGAGACCATCCTGGACAATGGCTATGGAAGACCTGTTGACTGGTGGGCAATGGGCATCTTATTATATGAATTCCTCATGGGATATACACCATTTGATGGGAATTCCAGTACTGAGATTTATGACAATGTGATCAATGGTAAGTAGAATAATCTGATCATTGCTTTGGTTTAGTTACTTCCTTTGCTTTATCTTACAGTCCAGTAAAGAGGTTTTATGTTCTGTAATTTTCTATATAACAGGAGATATAATATGGGATCCTCAATACACTCCTCCACCCGATGCTCAGGACCTCATCACTCAGCTGCTCAGAAAAGATCCTGTGGATAGACTTGGGACAGGTAACGGATATAATATTAATATTCCCTTATTACACCGAGGACATATCACTCATGTCCATGAGGATCAGCTCTTCTCTATCAGCTTCTCCATTTATAGTTCTCCGTACTAAGATTTTCAGTCTATTTCCCACATGTCTGCTCGGTTACGTAATTAGTTCAGATTAAGATAAACTGTTCAGATATCGTTACATAGTTACAAAGGCTGAAAAAAGACCTCGGTCCATCAAGTTCTCCCTTTCTCCACCAATTATTCATTTTGACACTAAATTACCCACAATCTTATATGCATTGAGGAAATCTTCCAGCTCTATTTTAAAAGCTGTTATAGTGTCTGCCATTACTACCTCTTGTGGTTGGCATTCCACATTCTGACCGCTCTAACTGTAAGGAACCCTTTCCTATTTAGCTGTCAGAATCACCTTTCTTCCAACCTTAATGAGAGCTCTCTGGTCCTTAGTATGGCCCTTGGAAGGAATAAGACATGCACCAGTCTTCAGTACTGACCACACATATATTTATACATATAAATGAGATGTCCTATGAGGCATCTTTTTTCCTGAGGAAAACAAGACCAACTTTTCCAACCTCTCATCATATGAGAAGCCTTCCATCCCTTGTAATAATCTAGTTGCTGCCTTTGAATTGCCTCTAATTTCTGAATATCCTTTTTTAAATGTGGAGCCCAAAGCTGGATCCCATATTCTAGATGTGACCTCACAAGTGATTTATAGAGGGGTAACAATACATTGGGACCGCTGGATTTTATCTCTCTTTTTATACATCCTAAAATCTTTGCTTTTGCGGCTGCTGCTTGACATTGAGTATTGCTGCTCAGCTTACTTGTAACCAGAATACCCAAGTCCTTCTCCTTTTCTGTAGTCCAAAGTATTCTCCTATTTAATGTCCTTGTAGCAATAGGTTTACGCCGTCCTACCTGCATTACTCTACATTTTACATTAAACCTTATTTGCCAAGTGCTTACTCATTCATACGTCTTATCCAGATCGTTTTACAAAATTGTAATGTCACGGCCAGATTTTAGTATTCTACATAGTTTGATGTCATAAGTAAAAAATAAGACTGACACTTTACTCTCAATCCCATCAAAAAGGTCATTAATAAAGAGTTTAAAAAGAATCAGTCCTAGCATAGATCCCTGCGGTGCCACACTGCTCCAACACAGATCCCTGTGGTCCCCATTGTTCCCAGTACAGATCCCTGCAGTACCCCACTGCTCCCAGTACAGATCCCTGTGGTACCCCACTGCTCCCAGTACAGATCCCTGCAGTACCCAACTGCTCCCAGTACAGATCCCTGTGGTACCCCACTGCTCCCAGTACAGATCCCTGCGGTCTCCACTGCTCCCAGTACAGATCCCTGTGGTCCCCACTGCTCCCAGTACAGATACCTGCGGTCCCCACTGCATCCAGTAAAGATCCTTGTGGTCCCCACTGCTCCCAGTACAGATCCCTGCGGTACCCCACTGCTCCCAGTACAGATACCTGCCGGACCCCACTGCACCCAGTACAGATCCCTGCAGTACCCCACTGCTCCCCGTACATATCCCTGTGGTCCCCACTGCTCCCAGTACAGATCCCTGTGGTCCCCACTGCTAACTATATCCCATTTACAGAATGTACCATTTATGATGACTCTGTTTCCTGTCATTTAGCCAATTCCTTACCCATATGCATATAGTTTCCCCCAGTCCCTGCTTATGGAGCTTCAGTATAAGGCTATTATGTGGTACAGTATCAAACACCTTTGCAAAATCCAGATAAATCACATCAGCTGCAATACCGACATCCAGATTTGCACTTACCTTCTCATAGACACCCAACATGTTAGTTAGACACAACCTATCTTTAATGAATCCATGCTGTTATCAGTTATTATATTATTATCTACAATATACACTCACTGGCCACTTTATTAGGTACACCATGCTAGTAAGGGGTTGGACCCCCTTTTGCCTTCAGAACTGCCTCAATTCTTCGTGGCAGAGATTCAACAAGGTGCTGGAAGCATTCCTCAGAGATTTTGGACCATATTGACATGATGGCATCACACAGTTGGCGCAGATTTGTCGGCTGCACATCCCTGATGCGAATCTCCCGTTCCACCACATCCCAAAGATGCTCTATTGGATTGAGATCTGGTGACTGAGGAGGCCATTTGAGTACAGTAAACTCATTGTCATGTTCAAGAAACCAATCTGAGATGATTCGAGCTTTATGACATGGCGCATTATCCTGCTGAAAGTAGCCATCAGATGTTGGGTACATTGTGGTCATAAAGGGATGGACATGGTCAGCAACAATACTCAGGTAGGCTGTGGCATTGCAACGATGCTCAATTGGTACCAAGGGGCCCAAAGAGTGCCCAGAAAAAATTCCCCACACCATGACACCACCACCACCAGCCTGAACCGTTGATACAAGGCAGGATGGATCCATGCTTTCATGTTGTTTACGCCAAATTCTGACCCTACCATCCGAATGTCGCAGCAGAAATCGAGACTCATCAGACCAGGCAACGTTTTTCCAATCTTCTACTGTCCAATTTCGATGAGCTTGTGCAAATTGTAGCCTCAGTTTCCTGTTCTTAGCTGAGAGGAGTGGTACCCAGTGTGGTCTTCTGCTGCTGTAGCCCATCTGCCTCAAAGTTCGACGCACTGTGCGTTCAGAGATGCTCTTCTGCCTACCTTGGTTGTAACGGGTGGCAATTTGAGTCACTGTTGCCTTTCTATCAGCTCGAACCAGTCTGCCCATTCTCCTCTGACCTCTGGCATCAACATGGCATTTCCGGCCACAGAACTGCCGCTCACTGGATTTTTTTTCTTTTTCGGACCATTCTCTGTAAACCCTAGAGATGGTTGTGCGTGAAAATCCCAGTAGATCAGCAGTTTCTGAAATTCTCAGACCAGCCCTTCTGGCACCAACAATCATGCCACGTTCAAAGGCACTCAAATCACCTTTCTTCCCCATACTGATGCTCGGTTTGAACTGCAGGAGATTGTCTTGACCATGTCTACATGCCTAAATGCACTGAGTTGCCGCCATGTGATTGGCTGATTAGAAATTAAGTCTTAACACACAGTTGGACAGGTGTACCTAATAAAGTGGCCAGTGAGTGTATTTCTAAGGTCATCTCTTATAATGCCCTCATAAATTTTGCACACTACTGATATCAGTCTTACCTTTTTTAAATATTGATACTACATCAGTCATCCCCCAATCCTGTGGCACCACCCCAGTTACAAGAGAGGCTAAGAATATAAGATACAGTGGTCTGTCAAATACTGAGCTCAATTCCCTCAGGATCCGTGGATGAATGCCAGGGGATTTGTCAATGTTTAATTTGCTCAGATGCAGTCATACTTCTTCTTGTGTTATTTCCGGTGGAGACCTTTGATTTTTGCGTTGTTGAATGATCCCTGGAACAGTTAGTTCATTGGTGATCACGGATGAAAAGTGTCTGTTTAATATCTCAGCCTTTTCTTTGTGCTCTATTATTATCTTGTTATTATTGTCTTTTAAGGGACCTATATCATATTTTTTTTTCCTTTTTAACATTGATATATTTATAACATTTTAGAGGATTTATTCTAATGTCACTGGCAATTTGATTCTCTGTGGAAAACTTTGCCAGCTTGATTTCTTTTTAACATTTCTTTCTTAGATCTTTATGCTCCTGAAATGGTATTTCAGTATTCTCAGCTTTAAAGATTTTGAATGTCCTTAGTTTTAGTCTGATTAAACTTTGTATTGTCTTATTTATTATAATGTCCCCCTCACTTTTGTTTTTCTTTATCCAGGAGGCACATTTGAGATCAAGGGTCATGCATTCCTTAGAGATTTAGACTTTGATAACCTTCTAAGTCAGAAGCCGGTGTACGTTCCTCAGCTTGCATCAGATGTGGACACCAGTTTATTTATCAGTAAGTAGAAAAGACATCATCTAGACTTAAGGCCCCGTCTCACACAGTGAGATCACAGCGAGATCTCTAATGCGTCACCGATTTTGTGTCGCAACAGCGATCCCGCCTGCGATCTCGCTACATACAACACGCAGCAGTGACCGGCCCCCCTGCTGGATATCGCTGATGGTGCAGGAATGTCCTGGGCCATTTTTTCGTCGTCGGCGTCCTGCTGGCAAGCATGCATCTCTGTGTTTGATCGCTGGATCGTTGCTGCGTCGCTGAAGAGATCTTCCTGTTTGGCAGCTTACTAGCGATCACTTAGCGACGCACCAGCGATCCCTACCAGGTCGTATCGTTGTCGGGATCGCTGGTGCGTCGCTAAGTGAAACGGGACCCTTAGTGTCTGCTTGTCTCATCTTCCATATTATGTGATAAACGGCTCCCATTAATATTAATGATAAATGGTGGCTGTGTTATACTGACAACCTCTAATAACACTTCATTGTCTATGTCTTATAGACCATTATAATGTGAAAAAACATCTGGTCTCAGAGAATGAGAAGAGCACAAGTGAGGACAATGAGTTGTTGAACTTCCAAAATTTTACATCATCATCGGAAAGACTTTCTAAAGTAAGTATGCGATTAATAAATCCAAATTATGCACAAAAAGACCCTTAAAAGTAAACATAAAATGATTTCATATCTTGTTGCTTCCGCATGTAGCTCTATACCATCACTAACGGGACGATGAACGATGAGGATCCCAAGTCCCCTCCAGAGTGTACCCCAACATCCAGCACTGACAGCTCAGAAATGTGAGTAGATTATGGGGTCATTACTGGGAGCTCCAGGCTGATAAACGTGCACAACACTAAATATAGGACAGAAATACCATAATATCATATGCAGCATCCATGGTTAGTGGTCTTTGTGCTTTTGGCTTCAGAAACCGCTGTTGATAACAGCCCATGATTGTGGCCAGTCATGCATTTTTAGTAATACCCACATTGTAGGAGAGATGTAGTATTACATGCCAGACATTCTTGGTAGTTGTTTTCCTCTCCGCTCTATAAAAGTTAGTTTTGAGCATTAGACCTTCCCAACTATGGCAGTCATATGTCCTATTAGGCCTTATAGTCGGTGTTCTTATAGTGAGACAACCCCTTTTATACTGTTTCCTTGTGATTTATGTGTTTTTCTTCTTCCAAACAGGCAGAAAGAATCTGTCCCCGAACCTGATAGAGACAACGCTATGAGCATCTTACCATCCTCGTCCTCACTATCAGGTATGTCCATGTCTCCAGCATCAACAATGTGAATGTTGACTTCAAGGCTCAAATACTTCCACATGGTTTTTCTGTAATAGGTCTCCTATGTTATTCATGATTCATGGATCACAATTATGTTGTCCATGGGCCCATACTGTATCTCTAATTCACTAATTTTGCACAGGAGCTTTTTTCATGGATTCTGTGAGATACGTTGCAGCGTCCAATGACCTACATCATCATAAGGAGACATCGTCTCCTACAATAGAATATCGCTCATCAGTGATGCACCACATGGCGGCACACAGGGCACTTACTGCTCTATATCAGTGACACATCTAATGCCCCTCAGATGGGATTATGCACATTATATAGGATTTATTCTGTCCTATTATGATATAATACCAGATTATCAGGACTATAGGAGACAGGACTAGAACAATCCTACTAGATACAGGAGACAAAGCAGATCCCATTAGGATATGTCGTTAATGAGGCTTTTTTTTTACTTTCTAATCAGAATGTCCAGCTCAGACGGAAAGAATATCTGCAATAAATTTGATTAAAGAAGAAGAAAAATCAGAAACTAGAGAAAAGGGGAAAAAGAAACTAGGTAAGTGTGAGAATCAGCTCCATGTTGTGTGATGTCAGTGAGAATCACTCGTGGGGAGCAGATGTCATCTGTCAGTGATGGGATTATCACATGTATGATGGCTGACAATGATCCCTGACCTCTGTGTGATAGTATTCCTCTGCCGTCCAGCCAGTGACCGCACAGTAGTATCATGTCATATGGAGTCCCATCACTTACATTATATTTACTTCTCTTCTCATAGGATCCATCTTCCGCCGGATATTATCATCCTGCCGGCGTGGATTATCCAGGGCTGCGCAAGTATTTGCTTGTTGTTACTGCTGCCCTAGAACCATCTGAAAGACAGGAAACCTAAGCATCCAGCGCCCTGAAGTCCAGCAGATCCACCATCACTGCTGTACCATCATTGCTGGACCTGTTTAGAAGCGGGACTAACTCCTAGCCGCGGTCTACGGACCAAACATTGGGCATGGGCAGGGCCTTGGGGGCAGATCCCAAGTGCGCTCAACCATGTGAATTAGCTTACGCTCAGGAACATTGAGGGATAGCGCTATCACATAGCTCTACCCATTCATTTCCATTAGGAATAGAGCTATGAGAGATAGCATTTTGTTATCTGATGAAATTCAGTACATATACAGATACTGGCCAGTGGCCGCACCTTATACTACAAACACTTATTACCTATTGTGCACCTTCCAACCGCATGACTAGCAAGAATTCAACTGTGACCTCCATTTCTGTTTTAAAATATATTCCCTCACCCCCATGTTCCCCATTATATTGACACTGAATCCCACATTTGCGGACATTAGAATATATAATGTGGAGAATGACGATTTGAGCAGTAGCTGCCTTTTTAAGTAGAGGATGATGGTGGTGATAGTGGTTTATGCACCTAATCCACAATTATGAAGACGCAGAGATAATTTGAAAAGAACAGCCTCTTTACTAATGATAATGGGGCTTGTCAGTAGTTCTCACAATGTGTTACAGCATACAGTTTACACAGATATCACAGTATTTGCATGGAACACATTATACATCCCGTATCCCGTGGAGATGGGATTTTTGTGGAATAAAACATAGGGGACACCACAATGAGAGCACAGAGGAAAGCAGTGATAGCACTGAGGCCAGAAATAAACCGGCTAAGCCAGCCATCACTCTCCTATGAAGCAGCCAGTATTATCAATTGAAAAAACATATCTGCTACATTTCTATAAAATCTTCTATTATATTTAATGATACATCTTAGACTCTCCCTACTCCACAAAAATAAAAAAAAAAATCAACGCCTTTCATGCAGCAAAAAACACTCTTAAAACCCCTTCACACCACGCAAAATAGTTAATAAATAACATTTCCCTCTTGTCTGCTTTACATGAGCACCATTTGTAAAATATTCTTTCACTTTACTAGGATGCTAACAGGTTTAAAAATTAAGCAGCAATGTTTTCTTTTTGCTAAGAAATTTACAAAACTTATTTTTTTAGGGACCTATTCGGATTTTACGTGACTTTGGAGGACACATATACTAGAAATCCCACAAAAGTGATACCATTTTATCAACTGCGCCCCTCAATATATTAAAACGTGCTATCAGGTAGTGTATTAACCCTTCAGGTGCTTTTCAGGAGTTAGTACAAAATGGCATGACAGGAATGAAAATTTTAACCTTTAAAACCTAAATGTTTAACTCCTGAAAAGACCACTATATCCGGCAGGCATTAAGGCTGTTATTTGTCTGTGAATTGCAATGGCAACCATCAGGATCACACAATCATGAAAGCAGGGTCTCAATAGGGTTAAAGATGGAGCCCCACATTCTCTTAACCATTTAGATGCATTGTCACTATTCACAGCAGCATCTGAGGGGTAAAATTCTCTGAGGGATGCTATTTTCTTGTTAAGGTGTTAAAAGAATTAAAAGTTTAGCACTAATTTCTCATTTTTTCAAGAAATTTCCAAACCTGTTTTTTTTTTTACGGGAACTATTCAGTTTTAAATGTGCTTTGAGGGGCCTATACATTAGAAACTTAACAAAAGCGATAGCATTTTTAAAACGCCATAAATACTTCAAAACTGTTGTCAGTAATTTTTCTAACCATTCAGGTGTTACACAGGATTTAATGCAAAGTGGATTGAAGAAAAAAATTGTAATATTTCCTCTAAAATGTTGCTTTAGCCCCAATGTTTTCACTTTAACAAGGGAGGACATGAAGAAATGTACCTCCTAATTTATTACCCAGTTTCTTCTGTGCGTGCTGATAACCAACATGTGGTCAGAAACCTCTGTTTGGACAATCGGCCGGGCTCGAAAGGGAAGGAGTACCATTTTAATTTTTTAACACAAATTTTCTGAAATAGATTGCGGGCGCCATGTTGCATTTGTAGGGTCCCTAAAGTGCCTAAACAGCAGAAACCCTCCACAACTGACCACTAGAGATGAGCAACTTTGCCTTTTTTCGAGGTCGAGTCGGGTTTCATGAAACCTGACTTTCGCAAAAGTCGGGTCGAACGAAATCGGCCGATTATCGTGAAAAGTCGAAGGCCTACTGAAATACGAAACCCAATGCAAGTCAATGGGGAAGAAAAGTCGGCAGTGAGTGGAGGACAGGAAACACACCTACAGTGCCCATTTTAATGCCAAAAACATCATTTCTTATTACTTAAGCTTGTCAACCTTAATTTACTTTATATTAATAGATAGGCATTGAAAACTGGGGGGTTATTTGGCTAAAGTTGTGGGGGGGTGGGTAGGGCTGGCTCCCGATTTTCGTGTGCCCAGGGCCAAAGAGTGTCAATGGGCTCCTTTAACACATGCCACAATTCATGATCCTCTGATACGGAAGAGAAATAGCGGTATAGTACAATGAAAAATACTTCACTTCTTACATCACATGACTGATATCCATTTTAAATTCTCCAATAGCTCCAAAAACGGACAGTATATTACTCCATACAGTACTATGGCCACTGCATAGTGCGCTATACAGAGTAATGAGGCCCATATATTTCTCCATACAGAATCATTGGTCCCATATAATGTTCCATACAGTATATGATGAGCTTCACATAATGCTACAGCATATGTTGGTCCCTGTCGCAGCTGCTTTTTGTTCTGACCAATCGTCAGCTATGCCAGATCACCAGTGAGTCCGGATTGTGAGGATTTTTGCCCTTCTGTTGCAAGCGCTTGGAGACAAAGAGACTCAACACACAAGCCGTGGTCAAATCAGTTTATCTGATGTAATGCAGCAAAAGGCAATATTTTTATACCATGTACAGGGTCGTACCTTGTTTACAATGTACCCAGAACATGTTGTTGAGAACAAATATGATAACAAGTATAGTTTATGATAAAATGTATATGGATCCCTAACACAATATAGTGGGGTGATTTCTGTACTTTATTTGCATCTGTATGCCATGTATTTGAGTATTAGAGCTCTCTATTCGTTGGCATAATTATAATATGACATTGAACCTTTGGTATACTGTCCCTCCATTATATCACTCAGTGCACTGTGCACACTCTGCGTGGAAACGTCCACTGGATGCGCTAAGACCGCCTCTCGGCCCTGACACGTCGGGCGGAGGAGTGGCTTTCATGTCCGCGGCGTCATCCTGCAGCGTGGTGCGTTGCCTTGGCAGCGCGTCCTCCCTGGCCTGACTCAGCCGTCTCCACATCGTGACATGTCTGATGGGGAGTGGCTGTATGGCCGGGAGGCGCGCGCCATGATGACGTCACACGCCGGGCACTATGTGACTTCACAGATGTAAGAGATCTGTTGTAATTATGCCGCTATATATGTTCTTATGCACCATGTGGCCATACTCACTTACCTCCCAGGACAAAGCTAAGGCGAAACGCTTGTCGGGGATCGCGTTATCACAGGTCATATGTTCATTTCTTTTTTTTAAGGGGCTGCTGTTACACATTTTGTACAGGGGAACACATGCTATGTGCATATCCCTGTTGATAGTTTTATTGCTTACATGGCATTTAACGTTGAACACACAGTGTGAGATATGCTTTATGCCATTGGACTATTATGACTTAGCATCTGTTGCTAGTGCATTATATCATATACTTTTCGTCCATAATTAAGACAGTGGTAAGCACTGAGTCTGGTGACATGCTTACATAAATTACAATGTGTCTCTCAACTAATACTTTTTTTCTATGTTTACTGCTTTGGCCATAGTTAATGTAATTTTGGAAGCCATTGGAATACCACTGCCCAGTGTTATTATTATTGTAGCAGATTAACACTAACTGTTAGCACCTTTTTAGTATATGTTTTCTGCTTGAAAGCTTGCTAGTGATATGCACTGAATTTGGCGATATGTCTACATAGATTTTAGAGAGCTTTCTTTCCATTTCAGGATTCATTACCTTGGTTGTATTAAACATATTATTTCACAATCTTGGATGCTTTTGGAGCATCTCTCTCAGGCATCACTGTTATTGCTGTGGGTTACATTCTTTTTGCTCATGATTTTTGCCTCCTGTGTGCCCCTTATGTTCCATACTGGGTGTAGTTTACTATGACTTTCTTGATATATTACCTCTGGTATACACTTTTTTACATCTTATGAATACATATGTATCTGTGATTTCTATTGGTATATCCATCTCTTTTTATTATGTCTGTGTCTTTTGTATGTATTTCTATAAAGCAGTATGTATTTTATGGCAATATGCTTCCTTGATCTGTTTGGCGCATACATTTACAACAATATGTAACTCTATTGAGCTCATGTGGCCCCCACCATCACCTCAGGGTCATACCTTGTTTTCAATGTACCCAGAACATGTTGTTGAGAACAAATATGATAACAAGTATAGTTTCCTTGAGAGCAGAGACTAATAGTCTACATAAGAATAACACATAGCAATAATAGGCAAAAGGCATTTGAAGTCTTAAAGGCAATTTAAAAGGTATATAAAAGCATTAACTCTTCTATATCAATTTCCCCCTTTTGTAAACGGTATAACCTTTGCCACAGGGTCAGCTGATGTCCACAAAGGAGCTACTGTCTCATGGGTCTAGTACCCATAAGGGGGCTTCCTACCTGCTTCGCCCATGCACCCTCAGTGTGGACACTCACTCCCCATCAGCAATGGCTACCTGGGGTCTATGATACACTACAGAAGGTTCAGCCTTAGATTCCTTTTTTTATGCATACATTATTCAGTAGCTTAAGTAATACATATACTAGCGCTTTTACGGCTACATAAAGCAATAAGCAAAACAACAACATTTGCATACATGTCTGTATAATGCCAAAAATCCATCCTGCAAGGCCATTAAACCAATTTGCTGGATTTAGAAAAGAGAATTTGTTACCCCACCAAGAGTCTCTGTTTGCACTATGTTTTAACCATTGGTCTCTAAGTTCACCTATTTTGTCTATACTGGCCCTGATCTGGAGATTGCCAGCAGGGCCGATATAAATACAACAGGTGGGACCAATTATCTGACACATTCCTCCTTCTTTTGCTGTCAGGTAATCTAGTAGTATAGTATGTTGGTTAGGCTGGTTTCACATTTGCGTTTTTTAGCGCTGGAAAAAAACGCACACCTGCGTATGCGTTTTTTCCCCTATATTTAACATGGGTGCGCATACCTGCGCGCTGGTAAGCGCATGTATGCGATTTTCATGCGCTGCGTTTTTTTGGGGTGTGCGTTGGGATTTTCCAGACGCAGCATGTTGCATTTTTTGGCCCTGCAAAAAAGCGCATGCGCACATATGCGCACGTTTTGCGCTAAAAATGGCCATTATAGCCTATGGATGCGCATATGTGCGCACTGGCATGCTCATGTATGCGTTTTTTTGCATATGCGTTTTTTTTTTTAAACCATGGA
Source organism: Dendrobates tinctorius (assembly GCF_039654945.1). Taxonomy (NCBI): domain Eukaryota; kingdom Metazoa; phylum Chordata; class Amphibia; order Anura; family Dendrobatidae; genus Dendrobates; species Dendrobates tinctorius. The sequence goes on from NW_027361707.1 coordinate 52,279,342, forward strand.
ATTTAGGGGTTTGGGTTAGAGTTAGGGTTAGTTAAGGGGGTTTAGGGTTAGGGTTATGGTCAGGGTCAGGGTTAGGGTTGGGGTTTGGGTCAGGGTTAGGGTTAAGTATGGTTTTGTTAAGGATTAGGGTCATGGTTAGGGTCAGGATTAGGGTTAAGTATGGTTTTGTTAAGGGTTAGGGTCAGGGTTAGGGTTAGGGTTAGGGTCAGGGTTAGGGTTAGGGTTAGGGTCAGGGTTAGGGTCAGGATTAGGGTTAAGTATGGTTTTGTTAAGGATTAGGGTCATGGTTAGGGTCAGGATTAGGGTTAAGTATGGTTTTGTTAAGGGTTAGGGTCAGGGTTAGGGTTAGGGTTAGGGTTAGGGTCAGGGTTAGGGTTAGGGTTAGGGTCAGGGTTAGGGTCAGGATTAGGGTTAAGTATGGTTTTGTTAAGGATTAGGGTCAGGGTTAGGGTCAGGATTAGGGTTAGTATGGTTTTGTTAAGGGTTAGGGTCAGGGTTAGGGTTAGGGTTAGGGTTAGGGTCAGGGTTAGGGTCAGGATTAGGGTTAAGTATGGTTTGGTTAAGGGTTAGGGTCAGGGTCAGGGTTAGGGTTAGGGTTAGGGTTAGGGTCAGGGTTAGGGTTAAGTATGGTTTTGTTAAGGGTTAGGGTCAGGGTTAGGGTTAGGGTTAGGGTCAGGGTTAGGGTTAGGGTTAGGGTTAGGGTCAGGGTTAGGGTTAGGGTTAGGGTTAGTTAGGGTTTAGGGTTTGGGTTAGGGTTAAGTATGATTTGGTTAAGGGTTAGGGTCAGGGTTAGGGTTAGGGTTAGGGTCAGGGTTAGGGTTAGGGTTAGGGTCAGGGATAGGGTTAGTAAAGTCATGGTTTGGGTAGTGTGAGGGGCCACCTAAAAATGTTGGAAAAAAACGCAAACGCGGTAAAAACGCGCTAAAAACGCATACAAACGCATAAAAACGCTGCGTTTTTTTCATGCATGCTCATAAAAATGCTTGAAAAAAACGCAGCAGTTGTATGCTTATGTATGCATTTTTTCAATGCGTTTTTTTGCGGGAAAAACGCGCTGCAAAAAAAAGCAAGTGTGAAACTAGCCTTAGTAACTATGATTAATTGTCTCTGTATTGTATTAGTTTCATTAAGAACTTCAAGAATCTGGAAAATCTGATCATCCAGGTAGTCGGTAGCTTCCACTAATTTATCCCACAGTTGGGTTATGAAGGGGTATATTAGCATACTACTGAATATTTTATTTGTTATCCCCATTTCTACTAGATGCGGCCTACCATTTGGCCGGGGCTTATTGTCTGCCGTCCTTCTATACAAAGTATGAATTGGGACTGCTGCTGTGTCTATTTTACTATGAGGAACTATGAAAGTGGCTGGTGTTAGTTTGGCAAGAGTGCAAACCCCTCTTAAGTCTGGGCTCACCCACCTGCAGACACAATGTCCGCAAACCAAGAATTCTCCTTCGGGGAGAACACAAACGTGGCCTGGGGTCTGGATACATTGGTATAAACTCAAATGTCCTGACATAGGCTTATGGGCACGCCAAGTATTATTCATTTCATAGAATCATAGAATCGTAGAGTTGGAAGGGACCTCCTGGGCCATCTGGTCCAACCCCCTGCTCAAAGCAGGAGTCGCTAAATCATCCCAGTCAGATGTCTGTCCAGCCTCTGTTTGAAGACTTCCATTGAAGGAGAACTCACCACTTCTCGTGGCAGCCTGTTCCACTCATTGATCACTCTAACTGTCAAAAAGTTTTTTCTAATATCTAATCTGTGTCTCCTCCCATTCAGCTTCATCCCATTGCTTCTAGTCTTTCCTTGTGCAAATGAGAATAAAGTTGATCCTTCTACAATGTGACAGCCCTTTAGATATTTGTAGACAGCAATTAAGTCTCCTCTCAGTCTTCTCTTTTGCAAACTAAACATTCCCAAATCCTGCAACCTTTCCTCATAAGACAGGGTTTGCAGACCGGTCACCATTCTGGTCGCTCTTTTCTGAACTTGCTCCAGTTTGTTGATGTCTTTTTTAAAATGTGGTGCCCAAAACTGGACACAATATTCCAGATGAGGTCTGACCAAAGAGGAGTAGAGGGAAATAATGACTTCACGTGATCTAGACTGTATGCTTCTGTTAATACATCCTAGAATTGCATTTGCCTTTTTTGCTGCTGCATCACACTGTTGACTCATATTCAGTCTGTGATCTATTAGTATACCCAAGTCTTTTTCACATGTGCTGTCACTTAGCCCTATTCCTCCCATTCTATATATGCTTTTTTCATTTTTATTGCCCAGATGTAGTACTTTGCATTTCTCCCTGTTAAAAACCATTCTGTTAGTTACTGCCCACTTCTCCAGTTTATTTAAATCTTTTTGAATCCTCTCTCTCTCTTCTCTAGTATCAGCTATCCCTCCTAGCTTTGTGTCATCAGCAAATTTAATCAGTTTACCCTCAATTCCTTCATCTAAATCGTTGATAAAGATGTTGAACAATACAGGGCCCAGGACAGAGCCCTGTGGTACCCCACTTGAGACATTCTTCCAACTGGATGTGCAGCCATTTACGACCACTCTTTGGGTCCGATCACTAAGCCAGCTATGAATCCACCTAACAGTTGCCTTGTCCATTCCATACTTAGTCATTTTTTCAATAAGGATTGTATGAGAGACTTTGTCAAATGCTTTGCTGAAGTCAAGATATACTATATCTACAGCATTTCCTTGATCCACCCAATCAGTGATACCGTCATAGAAGGAAATTAAGTTAGTCTGACATGACTTATTAGTTACAAACCCATGCTGACTCTGTTTGATCACTTCATTCTTATCCAGGTATTGACTTAAATGTTGTTTAATAATTTGTTCAAAGATCTTTCCTGGTATAGAAGTCAGACTCACCGGCCTATAGTTGCCTGGGTCCACCTTCTTCCCCTTTTTGAAGATAGGAACAACATTTGCTCTTCTCCAGTCTTCTGGCACTTCTCCTGTTCTCCAAGAATTTTCAAAGATTATGGAGAGTGGTTCAGAAATTTCTTCTGCTATCTCCTTCAGTACTCTGGGGTGTAATTCATCTGGACCTGGAGACTTGAATTCATTTAGGTTAGCTAAGTGTTTCCTCACTATCTTTCTGTTTATAGATATCCTGGATTCTTCTATTCCCTTAATAGGACAGTGAATAACAGTTGGTGTTACATTTCCTTTCTGAGAGAAAACAGATGCAAAATAGGAATTTAAAAGTTCAGCCTTCTCAACATCCTGTCTTACCATTTCATCATTTTCATCCTGTAAAAATCCTATAGCATCTTTGACTTTTCTTTTACTTTTGACATATCCCCAAAATCCTTTATTATTGCTTTTGACATCTCTTGCAAGCCTCAATTCATTTTCAGCTTTAGATAATCTGATTTGTGCCCTGCAGATTCTGCAGACAGCATTATATTCTTCTTTAGATATGCCTCCCTCTTTCCATTTTATAAACATTTTTTTCTTCCTTTTTAGCATGTGCTTAAGTTCTGTGTTCACCCATCCTGGTTTCCTTAAATGCTTCCTATTCTTCCCTCTTTTCGGAATTGTTAACAACTGTGCTTTGAGAATTTCATTTTTCAAGATTTCCCATCCTTCCTGGACATTTTTGTCTTTAAGGATATCCAGCCATTGGATCCCTCCAATTCTCTTTCTGAATCCCTTAAAATCTGCCTTTCTGAAATCTAACCTTGACGTCTGAGTCTTCACAGGTCTTCCGCCTCTAGTTATCCAAAATTCTAAAATAGCATGGTCGCTACCTCCTAGGGTTCCAGCCACTTTTACCTCCTCAACCATTTCCTCCCTGTTTATAAGGATTAGATCCAAGGTAGCAGTTCCCCTTGTTTTCTCCCCTACCTTTTGGAAGATAAAGTTGTCAGCAAGAGAGGATAAGAATTTCCTTGACCTGTTAGTTTTGCCTGAGAGAGATTCCCAACAAATGTCTGGATAGTTGAAATCTCCCATGACAACTATGTCATATTTTTTGGAGAACTTGGCCATTTGATGCATAAAGAGTTCATCCATATCTTCAGCTTGCACAGGCGGCCTGTAGTAAATGCCTACAATGGTGTCCTTTCCATTGTTCTGTCCTTGTATTCTTACCCAAACAGTTTCCACAGAACTCCCAGTCTCTGAAGCTTCAATCTCTGTGCAGATATACGCGTTTCTAACATACAATGCAACACCCCCTCCTCGTTTATCAAGTCTGTTTCTTGCAAATAAGTTGTATCCTTCTAGTCTTGTATTCCAATCATGTGTATCGTCCCACCAAGTTTCAGTGATTCCAATGACATCATATTTCTTTTCCTTTGTTAGTAGTTCCAATTCTCCTTGTTTGTTGCCCATGCTTTGTGCATTAGTATAGAATTTGTTTTCCACTTACACCAGATGTACATTTACCCCTTTCTTTCCTTATTATTTTACCCATAGATGATTTAGAGCCTTCAACACCATCTTGGTACACCGTATCATTAACCTGTGTTTGATCTCGAGTGTATATGCGGAAGCAATTATTGTCCTCACCACAGGTATTTGCTCCAGTGTGTTGAAGACTGAACCACAGTCCATCATTGGGAATAGGGTCTAAGTGAGGGATTTCAGTCCTCCTCCTGGCGACCATATTTCCGACATCTGAGTCATATTCCCTCCACCACATTTGTACCTTTAGGCCGCGTTATATTAAACTGAAACCAGGGATTAGCGGCCCATCCGATTACAGCCAATGAGGCAGATATATCACGGGGCACATCTTTTCCCCAAAACCTAGATTGAGTCCAAGTCTCATTGTGTATGCAGTGTGGGGTTAATACCTCCCATGGCTCCAGAGGTGAGGCTAAGTACGGCATAGTCCTCGCAGATACAGGGCTGTGTGTATAGATCCAACAGTCCTTCGGTTTCTGTCCTTCCATGTCCTTTATAAGAAGAGCATGATGCCGAATAAGTTTGTTGTCCCAGTCAGCATTTAAGAGTTTATCCTGTGTCTCTGTAGAGTGCAGTAACCCTGTCACTGCCAGCAAGGTGATGAGGAGTACAGTCATTCTACTGGTGGTACAGTCATTCTACTGGTGAAAGGACCTTCTTGCAGTGACTGGCGTGGATCCAGGTGGGTTTTCTCTCAAGTTTCACTGAGGTGGATGTGGTCAGCTGGACTTGGAAGGGGCCGTCAAATCGTGGGTCCAGGCTCCTTCTCACGTGTCTGCGTATAACCACCCAATCACCTGGATTCAGCTGATGCACATCTGCACTGGCATTAGGATCTGGAATGTATGAGAACACATGTTTATGCACCACATTAAGGCTTTCCTGCAAGGCCTGGACATAGGCTGTCATAGAACCGTGTTGCATTTGTAGCACCTGTGGGAAGTACAGACCAATCTTTGGTGCACTACCAAACAGGACTTCAAAGGGAGACAAGCCTGTCTTTCTATTTGGAGTGTGTCTGGAAAGAGTGCAAGAGGCAAGCACTCTACCCACCTCTTTCCTGTGTCTGCCATGGCCTTTTGAATTTTCAGTTTAAGTGTCCCATTTAGTCTTTCCACTTTCCCACTACCTTGTATGAAGTATGGTGTATGAAATGCTTGCTGTACACCCAGGGCCTGCATGACTTCCCTCATTTTTTCTCCCGTGAAGTGTGTACCCCTATCTGTTTCTGTGGTTTCTGGGACACCATACCTGCAGATCAGTTCTTTCATCAGTTTGTCTGTAGTCATTTTAGCATTTGCACATTTTACCGAATAGGCTTCCGGCCAACCAGCGAAGAGATCTACACATACTAGGATATTTGCATACACTCCTACCTTGGTAGCTGTATGTCATCAATCTGCAGTCTCTGAAACGGGTAGAGAGGCCTAGGTGTCGCTTTCTTAGGGACTTTTACTGTTTTACCTGGGTTGTGCTGTGCACAGATGAGGCATGATTGTACAAGTTTCGCGGCTGCGTAACTGAAACCAGGAGCGATCCAGAAGGCATCTACGATGGCACACTTGTGACTGTTTGAGGTGTGAGTGGGGCCATGTTCTGCTTGCGCCATGATTGGGAACAGGGCCTTTGGTGGGTACAATTTATCCTTATTCTCCCATACTCCATTTGAGTTCAGCTCAGCCCCAGTCTCCCCCGGTGTACCTTCTCTGTTTGGGCAGCCTTTTGCCGGAGGGATTTCAGGACATCTAGACCCAATGTGGCTGGAATACGCTGACTCCCCGCCACCGTCCACTGCTCTCTCTAGGCCGCCTTGTGCTACTTTAGCAGCCTCGTTCGCCCTTCTCTTGCCCTCTACCTCCACGGAGTCACCTTTGTGTGTGCTTTTACCTTGACAATGCCAACCTGGACTGGTAACATCAATGCCTCCATCAATTGTTTCACCAGCTCTGCATTTTTAATGGGCTTACCGGCTGATGTAAGGAACGCTCTGCTTCTCCAGATAGGGCCATAATCATGGGCTATTCCCCATGCATAATTTGAATCAGTGTAAATATTAGCGACTTTACCTGCAGCGGCTCTACACGCCTCAGTGAGTGCCTTCAATTCTGCCTCCTGCGCCGACATGTGAGGAGAGAGTGGTTCTGCTTGGATTACCTCATGTGAGGATACTACTGCATATCCAGTGTAGAATCGTCCATCCTGGTGGCATCTGGAACCATCTACAAAAAACTCAAAATCTGCATTAGGAACAGGGTTTTTTTTTCTTTTTTTTTCCCATGAATGTGTGCAAAACCCACTGTCTCCTGACTTATCAGTTCTATGCAGTCATGTTCAAGTATTCTTCCTCACTTGCTAATACAGTCACCAAATCCCCCTTTTCTGAATCCACAGGCAGAAGGGTGGCTGGATTTAGAAGATTACATCTTTTGAGGGTGACATACTCAGGAATTATTAGAGCACACTCAAGTTGGAGCTGTCTGTCCATAGACAGATGTTTTGGTTGAACTTGTACGAGTATGGCATGGATGTCATGTGGGGAATAGATTGTCAAGGAAAACGTCAGTGTGATCTCACATGCCTTTCCTAGTAGTAGTGCAGCTGCTCCTACCGCACGGACACACGTAGGTCACCCTCTGATCACTGGGTCTAATTGTGCTGAGTAGTAAGCTATTGGTCTCTGTTTCCCTCCATGTTGTTGTGTCAGTACTGCGGCAGCATGTCCTCCCCTGCTCTGTGCAAAACAAGAAAAATGGCTGGTCATAATTAGGAATGCCAAAGGCCGGGGCTGACACAATGAGCAGTTTGAGAGAATGGAAGGAGTCAGTTGTATTTTGTGTGAGGCCCCGGGTCTGATGACAAGCAGTCATAAAGTGTTTGCAACATTTGTGAAGCAGGCCTTATCCAAGGCCTACTGGAGGTCACTTAAACCTAGGAAAGTGCATAGATGCTGATGTGACCTGGGTAGAGGGAGATTTTGAATTGCCTGTTTCCTGTCAGGTGTCTGGTACCTTCAGCAATACAATGTCCCAAAAATGTCACCTCTTGTTTGTAATACTGTAATTTGTCACATGAGACCTTGCAACCCTTTTCTGATAAAAAAAACATAGCAAGGAAACCGTAGCTTCCCTGCAGGACCTCTGGTCCAGGCAGAACAGCAAAGGGTCATCCACGTACTGTAATAGTACAATCAGCGGATGAGGTGATTGCCACTACTCAAGGATCCCTGCCATCACTGCTGAATAGATGGCAGGGGGTTTCTTTCCCCCTTTGTGGGAGGACTGTACAACAATATTGTTCACCTTTATGAGTAAAGGAGAAAGATACCTGACAGTCAGGGTGCAGGGGTACAGAGAAAAATGCACCTGCTAAATCAATGACTGTGAAACATTTTGACATTACTGGGATCTGTGACAGTATTGTGTGTGTTAGGGGCGATTGAGGTCACACTCACTGTATCATCATTAATAGCCCTTAACTCATGGACCTTACTGTAAGTGTCAGCAAACCCTTGAGTCCTTTTTTTTTTTTCTAATGGGATACACAGGGGTGTTGCAGGGGAAAGATCTTTGTATTCGAACTCCTGCCTTAACATACTCTCTAATATCTCTGCTCGGGGCCATTGATTTGGCTAGGTTCTAGGGGTATTGCTTTAAACAAGGAGTGTTTCCATCTTTCAATTTAATCATGACAGTAAATTCATAGGGGTATTGTCACTAACAATAAGTTTTGTAAGTACCACAATTCCAGCACCTCACTGTTTCTATGTCCCTTGGTACCTTACTACGTCTCCACTCTTTTCCTTCTGCTCCAGCATACATGACAAGTTGTCTTACCGTCCTTGTTTGCTCAACTTTTTTTAGCTACCTTAAGGAGGTCTTTCGGATCTGCATATCTCCATTCAGGTCTGGTTGTCTGTACTGCGTCTCGTAAGTCTTTGTTCATACCGTCAATGAATGCATTCGCCAGTATTCTAACATCAAGTGGGTTTATGCAAATGTACCCCATGTCTGCCCATTTCAGCTGTAACCGTCCAAAGTACATCTCTACCCTTTCTCCTTTTTGCTGTGTCACATTAGTCAGGAGTACGGACTGCTCTGATTGTTCCACTGTAGCCCATTGTCTTAGTGATTCATAGTACGTCTCCCCAGACCGTGCAGATTTATCATCCATGCCCCAAACCTGATTCTTTGTCACATCTGTGTGTGTCTTAATTATATGTCTTAGTACGTCACCTGCCTTTAAACTCACCAACCTCTCTAGATCTGCCCAGGTACACTTATATGTCTGCTGTATTTCCTCTATGTGTCTGTAAAACGGGAATGGTTGGTCCTCAGGGTCAGGCAATTGCTTCAACAAAGCTAGCTGGTCAGAGGGGCTCCAGGGATAATACACCTGCATCTTTCTGATTCTAGTCGCCCTTCTAGGTCCTGATGCGGTTGGTCGTCTGATGTCTACTGTCAGCTTACTCCTCAAAGGTCAATGTCCCCACTACCCACTAACCATACTATTATGTCACTACATATGATCTTGTCTGGACAGGATTTAGTGCAATTTGCTTAGGTCAGTAGTATAGATCACACAAGTAGCTATTCTGTCTGGGTTTGTCTGAGTCTGATCACAGTGTTTACAAGTCCATCTGTTTGGTCTGGGCCTCTGGTTAAATTTTGTCAATCAAAACATTCATAATATACCTTCCATACTGCTGCACATTCTCAAACATCATTTATTCACTTGCTATTTTCTTCTCTTGTCTGTGCCTTTTTGTACATCCAAACATTCACACTCTGGTATTTTTTCAATATTTGTTCCACTTGTTTCACTGCTTCCTTTCTTCTCTGTCTTTTACAATTTGCAAAGTCGTCTTGGATCTCATTGGGGGCACTGACCGTACACAGAAAAAGTTGCCATGGCTTCAACCTTTTTCTGCCGACAGCTCACCTTTCTTCTGAAATGCCCTCCCAGTGTGTCTGGACCTCTGTCTTACAGGCCACACTTAGCAAGTAAGAGAGAGCCTGCCAAGGTGTAGCGGGAAGGCTCCTTGCCTCTCACCTGGTAGACCTACAAGATGTAACAAGAAGCCTCTCTGCCTCTCATAGAATCATAGAATCATAGAATCGTAGAGTTGGAAGGGACCTCCTGGGCCATCTGGTCCAACCCCCTGCTCAAAGCAGGATTCGCTAAATCATCCCAGTTAGATGTCTGTCCAGCCTCTGTTTGAAGACTTCCATTGAAGGAGAACTCACCACTTCTCGTGGCAGCCTGTTCCACTCATTGATCACTCTAACTGTCAAAAAGTTTTTTCTAATATCTAATCTGTGTCTCCTCCCATTCAGCTTCATCCCTCCTCCCATCTCTCACCCATTAGATCAGCTGGCTAGAATAGGAATAGGCCTTTTTCCTTCCAGCCCAGCTCCATGGATTGTGGGAAGGCTACTTCAACTTAGACAGCTCATCTTGCTTCTGAAATGCCCTTCTGTGTGTCTGGACCTCTGTCTTACAGCCCACGCATAGCAAGTCAGAGTGAGCCTGCCAAGGTATATCCAGAGGGCTCCTTGCCCTCGCGTTTCACCCACAACAAAAAACCTGCTGACTAAAGTAAGAAGGCCCAGGTGTGATAGGCCTCTGACCTACTTTATCAGCCATACAGTCGGCTACCTCCTTCTTTGTTCCACAATTTGCTATACAAATCAATCACACAACTAGAAGCAGGATCAAAACACATTGATGACCAAACAATCACTTACAATTTCCTTCTAAATTAAGCACCATATTTTACTTTCAACTTCAACTTCAACTTACAAAATTTCATTCCACTTCAATTAAGTACTGTTGCTTTAAAATGCACAAATCTTATAGCGAGCATTTCAGAACCACATAGAATCTGAGCGCAGCAGAGATAAGACAAGAGGAAACCGCGCAGCGGCATCATTCCCCCCTCCCATCAGAATGTAGTATCCTTCACAAAATAACAGAATGCAGTAGTTCTTTAGACTTAATCAGAATCAGTTTTCTACAAGGAAAATTCAAAATCACGGGATTTCACTGTGAGAGCAGATAACTGTATAATGAGATTAACTGAATCTTGCCCTTTTTCTGGCCAAATGCATTCAGGAAACTTTACAATGTAATGTCACATATAACAAGAGCTATATCATTACTCAATTCACTCAGTCTCAGATGTAGATTTGAAATATCTATAATGCATCTGTCCGGGATTCCCCCACAACTAGAAAGGTAACAAATCTCTTGACACAAAAATGATGTGTGATTATTCATTATACGTGCTCATTCAGGGAATTTTTTCTTTCACTTTTCAGTGGTCATTTGATTTTACAAAGAGAAGATAACAAAAATCACTTATCTCAATCACTCCGCCTAATTCAGCTCAAAGTCAGTTGAATAATGTCCTCTGTCACATACAGAGAACCACGCCTAATGGAACCCCTCATCAATCAGGGATTTATTTATATCCCTAAAGGTACTGTCACACTTAGCGATGTACCAGCGATCCCGACCAACGATATGACGCGGTCAGGATCGCTGGTACATCGCTAAGTGGTCACTAGTGAGCTGCCACACAGGCAGATCTCACCAGCGACATCGCAGGGCTCGGGGGTCGCTACTTACCTGTCAGACCAGGCGATCCTGCGTCCTCCCGCGCGGCTCCACGCTCGTCGCTCGTCGCCACAGCAGGAAGTGCCGCAGGAAGCTGATGACGAGAAACAGTCCTGAACGTTCTCGCGCGATCAGCGATAACCAGCGGGGGAGCGGGTCGGAGGTAAGTATCAGTCACAGCGAGATCGCCAGCAATATCGCTATAACGTCACAAGTTACAGCGATATTGCTAGCGATATCACTTAGTGTGACAGCCCCTTTATACTCAATTACTCATCTCTCAACTCATTCAGAGGTTCTCTTAGACATACATACAAGGATTTACACAGCCTGCCTATCTTGGACTTTGAATTTGACACCGAAACTACCGCCGTGTCCACTGACACTCTGAGAACACCCAAGCCAACTTCTTAAACAACAAGAATTAATGAAAACCAAACCAACCTCAGAAGGTCCAAAACAACAAAAAACCACAGCCCTATACAAAATACATCCTCATATGATTTACTGCCAATCCAAAATAGATGCTGCACAGAGTCTATCCCAGGCTTTGTGCTACACAGTACACCAGTACATAACCAGTTAGTATATTAGTATATTACCAGAACAGATTAACAGATAATACAGATGACAATTATTATCTTTTTACTCTATTATTCAACTCTCATACAAACATACTCACCACTCACTGGTGATGTGGGTTCTTTTGAACCGTGTTGTACAGTCTTACCCAGAGATATGTAGACATCCTTAGAAAGGTTGCAGATGCAGAATCAATGTAAGAATAAATGTTCTCACCTGCTGCAGCCTGGATTCTGCATATTCAACCTCCCAGGAAGCTCCCACATACGGATTCCGAATAGGCTGGTTTCCACGGTCCCCGTAGAGGGTCAGACTGTCGTAATACAGAGTAATGAGGCCCATATATTTCTCCATACAGAATCATTGGTCCCATATAATGTTCCATACAGTATATGATGAGCTCCACATAATGCTACAGTATATGTTGGTCCCCATGGATGATACACTACAGAAGGTTCAGCCTTAGATTCCTTTTTTTATGCATACATTATTCAGTAGCTTAAGTAATACATATACTAGAACTTTTACGGCTACATAAAGCAATAAGCAAAACAACAAAATTTGCATACATGTCTGTATAATGCCAAAAATCCATCCTGCAAGGCCATTAAACCAATTTGCTGGATTTAGAAAAGAGAATGTGTTACCCCACCAGGAGTCTCTGTTTGCACTATGTTTTAACCATTGGTCTCTAAGTTCACCTATTTTGTCTATACTGGCCCTGGTCTGGAGATTGCCAGCAGGCTTCATATAATTACAACAGGTGGGACCAATTATTTGACACATAACCTTAATTTACTTTATAATAATAGCTAGGCATTGAAAACTGGGGGTTATTTGGCTAAAGTTGTGGGGGGTGGGGTAGGGCTGGCTCCAGATTTTCATGGGCCCAGGGCCAAAGAGAGTCAATAGGCTCCTTTAACACATGCCGCAATTCATGATCCTCTCATACGGCAGAGAAATAGCGGTATAGTACAATGAAAAATACTTCACTTCTTACATCACATGACTGATATCCATTTTAAATTCTCCAACAGCTCCAAAAACGGACAGTATATTACTCCATACAGTATTATGGCCACTGCCTAGTGCGCTATACAGAGTAATGAGGCCCATATATTTCTCCATACAGAATCATTGGTCCCATATAATGTTACATACAGTATATGATGAGTTCCACATAATGCTACAGTATATGTTGGTCCCCATGGATGAAGCTCCACTGTCTTTTGGGCCCAAATAATGCTCCATATATAATGGGCCCCATTTCTAATGCTCCAGTGTATAATGGGCCCTGTAAATGCTGCTCCCGTGTCTGATGTCCACCTTTGGAATGCTCCAGTGTATGGTGGGACCCATATATCATTCTCCAGAGTATAGTGCTCCCCAAAAATTGCTCCCAACCTTTAAAACAATTAAATAAGTCTCCTCGCTAGGGAATCCCTGTACTAGTCTGGACTCCAGAGGCAGAGGGGGTACAGACGTGATGTCATCGCGCTCTCTGACCAGAATGTCACTGGCGATGGCACTGGCACAGGGCCCCTCATAGTACGGCGGTGTGTCTGACGGCGGGTGAGGGGCCCTGTGCAAGTGGCTTCGCCCATGAGTATGCCCCCCCCACCTTCTCAAGGAACCTGCACTTTCATCTGCATCTTCCTCTTTGTCACCATGTAAGGTGGTATAGTATGCGAGAAGGGGAACCTGAGTTTCATCAGGGTCAGATTCTGGCTGTGTAGAGTGCGAGGGGAATGCAGTGGTCTGGGTCAATGTACCAGCAGAATCATCTAGCAGTGGCTGGGCATCAGTGCACTTGTGGCGCCCCCAGGAGTACGGTCGCCACAGTGGCATTACCTTCCTCCTAGGGAGTGTGATGTCATGCTTGGGAGCAATGAAGGATCTCTCTAGCAGTTAAACCAGCACACAACACAGTTCTCACTCCAGGCCAGCAGGGAGAGCTCTGAACCTGACTGCTGAGGAGCTGCTCTCTGTGGTCGGGAGGAGGGAAGTTAGGGCAGTCTGTGAAGGGAAGGGGAAGTGTGTGGATGTGAGAAGGGGTGCTGGAGGACAAGCAGAGTTAAGGCTCACATCTAGCTGGAGCGCATGGTCCACATTCCAGTCTCCTAGTTTGTAGGGACACTGACGGTCCTGCAGCAGAAACCGGAGGAAGTAGCAGCTGTAAATGCTCTGTTCCCAGCTAAGGCTCGGAGGCCCCAGCAGCGACTTGTGTGAGTCAGATGGAAAAGGCTATGGCTGCCTGCCATACGAGAAAATTTCAAAGGAGAGTCAACAGAGGGAACTTCAGTGAACTCAGTACTGCGAGTATCTCTGATAAGCGCTAGAACGGAGGCCACAATACCTATATGCAGAGAGAGAATTCCTAATTTGCTTCCAGGCTGACCAACTCCTTCTCCATCTGTACTCTGGGTCCTGTACGGCACTTACCAAGTACAGGTAAAGGAACTGCACGACTGTGTCTGTCATCTTTCTCCTGTGCCTGGCGCATGGCTCTGCTACATCCTGCACTGCACACCATCTACCAACTCTTTCATCTGCCCTGCGACTACGGCCCTACCTTTGTAGGGCTTCTACATCTTAGCTGCACCACAACATTTTTAACTCCATTTAGCCCAGTAAATACTTTGGGCCTAGTACCTGTGTCTACTGCTCAGCAGAGGAGCCCACCCGTGAACCTAGCTATGCCGCCTGTTTATGTAAGCACTGTCTGCTACTCAGCAGAGTTGCCCACCCGTGAACCAAGCTATGCCTCCTGTTCGACGAACCGAACTGAACTCGAACATTAGCGGGGTACTAGCTGGACACGCGAGGCTCTGGCATGCAAGATCGAGCAATAACAGGTCTGTCATGCCCTTACATGTCCGGGGCTGCATGCGCGCTACACTGAAAGGACCAGCGTGTGTCGCTTACAGGTGCGGATAACCCACTGAACCCCGTTAGTGATGTGGATCTGGGATTCCAATTCTTCCCCGTGAATGAGGATTTCCCAGTAAGTGCAGGTCAACCGGAATTCCGGAATTAGGCCTAACCGGCATTCCAGAAAGAATGTGAAAAAATTAAGTGTCCAAACCACAGGTGCTGTAGCTTGCTTATCAGCTGGGCTCCTCTGCTGAGTAGCACGCAGTTCTTACATAAACAGGGGGCATAGCTGGGTTCACAGGTGGGCTCCTCTGCTGAGCAGTAGACACAGTTACTAGGCCCAAAGTATTACCTGGGCTAAATGCAGTCAAAAACTGGTTCTTTCATAATCAGGTGGCATAGCTAGGTTCGTGAGTGGGCTCCTCTGATGAGTAGCAGACAGTGGTAAAAGGCCCAAAAGGATTTTCTGGACAAGATGCGGAAAAAAAATATTAGAAACACACACGGTGTAGCTCCTTGACAGGTGCACTACACCGCTGGCTACCAGACACCGCTACTATGCCATGAAACTGTCTATTAACATTGAAAACCATTATTAATGTGAAAATAAAGTTACAATTTTGGTGAACGAACCCTTCTCGAATGGAACTTCGAACAGCCGAATTTTAAGCAAAGTGTTCGAGTTCGACGAACGGCTCGAACACCGCCCAAAACAGCTCGAATTTGAACTTGGCGAACAGGTCGACTTGAACACCGCTCATCTCTAATCAGGAGGCAGACTCAGACGGTCTCAGGCCCAGTATGGATTCGACAAGATTGTAGAAAGTTGAGAAAGGGTACAGTATCACTGGATGCCAGGTATATATAGCATAGTTTAAACATTAAAAATCTCTGTGTATATTTCCGTATTCCGACAAAGACACTCACAGCCTCAGTATGGATTAGACAAGAATCTAAAAAGTAGAAAAAGGTGGGGTATTTTTCAATCTTCATATATATTTCAGTCTCAGTAAGACAGTCCAGACTCTCCGCAAGAGGAAATGAGATGGATACAAGTACAGACGGAAAGTCGAGTGATTGCAGAAATTTTGGAATTACTAATCACGGGAAAAACTCCCGGGAGAATTCTCAGAGGCGATGCTGACCCTCAATTACTTTGTGTGTGGAGACAGCAAAAACAGTTCTTTGTGAAGAAAGGGTTGCTGTATCGCAGTACCGTGGATCCCATCACTGTTACTCATCTCCATCAAATTGTGATCACAGGGAGAGATGTAGACATTGTCCTCACTGCCTATCATGATCTGTCAGGTAACTTTGGAGTGCAAAAGACAGAAGCCACAGGCAGTAGGCGATTCTATTGGATTGGCATGAGAGGACACATTTAAAAATGTGGGCAGGAATGTCACACGTCTGTGAGTAGGAGAACCGTGAAAGCTCATGATAAACCACCACTGCATCTCATTGTGAGTCGACGTCCATAACAAATGGAAGCCATTGATCATCTGAAGATAGAGCCCAGCAGGACAGGGTATAGCTACGTCTTAACCATCATCTATCAGTTCACCAAATTTGTATTGGCAGTCCCAGTGAAGGATTTAACAGCCCAGACTACACAGCGGTGGAGCAGGGAGAGGTAAGTATTGCAAGTGCTGGGGCCCTGAGCAAGCGGGGGGGCCCACTCGTGGGTGGCGGTACTGGCACAGGGCCCCTCATACCCTCATAGTACGCCGGTGTGTCTGATGGAGGGTGTGAACCCCCACCATCAGAGACACTTGATTGTACTGTGAGGGACCCTGCGCCAGTGCCGTCGCCCAAGAGTGGGCCCACCCACCTGTCCAGGGCAACGGCACTCGCATGGGTGCGTGCGCCAGGTGGTGACCCCGGCCCAGGGGTGAGGCAGCCCAGTTAGGGAGGTTGAAAAAATGGCATATGTTGATGTTGGACATTCAGCAGCTGAAAATGGAGGAATTGGAAAAGTCCGAGGAAGAGGAGGACAAAAGCGATCCATTTTTCGGGCAACCTACGTGTCAGCAGGGGAAGGTGGGACAAAATGCTTTGAAACCCATGCATGGTTCATTTTAATGAAGGTTAGCTCATCAACATTTTGAGTCAACAGACGGGTCCTTTTTTCTGTCAGGATTGACCCAACAGCACTGAAGACTCTTTCGGATAGCACACTAGCAGCAGGGCAAGCGAGCTTCTGTAGGGCATATTGTGCTAATTCAGGCCAGATGTCCAGTTTACAGGCCCAATAGTCAAAGGGGAATGACCTGTGAGGGAGAACATCGATATGGGAGAAGTAGTTTGTAACCATAGTTGACAACTGCTGTCTCCTGTCACTTTCAATCGATGCAGTATTACCAGTCGTGTGAGCGGTAATTGAAAAATCAGTCCACAACATGGTCATGAAACCCCTGTGTCCAACGCCACTTCGGCTGTGTGTACCACGAACACCTCTTCCATGTTGCCCCCTACGGCTCGTGGGAAAACAATCACCACCGCTGTGTGCTGGGAATGCCTCAAACAAACGGTTTACCAGAGTTGCTTGTTTGTTAGCCAATATTAGCTCTAGCTTCTCCTGTGGCATGATGTTTTGGAATTTGCCTTTATAGCGTGGATCCAGGATGCCGGCTAACCAGTAGTCGTCATCGTTCATCATTTTGGCAATGCGGGGGTCCCTTTTTAGGATCTGCAAGGCATAATCACACATGTGGGCCAATGTTCCAGGTGTCAATGATGCACTGCGAGTGCTGGGTGGAGGAGCACTTTCTGGCAAATCAACATCCCTCCAGTCACACACAAACCCTGTACCTGACCTTGCCACTCCAACATTTTCTCTTGCCCCCTGAGAAGCATCCTCCTCCCCTAAATAATCATCCACATCATCCTCCTCCTCCTCTTCTTCCTCCACCTCATCCAGGAAAGTTCCCTGAGCAGACAATAGCTCAGGGAGCTGTCATCAAGGCTTCCCTCCTCCTCTTCCTCCTCGGCTGCAGACGCCTGCTCCTTAATGTGCTTCAAAGTTTGCATGAGCAGACGCATAAGTGGGATGCTCATGCTTATGATGGCGTCGTCTGCGCTTACCAGCCGTGTGCATTCCTCATAACACTGAAGGACTTTACAGAGGTCTTTCAGCTTCGACCACTGCACACCAGACAACTCCATGTCTGCCATCAAACTGCATGCCTGTGTATCCTCCCACAAATGCATTACATCCAGCCTCTGTTCGCACAGCCTCTGAACCATGTGCAGGGTGGAGTTCCACCTTGTTGCAACGTCGATAATTAGGCGTTGCTTGGGAAGGTGGAGCAATTTCTGCAGCTTCTGCATACGACTGGAGTGTATGGGCGACTGGCGGATGTGCGAGCACAGTCTTTGCACCTTATGGAGCAGGGCTGTTAACTCCGGATAATTATTGAGGAAGCACTGCACCATCAGATTCAAGGTGTGAGCCAGGCAAGGTATGTGTCTCAGTTTTGAAAGGGCTATGGCTGCCACAAAATTCCATCCGTTATCACTAACTACCTTGCCTGCCTCAAGATGTAGACTGCCCAGTCATGACTCAGTTTGTCGCTGCAAGTAGTCGGCTAGTACCTCCGCGGTGTGTCTGTTGTCGCCCAAACACATCATCTTCAACACAGCCTGCTGACGCTTACCACTAGCTGTTCGATAGTGGGACACCTCGTGTGCAACACTGGCAGCTGCAGATGGAGTGCTCGTGCGACTGCTCTCTGTGGACGAGCTTTCGCTTCTGGAGGAGGAGGGTCGAACGCCTACAGCCAACTGTTTCCTATACCGTGGGCTAGGCAGCACTGTCCCACCGCCGCTGTCCCCTGTTGGCCCTACATCCACCACATTAACCCAGTGCGCAGTGATGGACAAGTAACGGCCCTGGCCATGCCTACTGGACCATGCATCTGTTGTGAGGTGCATCTTTCCACTCACCGATTGCTTGAGTGCATGGGCAATGCAGTCTTTCACATGCAGGTGGAGGGCTTGGATGGCTTTTCGAGAAAAGAAGTGCCGACAGGGTAGGTCATAGCGTGGTACTGCGTAGGCCATGAGCTCGCAGAAAGCTTCGTTTTCAACCTACCGGTAGGGCATCATCTCTAACGAGATTAGTTTGGCAATGTGGGCGTTCAAACACTGTGTACGCGGATGAGAGGATGAGTACTTTCTTGTCCTACTGAGAGTCTCTGGTAGGGTGAGCTGGACTTGAGAGCTGCATATGGTGGAACTAGCGGTGGACATGGTGGACTGAGAGAGGGTTGGTGATGGTGATGGTGTTGGTGGTCTTGCTGATGGCCTAGATTCAGTCTTTCGTAGCAATAACATTGTGATTCCCTGACTGCTTTGGCCTTGCGACGACACCTCAACATTTGCTGCTGGTGGTGTGCTAACCGGTGGGCTTACAGTGGGGGAAGCGATGTAGCGTTGCTGACTACCTTCATTCGGAGCAGGTGCACATGTGGTACGTGAGGTTTGGTAGTCCGTCAACGCATGCAAGTGCATGGTGGTTAAATGTATAAGCATGCAACTGGTATTCAAATTTCTCAGATTTTTCCCTCGGCTAAAGGTCTTTGCGCACTTCTTACAGATAACCTTTGCCTGATTATTAGGATTTTATTCAAAAAAGTGCCACAGTGCACTCTTCCTACTATGGAAGACATTTTGAGGCCTTGCACGCTGTGCTAATTTGACCGTCTGGCCAAGCTGTCCTGCAACTCTTTGGGTTTTTGTAAACCGTTTTTGGACTGCTACGGGCCTGCCAGATAACAGCTATTGCGATGTCGATGCCTGCTGCGGATCCTCCTCCTCCTCTTCTGAGCTATTGGCAGCGGCACCCTCTTCCCCCAATGGATGCCAATCTGGGTCAACAACTGGGTCATCCATCACCTCCTCTTCAATTTCATGTGCACCTTCCTCTGTGTCATCGTGTAAGGTGGTATAGTATGCGGGAAGGGGCACCTGAGTTTCATCAGGGTCAGATTCTGGCTCAGTACACTGCGAGAAAAATGTAGTGCTCTGAGTGACTGTACCAGCAGAAAAATCTAGCAGTGGCTGTGCATCAGTGAACTCCATGTCCGATTCAACTTGGACTGGGGAATTCACGATTTGACTTGATAACCCAGGCATGGTATGTGAAAAGAGCTCCATGGAGTAATCTGTAGTGTGGCCTGCCGCATCCTTCACTTTTGGTAGGGGTGAAGGACACAAGGAAAGGTGTTGTTCCTGACCAGGAGCCACCACTGACGACTCAGTGCTTTTATTTTTTGAAACTTCAGAAGAGGAGGCGATAGAGCTGGAGGCTGTGTCAGCAATGTAAGCCAAAACTTGCTCCTGAAGCTGCAGCTTTAAAAGCGGTTTACCTGCTCCTAGAAAAGGGAGCCTTCGAGACCTTGTGGAGTGAGACGATGATGCAGGCTCAACACCTCCTGCCTTAGGTGCTATTGTGCTTTTGCCACTACCAGCAGATGCACCACCACCACCACCATCAGTACCAGCTGGCAACCCCCGCCCACTCCCATGGCCTCTTCCACTAAACTTCCGCATTTTTGGAAAAATGTACCCAAAATACCACCAGCTATATGGTACTGTAAAACAAAGTACAAGGGGTATATAGAATTGGGGAGAATTTGAATCTCACTAGAGATTTTAGGAGGCTGAACTATTATCTCAGGCCCAATATAGATTACACCTCAATTTAACAGGCTGAAATTGACTGGTGTATGACAAAATACAAGGTGTATATAGTGTTGGGGAGAATTTGAATCTCCCTAGAGATTTTAGGAGGCTGAACTATTATCTCAGGCCCACTATACAGGGCCGCAGCTATAAAGAGTCAAGTTGAGCCACCTGCTAAAGCGGCAGGCAGCAGGGGGCGGCATTATGCGCTCCTCTACCTGCAGCACCTACAATTTAGCCTCTGAGGCTGCACGCTGAAGCAGCGGTCCTGCAAGAGGCTGTAATTGATGGTCACAGGAGGAGAGTAGTCAGGGCCCCCTGATCATGTAACCCCTGACTCCTCCCCTCCTGTAACCTCATCACAGGTCATGTGCACACAGAGCAGCCATATATGTGGAGTGCGGCTCTGCAGGTGGAGATAGGTGCCGGAGGCTCCAATGTTCTCTATGTGGAGTGTGGCTCTGCGGGTGGAGGTCGGTGCTGGAGGCTCCATTATTCTTTATGTGGAGTGCGGCTCTGCGGGTGGAGGTAAGTGCTGGAGGCTCCATTATTTTCTATGTGGAGTGTGGCTCTGCGGGTGAAGGTCAGTGCTGGAGGCCCCATTATTCTCTATGTGGAGTGTGGCTCTGTGGGTGGAGGTCAGTGCTGGAGGCTCCATTATTCTCTATGTGGACTGCGGCTCTGCGGGTGGAGGTCGGTGCTGGAGGCCCCATTATTCTCTATGTGGAGTGCGGCTCTGCCGGTGGAGGTCGGTGCTGGAGGCTCCATTATTCTCTATGTGGAGTGTGGCTCTGCGGGTGGAGGTCAGTGCTGGAGGCTCCATTATTCTCTATGTGGAGTGTGGCTCTGCGGGTCTAGGTTGGTGCTGGAGGCGCCATTATTCTCTATGTGGAGTTCGGCTCTGCGGGTGGAGGTCGGTGCTGGAGGCTCCATTATTCTCTATGTGGAGTGTGGCTCTACGGGTGGAGGTCAGTGCTGGAGGCCCAATTATTCTCTATGTGGAGTGAGGCTCTGAGGGTGGAGGACAGTGCTGGAGGCTCCATTATTCTCTATGTGGAGTGCGGCTCTGTAGGTGGAGGTAGGCGCCGGAGGCTCCAATGTTCTCTCTGTGGATTGTGGCTCTGCGGGTGGAGGTAGGTGCTGGAGGCTCCATTAATCTCTATGTGGAGTGCGGCTCTGCGGGTGGAGGTCGGTGCTGGAGGCCTCATTATTCTCTATGTGGAGTGCGGGTGGAGGTCGGTGCTGGAGGCTCCATTATTCTGTATGTGGAGAGTGGCTCTGCAGGTGGAGGTCGGTGCTGGAGGCCCCATTATTCTCTTTGTGGAGTGCGGCTCTGCGGGTGCAGGTTGGTGCTGGAGGCTCCTTTATTCTCTATGTGGAGTGCGGGTGAAGGTCGGTGCCGGAGGCCCCATTATTCTCTATGTGGAGTTTGGCTCTGCGGGAGGAATTCGGTGCTGGAGGCCCCATTATTCTCTATGTGGAGTGTGGCTCTGCGGGTGGAGGTAGGTGCCGGAGGCTCCATTATTCTCTATGTGAAGTGTGGCTCTGAGGGTGGAGGTCGGTGCCGGAGGCTCCATTATTCTCTATGTGGAGTGCGGCTCTGCGGGTGGAGGTCGGTGCTGGAGGCCCCATTATTCTCTATGTGGAGTGAGGCTCTGCGGGTGGAGGTCAGTGCCGGAGGCACCATTATTCTCTATGTGGAGTGTGGCTCTGCGAGTGGAGGTCGGTGCTGTAGGCTCCATTATTCTCTATGTGGAGTGTGGCTCTGTGGGTGGAGGTCGGTGCCGGAGGCTCCATTATTCTCTATGTGGAGTGAGGCTCTGCGGGTGGAGGTCGGTGCTGGAGGCTCCATTATTCTATATGTGGAGTGTGGCTCTGCGGATGGAGGTCGGTGCTGGAGGCTCCATTATTCTCTATGTGGAGTGCGGCTCTGCGGGTGGAGGTCAGTGCTGGAGGCTCCATTATTCTCTATGTGGAGTGCGGCTCTGCGGGTGAAGGTCGGTGATGGAGGCCCCATTATTCTCTATGTGGAGTGCGGCTCTGCGGGTGGAGGTCGGTGCTGGAGGCCCCATTATTCTCTATGTGGAGTGCGGGTGGAGGTCGGTGATATAGGCCCCATTATTCTCTATGTGGAGTGCGGCTCTGCGGTTGGAGGTCGGTGCTGGAGGCTCCATTATTCTCTATGTGGAGTGCGGCTCTGCGGGTGAAGGTCGGTGCTGGAGGCCCCATTATTCTCTATGTGGAGTGCGGGTGGAAGTCGGTGCTGTAGGCCCCATTATTCTCTATGTGGAGTGCGGCTCTGCGGGTGGAGGTCGGTGCTGGAGGCTCCATTATTCTCTATGTGGAGTGTGGGTGGAGGACGGTGCTGTAGCCCCATAATTCTCTATGTGGAGTGTGGCTCTGCGGATGGAGGTCGGTGCTGGAGGCACCATTATTCTCTATGTGGAATGTGGCTCTGCGGGTGGAGGTCGGTGCTGGAGGCTCCATTATTCTCTATGTGGAGTGCGGCTCTGCGGGTGGAGGTCGGTGCTGGAGGCTCCATTATTCTCTATGTGGAGTGCGGCTCTGCGAGTGAAGGTCGGTGCTGGAGGCCCCATTATTCTCTATGTGGAGTGCGGCTCTGTGGGTGGAGGTCGGTGCCGGAGGCTCCATTATTCACTATGTGGAGTGTGGCTCTGCAGGTGGAGGTCGGTGCCGGAGGCTCCATTATTCTCTATGTGGAGTGAGGCTCTGCGGGTGGAGGTCGGTGCTGGAGGCACGATTATTCTCTATGTGGAGTGTGGCTCTGCGGGTGGAGGTCGGTGCTGGAGGCTCCGTTATTCTCTATGTGAAGTGCGGCTCTGCGGGTGGAGGTCGGTGCTGGAGGCTCCATTATTCTCTATGTGGAGTGCGGCTCTGCGGGTGAAGGTCGGTGCTGGAGGCCCCATTATTGTCTATGTGGAGTGCGGCTCTGCGGGTGGAGGTCGGTGCTGGAGGCCACATTATTCTCTATGTGGCGTGCGGGTGGAGGTCGGTGCTGTAGGCCCCATTATTCACTATGTGGAGTGCGGCTCTGCGGGTGGAGGTCGGTGCTGGAGACTCCATTATTCTCTATGTGGAGTTCGGCTGTGCAGGTGGAGGTCGGTGCTGGAGGCTCCATTATTCTCTATGTGGAGTGTGGCTCTGCGGGTGGAGGTCAGTGCTGGAGGCTCCATTATTCTCTATGAGGAGTGCGGCTCTGCGGGTGGAGGTCGGTGCTGGAGGCTCCATTATTTTCTTTGTGGAGTGCGGCTCTGCAGGTGGAGGTAGGTGCCGGAGGCTCCAATGTTCTCTCTGTGGAGTGTGGATCTGCGGGTGGAGGTAGGTGCTGGAGGCTCCATTAATCTCTATGTGGAGTGCGGCTCTGCGGGTGGAGGTCGGTGCTGGAGGCCTCATTATTCTCTATGTGGAGTGCGGGTGGAGGTCGGTGCTGGAGGCTCCTTTATTCTGTATGTGGAGTGCGGCTCTGTGGGTTGAGGTCGGTGCTGGAGGCTCCATTATTCTCTATGTGGAGAGCGGGTGGAGGTCGGTGCTGGAGGCCCCATTATTCTCTATATGGAGTGTGGCTCTGCGGGTGGAGGTCGGTGCTGGAGACCCCATTATTCTCTATGTGGAGTGCGGCTCTGCGGGTGGTGGTCGGTACTGGAGGCTCCATTAATGTCTATGTGGAGTGCGGCTCTGCGGATGGAGGGCGGTGCTGGAGGCCCCATTATTCTCTATGTGGAGTGTGGCTCTGCCGGTGGAGGTCGGTGCTGAAGGCTCCATTATTCTCTATGTGGAGTGCGGGTGGAGGTCGGTGCTGTAGGCCCCATTAATCTCTATGTGGAGTGCGGCTCTGCGGGTGGAGGTCGGTGCTGGAGGCTCCATTATTCTGTATGTGGAGTGCGGCTCTGCGGGTTGAGGTCGGTGTTGGAGGCTCCATTATTTTCTATGTGGAGTGCGGCTCTGCGGGTGCAGGTCGTTGCTGGAGGCTCCATTATTCTCTATGTGGAGTGCGGGTGGAGGTCGGTGCTGGAGGCCCCATTATTCTCTATGTGGTGTGCGGCTCTGCGGGTGGAGGTCGGTGCTGGAGGCCCCATTATTCTCTATGTGGAGTGCGGGTGGAGGTCGATGCTGGAGGCCCCATTATTCTCTATGTGGTGTGCGGCTCTGCGGGTGGAGGTTGGTGCTGGAGGCTCCATTATTCTCTATGTGGAGTGCGGGTGGAGGTCGGTGCTGGAGGCCCCATTTTTCTCTATGTGGAGTGCGGCTCTGCGGGTGGAGGTCTGTGCTGGAGGCTCCATTATTCTGCATGTGGAGTGCGGCTCTGCGGGATGAGGTCGGTGCTGGAGGCCCCATTATTCTCTATGTGGAGTGCGGCTCTGCGGGTGGAGGTCGGTGCTGGAGGCTCCATTATTCTCTATGTGGAGTGCGGGTGGAGGTTGGTGCTGGAGGCCCCATTATTCTCTATGTGGAGTGCGGCTCTCCGGGTTTAGGTCGGTGCTGGAAGCTCCATTATTCTGTATGTGGAGTGCGGCTCTGCGGGATGAGGTCGGTGCTGGAGGCTCCATTATTCTGTATGTGGAGTGCGGCTCTGCGGGTTGAGGTCGGTACTGGAGGCCCCATTATTCTCTATGTGGAGTGCGGCTCTGCGGGTGGAGGTCGGTGCTGGAGGCTCCATTATTCTGTATGTGGAGTGCGGCTCTGCGGGTTGAGATCGGTGCTGGAGGCTCCATTATTCTCTATGTGGAGTGTGGCTCTGCGGGTGGAGGTCGGTGCTGGAGGCTCCATTATTCTCTATGTGGAGTGTGGCTCTGCGGGTGGAGGTTGGTGCTGGAGGCTCCATTATTCTCTATGTGGAGTGCGGGTGGAGGTCGGTGCTGGAGGCCCCATTATTCTCTATGTGGAGTGTGGCTCTGTCGGTGGAGGTCAGTGCTGGAGGCTCCATTATTCTCTATGTGGAGTGCGGGTGGAGGTCGGTGCTGGAAGCCCCATTATTCTCTGTGTGGTGTGCGGCTCTGCGGGTTGAGGTCGGTGCTGGAGGCTCCATTATTCTCTATGTGGAGTGCGGCTCTACGGGTGGAGGTCGTTGCTGGAGGCACCATTATTCTCTATGTGGACTGCGGGTGGAGGTCGGTGCTGGAGGCCCCATTATTCTCTATGTGGATTGTGGCTCTGCGGGTGGAGGTCGGTGCTGGAGGCTCCATTATTCTGTATGTGGTGTGCGGCTCTGCGGGTTTAGATCGGTGCTGGAGGCTCCATTATTCTCTATGTGGAGTGTGGCTCTGCGGGTGGAGGTCGGTGCTGGAGGCTCCCTTATTCTCTATGTGGAGTGCGGGTGGAGGTCGGTGCTGGAGGCTCCATTATTCTGTATGTGGAGTGCGGCTCTGCGGGTTGAAGTCGGTGCTGGAGGCTCCATTATTCTCTATGTGGAGTGTGGCTCTGCGGGTGGAGGTTGGTGCTGGAGGCCCCATTATTCTCTATGTGGAGTGCCGCTCTGCGGGTGGAGGTCGGTGCTCTAGGCTCCATTATTGTCTATGTGGAGTGTGGCTCTGCGGGTGGAGGTCGGTGCTGGAGGCCCCATTATTCTCTATGTGGTATGCGGCTCTGCGGGTTGAGGTCGGTGCTGGAGGCTCCATTATTCTCTATGTGGTGTGCGGCTCTGCGGGTGGAGGTCGTTGCTGGAGGCTCCATTCTCTATGTGGAGTGCGGGTGGAGGTCGGTGCTGGAGGCCCCATTATTCTCAATGTGGACTGTGGCTCTGCGGGTGAAGGTCGTTGCTGGAGGCCCCATTATTCTCTATGTGGTGTGCGGCTCTGCGGGTGGAGGTCGGTGCTGGAGGCCCCATTATTCTCTTTGTGGAGTGCGAGTGGCGGTCGGTGAAGGAGACCCCATTATTCTCTATGTGGAGTGCGGCTCTGCGGGTGGAGGTCGGTGCTGGAGGCTCCATTATTCTGTATGTGGAGTGCGGCTCTGCGGGTTGAGATCGGTGCTGGAGGCTCCATTATTCTCTATGTGGAGTGCGGCTCTGCGGATGGAGGTCGGTGCTGGAGGCCCTATTATTCTGTATGTGGAGTGCGGCTCTGCGGGATGAGGTCGGTGCTGGAGGCTCCATTATTCTGTATGTGGAGTGCGGCTCTGCGGGTTGAGATCGGTGCTGGAGGCTCCATTATTCTCTATGTGGAGTGCGGCTCTGCGGGTTTAGGTCGGTGCTGGAAGCTCCATTATTCTGTATGTGGAGTGCGGCTCTGCGGGATGAGGTCGGTGCTGGAGGCTCCATTATTCTGTATGTGGAGTGCGGCTCTGCGGGTTGAGGTCGGTACTGGAGGCCCCATTATTCTCTATGTGGAGTGCGGCTCTGCGGGTGGAGGTCGGTGCTGGAGGCTCCATTATTCTGTATGTGGAGTGCGGCTCTGCGGGTTGAGATCGGTGCTGGAGGCTCCATTTTTCTCTATGTGGAGTGTGGCTCTGCGGGTGGAGGTCGGTGTTGGAGGCTCCATTAATTCTCTATGTGGAGTGTGGCTCTGCGGGTGGAGGTTGGTGCTGGAGGCTCCATTATTCTCTATGTGGAGTGCGGGTGGAGGTCGGTGCTGGAGGCCCCATTATTCTCTATGTGGAGTGTGGCTCTGCCGGTGGAGGTCAGTGCTGGAGGCTCCATTATTCTCTATGTGGAGTGCGGGTGGAGGTCGGTGCTGGAGGCCCCATTATTCTCTATGTGGTGTGCGGCTCTGCGGGTTGAGGTCGGTGCTGGAGGCTCCATTATTCTCTATGTGGAGTGCGGCTCTGCGGGTGGAGGTCGTTGCTGGAGGCTCCATTATTCTCTATGTGGACTGCGGGTGGAGGTCGGTGCTGGAGGCCCCTTTATTCTCTATGTGGATTGTGGCTCTGCGGGAGGAGGTCGGTGCTGGAGGCTCCATTATTCTGTATGGGGAGTGCGGCTCTGCGGGTTGAAGTCGGTGCTGGAGGCTCCATTATTCTCTATGTGGAGTGTGGCTCTGCGGGTGGAGGTTGGTGCTGGAGGCCCCATTATTCTCTATGTGGAGTGCCGCTCTGCGGGTGGAGGTCGGTGCTCTAGGCTCCATTATTGTCTATGTGGAGTGTGGCTCTGCGGGTGGAGGTCGGTGCTGGAGGCCCCATTATTCTCTATGTGGTATGCGGCTCTGCGGGTTGAGGTCGGTGCTGGAGGCTCCATTATTCTCTATGTGGAGTGCGGCTCTGCGGGTGGAGGTCGTTGCTGGAGGCTCCATTCTCTATGTGGAGTGCGGGTGGAGGTCGGTGCTGGAGGCCCCATTATTCTCAATGTGGATTGTGGCTCTGCGGGTGAAGGTCGTTGCTGGAGGCCCCATTATTCTCTATGTGGTGTGCGGCTCTGCGGGTGGAGGTCGGTGCTGGAGGCCCCATTATTCTCTTTGTGGAGTGCGAGTGGCGGTCGGTGAAGGAGACCCCATTATTCTCTATGTGGAGTGCGGCTCTGCGGGTGGAGGTCGGTGCTGGAGGCTCCATTATTCTGTATGTGGAGTGCGGCTCTGCGGGTTGAGATCGGTGCTGGAGGCTCCATTATTCTCTATGTGGAGTGCGGCTCTGCGGATGGAGGTCGGTGCTGGAGGCCCCATTATTCTGTATGTGGAGTGCGGCTCTGCGGGATGAGGTCGGTGCTGGAGGCTCCATTATTCTGTATGTGGAGTGCGGCTCTGCGGGTTGAGATCGGTGCTGGAGGCTCCATTATTCTCTATGTGGAGTGCGGCTCTGCGGGTTTAGGTCGGTGCTGGAAGCTCCATTATTCTGTATGTGGAGTGCGGCTCTGCGGGATGAGGTCGGTGCTGGAGGCTCCATTATTCTGTATGTGGAGTGCGGCTCTGCGGGTTGAGGTCGGTACTGGAGGCCCCATTATTCTCTATGTGGAGTGCGGCTCTGCGGGTGGAGGTCGGTGCTGGAGGCTCCATTATTCTGTATGTGGAGTGCGGCTCTGCGGGTTGAGATCGGTGCTGGAGGCTCCATTATTCTCTATGTGGAGTGTGGCTCTGCGAGTGGAGGTCGGTGTTGGAGGCTCCATTAATTCTCTATGTGGAGTGTGGCTCTGCGGGTGGAGGTTGGTGCTGGAGGCTCCATTATTCTCTATGTGGAGTGCGGGTGGAGGTCGGTGCTGGAGGCCCCATTATTCTCTATGTGGAGTGTGGCTCTGCCGGTGGAGGTCAGTGCTGGAGGCTCCATTATTCTCTATGTGGAGTGCGGGTGGAGGTCGGTGCTGGAAGCCCCATTATTCTCTATGTGGTGTGCGGCTCTGCGGGTTGAGGTCGGTGCTGGAGGCTCCATTATTCTCTATGTGGAGTGCGGCTCTGCGGGTGGAGGTCGTTGCTGGAGGCTCCATTATTCTCTATGTGGACTGCGGGTGGAGGTCGGTGCTGGAGGCCCCTTTATTCTCTATGTGGATTGTGGCTCTGCGGGAGGAGGTCGGTGCTGGAGGCTCCATTATTCTGTATGGGGAGTGCGGCTCTGCGGGTTTAGATCGGTGCTGGAGGCTCCATTATTCTCTATGTGGAGTGTGGCTCTGCGGGTGGAGGTCGGTGCTGGAGGCTCCCTTATTCTCTATGTGGAGTGCGGGTGGAGATCGGTGCTGGAGGCTCCATTATTCTGTATGTGGAGTGCGGCTCTGCGGGTTGAAGTCGGTGCTGGAGGCTCCATTATTCTCTATGTGGAATGTGGCTCTGCGGGTGGAGGTTGGTGCTGGAGGCTCCATTATTCTCTATGTGGAGTGCGGGTGGAGGTCGGTGCTGGAGGCCCCATTATTCTCTATGTGGAGTGTGGCTCTGCCGGTGGAGGTCAGTGCTGGAGGCCCCATTATTCTCTATGTGGAGTGCGGCTCTGCGGGTGGAGGTCGGTGCTGGAGGCTTCATTATTGTCTATGTGGAGTGTGGCTCTGCGGGTTAAGGTCGGTGCTGGAGGCCCCATTATTCTCTATGTGGTGTGCGGCTCTGCGGGTTGAGGTCGGTGCTGGAGGCTCCATTATTCTCTATGTGGAGTGCGGCTCTGCGGGTGGAGGTCGTTGCTGGAGGCTCCATTATTCTCTATGTGGAGTGCGGGTGGAGGTCGGTGCTGGAGGCCCCATTATTCTCAATGTGGATTGTGGCTCTGCGGGTGGAGATCGTTGCTGGAGGCCCCATTTTTCTCTATGTGGTGTGCGGCTCTGCGGGTGGAGGTCGGTGCTGGAGGCCCCATTATTCTCTTTGTGGAGTGCGGGTGGCGGTCGGTGAAGGAGACCCCATTATTCTTTATGTGGAGTGCGGATCTGCGGGTGGAGGTCGGTGCTGGAGGCTCCATTATTCTGTATGTGGAGTGCGGCTCTGCGGGTTGAGATCGGTGCTGGAGGCTCCATTATTGTCTATGTGGAGTGTGGCTCTGCGGATGGAGGTCGGTGCTGGAGGCCCCATTATTCTCTATGTGGAGTTCGGATGGAGGTCGGTGCTGGAGGCCCCATTTTTCTCTATGTGGAGTGCGGCTCTGCGGGTGGAGGTCGGTGCTGGAGGCCCCATTATTCTCTATGTGGTGTGCGACTCTGCAGGTTGAGGTCGGTGCTGGAGGCTCCATTATTCTCTATGTGGAGTGCGGCTCTGCGGATGGAGGTCGGTGCTGGAGGCCCCATTATTCTCTATGTGGAGTTCGGATGGAGGTCGGTGCTGGAGGCCCCATTATTCTCTATGTGGAGTGCGGCTCTGCGGGTGGAGGTCGGTGCTGGAGGCTCCATTATTCTCTATGTGGAGTGTGGCTCTGCGGGTGGAGGTCGGTGCTGGAGGCTCCATTATTCTCTATGTGGAGTGCGGGTGGTGGTCTGTGCTGGAGGCCCCATTATTCTCTATGTGGAGTGCGGGTGGAGGTCGGTGCTGGAGGCTCCATTATTCTGTATGTGGAGTGCGGCTCTGCGGGTGGAGGTTGATGCTGGAGGCTCCATTATTCTCTATGTGGAGTGCGGCTCTGCGGGTGGAGGTTGGTGCTGGAGGCTCCATTATTCTCTATGTGGAGTTCGGGTGGAGGTCGGTGCTGGAGGCCTCATTATTCTCTATGTGGAGTGCGGCTCTGCGGGTGGAGGTCGGTGCTGGAGGCTCCATTATTCTCTATGTGGAGTGCGGCTCTGCGGATGGAGGTCGGTGCTGGAGGCCCCATTATTCTCTATGTGAAGTGCGGCTCTGCAGGTGGAGGTCGGTGCTGGAGGCCCTATTATTCTCTTTGTGGAGTGTGGGTGGAGGTCGGTGCTGGGGGCCCCATTATTCTCTATGTGGAGTGTGGGTGGAGGTCGGTGCTGGAGGCCCCATTATTCTCTACGTGAAGTGCGGCTCTGCGCATGGAGGTCGGTGCTGGGTGCTCCATTATTCTCTATGTGGAGTGTGGCTCTGCGGGTGGAGGTCGGTGCGGGAGGCCCCATTATTCTCTATGTGGAGTGTGGCTCTGCGGGTGGAGGTCGGTGCTGGGGGCCCCATTATTCTCTCTGTGGAGTGCGGCTCTACGCGTGGAGGTCGGTGCTGGGGGCTCCATTATTCTCTATGTGGAGTGCGGCTCTGCGGATGGAGGTCGGTGCTGGAGGCCCCATTATTCTCTTTGTGAAGTGCTGCTCTGCAGGTGGAGGTGGGTGCTGGAGGCTCCATTATTCTCTATGTGGAGTGTGGGTGGAGGTCGGTGCTGGGGCCACATTATTCTCTATGTGGAGTACGGCTCTGCGGGTGGAGGTCGGTGCTGCAGGCTCCATTATTCTCTATGTGGAGTGCGGCTCTGCAGGTGGAGGTCAGTGCTGGAGGCTCCATTATTCTCTATGTGGAGTGTGGCTCTGCGGGTAGAGTTCGGTGCTGGAGGCTCCATTATTCTCTATGTGGAGTGTGGCTCTGCAGATGGAGGTCGGTGCTGGAGGCTCCATTATTCTCTATGTGGAGTGCGGCTCTGCGGGTGGAGGTCGGTGCTGGAGGCTCCATTATTCTCTATGTGGAGTGCGGGTGGAGGTCGGTGCTGGAGGCCCCATTATTCTCTATGTGGAGTGTGGCTATGCGGGAGGAGGTCAGTGCCGCAGGCGCCATTATTCTCTATGTGGAGTGCGAGTGGAGGTCGGTGCTGGAGGCCCCATTATTCTCCATGTGGAGTGTGGCTCTGCGGGTGGAAGTCAGTGCCGGAGGCTCCATTATTCTCTATGTGGAGTGCGTGTGGAGGTCGGTGCTGGAGGCCCCATTATTCTCTATGTGGAGTGTGGCTCTGCGGGTGGAGGTCGGTGCTGGAGGCTCCTTTATTCTGTATGTGGAGTGCGGCTCTGCGGCTTGAGGTGGGTGCTGGAGGCTCCATTATTCTCTATGTGGAGTGTGGGTGGAGGTCGGTGCTGGGTGCCACATTATTCTCTATGTGGAGTGCGGCTCTGCGGGTGGAGGTCGGTGCTGCAGGCTCCATTATTCTCTATGTGGAGTGCGGCTCTGCGGATGGAGGTCGGTGCTGGAGGCTCCATTATTCTCTATGTGGAGTGTAGCTCTGCGGGTGGAGGTCAGTGCTGGAGGCTCCATTATTCTCTATATGGAGTGCGGCTCTGCAGGTGGAGGTCGGTGCTGGAGGCTCCATTATTCTCTATGTGGAGTGTGGCTCTGCGGGTGGAGGTCGGTGCTGGAGGCTCCATTATTCTCAATGTGGAGTGTGGCTCTGCAGATGGAGGTCGGTGCTGGAGGCTCCATTATTCTCTATGTGGAGTGCGGCTCTGCGGGTGGAGGTCGGTGCTGGAGGCCCCATTATTCTCTATGTGGAGGGTGGCTCTGCGGGTGGCGGTCAGTGCTGGAGGCTCCATTATTCTCTATGTGGAGTGTGGGTGGAGGTCGGTGCTGGGTGCCACATTATTCTCTATGTGGAGTGCGGCTTTGTGGGTGGAGGTCGGTGCTGCAGGCTCCGTTATTCTCTATGTGGAGTGCGGCTCTGCGGATGGAGGTCGGTGCTGGAGTCTCCATTATTCTCTATGTGGAGTGCGGCTCTGCAGGTGGAGGTCGGTGCTGGAGGCTCCATTATTCTCTATGTGGAGTGTGGCTCTGCGGGTGGAGGTCGGTGCTGGAGGCTCCATTATTCTCAATGTGGAGTGTGGCTCTGCAGATGGAGGTCGGTGCTGGAGGCTCCATTATTCTCTATGTGGAGTGCGACTCTGCGGGTGGAGGTCGGTGCTGGAGGCCCCATTATTCTCTATGTGGAATGCGGCTCTGCGGCTTGAGGTGGGTGCTGGAGGCTCCATTATTCTCTATGTGGAGTGTGGGTGGAGGTCGGTGCTGGGTGCCACATTATTCTGTATGTGGAGTGCGGCTCTGCGGGTGGAGGTCGGTGCTGCAGGCTCCATTATTCTCTATGTGGAGTGCGGCTCTGCGGATGGAGGTCGGTGCTGGAGGCTCCATTATTCTCTATGTGGAGTGCGGCTCTGCAGGTGGAGGTCGGTGCTGGAGGCTCCATTATTCTCTATGTGGAGTGTGGCTCTGCGGGTGGAGGTCGGTGCTGGAGGCTCCATTTTTCTCAATGTGGAGTGTGGCTCTGCAGATGGAGGTCGGTGCTGGAGGCTCCATTATTCTCTATGTGTAGTGCGGCTCTGCGGGTGGAGGTCGGTGCTGGAGGCCCCATTATTCTCTATGTGGAGTGTGGCTCTGCGGGTGGAGGTCAGTGCTGGAGGCTCCATTATTCTCTATGTGGAGTGCGAGTGGAGGTCGGTGCTGGAGGCCTCATTATTCTCTATGTGGAGTGTGGCTCTGCGGGTGGAGATCGGTGCTGGAGGCTCCTTTATTCTGTATGTGGAGTGCGGCTCTGCGGCATGAGGTCGGTGCTGCAGGCTCCATTATTCTGTATGTGGAGTGCGCCTCTGCGGGTTGAGGTCGGTGTTGGAGGCTCCATTATTCTCTATGTGGAGTGCGGCTCTGCGGGTGCATGTCGTTGCTGGAGGCTCCATTATTCTCTATGTGGAGTGCGGGTGGAGGTCGGTGCTGGAGGCCCCATTATTCTCTATGTGGTGTGCGGCTCTGCGGGTGGAGGTCGGTGGTGGAGGCCCCATTATTCTCTATGTGAAGTGTAGCTCTGCGGGTGGAGGTCGGTGCTGGAGGCTCCATTATTCTCTATGTAGAGTGCGGGTGGAGGTCGGTGCTGGAGGCCCCATTTTTCTCTATGTGGAGTGCGGCTCTGCCGGTGGAGGTCGGTGCTGGAGGCTCCATTATTCTGTATGTGGAGTGCGGCTCTGCGGGATGAGGTCGGTGCTGGAGGCTACATTATTCTCTATGTGGAGTGCGGGTGGAGGTCGGTGCTGGAGGCCCCATTATTCTCTATGTGGAGTGCGGCTCTGCGGGTGGAGGACGGTGCTGGAGGCTCCATTATTCTCTATGTGGAGTGCGGGTGGAGGTTGGTGCTGGAGGCCCCATTATTCTCAAAGAGGAGTGCGGCTCTGCGGGTTTAGGACGGTGCTGGAGGCTCCATTATTCTGTATGTGGAGTGCGGCTCTGCGGGTTGAGGTCGGTGCTGGAAGCTCCATAATTCTGTATGTGGAGCGCGGCTCTGCGGGTTGAGGTCGGTACTGGAGGCCCCATTATTCTCTATGTGGAGTGCGGCTCTGCGGCTTGAGATCGGTGCTGGAGGCTCCATTATTCTCTATGTGGAGTGTGGCTCTGCGGGTGGAGGTCGGTGCTGGAGGCTCCATTATTCTGTATGTGGAGTGTGGCTCTGCGGGTTGAGGTCGGTGCTGGAGGCTCCATTATTCTCTATGTGGAGTGTGGCTCTGCGGGTGGAGGTTGGTGCTGGAGGCTCCATTATTCTCTATGTGGAATGCGGGTGGAGGTAGGTGCTGGAGGCTCCATTATTCTCTATGTGGAGTGCGGCTCTGCGGGTGTAGGTCGGTGCTGGAGGCTCCATTATTCTCTATGTGGAGTTCGGGTGGAGGTCAGTGCTGGAGGCCCCATTATTCTCTATGTGGAGTGTGGCTCTGCCGGTGGAGGTCAGTGCTGGAGGCTCCATTATTCTCTATGTGGCGTGCGGGTGGAGGTCGGTGCCTGAGGCCCCATTATTCTCTATGTGGTGTGCGGCTCTGCGGGTTGAGGTCGGTGCTGGAGGCTCCATTATTCTCTATGTGGAGTGCGGCTCTGCGGGTGGAGGTCGTTGCTGGAGGCTCCATTATTCTCTATGTGGATTGTGGCTCTGCGGGTGGAGGTCGGTGCTGGAGGCTCCATTATTCTGTATTTGGAGTGCCGCTCTGCGGGTTGAGATCGGTGCTGGAGGCTCCATTATTCTCTATGTGGAGTGAGGCTCTGCGGGTGGAGGTCGGTGCTGGAGGCCCCATTATTCTTTATGTGAAGTGTGGCTCTGCGGGTGGAGGTCGGTGCTGGAGGCCCCATTATTCTCTATGTGGAGTGTGGCTCTGCGGGTGGAGGTAGGTGCTGGGGGCCCCATTATTCTCTATGTGGAGTGCGGCTCTGCGGGTGGAGGTCGGTGCTGGGGGCCCCATTATTCTCTATGTGGAGTGCGGCTCTGCGGGTGGAGGTCGGTGCTGGAGGCTCCATTATTCTCTATGTGGAGTGCGGCTCTGCGGGTGGAGGTCGGTGCTGGAGGCTCCATTATTCTCTATGTGGAGTGCGGGTGGAGGTCTGTGCTGGAGGCCCCATTATTCTCTATGTAGAGTGCGGGTGGAGGTCGGTGCTGGAGGCTCCATTATTCTGTATGTGGAGTGTGGCTCTGCGGGTTGAGGTCGGTGCTGGAGGCTCCATTATTCTCTATGTGGAGTGTGGCTCTGCGGGTGGAGGTTGGTGCTGGAGGCTCCATTATTCTCTATGTGGAGTGCGGGTGGAGGTCGGTGCTGGAGGCTCCATTATTCTCTATGTGGAGTGCGGCTCTGCGGGTGTAGGTCGGTGCTGGAGGATCCATTATTCTCTATGTGAAATGCGGGTGGAGGTCGGTGCTGGAGGCCCCATTATTCTCTATGTGGAGTGTGGCTCTGCGGGTTGAGGTCGGTGCTGGAGGCTCCATTATTCTCTATGTGGAGTGCGGCTCTGCGGGTGGAGGTCGTTGCTGGAGGCTCCATTATTCTCTATGTGGAGTGCGGGTGGAGGTTAGTGCTGGAGGCTCCATTATTCTATATGTGGAGTGCGGGTGGAGGTCGGTGCTGGAGGCCCCATTATTCTCTATGTGGTGTGCGGCTCTGCGGGTTGAGGTCGGTGCTGGAGGCTCCATTATTCTGTATGTGGATTGCGGCTCTGCGGGTGGAGGTCGTTGCTGGAGGCTCCATTATTCTCTATGTGGAGTGCGGGTGGAGATCGGTGCTGGAGGCCCCATTATTCTCTATGTGGACTGCGACTCTGCGGGTGGAGGTCGGTGCTGGAGGCCCCATTATTCTCTATGTGGTGTGCGGCTCTGCGGGTGGAGGTCGGTGCTGGAGGCTCCATTATTCTCTGTGTGAAGTGCGGGTAGAGGTCGGTGCTGGAGGCCCCATTATTCTCTATGTGGATTGTGGCTCTGCGGGTGGAGGTCGGTGCTAGAGGCCCCATTATTCTCTATGTGGTGTGCGGCTCTGCGGGTGGAGGTCGGTGCTGGAGGCTCCATTATTCTCTATGTGGAGTGCGGCTCTGCGGGTTGAGGTCGGTGCTGGAGGCTCCATTATTCTCTATGTGGAGTGCGGCTCTTTAGGTGGAGGTCGGTGCTAGAGGCCCCATTATTCTCTATGTGGAGTGCGGCTCTGCGGGTGGAGGTCGGTGCTGGAGGCTCCATTATTCTCTATGTGTAGTGCGGCTCTGCAGGTGGAGGTCGGTGCTGGAGGCCCCATTATTCTCTATGTGGAGTGTGGCTCTTTGGGTGGAGGTCGGTGCTGGAGGCCCCATTATTCTCTATGTGGACTGCGGCTCTGCGGATGGAGGTCGGTGCTGGAGGCCCCATTATTCTCTATGTGAAGTGAGGCTCTGCAGGTGGAGGTCGGTGCTGGAGGCCCCATTATTCTCTATGTGGAGTGTGGCTCTGCGGGTGGAGGTCGGTGCGGGAAGCCCCATTATTCTCTATGTGGAGTGTGGCTCTGCGGGTGGAGGTCGGTGCGGGAAGCCCCATTATTCTCTATGTGGAGTGCGGCTCTGCGGGTGGAGGTCGGTGCCGGGGGCTCCATTATTCTCTATGTGGAGTGCGGATCTGCGGGTGGAGGTCGGTGCTGGGGGCTCCATTATTCTCTATGTGGAATGTGGCTCTGCGGGTGGAGGTCGGTGCAGGAAGCCCTATTATTCTCTATGTGGAGTGTGGGTGGAGGTCGGTGCTGTGGGCCCCATTATTCTCTATGTGGAGTGCGGCTCTGCGGGTGGAGGACGGTGCTGGAGGCTCCATTATTCTCTATGTGGAGTGCGGCTCTGCGGATGGAGGTCGGTGCTGGAGGCCCCATTATTCTCTATGTGACGTGCGGCTCTGCAGGTGGAGATCGGTGCTGGAGGCTCCATTATTCTCTATGTGGAGTGCGGGTGGAGGACGGTGCTGGAGGCCCCATTATTCTCTATGTGGAGTGTGGCTCTGCGGGTTGAGGTCGGTGCTGGAGGCTCCATTATTCTCTATGTGGAGTGCGGCTCTGCGGGTGGAGATCGTTGCTGGAGGCTCCATTATTCTCTATGTGGAGTGCGGGTGGAGGTCAGTGCTGTAGGCTCCATTATTCTATATGTGGAGTGCGGTTTGGAGGTCGGTGCTGGAGGCCCCATTATTCTCTGTGTGGTGTGCGGCTCTGCGGGTTGAGGTCGGTGCTGGAGGCTCCATTATTCTCTATGTGGATTGCGGCTCTGCGGGTGGAGGTCGTTGCTGGAGGCTCCATTATTCTCTATGTGGAGTGCGGATAAACGTCGGTGCTGGAGGCCCCATTATTCTCTATGTGGACTGCGACTCTGCGGGTGGAGGTCGGTGCTGGAGGCCCCATTATTCTCTATGAGGTGTGCGGCTCTGCGGGTGGAGGTCGGTGCTGGAGGCTCCATTATTCTCTGTGTGAAGTGCGGGTAGAGGTCGTTGCTGGAGGCCCCATTATTCTCTATGTGGATTGTGGCTCTGCGGGTGGAGGTCGGTGCTGGAGGCCCCATTATTCTCTATGTGGTGTGCGGCTCTGCGGGTGGAGGTCGGTGCTGGAGGCTCCATTATTCTCTATGTGGAGTGCGGCTCTGCGGGTTGAGGTCGGTGCTTTAGGCTCCATTATTCTCTATGTGGAGTGCGGCTCTTTGGGTGGAGGTCGGTGCTGGAGGCCCCATTATTCTCTATGTGGAGTGCGGCTCTGCGGGTGGAGGTCGGTGCTGGAGGCTCCATTATTCTCTATGTGTAGTGCGGCTCTGCGGATGGAGGTCGGTGCTGGAGGCCCCATTATTCTCTATGTGAAATGAGGCTCTGCAGGTGGAGGTCGGTGCTGGAGACCCCATTATTCTCTATGTGGAGTGTGGCTCTGCGGGTGGAGGTCGGTGCGGGAAGCCCCATTATTCTCTATGTGGTGTGTGGGTGGAGGTCGGTGCTGGGGACCCCATTATTCTCTATGTGGAGTGCGGATCTGCGGGTGGAGGTCGGTGCTAGGGGCTCCATTATTCTCTATGTGGAGTGTGGCTCTGCGGGTGGAGGTCGGTGCGGGAAGCCCCATTATTCTCTATGTGGAGTGTGGGTGGAGGTCGGTGCTGGGTCCCCATTATTCTCTTTGTGGAGAGCGGCTCTGCAGGTGGAGGTCGGTGCTGGAGGCTCCATTATTCTCTATGTGGAGTGCGGTTCTGCGGATGGAGGTCGGTGCTGGAGGCCCCATTATTCTCTATGTGACGTGCGGCTCTGCAGGTGGAGGTCGGTGCTGGAGGCTCCATTATTCTCTATGTGGAGTGCGGCTCTGTGGGTGGAGGTCGTTGCTGGAATCTCCATTATTCTCTATGTGGAGTGCGGGTGGATGTCGGTGCTGGAGGCCCCATTATTCTCTATGTGGAGTGCGGCTCTGCGGGTGGAGGTCGGTGCTGGAGGCTCCATTATTCTCTATGTGGAGTGCGGGTGTAGGTCGGTGCTGGAGGCCCCATTATTCTCTATGTGGATTGTGTCTCTGCGGGTGGAGGTCGGTGCTGGAGGCCCCATTATTCTCTATGTGGTGTGCGGCTCTGCGGGTGGAGGTCGGTGCTGGAGGCCCCATTATTCTCTATGTGGAGTGCGGCTCTGCGGGTGGAGGTCGGTGCTGGAGGCTCCATTATTCTCTATGTGGAGTGCGGCTATGCAGGTGGAGGTCGGTGCTGGAGGCCCCATTATTCTCTATGTGGAGTGCGGCTCTGCGGGTGTAGGTCGGTGCTTTAGGCTCCATTATTCTCTATGTGGAGTGCGGCTCTGCGGGTGGAGGTCGGTGCTGGAGGCTCCATTATTCTCTATGTGGAGTGCGGCTATGCAGGTGGAGGTCGGTGCTGGAGGCCCCATTATTCTCTATGTGGAGTGCGGCTCTGCGGGTGGAGGTCGGTGCTGGAGGCCCCATTATTCTCTATGTGGTGTGCGGCTCTGCGAGTTGAGGTCGGTGCTGGAGGCTCTATTATTCTCTATGTGGAGTACGAGTGGAGGTCGGTGCTGGAGGCCCCATTATTCTCTATGTGGAGTGCGGCTCCGCGGGTGGAGGTCGGTGCTGGAGGCTCCATTTTTCTGTATGTGGTGTGCGGCTCTGCGGATGGAGGTCGGTGCTGGAGGCTCCATTATTCTCTATGTGGAGTGCGGCTCTGCGGGTGGAGGTCGGTGCTGGAGGCTCCATTATTCTCTATGTGTAGTGCGGCTGTGCAGGTGGAGGTCGGTGCTGGAGGCCCCATTATTCTCTATGTGAAGTGCGGCTCTTCAGGTGGAGGTCGGTGCTGGAGGCCCCATTATTCTCTATGTGGAGTGTGGCTCTGCGGGTGGAGGTCGGTGCGGGAGGCCCCATTATTCTCTATTTGGAATGTGGGTGGTGGTCGGTGCTGGGGGCCCTATTATTCTCTATGTGGAGTGCGGTTCTGCGGGTGGAGGTCGGTGCTGGGGGCTCCATTATTCTCTATGTGGAGTGCGGCTCTGCGGGTGGAGGTCGGTGCGGGAGGCCCCATTATTCTCTATTTGGAATGTTGGTGGAGGTCGGTGCTGTAGACTCCATTATTCTCTTTGTGGAGTGCGGCTCTGCAGGTGGAGATCGGAGCTGGAGGCTCCATTATTCTCTATGTGGAGTGCGGCTCTGCGGGTGGAGGTCGGTGCTGGAGGCTCCATTATTCTCTATGTGGAGTGCAGGTGGAGGTCGGTGCTGGAGGCCCCATTATTCTCTATGTGGAGTGCGGGTGGAGGTCGGTGCAGGAGGCCACATTATTCTCTATGTGGAGCGCGGCTCTGCGGAGGTCGGTGCTGGAGGCTCCATTATTCTGTATGTGGAGTGCTGCTCTGCGGGTTGAGGTCGGTGCTGGAGGCTCCATTATTCTCTATGTGGAGTGCGGCTCTGCAGGTGGAGGTCGGTGCTGGAGGCTCCATTATTCTCTATGTGGAGTGGGGCTCTGCGGGTGGAGGTCGTTGCTGGAGGCTCCATTATTCTCTATGTGGAATGCGGGTGGAGGTCGGTGCTGGAGGCTCCATTATTCTCTATGTGGAGTGCAGGTGGAGGACGGTGCTGGAGGCCCCATTATTCTCTATGTGGAGTGTGGCTCTGCGGGTTGAGGTCGGTGCTGGAGGCTCCATTATTCTCTATGTGGAGTGCGGCTCTGCGGGTGGAGGTCGTTGCTGGAAGCTCCATTATTCTCTATGTGGAGTGCGGGTGGAGGTCAGTGCTGGAGGCTCCATTATTCTATATGTGGAGTGTGGGTGGAGGTCGGTGCTGGAGGCCCCATTATTCTCTTTGTGGTGTGCGGCTATGCGGGTTGAGGTCGGTGCTGGAGTCTCCATTATTCTCTATGTGGATTGCGGCTCTGCGGGTGGAGGTCATTGCTGGAGGCTCCATTATTCTCTATGTGGAGTGCAGGTGGAGATCGGTGCTGGAGGCCCCATTATTCTCTATGTGGACTGCGACTCTGTGGGTGGAGGTCGGTGCTGGAGGCCCCATTATTCTCTATGTGGTGTGCGGCTCTGCGGGTGGAGGTCGGTGCTGGAGGCTCCATTATTCTCTGTGTGAAGTGCGGGTAGAGGTCGGTGCTGGAGGCCCCATTATTCTCTATGTGGATTGTGGCTCTGCGGGTGGAGGTCGGTGCTGGAGGCCCCATTATTCTCTATTTGGTGTGCGGCTCTGAGGGTGGAGGTCGGTGCTGGAGGCTCCATTATTCTCTATGTGGAGTGCGGCTCTGCGGGTTGAGGTCAGTGCTGGAGGCTCCATTATTCTCTATGTGGAGTGCGGCTCTTTGGGTGGAGGTCGGTGCTGGAGGCCCCATTATTCTCTATGTGGAGTGCGGCTCTGCGGGTGGAGGACGGTGCTGTAGGTTCCATTATTCTCTATGTGTAGTGCGGCTCTGCGGATGGAGGTCGGTGCTGGAGGCCCCATTATTCTCTATGTGAAGTGAGGCTCTGCAGGTGGAGGTCGG
Organism: Dendrobates tinctorius; assembly: GCF_039654945.1. Taxonomy (NCBI): domain Eukaryota; kingdom Metazoa; phylum Chordata; class Amphibia; order Anura; family Dendrobatidae; genus Dendrobates; species Dendrobates tinctorius. Next base: position 52,320,032 of record NW_027361707.1, read on the forward strand.
TGCTGGAGGCCCCATTATTCTCTATGTGGAGTGTGGCTCTGCGGGTGGAGGTCGGTGAGGAAGCCCCATTATTCTCTATGTGGAGTGTGGGTGGAGGTCGGTGCTGGGGGCCCCATTATTCTCTATGTGGAGTGCGGCTCTTTGGGTGGAGGTCGGTGCTGGAGGCCCCATTATTCTCTATGTGGAGTGCGGCTCTGCGGGTGGAGGTCGGTGCTGGAGGCTCCATTATTCTCTATGTGTAGTGCGGCTCTGCGGATGGAGGTCGGTGCTGGAGGCCCCAGTATTCTCTATGTGAAGTGAGGCTCTGCAGGTGGAGGTCGTTGCTGGAGGCCCCATTATTCTCTATGTGGAGTGTGGCTCTGCGGGTGGAGGTCGGTGCGGGAAGCCCCATTATTCTCTATGTGGAGTGTGGGTGGAGGTCGGTGCTGGGGGCCCCATTATTCTCTATGTGGAGTGCGGATCTGCGGGTGGAGGTCGGTGCTGGGGGCTCCATTATTCTCTATGTGGAGTGTGGCTCTGCGGGTGGAGGTCGGTGCTGGAGTCTCCATTATTCTCTATGTGGAGTGCGGATCTGCGGGTGGAGGTCGGTGCTGGGGGCTCCATTATTCTCTATGTGGAGTGTGGCTCTGCGGGTGGAGGTCGGTGCTGGAGGCTCCATTATTCTCTATGTGGAGTGCGGATCTGCGGGTGGAGGTCGGTGCTGGGGGCTCCATTATTCTTTATGTGGAGTGTGGCTCTGCGGATGGAGGTCGGTGCTGGAGGCCCCATTATTCTCTATGTGGAGTGCGGCTCTGCGGGTGGAGGTCCTTGCTGGAGAATCCATTATTCTCTATGTGGAGTGCGGGTCTGCGGATGGAGGTCGGTGCTGGAGGCTCCATTATTCTCTATGTGGAGTGCGGCTCTGCGGGTGGAGGTCCTTGCTGGAGGCCCCATTATTCTCTATGTGAAGTGCGGCTCTGCAGGTGGAGGTCGGTGCTGGACGCTCCATTATTCTCTATGTGGAGTGCGGATCTGCGGGTGGAGGTCGGTGCTGGGGGCTCCATTATTCTCTATGTGGAGTGCGGCTCTGCGGATGGAGGTCGGTGCTGGAGGCCCCATTATTCTCTATGTGGAGTGCGGTTCTGCGGGTGGAGGTCGTTGCTGGAGGCTCCATTATTCTCTATGTGGAGTGCGGGTCTGCGGATGGAGGTCGGTGCTGGAGGCTCCATTATTCTCTATGTGGAGTGCGGATCTGCGGGTGGAGGTCGTTGCTGGAGGCTCCATTATTCTCTATGTGGAGTTCGGCTCTGCAGGTGGAGGTCGGTGCTGGAGGCTCCATTATTCTCTATGTGAAGTGCGGCTCTGCAGGTGGAGGTCGGTGCTGGAGGCTCCATTATTCTCTATGTGAAGTGCGGCTCTGCAGGTGGAGGTCGGTGCTGGAGGCCCCATTATTCTCTATGTGAAGTGCGGCTCTGCAGGTGGAGGTCGGTGCTGGATGCTCCATTATTCTCTATGTGAAGTGCGGCTCTGCAGGTGGAGGTCGGTGCTGGAGGCCCCATTATTCTCTATGTGGAGTGTGGGTGGAGGTCGGTGCTGGGGGCCACATTATTCTCTATGAGGTGTGCGGCTCTGCGGATGGAGGTCGGTGCTGGAGGCTCCATTATTCTCTATGTGGAGTGTGGGTGGAGGTCGGTGCTGGGGGCCACATTATTCTCTATGAGGAGTGCGGCTCTGCGGATGGAGGTCGGTGCTGGAGGCTCCATTATTCTCTATGTGGAGTGCGGCTCTGCAGGTGGAGGTCGGTGCTGGAGGCTCCATTATTCTCTATGTGGAGTGCGGCTCTGCGGATGGAGGTCGGTGCTGGATTCTCCATTATTCTCTATGTGGAGTGTGGCTCTGCAGGTGGAGGTCGGTGCTGGAGGCTCCATTATTCTCTATGTGGAGTGCGGCTCTGCGGGTGGAGGTCGGTGCTGTGGGCCACATTATTCTCTATGAGGAGTGCGGCTCTGCGGATGGAGGTCGGTGCTGGAGGCTCCATTATTCTCTATGAAGAGTGCGGCTCTGCGGATTGAGGTCGGTGCTGGAGGCTCCATTATTCTCTATGAGAAGTGCGGCTCTGCAGGTGGAGGTCAGTGCTGGAGGCTCCATTATTCTCTATGTGGAGTGCGGCTCTGCGGGTGGAGGTCGTTGCTGGAGGCTCCATTATTCTCTATATGGAGTGCGGGTGGTGGTCGGTGCTGGGGGCCACATTATTCTCTATGTGGCGTGCGGCTCTGCGGGTGGAGGTCGGTGCTAGAGGCTCCATTATTCTCTATGAGGAGTGCGGCTCTTCGGATGGAGGTCAGTGCTGGAGGCTCCATTATACTCTATGTGGAGTGCGGTTGGAGGTCGGTGCTGGAGGCTCCATTATTCTCTATGTGGAGTGCGGCTCTGCGGGTGGAAGTCGGTGCTGGAGGCCCCATTATTCTCTATGTGGAGTGCGGCTCTGCGGGTGGAGGTCGGTGCTGGAGTCTCCATTATTCTCTATGTGGAGTGCGGCTCTGCGGGTGGAGGTCAGTGCTGGAGGCCCCATTATTCTCTATGAGGAGTGCGGCTCTGCGGATGGAGGTCGGTGCTGGAGGCTCCATTATTCTCTATGTGGAGTGCGGCTCTGCAGGTGGAGGTCGGTGCTGGAGGCTCCATTATTCTCTATGTGGAGTGTGGCTCTGCAGGTGGAGGTCGGTGCTGGAGGCCCCATTATTCTTTATGTGGAGTGCGGGTGGCGGTCGGTGCTGGAGGCTCGATTATTCTCTATGTGGAGTGCGGCTCTGCGGGTGGAGGTCGGTGCTGGAGGCTACTTTATTCTGTATGTGAAGTGCGGCTCTGCGGGTTGAGGTCGGTGCTGGAGGCTCCATTATTCTCTATGTGGAGTTCGGCTCTGTGGGTGGAGGTCGGTGCTGGAGGCTCTATTATTCTCTATGTGGAGTGCGGCTCTGCGGATGGAGGTCGGTGCTGGAGGCCCCATTATTCTCTATGTGAAGTGCGGCTCTGCAGGTGGAGGTGGGTGCTGGAGACTCCATTATTCTCTATGTGGAATGTGGCTCTGCGTGTGGAGGTCGGTGCTGGAGGCTCCATTATTCTCTATGTGGAGTGCGGCTCTGCGGATGGAGGTCGGTGCTGGAGGCCCCATTATTCTCTATGTGGAGTGCGGTTCTGCGGGTGGAGGTCGTTGCTGGAGGCTCCATTATTCTCTATGTGGAGTGCGGGTCTGCGGATGGAGGTCGGTGCTGGAGGCTCCATTATTCTCTATGTGGAGTGCGGATCTGCGAGTGGAGGTCGTTGCTGGAGGCTCCATTATTCTCTATGTGGAGTGCGGGTCTGCGGATGGAGGTCGGGAGGCCCCATTATTCTCTATGTGAAGTGCGGCTCTGCAGGTGGAGGTCGGTGCTGGAGGCTCCATTATTCTCTATGTGAAGTGCGGCTCTGCAGGTGGAGGTCGGTGCTGGAGGCCCCATTATTCTCTATGTGGAGTGTGGGTGTAGGTCGGTGCTGGGGGCCACATTATTCTCTATGAGGAGTGCGGCTCTGCGGATGGAGTTCGGTGCTGGAGGCTCCATTATTCTCTATGTGGAGTGTGGGTGGAGGTCGGTGCTGGGGGCCACATTATTCTCTATGAGGAGTGCGGCTCTGCGGATGGAGGTCGGTGCTGGAGGCTCCATTATTCTCTATGTGGAGTGCGGCTCTGCAGGTGGAGGTCGGTGCTGGAGGCTCCATTATTCTCTATGTGGAGTGCTGCTCTGCGGATGGAGGTCGGTGCTGGATTCTCCATTATTCTCTATGTGGAGTGTGGCTCTGCAGGTGGAGGTCGGTGCTGGAGGCTCCATTATTCTCTATGTGGAGTGCGGCTCTGCGGGTGGAGGTCGGTGCTGTGGGCCACATTATTCTCTATGAGGAGTGCGGCTCTGCGGATGGAGGTCGGTGCTGGAGGCTCCATTATTCTCTATGAGGAGTGCGGCTCTGCGGATGGAGGTCGGTGCTGGAGGCTCCATTATTCTCTATGAGAAGTGCGGCTCTGCAGGTGGAGGTCAGTGCTGGAGGCTCCATTATTCTCTATGTGGAGTGCGGCTCTGCGGGTGGAGGTCGTTGCTGGAGGCTCCATTATTCTCTATATGGAGTGCGGGTGGTGGTCGGTGCTGGCGGCCACATTATTCTCTATGTGGCGTGCGGCTCTGCGGGTGGAGGTCGGTGCTAGAGGCTCCATTATTCTCTATGAGGAGTGCGGCTCTTCGGATGGAGGTCAGTGCTGGAGGCTCCATTATACTCTATGTGGAGTGCGGTTGGAGGTCGGTGCTGGAGGCTCCATTATTCTCTATGTGGAGTGCGGCTCTGCGGGTGGAAGTCGGTGCTGGAGGCCCCATTATTCTCTATGTGGAGTGCGGCTCTGCGGGTGGAGGTCGGTGCTGGAGGCTCCATTATTCTCTATGTGGAGTGCGGCTCTGCGGGTGGAGGTCAGTGCTGGAGGCCCCATTATTCTCTATGAGGAGTGCGGCTCTGCGGATGGAGGTCGGTGCTGGAGGCTCCATTATTCTCTATGTGGAGTGCGGCTCTGCAGGTGGAGGTCGGTGCTGGAGGCTCCATTATTCTCTATGTGGAGTGTGGCTCTGCAGGTGGAGGTCGGTGCTGGAGGCCCCATTATTCTTTATGTGGAGTGCGGGTGGCGGTCGGTGCTGGAGGCTCGATTATTCTCTATGTGGAGTGCGGCTCTGCGGGTGGAGGTCGGTGCTGGAGGCTACTTTATTCTGTATGTGAAGTGCGGCTCTGCGGGTTGAGGTCGGTGCTGGAGGCTCCATTATTCTCTATGTGGAGTTCGGCTCTGTGGGTGGAGTTCGGTGCTGGAGGCTCTATTATTCTCTATGTGGAGTGCGGCTCTGCGGATGGAGGTCGGTGCTGGAGGCCCCATTATTCTCTATGTGAAGTGCGGCTCTGCAGGTGGAGGTGGGTGCTGGAGACTCCATTATTCTCTATGTGGAGTGTGGCTCTGCGTGTGGAGGTCGGTGCTGGAGGCTCCATTATTCTCTATGTGGAGTGCGGCTCTGCGGATGGAGGTCGGTGCTGGAGGCCCCATTATTCTCTATGTGGAGTGCGGCTCTGCGGGTGGAGGTCGGTGCTGGAGGCCCCATTATTCTCTATGTGGAGTGCGGGTGGCGGTCGGTGCTGAATGCCCCATTATTCTCTATGTGGAGTGCGGCTCTGCGGGTGGAGGTCGGTGCGGGAGGCCCCATTATTCTCTATGTGGAGTGCGGCTCTGCAGGTGGAGGTCGTTGCTGGAGGCTACATTATTTTCTATGTGGAGTGCGGTTGGAGGTCGGTGCTGGAGGCCCCATTATTCTCTATGTGGAGTCCGGCTCTGCAGGTGGAGGTCGGTGCTGGAGGCCCCATTATTCTTTATGTGGAGTGCGGGTGGCGGTCGGTGCTGGAGGCTCGATTATTCTCTATGTGGAGTGCGGCTCTGCGGGTGGAGGTCGGTGCTGGAGGCTACTTTATTCTGTATGTGAAGTGCGGCTCTGCGGGTGGAGGTCGGTGCTGGAGGCTCCATTATTCTCTATGTGGAGTTCGGCTCTGTGGGTGGAGGTCGGTGCTGGAGGCTCTATTATTCTCTATGTGGAGTGCGGCTCTGCGGATGGAGGTCGGTGCTGGAGGCCCCATTATTCTCTATGTGAAGTGCGGCTCTGCAGGTGGAGGTGGGTGCTGGAGACTCCATTATTCTCTATGTGGAGTGCGGCTCTGCAGGTGGAGGTCGGTGCTGGAGGCTCCATTATTCTCTATGTGGAGTGTGGCTCTGCAGGTGGAGGTCGGTGCTGGAGGCCCCATTATTCTTTATGTGGAGTGCGGGTGGCGGTCGGTGCTGGAGGCTCGATTATTCTCTATGTGGAGTGCGGCTCTGCGGGTGGAGGTCGGTGCTGGATGCTACTTTATTCTGTATGTGAAGTGCGGCTCTGCGGGTTGAGGTCGGTGCTGGAGGCTCCATTATTCTCTATGTGGAGTTCGGCTCTGTGGGTGGAGTTCGGTGCTGGAGGCTCTATTATTCTCTATGTGGAGTGCGGCTCTGCGGATGGAGGTCGGTGCTGGAGGCCCCATTATTCTCTATGTGAAGTGCGGCTCTGCAGGTGGAGGTGGGTGCTGGAGACTCCATTATTCTCTATGTGGAGTGTGGCTCTGCGTGTGGAGGTCGGTGCTGGAGGCTCCATTATTCTCTATGTGGAGTGCGGCTCTGCGGATGGAGGTCGGTGCTGGAGGCCCCATTATTCTCTATGTGGAGTGCGGCTCTGCGGGTGGAGGTCGGTGCTGGAGGCCCCATTATTCTCTATGTGGAGTGCGGGTGGCGGTCGGTGCTGAATGCCCCATTATTCTCTATGTGGAGTGCGGCTCTGCGGGTGGAGGTCGGTGCGGGAGGCCCCATTATTCTCTATGTGGAGTGCGGCTCTGCGGGTGGAGGTCGGTGCGGGAGGCCCCATTATTCTCTATGTGGAGTGCGGCTCTGCAGGTGGAGGTCGTTGCTGGAGGCTACATTATTTTCTATGTGGAGTGCGGTTGGAGGTCGGTGCTGGAGGCCCCATTATTCTCTATGTGGAGTCCGGCTCTGCAGGTGGAGGTCGGTGCTGGAGGCCCCATTATTCTTTATGTGGAGTGCGGGTGGCGGTCGGTGCTGGAGGCTCGATTATTCTCTATGTGGAGTGCGGCTCTGCGGGTGGAGGTCGGTGCTGGAGGCTACTTTATTCTGTATGTGAAGTGCGGCTCTGCGGGTGGAGGTCGGTGCTGGAGGCTCCATTATTCTCTATGTGGAGTTCGGCTCTGTGGGTGGAGGTCGGTGCTGGAGGCTCTATTATTCTCTATGTGGAGTGCGGCTCTGCGGATGGAGGTCGGTGCTGGAGGCCCCATTATTCTCTATGTGAAGTGCGGCTCTGCAGGTGGAGGTGGGTGCTGGAGACTCCATTATTCTCTATGTGGAGTGTGGCTCTGCGTGTGGAGGTCGGTGCTGGAGGCTCCATTATTCTCTATGTGGAGTGCGGCTCTGCGGATGGAGGTCGGTGCTGGAGGCCCCATTATTCTCTATGTGGAGTGCGGCTCTGCGGGTGGAGGTCGGTGCTGGAGGCCCCATTATTCTCTATGTGGATTGTGTCTCTGCGGGTGGAGTTCGGTGCTGGAGGCCCCATTATTCTCTATGTGGAGTGCGGGTGGCGGTCGGTGCTGAATGCCCCATTATTCTCTATGTGGAGTGCGGCTCTGCGGGTGGAGGTCGGTGCTGGAGGCTACATTATTCTGTATGTGGAGTACGGCTCTGTGGGTGGAGGTCGGTGCTGGAGGCTCCATTATTCTCTATGTGGTGTTCGGGTGGAGGTCGGTGCTGGAGGCCCCATTATCCTCTATGTGGAGTGCGGGTGGAGGTCGGTGCTGAAGGCCCCATTATTCTCTATGTGGAGTGTGGGTGGAGTTCGGTGCTAGGGGCCCCATTATTCTCTATGTGGATTGCGGCTCTGCGGATGGAGGTCGGTGCTGGAGGCTCCATTATTCTCTATGTGGAGTGCGGGTGGAGGTCGGTGCTGGAGGCCCCATTATTCTCTATGTGGAGTGTGGGTGGAGGTCGGTGCTGGGGGCCCCATTATTCTCTATGTGGAGTGCGGCTCTGCGGGTGGAGGTCGGTGCTGGGGGCTCCATTATTCTCTATGTGGAGTGCGGCTCTGTGGGTGGAGTTCGGTGATGTAGGCTCCATTATTCTCTATGTGAAGTGCGGCTCTGCAGGTGGAGGTCGGTGCTGGAGGCCCCATTATTCTCTATGTGTAGTGTGGGTGGAGGTCGGTGCTGGAGGCTCCATTATTCTCTATGTGGAGTGTGGCTCTGCGGGTAGAGGCCGGTGCTGGAGGCCCCATTATTCTCTATGTGGAGTGTGGCTCTGCGGGTGGAGGTCGGTGCGGGATGCCCCATTATTCTCTATGTGGAGTGCGGGTGGAGGCCGGTGCTGGAGGCTCCATTATTCTCTATGTGGAGTGCGGCTCTGCGGGTAGAGGTCGGTGCTGGGGGCCCCATTATTCTCTATGTGGAGTGCAGCTCTGCTGGTGGAGGTCGGTGCTGGGGGCTCCATTATTCTCTATATGGAGTGCGGCTCTGCGGATGGAAGTCGGTGCTGGAGGCCACATTATTCTCTATGTGAAGTGCGGCTCTACAGGTGGAGGTCGGTGCTGGAGGCCCCATTATTCTCTATGTGGAGTGCGGTTCTGCGGATGGAGGTCGGTGCTGGAGGCTCTATTATTCTCTATGTGGAGTGCGGCTCTGCGGATGGAGGTGGGTGCTGGAGACTCCATTATTCTCTATGTGGAGTGTGGCTCTGCGTGTGGAGGTCGGTGCTGGAGGCTCCATTATTCTCTATGTGGAGTGCGGCTCTGCGGATGGAGGTCGGTGCTGGAGGCCCCATTATTCTCTATGTGGAGTGCGGCTCTGCGGGTGGAGGTCGGTGCTGGAGGCCCCATTATTCTCTATGTGGATTGTGTCTCTGCGGGTGGAGTTCGGTGCTGGAGGCCCCATTATTCTCTATGTGGAGTGCGGGTGGCGGTCGGTGCTGAATGCCCCATTATTCTCTATGTGGAGTGCGGCTCTGCGGGTGGAGGTCGGTGCTGGAGGCTACATTATTCTGTATGTGGAGTACGGCTCTGTGGGTGGAGGTCGGTGCTGGAGGCTCCATTATTCTCTATGTGGTGTTCGGGTGGAGGTCGGTGCTGGAGGCCCCATTATCCTCTATGTGGAGTGCGGGTGGAGGTCGGTGCTGAAGGCCCCATTATTCTCTATGTGGAGTGTGGGTGGAGTTCGGTGCTAGGGGCCCCATTATTCTCTATGTGGATTGCGGCTCTGCGGATGGAGGTCGGTGCTGGAGGCTCCATTATTCTCTATGTGGAGTGCGGGTGGAGGTCGGTGCTGGAGGCCCCATTATTCTCTATGTGGAGTGTGGGTGGAGGTCGGTGCTGGGGGCCCCATTATTCTCTATGTGGAGTGCGGCTCTGCGGGTGGAGGTCGGTGCTGGGGGCTCCATTATTCTCTATGTGGAGTGCGGCTCTGTGGGTGGAGTTCGGTGATGTAGGCTCCATTATTCTCTATGTGAAGTGCGGCTCTGCAGGTGGAGGTCGGTGCTGGAGGCCCCATTATTCTCTATGTGTAGTGTGGGTGGAGGTCGGTGCTGGAGGCTCCATTATTCTCTATGTGGAGTGTGGCTCTGCGGGTAGAGGCCGGTGCTGGAGGCCCCATTATTCTCTATGTGGAGTGTGGCTCTGCGGGTGGAGGTCGGTGCGGGATGCCCCATTATTCTCTATGTGGAGTGCGGGTGGAGGCCGGTGCTGGAGGCTCCATTATTCTCTATGTGGAGTGCGGCTCTGCGGGTAGAGGTCGGTGCTGGGGGCCCCATTATTCTCTATGTGGAGTGCAGCTCTGCTGGTGGAGGTCGGTGCTGGGGGCTCCATTATTCTCTATATGGAGTGCGGCTCTGCGGATGGAAGTCGGTGCTGGAGGCCACATTATTCTCTATGTGAAGTGCGGCTCTACAGGTGGAGGTCGGTGCTGGAGGCCCCATTATTCTCTATGTGGAGTGCGGTTCTGCGGATGGAGGTCGGTGCTGGAGGCTCTATTATTCTCTATGTGGAGTGCGGCTCTGCGGATGGAGGTCGGTGCTGGAGGCTCTATTATTCTCTATGTGGAGTGCGGCTCTGCGGATGGAGGTCGGTGCTGGAGGCTCCATTATTCTCTATGTGGAGTGCGGCTCTGCAGGTGGAGGTCGTTGCTGGAGGCTCCATTATTTTCTATGTGGAGTGCAGGTGGAGGTCGGTGCTGGAGGCCCCATTATTCTCTATGTGGAGTCCGGCTCTGCAGGTGGAGGTCGGTGCTGGAGGCTCCATTATTCTCTATGTGGAGTGCGGCTCTGCGGGTGGAGGTCGTTGCTGGAGGCTCCATTATTCTCTATGTGGAGTGCGGCTCTGCAGGTGGAGGTCGGTGCTGGAGGCTCCATTATTCTCTATGTGGAGTGCGGCTCTGCGGGTGGAGGTCGTTGCTGGAGGCTCCATTATTCTCTATGTGGAGTGCGGCTCTGAGGGTGGAGGTCGGTGCTGGAGGCCCCATTATTCTCTATGTGGATTGTGTCTCTGCGGGTGGAGGTCGGTGCTGGAGGCCCCATTATTCTCTATGTGGAGTGCGGGTGGGGGTCGGTGCTGGAGGCCCCATTATTCTCTATGTGGAGTGCAGCTCTGCGGGTGGAGGTCGGTGCTGGAGGCCCCATTATTCTCTATGTGGAGTGCGGGTGGGGGTCGGTGCTGGAGGCCCCATTATTCTCTATGTGAAGTGCGGCTCTGCAGGTGGAGGTGGGTGCTGGAGGCCCCATTATTCTCTATGTGGAGTGTGGCTCTGCGGGTGGAGGTCGGTGCTGGAGGCTCCATTATTCTCTATGTGGAGTGCGGCTCTGCGGGTGGAGGTCGGTGCTGGAGGCTCCATTATTCTCTATGTGGTGTGCGGCTCTGCGAATGGAGGTCGGTGCTGGAGGCCCCATTATTCTCTATGTGGAGTGCGGCTCTGCGGGTGGAGGTCGGTGCTGGAGGCTCCATTATTCTCTATGTGAAGTGCGGCTCTGCAGGTGGAGGTCGGTGCTGGAGGCCCCATTATCCACTATGTGGAGTGCGGGTGGAGGTCGGTGCTGGAGGCTGCATTATTCTCTATGCGGAGTGCGGGTGGAGGTCGGTGCTAGAGGACCCATTATTCTCTTTGTGGAGTGCGTCTTTGCGGGTGGAGGTCAGTGCTGGAGGCTCCATTATTCTCTATGTGGAGTGCGGCTCTGCGGGTGGAGGTCGGTGCTGGAGGCTCCATTATTCTCTATGTGGAGTGCGGCTCTGCGGTTGCAGGTTGGTGCTGGAGGCTCCTTTATTCTCTATGTGGAGTGCGGGTGAAGGTCGGTGCCGGAGGCCCCCTTATTCTCTATGTGGAGGTTGGCTCTGCGGGAGGAATTCGGTGCTGCAGGCCCCATTATTCTCTATGTGGAGTGTGGCTCTGCGAGTGGAGGTCGGTGCTGTAGGCTCTATTATTCTCTATGTGGAGTGTGGCTCTGTGGGTGGAGGTCTGTGCCGGAGGCTCCATTATTCTATATGTGGAGTGAGGCTCTGCGGGTGGAGGTCGGTGCTGGAGGATCCATTATTCTCTATGTGGAGTGTGGCTCTGCGGATGGAGGTCGGTGCTGGAGGCTCCATTATTCTCTATGTGGAGTGCGGCTCTGCGGGTGGAGGTCGGTGCTGGAGGCTCCATTATTCTCTATGTGGAGTGCGGCTCTGCGGGTGAAGGTCGGTGATGGAGGCCCCATTATTCTCTATGTGGAGTGCGGCTCTGCGGGTGGAGGTCGGTGCTGGAGGCTCCATTATTCTCTATGTGGAGTGCGGCTCTGCGGGTGAAGGTCGGTGATGGAGGCCCCATTATTCTCTATGTGGAGTGCGGCTCTGCGGGTGGAGGTCGGTGCTGGAGGCCCCATTATTCTCTATGTGGAGTGCGGGTGGAGGTCGGTGCTATAGGCCCCATTATTCTCTATGTGGAGTGCGGCTCTGCGGGTGGAGGTCGGTGCTGGAGGCTCCATTATTCTCTATGTGGAGTGTGGCTCTGCGGGTGAAGGTCGGTGCTGGAGGCCTCATTATTCTCTATGTGGAGTGCGGGTGGAGGTCGGTGCTGTAGGCCCCATTATTCTCTATGTGGAGTGCGGCTCTGCGGGTGGAGGTCGGTGCTGGAGGCTCCATTATTCTCTATGTGGAGTGCGGGTGGAGGTCGGTGCTGGAGGCCCCATTATTCTCTATGTGGAGTGTGGCTCTGCGGATGGAGGTCGGTGCTGGAGGCACCATTATTCTCTATGTGGAGTGTGGCTCTGCGGGTGGAGGTCGGTGCTGGAGGCTCCATTATTCTCTATGTGGAGTGCGGCTCTGCGGGTGGAGGTCGGTGCTGGAGGCTTCATTATTCTCTATGTGGAGTGCGGCTCTGTGGGTGGAGGTCGGTGCCGGAGGCTCCATTATTCTCTATGTGGAGTGTGGCTCTGTGGGTGGAGGTCGGTGCCGGAGGCTCCATTATTCTCTATGTGGAGTGAGGCTCTGCGGGTGGAAGTCGGTGCTGGAGGCTCCATTATTCTCTATGTGGAGTGTGGCTCTGCGAGTGGAGGTCGGTGCTGGAGGCTTCCTTATTCTCTATGTGGAGTGCGGCTCTGCGGGTGGAGGTCGGTGCTGGAGGCTCCATTATTCTCTATGTGGAGTGCGGCTCTGCGAGTGAAGGTCGGTGCTGGAGGCCCCATTATTGTCTATGTGGAGTGCGGCTCTGCGGGTGGAGGTCGGTGCTGGAGACCCCATTATTATCTATGTGGAGTGCGGGTGGAGGTCGGTGCTGTGGGCCCCATTATTCACTATGTGGAATGCGGCTCTGCGGGTGGAGGTCGGTGCTGGAGACTCCATTATTCTCTATGTGGAGTTCGGCTCTGCAGGTGGAGGTCGGTGCTGGAGGCTCCATTATTCTCTATGTGGAGTGCGGGTGGAGGTCCGTGCTGGAGGCCCCATTATTCTCTATGTGGAGTGAGGCTCTGCGGGTGGAGGTCAGTGCCGGAGGCCCCATTATTCTGTATGTGGAGTGTGGCTCTGCGAGTGGAGGTCGGTGCTGAAGGCTCCATTATTCTCTATGTGGAGTGTGGCTCTGTGGGTGGAGGTCGGTCCCGGAGGCTCCATTATTCTCTATGTGGAGTGAGGCTCTGCGGGTGGAGGACGGTGCTGGAGTCTCCATTATTCTCTAAGTGGAGTGTGGCTCTGCGGATGGAGGTCGGTGCTGGAGGCTCCATTATTCTCTATGTGGAGTGCGGCTCTGCGGGTGGAGGTCGGTGCTGGAGGCTCCATTATTCTCTATGTGGAGTGCGGCTCTGCGGGTGAAGGTCGGTGATGGAGGCCCCATTATTCTCTATGTGGAGTGCGGCTCTGCGGGTGGAGGTCGGTGCTGGAGGCCCCATTATTCTCTATGTGGAGTGCGGGTGGAGGTCGGTGCTATAGGCCCCATTATTCTCTATGTGGAGTGCGGCTCTGCGGGTGGAGGTCGGTGCTGGAGGCTCCATTATTCTCTATGTGGAGTGCGGCTCTGCGGGTGAAGGTCGGTGCTGGAGGCCCCATTATTCTCTATGTGGAGTGCGGGTGGAGGTCGGTGCTGTAGGCCCCATTATTCTCTATGTGGAGTGCGGCTCTGCGGGTCGAGGTCGGTGCTGGAGGCTCCATTATTCTCTATGTGGAGTGCGGGTGGAGGTCGGTGCTGGAGGCCCCATTATTCTCTATGTGGAGTGTGGCTCTGCGGATGGAGGTCGGTGCTGGAGGCACCATTATTCTCTATGTGGAGTGTGGCTCTGCGGGTGGAGGTTGGTGCTGGAGGCTCCATTATTCTCTATGTGGAGTGCGGCTCTGCGGGTGGAGGTCGGTGCTGGAGGCTCCATTATTCTCTATGTGGAGTGCGGCTCTGTGAGTGAAGGTCGGTGCTGGAGGCCCCATTATTCTCTATGTGGAGTGCGGCTCTGTGGGTGGTGGTCGGTGCCGGAGGCTCCATTATCCTCTATTCGCATGAATTCGCTATTCTCTATTCTCCATTATTCTCTATTCTATTATTCTCTATTCGCATGAAGACGGAATCTCCCTCGATTTGGTCTTCTCTCGGCTTTGTGCAGTGGATGATTTTGCAAACTCCCCTCTCCCGCTCTCTGACCACAATCTTCTTTCATTCTCTATCAAGAACTGCCAGGCTGCTCAGGTCACCCCCACTGTCCAGACTTATAGAAACATACAGGCCATTAACATCCAGAAACTTATGAAGAACTTGCAGTCTTCATTGGCCCCTATCTCCTCCCTCTCATGTCCTGATTCTGCATTGAAGCATTACAATGAAACACTTCAAAGTGCCCTGGATGAATTTGCACCCCCTATAAATAGAACACCACAACGCAGACGGCGACAACCCTGGCACACGGTGCAAACACGTTTCCTGCAGCGGTGCTCCAGGTGCGCCGAATGTCTGTGGAGAAAATCCAATCTACCCGAAGATTTCATCCATTTTAAGTTTATGCTTAGAACATACAACACTGCCCTTCACCTCTTCAAACAAACCTATTTCAACACCCTCATCACCTCACTGTCCAATAACCCGAAACGTCTCTTTGACACTTTTCATTCTCTACTCAATCCAAGAGTACAGGCCCCAACCACGGAGCTCCGAGCTGACGATCTGGCCAATTACTTTAAAGAAAAAATTGACCAGATCCGACAGGAAATTATCTCCCAATCACCTCATACCATGCACCGTCCTCCCTCCCCCACTGCATCTAACTCACTCTCTGATTTTGAACCAGTCACAGAAGAAGAAGTAAGCAGGCTCCTTGCATCTTCTCACCCAACTACTTGCACCAGTGACCCATTTCCGTCACAGCTCCTTCAGTCCCTTTCCCCTGCTGTCACCCCTCACCTAACTAAAATATTTAACCTCTCTCTCTCTTCTGGTATTTTTCCCTTCTCATTTAAGCATGCCATCATACATCCACTACTTAAAAAACCATCCCTCGACCAAAACTGTGCCGCTAACTATAGACCTGTCTCTAATCTTCCCTTCATCTCTAAAATCCTGGAACGCCTGGTCCACTCCCGTCTTATCCGCTATCTCTCAGAAAACTCTCTTCTCGACCCTCTCCAATCCGGTTTCCGCTCTTTACACTCCACTGAAACTGCCCTCACTAAAGTCTCTAATGATCTGCTAACAGCTAAATCAAATGGTCATTACTCCATGCTAATTCTCTTGGATCTCTCTGCAGCATTCGACACTGTGGATCATCAGCTCCTCCTCACTATGCTCCGTTCCATTGGCCTCAAGGATACCGTTCTCTCCTGGTTCTCCTCCTATCTCTCCGACCGCTCCTTTACTGTATCTTTTGCCGGTTCCTCCTCCTCTCATCTTCCCCTTACTGTTGGGGTCCCCCAAGGATCGGTTCTAGGTCCCCTCCTCTTCTCCTTGTACACTGCCCCTATTGGTCAAACAATCAGTAGATTTGGTTTCCAGTACCATCTCTATGCTGATGACACCCAATTATACGCTTCTTCTCCTGACATCACGCCAGCCTTTCTAGAAAACACCGGCGATTGTCTAAACGCTGTGTCTAATATCATGTCCTCACTATATCTGAAACTGAACCTGTCAAAGACTGAACTCCTGGTGTTTCCTCCCTCTACTAATGTACCTATACCCGACATTGCCATTTCTGTGTGTGGTTCCACTATTACTCCCCAGCAACAGGCCCGCTGTCTTGGGGTCATACTTGATTCCGAGCTTTCCTTTGCCCCCCACATTCGATCACTGGCTCGCTCTTGTCATCTGCACCTCAAAAACATTTCTAGAATTCGACCTTTTCTTACCTTTGACTCTGCAAAAACTCTTACTGTTTCTCTTATTCATTCTCGTCTCGACTATTGTAACTCTCTTCTAATCGGTCTCCCTCTTACCAAACTCTCCCCCCTCCAATCTGTCTTGAATGCTGCAGCCAGGATCATATTCCTCACCAATCGTTACACTGATGCCTCTACCTTGTGCCAGTCATTACACTGGCTACCCATCCACTCCAGAATTCAGTATAAACTTATTACCCTCACTCACAAAGCCCTCCATGGCTCAGCACCACCCTACATCTCCTCCCTTGTTTCAGTATACCACCCTACCCGCGCCCTCCGTTCTGCTGATGACCTGAGATTAGCATCCTCAATAGTCAGAACCTCCCACTCCTGTCTCCAAGACTTTACACGTGCCGCACCAATTCTTTGGAATGCACTTCCCAGGTCAATACGATTAGTCCCCAATCCCCACAATTTTAAGCGTGTCCTGAAAACGCATTTATTCAGACTGGCCTACCACCCCAACACATTAACCTAATCTATCCCTGTGTGGCAGAGCCAAAAGTTTTACCATAACCAGGTTCCCCGCATCATGTTCCCACATGCTTTATGCCTCCATTAGCCCTCTGTGTCTGTACTGTTACACACTTACCCTGATTGTATGGACCAGTCATAATGTTAACTGTTACCACCCACCTTTTGTGTCTCCCTCTTTCCTCATAGACTGTAAGCTTGCGAGCAGGGCCTTCTTTCCTCTTGGTATGTGTTATAATCTACTGTATGTGATTATTGTTATGCTGTAATGTCTATTGTCTGTACAAATCCCCTCTGAAATGTAAAGTGCTGCGGAATATGTCGGCGCTATAAAAATAAAATTTATTATTATTATTATTATTATCTCTATGTGGAGTGTGGCTCTGTGGGTGGAGGTCGGTGCCGGAGGCTCCATTATTCTCTATGTGGAGTGAGGCTCTGCGGGTGGAGGTCGGTGCTGGAGGCTCCATTATTCTCTATGTGGAGTGTGGCTCTGCAGGTGGAGGTCGGTGCTGGAGGCTCCGTTATTCTCTATGTGGAGTGCGGCTCTGCGGGTGGAGGTCGGTGCTGGAGGCTCCATTATTCTCTATGTGGAGTGCGGCTCTGAAGGTGAAGGTCGGTGCTGGTGGCCCCATTATTGTCTATGTGGAGTGCGGCTCTGCGGGTGGAGGTCGGTGCTGGAGGCCCCATTATTCTCTATATGGAGTGCGGGTGGAGGTCGGTGTTGTAGGCCCCATTATTCACTATGTGGAGTGCGGCTCTGCGGGTGGAGGTCGGTGCTGGAGACTCCATTATTCTCTATGTGGAGTTCGGCTCTGCAGGTGGAGGTCGGTGCTGAAGCTCCATTATTCTCTATGTGGAGTGTGGCTCTGCGGGTGGAGGTCAGTGCTGGAGGCTCCATTATTCTCTATGAGGAGTGCGGTTCTGCGGGTGGAGGTCGGTGCTGGAGGCTCCATTATTTTCTTTGTGGAGAGCGGCTCTGCAGGTGGAGGTAGGTGCCGGAGGCTCCAATGTTCTCTCTGTGGAGTGTGGATCTGCGGGTGGAGGTAGGTGCTGGAGGCTCCATTAATCTCTATGTGGAGTGCGGCTCTGCGGGTGGAGGTCGGTGCTGGAGGCCTCATTATTCTCTATATGGAGTGCGGGTGGAGGTCGGTGCTGGAGGCTCCTTTATTCTGTATGTGGAGTGCGGCTCTGCGGGTTGAGGTCGGTGCTGGAGGCTCCATTATTCTCTATGTGGAGAGCGGGTGGAGGTCGGTGCTGGAGGCCCCATTATTCTCTATATGGAGTGTGGCTCTGCGGGTGGAGGTCGGTGCTGGAGACCCCATTATTCTCTATGTGGAGTGCGGCTCTGCGGGTGGAGGTCGGTGCTGGAGGCTCCATTAATGTCTATGTGGAGTGCGGCTCTGCGGATGGAGGGCGGTGCTGGAGGCCCCATTATTCTCTATGTGGAGTGCGGCTCTGCAGGTGGAGGTCGGTGCTGGAGGCTCCATTATTCTCTATGTGGAGTGCGGCTCTGCTGGTGGAGGTCGGTGCTGGAGGCTCCATTATTCTCTATGTGGAGTGCTGGTGGAGGTCAGTGCTGGAGGCCCCATTATTCTCTATGTGGAGTGTGGCTCTGCCGGTGGAGGTCGGTGCTGAAGGCTCCATTATTCTCTATGTGGAGTGCGGGTGGAGGTCAGTGCTGTAGGCCCCATTATTCTCTATGTGGAGTGCGGCTCTGCGGGTGGAGGTCGGTGCTGGAGGCTCCATTATTCTGTATGTGGAGTGCGGCTCTGCGGGTTGAGGTCGGTGTTGGAGGCTCCATTATTCTCTATGTGGAGTGCGGCTCTGCGGGTTCAAGTCGTTGCTGGAGGCTCCATTATTCTCTATGTGGAGTGCGGGTGGAGGTCGGTGCTGGAGGCCCCATTATTCTCTATGTGGTGTGCGGCTCTGCGGGTGGAGGTCGGTGCTGGAGGCCCCATTATTCTCTATGTGGAGTGCGGGTGGAGGTCGGTGCTGGAGGCCCCATTATTCTCTATGTGGTGTGCGGCTCTGCGGGTGGAGGTTGGTGCTGGAGGCTCCATTATTCTCTATGTGGAGTGCGGGTGGAGGTCGGTGCTGGAGGCCCCATTTTTCTCTATGTGGAGTGCGGCTCTGTGGGTGGAGGTCGGTGCTGTAGGTTCCATTATTCTCTATGTGGAGTGCGGCTCTGCTGGTGGAGGTCAGTGCTGGAGGCTCCATTATTCTCTATGTGGAGTGCTGGTGGAGGTCAGTGCTGGAGGCCCCATTATTCTCTATGTGGAGTGTGGCTCTGCCGGTGGAGGTCGGTGCTGAAGGCTCCATTATTCTCTATGTGGAGTGCGGGTGGAGGTCAGTGCTGTAGGCCCCATTATTCTCTATGTGGAGTGCGGCTCTGCGGGTGGAGGTCGGTGCTGGAGGCTCCATTATTCTGTATGTGGAGTGCGGCTCTGCGGGTTGAGGTCGGTGTTGGAGGCTCCATTATTCTCTATGTGGAGTGCGGCTCTGCGGGTGCAAGTCGTTGCTGGAGGCTCCATTATTCTATATGTGGAGTGCGGGTGGAGGTCGGTGCTGGAGGCCCCATTATTCTCTATGTGGTGTGCGGCTCTGCGGGTGGAGGTCGGTGCTGGAGACCCCATTATTCTCTATGTGGAGTGCGGGTGGAGGTCGGTGCTGGAGGCCCCATTATTCTCTATGTGGTGTGCGGCTCTGCGGGTGGAGGTTGGTGCTGGAGGCTCCATTATTCTCTATGTGGATTGCGGGTGGAGGTCGGTGCTGGAGGCCCCATTTTTCTCTATGTGGAGTGCGGCTCTGCGGGTGGAGGTCGGTGCTGGAGGCTCCATTATTCTGCATGTGGAGTGCGGCTCTGCGGGATGAGGTCGGTGCTGGAGGCTCCATTATTCTGTATGTGGAGTGCGGGTGGAGGTCGGTGCTGGAGGCCCCATTATTCTCTATGTGGAGTGCGGCTCTGCTGGTGGAGGTCGGTGCTGGAGGCTCCATTATTCTCTATGTGGAGTGCGGGTGGAGGTCGGTGCTGGAGGCCCCATTATTCTCTATGTGGAGTGCGGCTCTGCGGGTTTAGGTCGGTGCTGGAAGCTCCATTATTCTGTATGTGGAGTGCGGCTCTGTGGGATGAGGTCGGTGCTGGAGGCTCCATTATTCTGTATGTGGAGTGCTGCTCTGCGGGTTGAGGTCGGTACTGGAGGCCCCATTATTCTCTATGTGGAGTGCGGCTCTGCGGGTGGAGGTCGGTGCTGGAGTCTCCATTATTCTGTATGTGGAGTGCGGCTCTGCGGGTTGAGATCGGTGATGGAGGCTCCATTATTCTCTATGTGGAGTGTGGCTCTGCGGGTGGAGGTCGGTGCTGGAGGCTCCATTATTCTCTATGTGGAGTGTGGCTCTGCGGGTGGAGGTCTGTGCTGGAGGCTTCATTATTCTGTATCTGGAGTGCGGCTCTGCGGATTGAGGTCGGTGCTGGAGGCCCCATTATTCTCTATGTGGTGTGTGGCTCTGCGCGTTGAGGTCGTTGCTGGAGGCTCCATTATTCTCTATGTGGACTGCGGGTGGAGGTCGGTGCTGGAGGCCCCATTATTCTCTATGTGGATTGTGGCTCTGCGGGTGGAGGTCGGTGCTGGAGGCTCCATTATTCTGTATGTGCAGTGCGGCTCTGCGGGTTTAGATCGGTGCTGGAGGCTCCATTATTCTCTATGTGGAGTGTGGCTCTGCGGGTGGAGGTCGGTACTGGAGGCTCCCTTATTCTCTATTTGGAGTGCGGGTGGAGGTCGGTGCTGGAGGCTCCATTATTCTGTATGTGGAGTGCGGCTCTGCGGGTTGAAGTCGGTGCTGGAGGCTCCATTATTCTCTATGTGGAGTGTGGCTCTGCGGGTGGAGGTTGTTGCTGGAGGCTCCATTATTCTCTATATGGAGTGCGGGTGGAGGTCGGTGCTGGAGGCCCCATTATTCTCTATGTGGAGTGTGGCTCTGCCGGTGGAGGTCAGTGCTGGAGGCCCCATTATTCTCTATGTGGAGTGCGGCTCTGCGGGTGGAGGTCGGTGCTGGAGGCTCCATTATTGTCTATGTGGAGTGTGGCTCTGCGGGTGGAGGTTGGTGCTGGAGGCACCATTATACTCTATGTGGTGTGCGGCTCTGCGGGTTGAGGTAGGTGCTGGACGATCCATTATTCTCTATGTGGAGTGCGGCTCTGCGGGTGGAGGTCGTTGCTGGAGGCTCCATTATTCTCTATGTGGAGTGTGGGTGGAGGTTGGTGCTGGAGGCCCCATTATTCTCAATGTGGATTGTGGCTCTGCGGGTGAAGGTCGGTGCTGGAGGCCCCATTATTCTCTATGTGGTGTGCGGCTCTGCGGGTGGAGGTCGGTGCTGGAGGCCCCATTATTCTCTATGTGGAGTGTGGCTCTGCGGGTGGAGGTCGGTGCTGGAGGCTCCTTTATTCTGTATGTGGAGTGCGGCTCTGCGGCTTGAGGTGGGTGCTGGAAGCTCCATTATTCTCTATGTGGAGTGTGGCTCTGCAGATGGAGGTCGGTGCTGGAGGCTCCATTATTCTCTATGTGGAGTGCGGCTCTGCGGGTGGAGGTCGGTGCTGGAGGCTCCATTATTCTCTATGTGGAGTGCGGGTGGAGGTCGGTGCTGTAGGCCCCATTATTCTCTATGTGGAGTGCGGCTCTGCGGGTGGAGGTCGGTGCTGGAGGCTCCATTATTCTGTATGTGGAGTGCGGCTCTGCGGGTTGAGGTCGGTGTTGGAGGCTCCATTATTCTCTATGTGGAGTGCGGCTCTGCGGGTGCAGGTCGTTGCTGGAGGCTCCATTATTCTCTATGTGGAGTGCGGGTGGAGGTCGGTGCTGGAGGCCCCATTATTCTCTATGTGGTGTGCGGCTCTGCGGGTGGAGGTCGGTGCTGGAGGCCCCATTATTCTCTATGTGAAGTGTAGCTCTGCGGGTGGAGGTCGGTGATGGAGGCTCCATTATTCTCTATGTGGAGTGCGGGTGGAGGTCGGTGCTGGAGGCCCCATTTTTCTCTATGTGGAGTGCGGCTCTGCCGGTGGAGGTCGGTGATGGAGGCTCCATTATTCTGTATGTGGAGTGCGGCTCTGCGGGATGAGGTCGGTGTTGGAGGCTCCATTATTCTCTATGTGGAGTGCGGGTGGAGGTCGGTGCTGGAGGCCCCATTATTCTCTATGTGGAGTGCGGCTCTGCGGGTGGAGGTCGGTGCTGGAGGCTCCATTATTCTCTATGTGGAATGCGGGTGGAGGTCGGTGCTGGAGGCCCCATTATTCTCTATGTGGAGTGCGGCTCTGCGGGTTTAGGACGGTGCTGGAGGCTCCATTATTCTGTATGTGGAGTGCGGCTCTGCGGGTTGAGGTCCGTGCTGGAGGCGCCATTATTCTGTATGTGGAGTGCGGCTCTGCGGGTTGAGGTCGGTGCTGGAGGCTCCATTAATCTCTATGTGGAGTGCGGCTCTGCGGGTTGAGATCGGTGCTGGAGGCTCCATTATTCTCTATGTGGAGTGTGGCTCTGCGGGTGGAGGTCGGTGCTGTAGGCTCCATTATTCTCTATGTGGAGTGCGGGTGGAGGTCGGTGCTGGAGGCCCCATTATTCTCTATGTGGAGTGCGGGTGGCGGTCTGTGCTGGAGGCCCCATTATTCTCTATGTCAAGTGCGGCTCTGCAGGTGGAGGTCGGTACTGGAGGCCCAATTATTCTCTATGTGGAGTGTGGCTCTGCGGGTGGAGGTCGGTGCGGGAGGCCCCATTATTCTCTATGTGGAGTGTGGGTGGAGGTCGGTGCAGGGGGCCCCATTATTCTCTATGTGAAGTGCGGCTCTGCAGGTGAAGGTCGGTGCTGGAGGCCCCATTATCCACTATGTTGAGTGTGGCTCTGCGGGTGGAGGTCGGTGCGGGAGGCCCCATTATTCTCTATGTGGAGTGTGGGTGGAGGTCGGTGCTGGGGGCCCCATTATTCTCTACGAGGAGTGCGGCTCTGCGAGTGGAGGTCGGTGCTGGGGGCTCCATTATTCTCTATGTGGAGTGCGCTCTGCGGATGAAAGTCGGTGCTGGAGGCCCCATTATTCTCTATGTGAAGTGCGGCTCTGCAGGTGGAGGTGGGTGATGGAGGCTCCATTATTCTCTATGTGGAGTGTGGGTGGAGGTCGGGGCTGTAGGCCCCATTATTCTCTATGTGGAGTGCGGCTCTGCGGGTGGAAGTCGTTGCTGGAGAATCCATTATTCTCTATGTGGAGTGCGGGTCTGCGGATGGAGGTCGGTGCTGGAGGCCCCATTATTCTCTATGTGAAGTGCGGCTCTGCTGGTGGAGGTCGGTGCTGGAGGCTCCATTATTCTCTATGAGGAGTGTGGCTCTGCGGGTGGAGGTCGGTGCGGGAAGCCCCATTATTCTCTATGTGAAATGAGGCTCTGCAGGTGGAGGTCGTTGCTGGAGGCCCCATTATTTTCTATGTGGAGTGTGGCTCTGCGGGTGGAGGTCGGTGCGGGAAGCCCCATTATTCTCTATGTGGAGTGTGGGTGGAGGTCGGTGCTGGGGGCCCCATTATTCTCTATGTGGAGTGCGGATCTGCGGGTGGAGGTCGGTGCTGGGGGCTCCATTATTCTCTATGTGGAGTATGGCTCTGCGGGTGGAGGTCGGTGCTGGAGTCTCCATTATTCTCTATGTGGAGTGCGGATCTGCGGGTGGAGGTCGGTGCTGGGGGCTCCATTATTCTCTATGTGGAGTGTGGCTCTGCGGGTGGAGGTCGGTGCTGGAGGCTCCATTATTCTCTATGTGGAGTGCGGATCTGCGGGTGGAGGTCGGTGCTGGGGGCTCCATTATTCTCTATGTGGAGTGTGGCTCTGCGGATGGAGGTCGGTGCTGGAGGCCCCATTATTCTCTATGTGGAGTGCGGCTCTGCGGGTGGAGGTCGTTGCTGGAGAATCCATTATTCTCTATGTGGAGTGCGGGTCTGCGGATGGAGGTCGGTGCTGGAGGCCCCATTATTCTCTATGTGAAGTGCGGCTCTACAGGTGGAGGTCGGTGCTGGAGGCTCCATTATTCTCTATGTGGAGTGCGGATCTGCGGGTGGAGGTCGGTGCTGGGGGCTCCATTATTCTCTATGTGTAGTGCGGCTCTGCGGATGGAGGTCGGTGCTGGAGGCCCCATTATTCTCTATGTGGAGTGCGGTTCTGCGGGTGGAGGTCGTTGCTGGAGGCTCCATTATTCTCTATGTGGAGTGCGGGTCTGCGGATGGAGGTCGGTGCTGGAGGCTCCATTATTCTCTATGTGGAGTGCGGATCTGCGGGTGGAGGTCGTTGCTGGAGGCTCCATTATTCTCTATGTGGAGTGCGGGTCTGCGGATGGAGGTCGGTGCTGGAGGCCCCATTATTCTCTATGTGAAGTGCGGCTCTGCGGGTGGAGGTCGGTGCTGGAGGCTCCATTATTCTCTATGTGAAGTGCGGCTCTGCGGGTGGAGGTCAGTGCTGGAGGCTCCATTATTCTCTATGTGGAGTGCGGCTCTGCGGGTGGAGGTCGGTGCTGGAGGCCCCATTATTCTCTATGTGGAGTGCGGCTCTGCGGATGGAGGTCGGTGCTGGAGGCTCCATTATTCTCTATGTGGAGTGTGGGTGGAGGTCGGTGCTGGGGGCCACATTATTCTCTATGAGGAGTGCGGCTCTGCGGATGGAGGTCGGTGCTGGAGGCTCCATTATTCTCTATGTGGAGTGCGGCTCTGCAGGTGGAGGTCGGTGCTGGAGGCTCCATTATTCTCTATGTGGATTGCGGCTCTGCGGATGGAGGTCGGTGCTGGATTCTCCATTATTCTCTATGTGGATTGTGGCTCTGCAGGTGGAGGTCGGTGCTGGAGGCTCCATTATTCTCTATGTGGAGTGCGGCTCTGCGGGTGGAGGTCGGTGCTGTGGCCCACATTATTCTCTATGAGGAGTGCGGCTCTGCGGATGGAGGTCGGTGCTGGAGGCTCCATTATTCTCTATGAGGAGTGCGGCTCTGCGGATGGAGGTCGGTGCTGGAGGCTCCATTATTCTCTATGAGAAGTGCGGCTCTGCAGGTGGAGGTCAGTGCTGGAGGCTCCATTATTCTCTATGTGGAGTGCGGCTCTGCGGGTGGAGGTCGTTGCTGGAGGCTCCATTATTCTCTATATGGAGTGCGAGTGGTGGTCGGTGCTGGGGGCCACATTATTCTCTATGTGGCGTGCGGCTCTGCGGGTGGAGGTCGGTGCTGGAGTCTCCATTATTCTCTATGAGGAGTGCGGCTCTGCGGATGGAGGTCGGTGCTGGAGGCTCCATTATACTCTATGTGGAGTGCGGTTGGAGGTCGGTGCTGGAGGCTCCATTATTCTCTATGTGGAGTGCGGCTCTGCGGGTGGAGGTCGGTGCTGGAGGCCCCATTATTCTCTATGTGGAGTGCGGCTCTGCGGGTGGAGGTCGGTGCTGGAGGCTCCATTATTCTCTATGTGGAGTGCGGCTCTGCGGGTGGAGGTCAGTGCTGGAGGCCCCATTATTCTCTATGAGGAGTGCGGCTCTGCGGATGGAGGTCGGTGCTGGAGGCTCCATTATTCTCTATGTGGAGTGCGGCTCTGCGGGTGGTGGTCGGTGCTGGAGGCCCCATTATTCTCTATGAGGAGTGCGGCTCTGCGGATGGAGGTCGTTGCTGGAGGCTCCATTATTCTCTATGTGGAGTGCGGCTCTGCGGATGGAGGTCGGTGCTGGATTCTTCATTATTCTCTATGTGGAGTGTGGCTCTGCAGGTGGAGATCGGTGCTGGAGGCCCCATTATTCTTTATGTGGAGTGCGGGTGGCGGTCGGTGCTGGAGGCTCGATTATTCTCTATGTGGAGTGCGGCTCTGCGGGTGGAGGTCGGTGCTGGAGGCTACTTTATTCTGTATGTGAAGTGCGGCTCTGCGGGTTGAGGTCGGTGCTGGAGGCTCCATTATTCTCTATGTGGAGTTCGGCTCTGTGGGTGGAGGTCGGTGCTGGAGGCTCCATTATTCTCTATGTGGAGTGCGGCGCTGCGGATGGAGGTCAGTGCTGGAGGCCCCATTATTCTCTATGTGAAGTGCGGCTCTGCAGGTGGAGGTGGGTGCTGGAGACTCCATTATTCTCTATGTGGAGTGTGGCTCTGCGTGTGGAGGTCGGTGCTGGAGGCTCCATTATTCTCTATGTGGAGTGCGGCTCTGCGGATGGAGGTCGGTGCTGGAGGCCCCATTATTCTCTATGTGGAGTGCGGCTCTGCGGGTGGAGTTCGGTGCTGGAGGCCCCATTATTCTCTATGTGGAGTGCGGGTGGCGGTCGGTGCTGAATGCCCCATTATTCTCTATGTGGAGTGCGACTCTGCGGGTGGAGGTCTGTGCTGGAGGCTACATTATTCTGTATGTGGAGTACGGCTCTGTGGGTGGAGGTCTGTGCTGGAGGCTCCATTATTCTCTATGTGGAGTTCGGGTGGAGGTCGGTGCTGGAGGCCCCATTATCCTCTATGTGGAGTGCGGGTGGAGGTCGGTGCTGGAGGCCCCATTATTCTCTATGTGGAGTATGGGTGGAGGTCGGTGCTAGGGGCCCCATTATTCTCTATGTGGAGTGCGGCTCTGCGGGTGGAGGTCGGTGCTGGGGGCTCCATTATTCTCTATGTGGAGTGCGGCTCTGTGGGTGGAGGTCGGTGATGTAGGCTCCATTATTCTCTATGTGAAGTGCGGCTCTGCAGGTGGAGGTCGGTGCTGGAGGCCCCATTATTCTCTATGTGTAGTGTGGGTGGAGGTCGGTGCTGAAGGCTCCATTATTCTCTATGTGGAGTGTGGCTCTGCGGGTAGAGGTCGGTGGTGGAGGCCCCATTATTCTCTATGTGGAGTGTAGCTCTGCGGGTGGAGGTCGGTGCGGGAGGCCCCATTATTCTCTATGAGGAGTGCGGGTGGAGGCCGGTGTTGGAGGCTCCATTATTCTCTATGTTGAGTGCGGCTCTGCGGGTAGAGGTCGGTGCTGGGGGCCCCATTATTCTCTATGTGGAGTGCAGCTCTGCTGGTGGAGGTCGGTGCTGGGGGCTCCATTATTCTCTATATGGAGTGCGGCTCTGCGGATGGATGTCGGTGCTGGAGGCCACATTATTCTCTATGTGAAGTGCGGCTCTGCAGGTGGAGGTCGGTGCTGGAGGCCCCATTATTCTCTATGTGGAGTGCGGCTCTGCGGATGGAGGTCAGTGCTGGAGGCTCCATTATTCTCTATGTGGAGTGTGGGTGGAGGACGGTGCTGGGGGCCACATTATTCTCTATGTGGAGTGCGGCTCTGCGGGTGGAGGTCGGTGCTGGAGGCTCTATTATTCTCTATGTGGAGTGCGGCTCTGCGGATGGAGGTCGGTGCTGGAGGCTCCATTATTCTCTATGTGGAGTGCGGCTCTGCAGGTGGAGGTCGTTGCTGGAGGCTCCATTATTCTCTATGTGGAGTGCGGGTGGAGGTCGGTGCTTGAGGCCCCATTATTCTCTATGTGGAGTGCGGCTCTGCAGGTGGAGGTCGGTGCTGGAGGCTCCATTATTCTCTATGTGGAGTGCGGCTCTGCGGGTGGAGGTCGTTGCTGGAGGCTCCATTATTCTCTATGTGGAGTGCGGCTCTGCAGGTGGAGGTCGGTGCTGGAGGCTCCATTATTCTCTATGTGGAGTGCGGCTCTGAGGGTGGAGGTCGGTGCTGGAGGCCCCATTATTCTCTATGTGGATTGTGTCTCTGCGGGTGGAGGTCGGTGCTGGAGGCCCCATTATTCTCTATGTGGAGTGCGGGTGGGGGTCGGTGCTGGAGGCCCCATTATTCTCTATGTGGAGTGCAGCTCTGCGGGTGGAGGTCGGTGCTGGAGGCCCCATTATTCTCTATGTGAAGTGCGGCTCTGCAGGTGGAGGTGGGTGCTGGAGGCCCCATTATTCTCTATGTGGAGTGTGGCTCTGCGGGTGGAGGTCGGTGCTGGAGGCTCCATTATTCTCTATGTGGAGTGCGGCTCTGCGGGTGGAGGTCGGTGCTGGAGGCTCCATTATTCTCTATGTGGTGTGCGGCTCTGCGGATGGAGGTCGGTGCTGGAGGCCCCATTATTCTCTATGTGGAGTGCGGCTCTGCGGGTGGAGGTCGGTGCTGGAGGCTCCATTATTCTCTATGTGAAGTGCGGCTCTGCAGGTGGAGGTCGGTGCTGGAGGCCCCATTATCCACTATGTGGAGTGCGGGTGGAGGTCGGTGCTGGAGGCTGCATTATTCTCTATGCGGAGTGCGGGTGGAGTTCGGTGCTAGAGGACCCATTATTCTCTTTGTGGAGTGCGTCTTTGCGGGTGGAGGTCAGTGCTGGAGGCTCCATTATTCTCTATGTGGAGTGCGGCTCTGCGGTTGCAGGTTGGTGCTGGAGGCTCCTTTATTCTCTATGTGGAGTGCGGGTGAAGGTCGGTGCCGGAGGCCACATTATTCTCTATGTGGAGTTTGGCTCTGCGGGAGGAATTCGGTGCTGCAGGCCCCATTATTCTCTATGTGGAGTGTGGCTCTGCGGGTGGAGGTAGGTGCCGGAGGCTCCATTATTCTCTATGTGAAGTGTGGCTCTGAGGGTGAAGGTCGGTGCCGGGGGCTCCATTATTCTCTATGTGGAGTGCGGATCTGCGGGTGGAGGTCGGTGCTGGAGGCCCCATTATTCTCTATGTGGAGTGAGGCTCTGCGGGTGGAGGTCAGTGCCGAAGGCCCCATTATTATCTATGTGGATTGTGGCTCTGCGAGTGGAGGTCGGTGCTGTAGGCTCTATTATTCTCTATGTGGAGTGTGGCTCTGTGGGTGGAGGTCTGTGCCGGAGGCTCCATTATTCTATATGTGGAGTGAGGCTCTGCGGGTGGAGGTCGGTGCTGGAGGCTCCATTATTCTCTATGTGGAGTGTGGCTCTGCGGATGGAGGTCGGTGCTGGAGGCTCCATTATTCTCTATGTGGAGTGCGGCTCTGCGGGTGGAGGTCGGTGCTGGAGGCTCCATTATTCTCTATGTGGAGTGCGGCTCTGCGGGTGAAGGTCGGTGATGGAGGCCCCATTATTCTCTATGTGGAGTGCGGCTCTGCGGGTGGAGGTCGGTGCTGGAGGCCCCATTATTCTCTATGTGGAGTGCGGGTGGAGGTCGGTGCTATAGGCCCCATTATTCTCTATGTGGAGTGCGGCTCTGCGGGTGGAGGTCGGTGCTGGAGGCTCAATTATTCTCTATGTGGAGTGCGGCTCTGCGGGTGAAGGTCGGTGCTGGAGGCCTCATTATTCTCTATGTGGAGTGCGGGTGGAGGTCGGTGCTGTAGGCCCCATTATTCTCTATGTGGAGTGCGGCTCTGCGGGTGGAGGTCGGTGCTGGAGGCTCCATTATTCTCTATGTGGAGTGCGGGTGGAGGTCGGTGCTGGAGGCCCCATTATTCTCTATGTGGAGTGTGGCTCTGCGGATGGAGGTCGGTGCTGGAGGCACCATTATTCTCTATGTGGAGTGTGGCTCTGCGGGTGGAGGTCGGTGCTGGAGGCTCCATTATTCTCTATGTGGAGTGCGGCTCTGCGGGTGGAGGTCGGTGCTGGAGGCTTCATTATTCTCTATGTGGAGTGCGGATCTGCGAGTGAAGGTCGGTGCTGGAGGCCCCATTATTCTCTATGTGGAGTGCGGCTCTGTGGGTGGAGGTCGGTGCCGGAGGCTCCATTATTCTCTATGTGGAGTGTGGCTCTGTGGGTGGAGGTCGGTGCCGGAGGCTCCATTATTCTCTTTGTGGAGTGAGGCTCTGCGGGTGGTGGTCGGTGCTGGAGGCTCCATTATTCTCTATGTGGAGTGTGGCTCTGCGGGTGGAGGTCGGTGCTGGAGGATTCCTTATTCTCTATGTGGAGTGCGGCTCTGCGGGTGGAGGTCGGTGCTGGAGGCTCCATTATTCTCTATGTGGAGTGCGGCTCTGCGGGTGAAGGTCGGTGCTGGAGGCCCCATTATTGTCTATGTGGAGTGCGGCTCTGCGGGAGGAGGTCGGTGCTGGAGGCCCCATTATTGTCTATGTGGAGTGCGGCTCTGCGGGTGAAGGTCGGTGCTGGAGGCCCCATTATTGTCTATGTGGAGTGCGGCTCTGCGGGTGGAGTTCGGTGCTGAATGCCCCATTATTCTCTATGTGGAGTGCGGCTCTGCGGGTGGAGGTCGGTGCTGGAGGCTACATTATTCTGTATGTGGAGTACGGCTCTGTGGGTGGAGGTCTGTGCTGGAGGCTCCATTATTCTCTATGTGGAGTTCGGGTGGAGGTCGGTGCTGGAGGCCCCATTATCCTCTATGTGGAGTGCGGGTGGAGGTCGGTGCTGGAGGCCCCATTATTCTCTATGTGGACTGTGGGTGGAGGTCGGTGCTAGGGGCCCCATTATTCTCTATGTGGAGTGCGGCTCTGCGGATGGAGGTCGGTGCTGGAGGCTCCATTATTCTCTATGTGGAGTGCGGGTGGAGGTCGGTGCTGGAGGCCCCATTATTCTCTATGTGGAGTGTGGGTGGAGGTCGGTGCTGGGGGCCCCATTATTCTCTATGTGGAATGCGGCTCTGCGGGTGGAGGTCGGTGCTGGGGGCTCCATTATTCTCTATGTGGAGTGCGGCTCTGTGGGTGGAGGTCGGTGATGTAGGCTCCATTATTCTCTATGTGAAGTGCGGCTCTGCAGGTGGAGGTCGGTGCTGGAGGCCCCATTATTCTCTATGTGTAGTGTGGGTGGAGGTCGGTGCTGGAGGCTCCATTATTCTCTATGTGGAGTGTGGCTCTGCGGGTAGAGGTCGGTGCTGGAGGCCCCATTATTCTCTATGTGGAGTGTGGCTCTGCGGGTGGAGGTCGGTGCGGGAGGCCCCATTATTCTCTATGTGGAGTGCGGGTGGAGGCCGGTGTTGGAGGCTCCATTATTCTCTATGTGGAGTGCAGCTCTGCTGGTGGAGGTCGGTGCTGGGGGCTCCATTATTCTCTATATGGAGTGCGGCTCTGCGGATGGATGTCGGTGCTGGAGGCCACATTATTCTCTATGTGAAGTGCGGCTCTGCAGGTGGAGGTCGGTGCTGGAGGCCCCATTATTCTCTATGTGGAGTGCGGCTCTGCGGATGGAGGTCGGTGCTGGAGGCTCCATTATTCTCTATGTGGAGTGTGGGTGGAGGACGGTGCTGGGGGCCACATTATTCTCTATGTGGAGTGCGGCTCTGCGGGTGGAGGTCGGTGCTGGAGGCTCTATTATTCTCTATGTGGAGTGCGGCTCTGCGGATGGAGGTCGGTGCTGGAGGCTCCATTATTCTCTATGTGGAGTGCGGCTCTGCAGGTGGAGGTCGTTGCTGGAGGCTCCATTATTCTCTATGTGGAGTGCGGGTGGAGGTCGGTGCTGGGGGCCACATTATTCTCTATGTGGAGTGCGGCTCTGCGGGTGGAGGTCGGTGCTGGAGGCTGTATTATTCTCTATGTGGAGTGAGGCTCTGCGGGTGGAGGTCGGTGCTGGAGGCTCCATTATTCTCTATGTGGAGTGCGGGTGAAGGTCGGTGCCGGAGGCCACATTATTCTCTATGTGGAGTTTGGCTCTGCGGGAGGAATTCGGTGCTGCAGGCCCCATTATTCTCTATGTGGAGTGTGGCTCTGCGGGTGGAGGTAGGTGCCGGAGGCTCCATTATTCTCTATGTGAAGTGTGGCTCTGAGGGTGAAGGTCGGTGCCGGGGGCTCCATTATTCTCTATGTGGAGTGCGGATCTGCGGGTGGAGGTCGGTGCTGGAGGCCCCATTATTCTCTATGTGGAGTGAGGCTCTGCGGGTGGAGGTCAGTGCCGAAGGCCCCATTATTATCTATGTGGATTGTGGCTCTGCGAGTGGAGGTCGGTGCTGTAGGCTCCATTATTCTATATGTGGAGTGAGGCTCTGCGGGTGGAGGTCTGTGCCGGAGGCTCCATTATTCTATATGTGGAGTGAGGCTCTGCGGGTGGAGGTCGGTGCTGGAGGCTCCATTATTCTCTATGTGGAGTGTGGCTCTGCGGATGGAGGTCGGTGCTGGAGGCTCCATTATTCTCTATGTGGAGTGTGGCTCTGCGGATGGAGGTCGGTGCTGGAGGCTCCATTATTCTCTATGTGGAGTGCGGCTCTGCGGGTGGAGGTCGGTGCTGGAGGCTCCATTATTCTCTATGTGGAGTGCGGCTCTGCGGGTGAAGGTCGGTGATGGAGGCCCCATTATTCTCTATGTGGAGTGCGGCTCTGCGGGTGGAGGTCGGTGCTGGAGGCCCCATTATTCTCTATGTGGAGTGCGGGTGGAGGTCGGTGCTATAGGCCCCATTATTCTCTATGTGGAGTGCGGCTCTGCGGGTGGAGGTCGGTGCTGGAGGCTCAATTATTCTCTATGTGGAGTGCGGCTCTGCGGGTGAAGGTCGGTGCTGGAGGCCTCATTATTCTCTATGTGGAGTGCGGGTGGAGGTCGGTGCTGTAGGCCCCATTATTCTCTATGTGGAGTGCGGCTCTGCGGGTGGAGGTCGGTGCTGGAGGCTCCATTATTCTCTATGTGGAGTGCGGGTGGAGGTCGGTGCTGGAGGCCCCATTATTCTCTATGTGGAGTGTGGCTCTGCGGATGGAGGTCGGTGCTGGAGGCACCATTATTCTCTATGTGGAGTGTGGCTCTGCGGGTGGAGGTCGGTGCTGGAGGCTCCATTATTCTCTATGTGGAGTGCGGCTCTGCGGGTGGAGGTCGGTGCTGGAGGCTTCATTATTCTCTATGTGGAGTGCGGATCTGCGAGTGAAGGTCGGTGCTGGAGGCCCCATTATTCTCTATGTGGAGTGCGGCTCTGTGGGTGGAGGTCGGTGCCGGAGGCTCCATTATTCTCTATGTGGAGTGTGGCTCTGTGGGTGGAGGTCGGTGCCGGAGGCTCCATTATTCTCTTTGTGGAGTGAGGCTCTGCGGGTGGTGGTCGGTGCTGGAGGCTCCATTATTCTCTATGTGGAGTGTGGCTCTGCGGGTGGAGGTCGGTGCTGGAGGATTCCTTATTCTCTATGTGGAGTGCGGCTCTGCGGGTGGAGGTCGGTGCTGGAGGCTCCATTATTCTCTATGTGGAGTGCGGCTCTGCGGGTGAAGGTCGGTGCTGGAGGCCCCATTATTGTCTATGTGGAGTGCGGCTCTGCGGGAGGAGGTCGGTGCTGGAGGCCCCATTATTGTCTATGTGGAGTGCGGCTCTGCGGGTGAAGGTCGGTGCTGGAGGCCCCATTATTGTCTATGTGGAGTGCGGCTCTGCGGGTGGAGTTCGGTGCTGAATGCCCCATTATTCTCTATGTGGAGTGCGGCTCTGCGGGTGGAGGTCGGTGCTGGAGGCTACATTATTCTGTATGTGGAGTACGGCTCTGTGGGTGGAGGTCTGTGCTGGAGGCTCCATTATTCTCTATGTGGAGTTCGGGTGGAGGTCGGTGCTGGAGGCCCCATTATCCTCTATGTGGAGTGCGGGTGGAGGTCGGTGCTGGAGGCCCCATTATTCTCTATGTGGACTGTGGGTGGAGGTCGGTGCTAGGGGCCCCATTATTCTCTATGTGGAGTGCGGCTCTGCGGATGGAGGTCGGTGCTGGAGGCTCCATTATTCTCTATGTGGAGTGCGGGTGGAGGTCGGTGCTGGAGGCCCCATTATTCTCTATGTGGAGTGTGGGTGGAGGTCGGTGCTGGGGGCCCCATTATTCTCTATGTGGAATGCGGCTCTGCGGGTGGAGGTCGGTGCTGGGGGCTCCATTATTCTCTATGTGGAGTGCGGCTCTGTGGGTGGAGGTCGGTGATGTAGGCTCCATTATTCTCTATGTGAAGTGCGGCTCTGCAGGTGGAGGTCGGTGCTGGAGGCCCCATTATTCTCTATGTGTAGTGTGGGTGGAGGTCGGTGCTGGAGGCTCCATTATT
Source organism: Dendrobates tinctorius (assembly GCF_039654945.1). Lineage (NCBI taxonomy): Eukaryota > Metazoa > Chordata > Amphibia > Anura > Dendrobatidae > Dendrobates > Dendrobates tinctorius. The sequence continues at coordinate 52,352,844 of NW_027361707.1, forward strand.
CTCTATGTGGAGTGTGGCTCTGCGGGTAGAGGTCGGTGCTGGAGGCCCCATTATTCTCTATGTGGAGTGTGGCTCTGCGGGTGGAGGTCGGTGCGGGAGGCCCCATTATTCTCTATGTGGAGTGCGGGTGGAGGCCGGTGTTGGAGGCTCCATTATTCTCTATGTGGAGTGCAGCTCTGCTGGTGGAGGTCGGTGCTGGGGGCTCCATTATTCTCTATATGGAGTGCGGCTCTGCGGATGGATGTCGGTGCTGGAGGCCACATTATTCTCTATGTGAAGTGCGGCTCTGCAGGTGGAGGTCGGTGCTGGAGGCCCCATTATTCTCTATGTGGAGTGCGGCTCTGCGGATGGAGGTCGGTGCTGGAGGCTCCATTATTCTCTATGTGGAGTGTGGGTGGAGGACGGTGCTGGGGGCCACATTATTCTCTATGTGGAGTGCGGCTCTGCGGGTGGAGGTCGGTGCTGGAGGCTCTATTATTCTCTATGTGGAGTGCGGCTCTGCGGATGGAGGTCGGTGCTGGAGGCTCCATTATTCTCTATGTGGAGTGCGGCTCTGCAGGTGGAGGTCGTTGCTGGAGGCTCCATTATTCTCTATGTGGAGTGCGGGTGGAGGTCGGTGCTGGGGGCCACATTATTCTCTATGTGGAGTGCGGCTCTGCGGGTGGAGGTCGGTGCTGGAGGCTGTATTATTCTCTATGTGGAGTGAGGCTCTGCGGGTGGAGGTCGGTGCTGGAGGCTCCATTATTCTCTATGTGGAGTGTGGCTCTGCGGGTGGAGGTCGGTGCTGGAGGCTCCATTATTCTCTATGTGGAGTGCGGCTCTGCGGGTGGAGGTCGGTGCTGGAGGCTCCATTATTCTCTATGTGGATTGCGCTCTGCGGATGAAGGTCGGTGCTGGAGGCCCCATTATTCTCTATGTGAAGTGCGGCTCTGCAGGTGGAGGTGGGTGATGGAGGCTCCATTATTCTCTATGTGGAGTGTGGGTGGAGGTCGGTGCTGTAGGCCCCATTATTCTCTATGTGGAGTGCGGCTCTGCGGGTGGAAGTCGTTGCTGGAGAATCCATTATTCTCTATGTGGAGTGCGGGTCTGCGGATGGAGGTCGGTGCTGGAGGCCCCATTATTGTCTATGTGAAGTGCGGCTCTGCAGGTGGAGGTCGGTGCTGGAGGCTCCATTATTCTCTATGAGGAGTGTGGCTCTGCGGGTGGAGGTCGGTGCGGGAAGCCCCATTATTCTCTATGTGAAGTGAGGCTCTGCAGGTGGAGGTCGTTGCTGGAGGCCCCATTATTTTCTATGTGGAGTGTGGCTCTGCGGGTGGAGGTCGGTGCGGGAAGCCCCATTATTCTCTATGTGGAGTGTGGGTGGAGGTCGGTGCTGGGGGCCCCATTATTCTCTATGTGGAGTGCGGATCTGCGGGTGGAGGTCGGTGCTGGGGGCTCCATTATTCTCTATGTGGAGTGTGGCTCTGCGGGTGGAGGTCGGTGCTGGAGTCTCCATTATTCTCTATGTGGAGTGCGGATCTGCGGGTGGAGGTCGGTGCTGGGGGCTCCATTATTCTCTATGTGGAGTGTGGCTCTGCGGGTGGAGGTCGGTGCTGGAGGCTCCATTATTCTCTATGTGGAGTGCGGATCTGCGGGTGGAGGTCGGTGCTGGGGGCTCCATTATTCTCTATGTGGAGTGTGGCTCTGCGGATGGAGGTCGGTGCTGGAGGCCCCATTATTCTCTATGAGGAGTGCGGCTCTGCGGGTGGAGGTCGTTGCTGGAGAATCCATTATTCTCTATGTGGAGTGCGGGTCTGCGGATGGAGGTCGGTGCTGGAGGCCCCATTATTCTCTATGTGAAGTGCGGCTCTGCAGGTGGAGGTCGGTGCTGGAGGCTCCATTATTCTCTATGTGGAGTGCGGATATGCGGGTGGAGGTCGGTGCTGGGGGCTCCATTATTCTCTATGTGTAGTGCGGCTCTGCGGATGGAGGTCGGTGCTGGAGGCCCCATTATTCTCTATGTGGAGTGCGGTTCTGCGGGTGGAGGTCGTTGCTGGAGGCTCCATTATTCTCTATGTGGAGTGCGGGTCTGCGGATGGAGGTCGGTGCTGGAGGCTCCATTATTCTCTATGTGGAGTGCGGATCTGCGGGTGGAGGTCGTTGCTGGAGGCTCCATTATTCTCTATGTGGAGTGCGGGTCTGCGGATGGAGGTCGGTGCTGGAGGCTCCATTATTCTCTATGTGGAGTGCGGCTCTGCGGGTGGAGGTCGGTGCTGGAGGCTACTTTATTCTGTATTTGAAGTGCGGCTCTGCGGGTTGAGGTCGGTGCTGGAGGCTCCATTATTCTCTATGTGGAGTTCGGCTCTGTGGGTGGAGGTCGGTGCTGGAGGCTCCATTATTCTCTATGTGGAGTGCGGCTCTGCGGATGGAGGTCGGTGCTGGAGTCCCCATTATTCTCTATGCGAAGTGCGGCTCTGCAGGTGGAGGTGGGTGCTGGAGACTCCATTATTCTCTATGTGGAGTGTGGCTCTGCGTGTGGAGGTCGGTGCTGGAGGCTCCATTATTCTCTATGTGGAGTGCGGCTCTGTGGAAGGAGGTCGGTGCTGGAGGCCCCATTATTCTCTATGTGGAGTGCGGCTCTGCGGGTGGAGTTCGGTGCTGGAGGCCCCATTATTCTCTATGTGGAGTGCGGTTGGCGGTCGGTGCTGACTGCCCCATTATTCTCTATGTGGAGTGCGGCTCTTCGGGTGGAGGTCGGTGCTGGAGGCTACATTATTCTGTATGTGGAGTACGGCTCTGTGGGTGGAGGTCTGTGCTGGAGGCTCCATTATTCTCTATGTGGAGTTCGGGTGGAGGTCGGTGCTGGAGGCCCCATTATCCTCTATGTGGAGTGCGGGTGGAGGTCGGTGCTGGAGGCCCCATTATTCTCTATGTAGAGTGTGGGTGGAGGTCGGTGCTAGGGGCCCCATTATTCTCTATGTGGAGTGCGGCTCTGCGGATGGAGGTCGGTGCTGGAGGCTCCATTATTCTCTATGTGGAGTGCGGGTGGAGGTCGGTGCTGGAGGCCCCATTATTCTCTATGTGGAGTGTGGGTGGAGGTCGGTGCTGGGGGCCCCATTATTCTCTATGTGGAGTGCGGCTCTGCGGGTGGAGGTCGGTGCTGGGGGCTCCATTATTCTCTATGTGGAGTGCGGCTCTGTGGGTGGAGGTCGGTGCTGGAGGCCCCATTATTCTCTATATGTAGTGTGGGTGGAGGTCGGTGCTGGAGGCTCCATTATTCTCTATGTGGAGTGTTTCTCTGCGGGTAGAGGTCGGTGCTGGAGGCCCCATTATTCTCTATGTGGAGTGTGGCTCTGCGGGTGGAGGTCGGTGCGGGAGGCCCCATTATTCTCTATGTGGAGTGCGGGTGGAGGCCGGTGTTGGAGGCTCCATTATTCTCTATGTGGAGTGCGGCTCTGCGGGTAGAGGTCGGTGCTGGGGGCCCCATTATTCTCTATGTGGAGTGCGGCTCTGCGGGTGGAGGTCGTTGCTGGAGAATCCATTATTCTCTATGTGGAGTGTGGCTCTGCGGATGGAGGTCGGTGCTGGAGGCCCCATTATTCTCTATGTGGAGTGCGGCTCAGCGGGTGGAGGTCGTTGCTGGAGAATCCATTATTCTCTATGTGGAGTGCGGATCTGCGGATGGAGGTCGGTGCTGGAGGCCCCATTATTCTCTATGTGAAGTGCGGCTCTGCAGGTGGAGGTTGGTGCTGGAGGCTCCATTATTCTCTATGTGGAGTGCGGATATGCGGGTGGAGGTCGGTGCTGGGGGCTCCATTATTCTCTATGTGTAGTGCGGCTCTGCGGATGGAGGTCGGTGCTGGAGGCCCCATTATTCTCTATGTGGAGTGCGGTTCTGCGGGTGGAGGTCGTTGCTGGAGGCTCCATTATTCTCTATGTGGAGTGCGGGTCTGCGGATGGAGGTCGGTGCTGGAGGCTCCATTATTCTCTATGTGGAGTTCGGATCTGCGGGTGGAGGTCGTTGCTGGAGGCTCCATTATTCTCTATGTGGAGTGCGGGTCTGCGGATGGAGGTCGGTGCTGGAGGCTCCATTATTCTCTATGTGGAGTGCGGCTCTGCGGGTGGAGGTCGGTGCTGGAGGCTACTTTATTCTGTATGTGAAGTGCGGCTCTGCGGGTTGAGGTCGGTGCTGGAGGCTCCATTATTCTCCATGTGGAGTTCGGCTCTGTGGGTGGAGGTCGGTGCTGGAGGCTCCATTATTCTCTATGTGGAGTGCGGCTCTGCGGATGGAGGTCGGTGCTGGAGGCCCCATTATTCTCTATGCGAAGTGCGGCTCTGCAGGTGGAGGTGGGTGCTGGAGACTCCATTATTCTCTATGTGGAGTGTGGCTCTGCGTGTGGTGGTCGGTGCTGGAGGCTCCATTATTCTCTATGTGGAGTGCGGCTCTGCGGATGGAGGTCGGTGGTGGAGGCCCCATTATTCTCTATGTGGAGTGCGGCTCTGCGGGTGGAGTTCGGTGCTGGAGGCCCCATTATTCTCTATGTGGAGTGCGGCTCTGCGGGTGGAGGTCGGTGCTGACTGCCCCATTATTCTCTATGTGGAGTGCGGCTCTGCGGGTGGAGGTCGGTGCTGGAGGCTACATTATTCTGTATGTGGAGTACGGCTCTGTGGGTGGAGGTCTGTGCTGGAGGCTCCATTATTCTCTATGTGGAGTTCGGGTGGAGGTCGGTGCTGGAGGCCCCATTATCCTCTATGTGGTGTGCGGGTGGAGGTCGGTGCTGGAGGCCCCATTATTCTCTATGTAGAGTGTGGGTGGAGGTTGGTGCTAGGGGCCCCATTATTCTCTATGTGGAGTGCGGCTCTGCGGATGGAGGTCGGTGCTGGAGGCTCCATTATTCTCTATGTGGAATGCGGGTGGAGGTCGGTGCTGGAGGCCCCATTATTCTCTATGTGGAGTGTGGGTGGAGGTCGGTGCTGGGGGCCCCATTATTCTCTATGTGGAGTGCGGCTCTGCGGGTGGAGGTCGGTGCTGGGGGCTCCATTATTCTCTATGTGGAGTGCGGCTCTGCAGGTGGAGGTCGGTGCTGGAGGCCCCATTATTCTCTATGTGTAGTGTGGGTGGAGGTCGGTGCTGGAGGCTCCATTATTCTCTATGTGGAGTGTGGCTCTGCGGGTAGAGGTCGGTGCTGGAGGCCCCATTATTCTCTATGTGGAGTGTGGCTCTGCGGGTGGAGGTCGGTGCGGGAGGCCCCATTATTCTCTATGTGGAGTGCGGGTGGAGGCCGGTGTTGGAGGCTCCATTATTCTCTATGTGGAGTGCGGCTCTGCGGGTAGAGGTCGGTGCTGGGGGCCCCATTATTCTCTATGTGGAGTGCAGCTCTGCTGGTGGAGGTCGGTGCTGGGGGCTCCATTATTCTCTATATGGAGTGCGGCTCTGCGGATGGATGTCGGTGCTGGAGGCCACATTATTCTCTATGTGAAGTGCGGCTCTGCAGGTGGAGGTCGGTGCTGGAGGCCCCATTATTCTCTATGTGGAGTGCGGCTCTGCGGATGGAGGTCGGTGCTGGAGGCTCCATTATTCTCTATGTGGAGTGTGGGTGGAGGACGGTGCTGGGGGCCACATTATTCTCTATGTGGAGTGCGGCTCTGCGGGTGGAGGTCGGTGCTGGAGGCTCTATTATTCTCTATGTGGAGTGCGGCTCTGCGGATGGAGGTCGTTGCTGGAGGCTCAATTATTCTCTATGTGGAGTGCGGGTGGAGGTCGGTGCTTGAGGCCCCATTATTCTCTATGTGGAGTGCGGCTCTGCAGGTGGAGGTCGGTGCTGGAGGCTCCATTATTCTATATGTGGAGTGCGGCTCTGCGGGTGGAGGTCGTTGCTGGAGGCTCCATTATTCTCTATGTGGATTGCGGCTCTGCAGGTGGAGGTCGGTGCTGGAGGCCCCATTATTCTATATGTGGAGTGCGGCTCTGAGGGTGGAGGTCGGTGCTGGAGGCCCCATTATTCTCTATGTGGATTGTGTCTCTGCGGGTGGAGGTCGGTGCTGGAGGCCCCATTATTCTCTATGTGGCGTGCGGGTGGGGGTCGGTGCTGGAGGCCCCATTATTCTCTATGTGGAGTGCAGCTCTGCGGGTGGAGGTCGGTGCTGGAGGCCCCATTATTCTCTATGTGAAGTGCGGCTCTGCAGGTGGAGGTGGGTGCTGGACGCCCCATTATTCTCTATGTGGAGTGTGGCTCTGCGGGTGGAGGTCGGTGCTGGAGGCTCCATTATTCTCTATGTGGAGTGCGGCTCTGCGGGTGGAGGTCGGTGCTGGAGGCTCCATTATTCTCTATGTGGTGTGCGGCTCTGCGGATGGAGGTCGGTGCTGGAGGCCCCATTATTCTCTATGTGGAGTGCGGCTCTGCGGGTGGAGGTCGGTGCTGGAGGCTCCATTATTCTCTATGTGAAGTGCGGCTCTGCAGGTGGAGGTCGGTGCTGGAGGCCCCATTATCCACTATGTGGAGTGCGGGTGGAGGTCGGTGCTGGAGGCTGCATTATTCTCTATGCGGAGTGCGGGTGGAGGTCGGTGCTAGAGGACCCATTATTCTCTTTGTGGAGTGCGTCTTTGCGGGTGGAGGTCAGTGCTGGAGGCTCCATTATTCTCTATGTGGAGTGCGGCTCTGCGGTTGCAGGTTGGTGCTGGAGGCTCCTTTATTCTCTATGTGGAGTGCGGGTGAAGGTCGGTGCCGGAGGCCCCATTATTCTCTATGTGGAGTTTGGCTCTGCGGGAGGAATTCGGTTCTGCAGGCCCCATTATTCTCTATGTGGAGTGTGGCTCTGCGGGTGGAGGTAGGTGCCGGAGGCTCCATTATTCTCTATGTGAAGTGTGGCTCTGAGGGTGAAGGTCGGTGCCGGTGGCTCCATTATTCTCTATGTGGAGTGCGGATCTGCGGGTGGAGGTCGGTGCTGGAGGCCCCATTATTCTCTATGTGGAGTGAGGCTCTGCGGGTGGAGGTCAGTGCCGAAGGCCCCATTATTATCTATGTGGATTGTGGCTCTGCGAGTGGAGGTCGGTGCTGTAGGCTCTATTATTCTCTATGTGGAGTGTGGCTCTGTGGGTGGAGGTCTGTGCCGGAGGCTCCATTATTCTATATGTGGAGTGAGGCTCTGCGGGTGGAGGTCGGTGCTGGAGGCTCCATTATTCTCTATGTGGAGTGTGGCTCTGCGGATGGAGGTCGGTGCTGGAGGCTCCATTATTCTCTATGTGGAGTGCGGCTCTACGGGTGGAGGTCGGTGCTGGAGGCTCCATTATTCTCTATGTGGAGTGCGGCTCTGCGGGTGAAGGTCGGTGATGGAGGCCCCATTATTCTCTATGTGGAGTGCGGCTCTGCGGGTTGAGGTCGGTGCTGGAGGCCCCATTATTCTCTATGTGGAGTGCGGGTGGAGGTCGGTGCTATAGGCCCCATTATTCTCTATGTGGAGTGCGGCTCTGCGGGTGGAGGTCGGTGCTGGAGGCTCCATTATTCTCTATGTGGAGTGCGGCTCTGCGGGTGAAGGTCGGTGCTGGAGGCCTCATTATTCTCTATGTGGAGTACGGGTGGAGGTCGGTGCTGTAGGCCCCATTATTCTCTATGTGGAGTGCGGCTCTGCGGGTGGAGGTCGGTGCTGGAGGCTCCATTATTCTCTATGTGAAGTGCGGGTGGAGGTCGGTGCTGGAGGCCCCATTATTCTCTATGTGGAGTGTGGCTCTGCGGATGGAGGTCGGTGCTGGAGGCACCATTATTCTCTATGTGGAGTGTGGCTCTGCGGGTGGAGGTCGGTGCTGGAGGCTCCATTATTCTCTATGTGGAGTGCGGCTCTGCGGGTGGAGGTCGGTGCTGGAGGCTTCATTATTCTCTATGTGGAGTGCGGATCTGCGAGTGAAGGTCAGTGCTGGAGGCCCCATTATTCTCTATGTGGAGTGCGGCTCTGTGGGTGGAGGTCGGTGCCGGAGGCTCCATTATTCTCTATGTGGAGTGTGGCTCTGTGGGTGGAGGTCGGTGCCGGAGTCTCCATTATTCTCTATGTGGAGTGAGGCTCTGCGGGTGGAGGTCGGTGCTGGAGGCTCCATTATTCTCTATGTGGAGTGTGGCTCTGCGGGTGGAGGTCGGTGCTGGAGGATTCCTTATTCTCTATGTGGAGTGCGGCTCTGCGGGTGGAGGTCGGTGCTGGAGGCTCCATTATTCTCTATGTGGAGTGCGGCTCTGCGGGTGAAGGTCGGTGCTGGAGGCCCTATTATTGTCTATGTGGAGTGCGGCTCTGCGGGTGGAGGTCGGTGCTGGAGGCCCCATTATTGTCTATGTGGAGTGCGGCTCTGCGGGTGAAGGTCGGTGCTGGAGGCCCCATTATTGTCTATGTGGAGTTCGGCTCTGCGGGTGGAGTTCGGTGCTGAATGCCCCATTATTCTCTATGTGGAGTGCGGCTCTGCGGGTGGAGGTCGGTGCTGGAGGCTACATTATTCTGTATGTGGAGTACGGCTCTGTGGGTGGAGGTCTGTGCTGGAGGCTCCATTATTCTCTATGTGGAGTTCGGGTGGAGGTCGGTGCTGGAGGCCCCATTATCCTCTATGTGGAGTGCGGGTGGAGGTCGGTGCTGGAGGCCCCATTATTCTCTATGTGGAGTGTGGGTGGAGGTCGGTGCTAGGGGCCCCATTATTCTCTATGTGGAGTGCGGCTCTACGGATGGAGGTCGGTGCTGGAGGCTCCATTATTCTCTATGTGGAGTGCGGGTGGAGGTCGGTGCTGGAGGCCCCATTATTCTCTATGTGGAGTGTGGGTGGAGGTCGGTGCTGGGGGCCCCATTATTCTCTATGTGGAATGCGGCTCCGCAGGTGGAGGTCGGTGCTGGGGGCTCCATTATTCTCTATGTGGAGTGCGGCTCTGTGGGTGGAGGTCGGTGATGTAGGCTCCATTATTCTCTATGTGAAGTGCGGCTCTGCAGGTGGAGGTCGGTGCTGGAGGCCCCATTATTCTCTATGTGGAGTGTGGCTCTGCGGGTAGAGGTCGGTGCTGGAGGCCCCATTATTCTCTATGTGGAGTGTGGCTCTGCGGGTGGAGGTCGGTGCGGGAGGCCCCATTATTCTCTATGTGGAGTGCGGGTGGAGGCCGGTGTTGGAGGCTCCATTATTCTCTATGTGGAGTGTGGCTCTGCGGGTAGAGGTCGGTGCTGAAGGCCCCATTATTCTCTATGTGGAGTGTGGCTCTGCGGGTAGAGGTCGGTGCTGGAGGCCCCATTATTCTCTATGTGGAGTGTGGCTCTGCGGGTGGAGGTCGGTGCTGGAGGCTCCATTATTCTCTATGTGGAGTGTGGCTCTGCGGGTAGAGGTCGGTGCTGGAGGCCCCATTATTCTCTATGTGGAGTGTGGCTCTGCGGGTGGAGGTCGGTGCGGGAGGCCCCATTATTCTCTATGTGGAGTGCGGGTGGAGGCCGGTGTTGGAGGCTCCATTATTCTCTATGTGGAGTGCGGCTCTGCGGGTAGAGGTCGGTGCTGGGGGCCCCATTATTCTCTATGTGGAGTGCAGCTCTGCTGGTGGAGGTCGGTGCTGGGGGCTCCATTATTCTCTATATGGAGTGCGGCTCTGCGGATGGATGTCGGTGCTGGAGGCCACATTATTCTCTATGTGAAGTGCGGCTCTGCAGGTGGAGGTCGGTGCTGGAGGCCCCATTATTCTCTATGTGGAGTGCGGCTCTGCGGATGGAGGTCGGTGCTGGAGGCTCCATTATTCTCTATGTGGAGTGTGGGTGGAGGACGGTGCTGGGGGCCACATTATTCTCTATGTGGAGTGCGGCTCTGCGGGTGGAGGTCGGTGCTGGAGGCTCTATTATTCTCTATGTGGAGTGCGGCTCTGCGGATGGAGGTCGGTGCTGGAGGCTCCATTATTCTCTCTGTGGAGTGCGGCTCTGCAGGTGGAGGTCGTTGCTGGAGGCTCCATTATTCTCTTTGTGGAGTGCGGGTGGAGGTCGGTGCTATAGGCCCCATTATTCTCTATGTGGAGTGCGGCTCTGCGGGTAGAGGTCGGTGCTGGAGGCCCCATTATTCTCTATGTGGAGTGTGGCTCTGCGGGTGGAGGTCGGTGCGGGAGGCCCCATTATTCTCTATGTGGAGTGCGGGTGGAGGCCGGTGTTGGAGGCTCCATTATTCTCTATGTGGAGTGCGGCTCTGCGGGTAGAGGTCGGTGCTGGGGGCCCCATTATTCTCTATGTGGAGTGCAGCTCTGCTGGTGGAGGTCGGTGCTGGGGGCTCCATTATTCTCTATATGGAGTGCGGCTCTGCGGATGGATGTCGGTGCTGGAGGCCACATTATTCTCTATGTGAAGTGCGGCTCTGCAGGTGGAGGTCGGTGCTGGAGGCCCCATTATTCTCTATGTGGAGTGCGGCTCTGCGGATGGAGGTCGGTGCTGGAGGCTCCATTATTCTCTATTTGGAGTGTGGGTGGAGGACGGTGCTGGGGCCACATTATTCTCTATGTGGAGTGCGGCTCTGCGGGTGGAGGTCGGTGCTGGAGGCTCTATTATTCTCTATGTGGAGTGCGGCTCTGCGGATGGAGGTCGGTGCTGGCTCTCCATTATTCTCTATGTGGAGTGCGGCTCTGCAGGTGGAGGTCGTTGCTGGAGGCTCCATTATTCTCTATGTGGAGTGCGGGTGGAGGTCGGTGCTGGAGGCCCCATTATTCTCTATGTGGAGTGCGGCTCTGCAGGTGGAGGTCGGTGCTGGAGGCTCCATTATTCTCTATGTGGAGTGCGGCTCTGCGGGTGGAGGTCGTTGCTGGAGGCTCCATTATTCTCTATGTGGAGTGCGGCTCTGCAGGTGGAGGTCGGTGCTGGAGGCTCCATTATTCTCTATGTGGAGTGCGGCTCTGAGGGTGGAGGTCGGTGCTGGAGGCCCCATTATTCTCTATGTGGAGTGCGGGTAGGGGTCGGTGCTGGAGGCCCCATTATTCTCTATGTGGAGTGCAGCTCTGCGGGTGGAAGTCGGTGCTGGAGGCCCCATTATTCTCTATGTGAAGTGCGGCTCTGCAGGTGGAGGTGGGTGCTGGAGGCCCCATTATTCTCTATGTGGAGTGTGGCTCTGCGGGTGGAGGTCGGTGCTGGAGGCTCCATTATTCTCTATGTGGAGTGCGGCTCTGCGGGTGGAGGTCGGTGCTGGAGGCTCCATTATTCTCTATGTGGTGTGCGGCTCTGCGGATGGAGGTCGGTGCTGGAGGCCCCATTATTCTCTATGTGGAGTGCGGCTCTGCGGGTGGAGGTCGGTGCTGGAGGCTGCATTATTCTCTATGCGGAGTGCGGGTGGAGGTCGGTGCTAGAGGAGCCATTATTCTCTTTGTGGAGTGCGTCTTTGCGGGTGGAGGTCAGTGCTGGAGGCTCCATTATTCTCTATGTGGAGTGCGGCTCTGCGGTTGCAGGTCGGTGCCGGAGGCCCCATTATTCTCTATGTGGAGTTTGGCTCTGCGGGAGGAATTCGGTGCTGCAGGCCCCATTATTCTCTATGTGGAGTGTGGCTCTGCGGGTGGAGGTAGGTGCCGGAGGCTCCATTATTCTCTATGTGAAGTGCGGCTCTGAGGGTGAAGGTCGGTGCCGGGGGCTCCATTATTCTCTATGTGGAGTGCGGATCTGCGGGTGGAGGTCGGTGCTGGAGGCCCCATTATTCTCTATGTGGAGTGAGGCTCTGCGGGTGGAGGTCAGTGCCGAAGGCCCCATTATTCTCTATGTGGAGTGCGGCTCTGAGGGTGAAGGTCGGTGCCGGGGGCTCCATTATTCTCTATGTGGAGTGCGGATCTGCGGGTGAAGGTCGGTGCCGGGGGCTCCATTATTCTCTATGTGGAGTGCGGATCTGCGGGTGGAGGTCGGTGCTGGAGGCCCCATTATTCTCTATGTGGAGTGCGGCTCTGCGGGTGGAGGTCGGTGCCGGGGGCTCCATTATTCTCTATGTGAAGTGCGGCTCTGAGGGTGAAGGTCGGTGCCGGGGGCTCCATTATTCTCTATGTGGAGTGCGGATCTGCGGGTGGAGGTCGGTGCTGGAGGCCCCATTATTCTCTATGTGGAGTGCGGCTCTGCGGGTGGAGGTCGGTGCTGCAGGCCCCATTATTCTCTATGTGGAGTGCGGCTCTGAGGGTGAAGGTCGGTGCCGGGGGCTCCATTATTCTCTATGTGAAGTGCGGCTCTGAGGGTGAAGGTCGGTGCCGGGGGCTCCATTATTCTCTATGTGGAGTGCGGATCTGCGGGTGGAGGTCGGTGCTGGAGGCCCCATTATTCTCTATGTGGAGTGCGGCTCTGCGGGTGGAGGTCGGTGCTGCAGGCCCCATTATTCTCTATGTGGAGTGCGGCTCTGAGGGTGAAGGTCGGTGCCGGGGGCTCCATTATTCTCTATGTGGAGTGCGGATCTGCGGGTGGAGGTCGGTGCTGGAGGCCCCATTATTCTCTATGTGGAGTGAGGCTCTGCGGGTGGAGGTCAGTGCCGAAGGCCCCATTATTATCTATGTGGATTGTGGCTCTGCGAGTGGAGGTCGGTGCTGTAGGCTCTATTATTCTCTATGTGGAGTGTGGCTCTGTGGGTGGAGGTCTGTGCCGGAGGCTCCATTATTCTATATGTGGAGTGAGGCTCTGCGGGTGGAGGTCGGTGCTGGAGGATCTATTATTCTCTATGTGGAGTGTGGCTCTGCGGATGGAGGTCGGTGCTGGAGGCTCCATTATTCTCTATGTGGAGTGCGGCTCTGCGGGTGAAGGTCGGTGATGGAGGCCCCATTATTCTCTATGTGGAGTGCGGCTCTGCGGGTGGAGGTCGGTGCTGGAGGCCCCATTATTCTCTATGTGGAGTGTGGCTCTGCGGGTGGAGGTCGGTGCTGGAGTCTCCATTATTCTCTATGTGGAGTGCGGCTCTGCGGGTGAAGGTCGGTGATGGAGGCCCCATTATTCTCTATGTGGAGTGCGGCTCTGCGGGTGGAGGTCGGTGCTGGAGGCCCCATTATTCTCTATGTCAGACCTCATCTGGAATATTGTGTCCAGTTTTGGGCACCACATTTTAAAAAAGACATCAACAAACTGGAGCAAGTTCAGAAAAGAGCGACCAGAATGGTGACCGGTCTGCAAACCCTGTCTTATGAGGAAAGGTTGCAGGATTTGGGAATGTTTAGTTTGCAAAAGAGAAGACTGAGAGGAGACTTAATAGCTGTCTACAAATATCTAAAGGGCTGTCACATTGTAGAAGGATCAACTTTATTCTCATTTGCACAAGGAAAGACTAGAAGCAATGAGATGAAACTGAATGGGAGGAGACACAGATTAGATATTAGAAAAAACTTTTTGACAGTTAGAGTGATCAATGAGTGGAACAGGCTGCCACGAGAAGTTGTGAGTTCTCCTTCAATGGAAGTCTTCAAACAGAGGCTGGACAGACATCTGACTGGGATGATTTAGCGAATCCTGCTTTGAGCAGGGGGTTGGACCAGATGGCCCAGGAGGTCCCTTCCAACTCTACGATTCTACGATTCTATGATTCTATGTGGAGTGCGGGTGGAGGTCGGTGCTATAGGCCCCATTATTCTCTAGGTGGAGTGCGGCTCTGCGGGTGGAGGTCGGTGCTGGAGGCTCCATTATTCTCTATGTGGAGTGCGGCTCTGCGGGTGAAGGTCGGTGCTGGAGGCTCCATTATTCTCTAAGTGGAGTGTGGCTCTGCGGGTGGAGGTCGGTGCTATAGGCCCCATTATTCTCTATGTGGAGTGCGGCTCTGCGGGTGGAGGTCGGTGCTGGAGGCTCCATTATTCTCTATGTGGAGTGAGGCTCTGCGGGTGGAGGACGGTGCTGGAGGCTCCATTATTCTCTAAGTGGAGTGTGGCTCTGCGGATGGAGGTCGGTGCTGGAGGCTCCATTATTCTCTATGTGGAGTGCGGCTCTGCGGGTGGAGGTCGGTGTTGGAGGCTCCATTATTCTCTATGTGGAGTGCGGCTCTGCGGGTGAAGGTCGGTGATGGAGGCCCCATTATTCTCTATGTGGAGTGCGGCTCTGCGGGTGGAGGTCGGTGCTGGAGGCCCCATTATTCTCTATGTGGAGTGCGGGTGGAGGTCGGTGCTATAGGCCCCATTATTCTCTATGTGGAGTGCGGCTCTGCGGGTGGAGGTCGGTGCTGGAGGCTCCATTATTCTCTATGTGGAGTGCGGGTGGAGGTCGGTGCTGGAGGCCCCATTATTCTCTATGTGGAGTGTGGCTCTGCGGGTGGAGGTCGGTGCTGGAGGCTCCATTATTCTCTATGTGGAGTGCGGCTCTGCGGGTGGAGGTCGGTGCTGGAGGCTCCATTATTCTCTATGTGGAGTGCGGCTCTGCGAGTGAAGGTCGGTGCCGGAGGCTCCATTATTCTCTATGTGGAGTGTGGCTCTGTGGGTGGAGGTCGGTGCCGGAGGCTCCATTATTCTCTATGTGGAGTGAGGCTCTGCGGGTGGAGGTCGGTGCTGGAGGCTCCATTATTCTCTATGTGGAGTGCGGCTCTGCAGGTGGAGGTCGGTGCTGGAGGCTCCGTTATGTTCAGCACCCGCAGAGCCGCACTCCACATAGAGAATAATGGGGCCTCCATCACCGACCTTCACCCGCAGAGCCGCACTCCACATAGAGAATAATGGAGCCTCCAGCACCGACCTCCACCCGCAGAGCCACACTCCACATAGAGAATAATGGAGCCTCCAGCACCGATCTCAACCCGCAGAGCCGCACTCCACATACAGAATAATGGAGCCTCCAGCACCGACCTCCACCCGCAGAGCCGCACTCCACATAGAGAATAATGGGGCCTCCAGTACCGACCTCAACCCGCAGAGCAGCACTCCACATACAGAATAATGGAGCCTCCAGCACCGACCTCATCCCACAGAGCCGCACTCCACATACAGAATAATGGAGCTTCCAGCACCGACCTAAACCCGCAGAGCCGCACTCCACATAGAGAATAATGGGGCCTCCAGCACCGACCTCCACCCGCACTCCACATAGAGAATAATGGAGCCTCCAGCACCGACCTCCACCCACACTCCACATAGAGAATAATGGAGCCTCCAGCACCGACCACATCCCGCAGAGCCGCACTCCACATGCAGAATAATGGAGCCTCCAGCACCGACCTCCACCCGCAGAGCCGCACTCCACATAGAGAAAAATGGGGCCTCCAGCACCGACCTCCACCTGCACTCCACATTGAGAATAATGGAGCCTCCAGCTCCAACCTACACCCGCAGAGCCGCACACCACATAGAGAATAATGGGGCCTCCAGCACCGACCTCCACCCGCACTCCACATATAGAATAATGGGGCCTCCAGCACCGACCTCCACCCGCAGAGCCGCACACCACATAGAGAATAATGGGGCCTCCAGCACCGACCTCCACCCGCACTCCACATAGAGAATAATGGAGCCTCCAGCAACGACCTGCACCCGCAGAGCCGCACTCCACATAGAGAATAATGGAGCCTCCAACACCGACCTCAACCCGCAGAGCCGCACTCCACATACAGAATAATGGAGCCTCAAGCACCGACCTCCACCCGCAGAGCCGCACTCCACATAGAGAATAATGGGGCCTACAGCACTGACCTCCACCCGCACTCCACATAGAGAATAATGGAGCCTTCAGCACCGACCTCCACCGGCAGAGCCACACTCCACATAGAGAATAATGGGGCCTCCAGCACTGACCTCCACCAGCACTCCACATAGAGAATAATGGAGCCTCCAGCACCGACCTCCACCAGCAGAGCCGCACTCCACATAGAGAATAATGGAGCTTCCAGCACCGACCTCCACCTGCAGAGCCGCACTCCACATAGAGAATAATGGGGCCTCCAGCACCGCCCTCCATCCGCAGAGCCGCACTCCACATAGACATTAATGGAGCCTCCAGCACCGACCTCCACCCGCAGAGCCGCACTCCACATAGAGAATAATGGGGTCTCCAGCACCGACCTCCACCCGCAGAGCCACATTCCATATAGAGAATAATGGGGCCTCCAGCACCGACCTCCACCCGCTCTCCACATAGAGAATAATGGAGCCTCCAGCACCGACCTCAACCCGCAGAGCCGCACTCCACATACAGAATAAAGGAGCCTCCAGCACCGACCTCCACCCGCACTCCACATAGAGAATAATGAGGCCTCCAGCACCGACCTCCACCCGCAGAGCCGCACTCCACATAGAGATTAATGGAGCCTCCAGCACCTACCTCCACCCGCAGATCCTCACTCCACAGAGAGAACATTGGAGCCTCCGGCACCTACCTCCACCTGCAGAGCCGCTCTCCACAAAGAAAATAATGGAGCCTCCAGCACCGACCTCCACCCGCAGAGCCGCACTCCTCAAAGAGAATAATGGAGCCTCCAGCACTGACCTCCACCCGCAGAGCCACACTCCACATAGTGATTAATGGAACCTCCAGCACTGACCTCCACCTGCAGAGCCGAACTCCACATAGAGAATAATGGAGTCTCCAGCACCGACCTCCACCCGCAGAGCCGCACTCCACATAGTGAATAATAAGTTGATCCTTCTACAATGTGACAGCCATTTAGATATTTGTAGACAGCTATTAAGTCTCCTCTCAGTCTTCTCTTTTGCAAACTAAACATTCCCAAATCCTGCAACCTTTCCTCATAAGACAGGGTTTGCAGACCGGTCACCATTCTGGTCGCTCTTTTCTGAACTTGCTCCAGTTTGTTGATGTCTTTTTTAAAATGTGGTGCCCAAAACTGGACACAATATTCCAGATGAGGTCTGACATAGAGAATAATGGGGCCTCCAGCACTGGAGGCTCCATTAATGTCTATGTGGAGTGCGGCTCTGCGGATGGAGGGCGGTGCTGGAGGCCCCATTATTCTCTATGTGGAGTGCGGCTCTGCAGGTGGAGGTCGGTGCTGGAGGCTCCATTATTCTCTATGTGGAGTGCGGCTCTGCTGGTGGAGGTCGGTGCTGGAGGCTCCATTATTCTCTATGTGGAGTGCTGGTGGAGGTCAGTGCTGGAGGCCCCATTATTCTCTATGTGGAGTGTGGCTCTGCCGGTGGAGGTCGGTGCTGAAGGCTCCATTATTCTCTATGTGGAGTGCGGGTGGAGGTCAGTGCTGTAGGCCCCATTATTCTCTATGTGGAGTGCGGCTCTGCGGGTGGAGGTCGGTGCTTGAGGCTCCATTATTCTGTATGTGGAGTGCGGCTCTGCGGGTTGAGGTCGGCGTTGGAGGCTCCATTATTCTCTATGTGGAGTGCGGCTCTGCGGGTGCAGGTCGTTGCTGGAGGCTCCATTATTCTCTATGTGGAGTGCGGGTGGAGGTCGGTGCTGGAGGCCCCATTATTCTCTATGTGGTGTGCGGCTCTGCGGGTGGAGGTCGGTGCTGGAGGCCCCATTATTCTCTATGTGGAGTGCGGGTGGAGGTCGGTGCTGGAGGCCCCATTATTCTCTATGTGGTGTGCGGCTCTGCGGGTGTAGGTTGGAGCTGGAGGCTCCATTATTCTCTATGTGGAGTGCAGGTGGAGGTCGGTGCTGGAGGCCCCATTTTTCTCTATGTGGAGTGCGGCTCTGCGGGTGGAGGTCGGTGCTGGAGGCTCCATTATTCTGCATGTGGAGTGCGGCTCTGCGGGATGTGGTCGGTGCTGGAGGCTCCATTATTCTCTATGTGGAGTGTGGGTGGAGGTCGGTGCTGGAGGCTCCATTATTCTCTATGTGGAGTGCGGGTGGAGGTCGGTGCTGGAGGCCCCATTATTCTCTATGTGGAGTGCGCCTCTGCGGGTTTAGGTCTGTGCTGGAAGCTCCATTATTCTGTATGTGGAGTGCGGCTCTGTGGGATGAGGTCGGTGCTGGAGGCTCCATTATTCTGTATGTGGAGTGCTGCTCTGCGGGTTGAGGTCGGTACTGGAGGCCCCATTATTCTCTATGTGGAGTGCGGCTCTGCGGGTGGAGGTCGGTGCTGGAGGCTCCATTATTCTGTATGTGGAGTGCGGCTCTGCGGGTTGAGATCGGTGCTGGAGGCTCCATTATTCTCTATGTGGAGTGTGGCTCTGCGGGTGGAGGTCGGTGCTGGAGGCTCCATTATTCTCTATGTGGAGTGTGGCTCTGCGGGTGGAGGTCTGTGCTGGAGGCTTCATTATTCTGTATCTGGAGTGCGGCTCTGCGGGTTGAGGTCGGTGCTGGAGGCTCCATTATTCTCTATGTGGATTGTGGCTCTGCGGGTGGAGGTTGGTGCTGGAGGCTCCATTATTCTCTATGTGGAGTGCGGGTGGAGGTCGGTGCTGGAGGCCCCATTATTCTCTATGTGGAGTGTGGCTCTGCCGGTGGAGGTCAGTGCTGGAGGCTCCATTATTCTCTATGTGGAGTGCGGGTGGAGGTCGGTGCTGGAGGCCCCATTACTCTCTATGTGGTGTGCGGCTCTGCGGGTTGAGGTCGGTGCTGGAGGCTCCATTATTCTCTATGTGGAGTGCGGCTCTGCGGGTGGAGGTCGTTGCTGGAGGCTCCATTATTCTCTATGTGGACTGCGGGTGGAGGTCGGTACTGGAGGCCCCATTATTCTCTATGTGGATTGTGGCTCTGCGGGTGGAGGTCGGTGCTGGAGGCTCCATTATTCTTTATGTGGAGTGCGGCTCTGCGGGTTTAGATCGGTGCTGGAGGCTCCATTATTCTCTATGTGGAGTGTGGCTCTGCGGGTGGAGGTCGGTGCTGGAGGCTCCCTTATTCTCTATGTGGAGTGCGGGTGGAGGTCGGTGCTGGAGGCTCCATTATTCTGTATGTGGAGTGAGGCTCTGCGGGTTGAAGTCGGTGCTGGAGGCTCCATTATTCTCTAGGTGGAGTGTGGCTCTACGGGTGGAGGTTGGTGCTGGAGGCTCCATTATTCTCTATATGGAGTGCGGGTGGAGGTCGGTGCTGGAGGCCCCATTATTCTCTATGTGGAGTGTGGCTCTGCCGGTGGAGGTCAGTGCTGGAGGCCCCATTATTCTCTATGTGGAGTGCGGCTCTGCGGGTGGAGGTCGGTGCTGGAGGCTCCATTATTGTCTATGTGGAGTGTGGCTCTGTGGTTGGAGGTCGGTGCTTGAGGCACCATTATTCTCTATGTGGTGTGCGGCTCTGCGGGTTGAGGTAGGTGCTGGAGGATCCATTATTCTCTATGTGGAGTGCGGCTCTGCGTGTGGAGGTCGTTGCTGGAGGCTCCATTATTCTCTATGTGGAGTGTGGGTGGAGGTTGGTGCTGGAGGCCCCATTATTCTCAATGTGGATTGTGGCTCTGCGGGTGAAGGTCGGTGCTGGAGGCCCCATTATTCTCTATGTGGTGTGCGGCTCTGCGGGTGGAGTTCGGTGCTGGAGGCCCCATTATTCTCTTTGTGGAGTGCGGGTGGCGGTCGGTGAAGGAGACCCCATTATTCTCTATGTGGAGTGCGGCTCTGCGGGTGGAGGTCGGTGCTGGAGGCTCCATTATTCTCTATGTGGAGTGCGGCTCTGCGGATGGAGGTCGGTGCTGGAGACCCCATTATTCTCTATGTGGAGTTCGGATGGAGGTCGGTGCTGGAGGCCCCATTTTTCTCTATGTGGAGTGCGGCTCTGCTGGTGGAGGTCGGTGCTGGAGACTCCATTATTCTCTATGTGGAGTGCGGCTCTGCGGATGGAGGTCGGTGCTGGAGGCCCCATTATTCTCTATGTGGAGTTCGGATGGAGGTCGGTGCTGGAGGCCCCATTATTCTCTATCTGGAGTGCGGCTCTGTGGGTGGAGGTCGGTGCTGGAGGCTCCATTATTCTCTATGTGGAGTGTGGCTCTGCGGGTTGAGGTCGGTGCTGGAGGCTCCATTATTCTCTATGTGGAGTGCGGGTGGTGGTCTGTGCTGGAGGCCCCATTATTCTCTATGTGGAGTGCGGGTGGAGGTCGGTGCTGGAGGCTCCATTATTCTGTATGTGGAGTGCGGCTCTGCGGGTGGAGGTTGGTGCTGGAGGCTCCATTATTCTCTATGTGGAGTTCGGGAGGAGGTCGGTGCTGGAGGCCTCATTATTCTCTATGTGGAGTCCGGCTCTGCGGGTGGAGGTCGGTGCTGGAGGCTCCATTATTCTCTATGTGAAGTGCGGCTCTGCAGGTGGAGGTCCGTACTGGAGGCCCCATTATTCTCTATGTGAAGTGCGGCTCTGCAGGTGGAGGTCGGTGCTGGAGGCCCTATTATTCTCTATGTGGAGTGTGGGTGGAGGTCGGTGCTGGAGGCCCCATTATTCTCTACGTGAAGTGCGGCTCTGCCGATGGAGGTCGGTGATGGGTGCTCCATTATTCTCTATGTGGAGTGTGGCTTTGCGGGTGGAGGTCGGTGCGGGAGGCCCCATTATTCTCTATGTGGAGTGTGGCTCTGTGGGTGGAGGTCGGTGCTGTAGGCTCCATTATTCTCTATTTGGAGTGCGGCTCTGCGGATGGAGGTCGGTGCTGGAGGCCCCATTATTCTCTTTGTGAAGTGCGGCTCTGCGGATGGAGGTCGGTGCTGGAGGCTCCATTATTCTCTATGTGGAGTGTGGGTGGAGGTCGGTGC
Source organism: Dendrobates tinctorius (assembly GCF_039654945.1). Taxonomy (NCBI): domain Eukaryota; kingdom Metazoa; phylum Chordata; class Amphibia; order Anura; family Dendrobatidae; genus Dendrobates; species Dendrobates tinctorius. The sequence goes on from NW_027361707.1 coordinate 52,373,360, forward strand.
TTGGGGCCACATTATTCTCTATGTGGAGTGCGGCTCTGAGAGTGGAGGTCGGTGCTGCAGGCTCCATTATTCTCTATGTGGAGTGCGGCTCTGCGGATGGAGGTCGGTGCTGGAGGCTCCATTATTCTCTATGTGGAGTGCGGCTCTGCAGGTGGAGGTCGGTGCTGGAGGCTCCATTATTCTCTATGTGGAGTGTGGCTCTTCGGGTGGAGGTCGGTGCTGGAGGCTCCATTATTCTCTATGTGGAGTGTGGCTCTGCAGATGGAGGTCGGTGCTGGAGGCTCCATTATTCTCTATGTGGAGTGCGGCTCTGCGGGTGGAGGTCGGTGCTGGAGGCTCCATTATTCTCTATGTGGAGTGCGGGTGGAGGTCGGTGCTGGAGGCCCCATTATTCTCTATGTGGAGTGTGGCTCTGAGGGAGGAGGTCAGTGCTGGAGGCTACATTATTCTCTATGTGGAGTGCGGCTCTGCGGGTGGAGGTCGGTGCTGGAGGCCCCATTATTCTCTATGTGGAGTGCGGCTCTGCGGGTGGAGGTCGGTGCTGGAGGCTCCATTATTCTCTATGTGGAGTGCGGGTGGAGGTCGGTGCTGTAGGCCCCATTATTCTCTATGTGGAGTGCGGCTCTGCGGGTGGAGGTCGGTGCTGGAGGCTCCATTATTCTGTATGTGGAGTGCGGCTCTGCGGGTTGAGGTCGGTGTTGGAGGCTCCATTATTCTCTATGTGGAGTGCGGCTCTGCGGGTGCAGGTCGTTGCTGGAGGCTCCATTATTCTCTATGTGGAGTGCGGGTGGAGGTCGGTGCTGGAGGCCCCATTATTCTCTATGTGGTGTGCGGCTCTGCGGGTGGAGGTCGGTGCTGGAGGCTCCATTATTCTCTATGTGGAGTACGGCTCTGCGGGTGGAGGTCGGTGCTGGAGGCTCCATTATTCTCTATGTGGAGTGCGGGTGGAGGTCGGTGCTGGAGGCTCCATTATTCTCTATGTGAAGTGCGGCTCTGCAGGTGGAGGTGGGTGATGGAGGCTCCATTATTCTCTATGTGGAGTGTGGGTGGAGGTCGGTGCTGGGGGCCACATTATTCTCTATGTGGAGTGGGGCTCTGCGGGTGGAGGTCGGTGCTGGAGGCTCCATTATTCTCTATGTGGAGTGCAGCTCTGCGGATGGAGGTCGGTGCTGGAGGCTCCATTATTCTCTATGTGGAGTGCGGCTCTGCGGGTGGAGGTCGGTGCTGGAGGCTCCATTATTCTCTATGTGGAGTGCGGCTCTGCGGGTGGAGGTCGGTGCTGGAGGCTCCATTATTCTCTATGTGGAGTGCGGGTGGAGGTCGGTGCTGGAGGCTCCATTATTCTCTATGTGGAGAGCGGGTGGAGGTCGGCGCTGGAGGCTCCATTATTCTCTATGTGGAGTGCGGCACTGCGGGTGGAGGTCGGTGCTGGAGGCTCCATTATTCTCTATGTGGAGTGCGGGTGGAGGTCGGTGCTGGAGGCCCCATTATTCTCTATGTGGAGTGTGGCTCTGCGGGTGGAGGTCGGTGCTGGAGGCTCCATTATTCTCTATGTGGAGTGCGGGTGGAGGTCGGTGCTGGAGGCCCCATTATTCTCTATGTGGAGTGTGGCTCTGAGGGAGGAGGTCAGTGCTGGAGGCTACATTATTCTCTATGTGGAGTGCGGCTCTGCGGGTGGAGGTCGGTGCTGGAGGCCCCATTATTCTCTATGTGGAGTGCGGCTCTGCGGGTGGAGGTCGGTGCTGGAGGCTCCATTATTCTCTATGTGGAGTGCGGGTGGAGGTCGGTGCTGTAGGCCCCATTATTCTCTATGTGGAGTGCGGCTCTGCGGGTGGAGGTCGGTGCTGGAGGCTCCATTATTCTGTATGTGGAGTGCGGCTCTGCGGGTTGAGGTCGGTGTTGGAGGCTCCATTATTCTCTATGTGGAGTGCGGCTCTGCGGGTGCAGGTCGTTGCTGGAGGCTCCATTATTCTCTATGTGGAGTGCGGGTGGAGGTCGGTGCTGGAGGCCCCATTATTCTCTATGTGGTGTGCGGCTCTGCGGGTGGAGGTCGGTGCTGGAGGCTCCATTATTCTCTATGTGGAGTACGGCTCTGCGGGTGGAGGTCGGTGCTGGAGGCTCCATTATTCTCTATGTGGAGTGCGGGTGGAGGTCGGTGCTGGAGGCTCCATTATTCTCTATGTGAAGTGCGGCTCTGCAGGTGGAGGTGGGTGATGGAGGCTCCATTATTCTCTATGTGGAGTGTGGGTGGAGGTCGGTGCTGGGGGCCACATTATTCTCTATGTGGAGTGGGGCTCTGCGGGTGGAGGTCGGTGCTGGAGGCTCCATTATTCTCTATGTGGAGTGCAGCTCTGCGGATGGAGGTCGGTGCTGGAGGCTCCATTATTCTCTATGTGGAGTGCGGCTCTGCGGGTGGAGGTCGGTGCTGGAGGCTCCATTATTCTCTATGTGGAGTGCGGCTCTGCGGGTGGAGGTCGGTGCTGGAGGCTCCATTATTCTCTATGTGGAGTGCGGGTGGAGGTCGGTGCTGGAGGCTCCATTATTCTCTATGTGGAGAGCGGGTGGAGGTCGGCGCTGGAGGCTCCATTATTCTCTATGTGGAGTGCGGCACTGCGGGTGGAGGTCGGTGCTGGAGGCTCCATTATTCTCTATGTGGAGTGCGGGTGGAGGTCGGTGCTGGAGGCCCCATTATTCTCTATGTGGAGTGTGGCTCTGCGGGTGGAGGTCGGTGCTGGAGGCTCCATTATTCTCTATGTGGAGTGCGGGTGGAGGTCGGTGCTGGAGGCCCCATTATTCTCTATGTGGAGTGCGGCTCTGCGGGTGGAGGTCGGTGCTGGAGGCTCCATTATTCTCTATGTGGAGAGCGGGTGGAGGTCGGCGCTGGAGGCTCCATTATTCTCTATGTGGAGTGTGGCTCTGCGGGTGGAGGTCGGTGCTGGAGGCTCCATTATTCTCTATGTGGAGTGCGGTTCTGCGGGTGGAGGTCGGTGCTGGAGGCCCCATTATTCTCTATGTGGAGTGCGGCTCTGCGGGTGGAGGTCGGTGCTGGAGGCCCCATTATTCTCTATGTGGAGTGCGGGTGGAGGTCGGTGCTGGAGGCCCCATTTTTCTCTATGTGGAGTGCGGTTCTGCGGGTGGAGGTAAGTGCCGGAGGCCCCATTATTCTCTATGTGGAGAGCGGCTCTGCGGGTGGAGGTCGGTGCTGGAGGCCCCATTATTCTCTATGTGGAGTGCGGCTCTGCGGGTGGAGGTCGGTGCTGGAGGCCCCATTATTCTCTATGTGGAGTGCGGTTCTGCGGGTGGAGGTAGGTGCCGGAGGCTCCATTATTCTCTATGTGGAGTGCGGCTCTGCGGGTGGAGGTCGGTGCTGGAGGCCCCATTATTCTCTATGTGGAGAGCGGCTCTGCGGGTGGAGGTCGGTGCCGGAGGCCCCATTATTCTCTATGTGGAGTGCGGCTCTGCGGGTGGAGGTCGGTGCTGGAGGCCCCATTATTCTCTATGTGGAGTGCGGTTCTGCGGGTGGAGGTAGGTGCCGGAGGCTCCATTATTCTCTATGTGGAGTTCGGCTCTGCGGGTGGAGGTCGGTGCTGGAGGCCCCATTATTCTCTATGTGGAGTGCGGGTGGAGGTCGGTGCTGGAGGCTCCATTATTCTCTATGTGGAGTGCGGTTCTGCGGGTGGAGGTAAGTGCCGGAGGCCCCATTATTCTCTATGTGGAGAGCGGCTCTGCGGGTGGAGGTAGGTGCCGGAGGCTCCATTATTCTCTATGTGGAGTGTGGCTCTGCGGGTGGAGGTTGTCAAGGGAGTTTCAGTCTTCCAATTAGAAATCGTCCAGACCTGAATAAGTAAGATGCTTCTTTATTGGACATGTCGGCATGGAGAGAGAATAACGGCCACACAAGGTGTGGGCCGTCCTCTGTCTAACTCACTACATATTCTTTAGAGTTTAAATAGCAAAGCTGAAAGGCGTTGAAAACACTACATTTGCAAAAAAAAGAGTACATGGAATATGCTTAGCTTGTTAGCAATCCTTCTTATCTACGTTACCAGAGCAGCAAATGTATGCTTTTATTTTGTACGTTAGATAAGTTTTGCAACCTAAGCATTACACCCATGTATTACATCAGCTGAAAAGAGTTTCAGAGTCTAGGCAAAATAAATGGCATATGCAATCATGTGTGCATATATACTGTGGATACACATATATATATATATATATATATATATATATACCCACACACATACACACACGCATACAAAAGAAGGGACTTTATTATAATTATTATAACATTCCCTCATCTTGTAATAGAATCATTTATCTGTACACATTGGGGACAGATTTCTTTTTGTCAGATTTCACAGAAGATCTTCATGTAATCTAGGAAGAGTAATATGTTCAGTATATTTATCATTAAGTCCCAAAATTTTCATTCTTTCGTTGGATTCCAAGGTCTCCATTCCTTGATAGATAGTTTTTGTTATGGCAGAGTCAATCAGTCTTTGAACAAGTCCTCTAATGCATAGAATAGCACAGCATCCACAAACAGTCAGCACTCCTGCCACGATGGTAAGAGATGTCAACGCAGAAATGAATAACCCGGACCATTTCCCAAACCATCCTTCAGTCCAGGAATATGTCGTCATATCCAGAGTTCTCAGCTAATTCATTAGACAGGGCAGTCAGTCCATCAAGAGCTTTGGAGATACTTCAATCAGAATCTGTAATAGGGATAAAGGGTGCAACAAAAATCCTCCAAACATTTTATATACACCTCCCTTTTCTGCTAAGAACTTGTCTAATGCCATCCTATTCTACCAAGCCATGAGAGGAGTTGGTCCTAATTGCTCAACTATCCATTTAACTGCATCTCAGGTATAATTAACAAATCTCTGCTGGTTATAGTATAAGTAATTTATCCAATCTACATGACATTGGAGTTGGCGATGTGCGGTTGTATTACCTGTTCCAACCCCTAACCCCCCGGGAAACTCCCCCACCCACTTAAACTCCCAATAATAACAAGACACCCAAATGGAATATAATGGCCACAGCAGCCTTTTATTTAAATAACACAGTAATTTGTAAATATATCGCAACCTTGGGGAGGGTCCTTGAAGCTCCAAATCTGGTGACCAAAACGTAAATAATACTTTCTGTGGACAAACACATACCATAAATTACTCCCAGCCGTTACCTCACTGGCTCGGGAGCACCAAAACCCCCATCGGGGTTACCCTGTCCACTTAATCCCTGGGGATCCGACCAACCACTGCCGGAAGTCCCCCCAACTCACCAGACCCAAACCACGGATAAACATTGAGGAATCCATATAACCACAGATCCCCCAAAACCAATTTAGCACCAACTTCAAGGACCCCCTCCCCCCACACGCCACCAGCCACCATGACCCATAACATTGAAATAACCTACCCCTTGCAAACCCCCCCTGCATAAAAAATTAGGGCGGGCGGGCGGGACAATTCCTCATGGCTCCAGGGCGGGAAGTAAGGTAACCGCCCCTGAAGCCCCTTAATATACCCCCCCACCCCCCTCCTTCACCCTCTTGAAAACATTAACCCCTTCCCTCCAACCCACCGTCATTCAGGGCCTCCACTTAGCCGCTGTGGGGTGGGGGTTCCGCGGCTCGCTCCAGCCCTTGTCTTTCTTTTTTATAATCACCCACCAAATTATGGATTCCCACCCGGCTGCTACCTGGTTCCTAGCCTTGTATCGTTGGTCACTCCCCTGGGAACTCCAATGTCATCTCTGTAGATACTAGAATGGAAGGATCCTTGCGGAGTTTCACGCTTCTGTCTCTTCCCACTACGTGCCTTTGGCCATATCCCTGTTGACAACAGGTGGAACGGCATGATTGGCTGGACCACCGCACAATCCCCTCGGGAACCATGTGGTAGTCTGGCTCTTATGCTTTTATCACCGCATAACCACCATATATCCGCTCTCAGGATAGTGTGGTCTGACCATATGGCTGAGTACTTGGCCCTGTGGGAGACAATGATCCATTCTCTACAAGAGTCGCCTTGGAGCTCTCCGAAGTCTCGCCCATGCCCTGGAAGACTAGAACAAGTATAGTTACCAGGATTAGCAATCACCTGTGGTGGGATATCCGGTTTCTCTAGTGGAGGATATAAAAATGATAACATTTTACATTTTCTTCCCTTTCTGAGCAGACATAAGTTTTACTATATAACTTAATTTTTTTAAGCTTTCTGCAATGTATTTAAGTCATTCTAGCCATTCATTCTCCTCACAGCCTCTCTCTAGAGCTAATTTATCTTCATAAGTTAGGTTAAAAAATCTAACCATGGGCCCTATAGACTCTATTAGGGTTTTTTCTGACATACCTTCCTTGGATCTTGGTTTAGTATTATTCTGAACTAGAGTTGAGCGAAACGGGTCGAAAAAATTCAAAAGTCGCCGACTTTTGGCAAAGTCGGGTTTCACGAAACGAAACCCGACCCTAGGATGAGGTCGGCCACGAGGTCGGCGACTTACGCGCCAAAGTCGCGTTTCAAAAGTTTGTTTTGCGCTCTTTTTCAGCCAATCAGGATCCACGGACACTGTGGGCAACGTGATGACATAGGCACGGGTCACCACCATCTTTCAGAAGGGCATGCAAGTGATTGGCTTGCTTTGGTGGGCGTCACAGGGGGTATAAAAGGGCGTGCACGCCGACCGCCATCTTACTTCTGCCGATCTTAGCATAGGGAGAGGTTGCTGCTGATTCTGTAGGGAGAGCGTTAGGCAGGGAAGAAGACAGAAAAACTGCTTCTGCTGCTAGCGATTTGGCCTGCACAACACACCAGTCACTGTGTGTGCAGTGCAAGGGGAGGCTATATAGTGGTGTATCAGTGGTGTTGGTTGTTAGGCTGCCTTCTAAGGCTTCCTGACAGGCTGGCATTGCTGTTTACCCACTGCTCCGCAAACTTCTTTTTTAAAAGCAATCCAAACTCCCTTATCCTCTAGTCACTTTGGTCACAGCTGCGCCATCGAGCCTGTCACATAGCGCTCAGATATTCATTGGGCCTCAAACTGCTTTTTTAAAAGCAAGCCCAATTTTTTTTTTGTCCTGCTGAGAAGAAAAAAAAACTGCTTCTGCTGCTGATAGCAATTTGGCCTGCACAACACACCAGTCACTGTGTGTGCAGTGCAAGGGGAGGCTATATTGTGGTGTATCAGTAGTGTTGGTTGTTGGGCTGCCTTTTAAGGCTTCCTGACAGGCTGGCATTGCTGTTTACCCACTGCTCCGCAAACTGCTTTTTTAAAAGCAATCCAATCTCCCTTATCCTCTAGTCACTTTGGTCACAGCTGTGCCATCGAGCCTGTCACATAGCGCTCAGATATTCATTGGGCCTCACACAATCCAAAAGTGTCCAGTGTCCAAAAGTGTGTGCAGAGATTCAAAATCTCCCTTATCCTCTAGTCACTTAGGTCACAGCTGTGCCATCGAGCCTGTCACATAGCGCTCAGATATTCATTGGGCCTCACACAATCCAAAAGTGTCCAGTGTCCAAAAGTGTGTGCAGAGATTCAAAATCTCACTTATCCTCTAGTCACTTAGGTCACAGCTGTGCCATCGAGCCTGTCACATAGCGCTCAGATATCAGTGGGCCTCACACAATCCAAAAGTGTCCAGTGTCCAAAAGTGTGTGCAGAGATTCAAAATCTCACTCATCCTCTAGTCACTTAGGTCACAGCTGTGCCATCGAGCCTGTCTCATAGTGCTCAGATATTCATTGGGCCTCACACAATCCAAAAGTGTCCAGTGTCCAAAAGTGTGTGCAGAGATTCAAAATCTCCCTTATCCTCTAGTCACTTTGGTCACAGCTGTGCCATCGAGCCTGTCACATAGCGCTCAGATATTCATTGGGCCTCACACAATCCAAAAGTGTCCAGTGTCCAAATGTGTGTGCAGAGATTCAAAATCTCACTTATCCTCTAGTCACTTAGGTCACAGCTGTGCCATCGAGCCTGTCACATAGCGCTCAGATATCAGTGGGCCTCACACAATCCAAAAGTGTCCAGTGTCCAAAAGTGTGTGCAGAGATTCAAAATCTCACTTATCCTCTAGTCACTTAGGTCACAGCTGTGCCATTGAGCCTGTCACATAGCGCTCAGATATCAGTGGGCCTCACACAATCCAAAAGTGTCCAGTGTCCAAAAGTGTGTGCAGAGATTCAAAATCTCACTTATCCTCTAGTCACTTAGGTCACAGCTGTGCCATCGAGCCTGTCACATAGCGCTCAGATATCAGTGGGCCTCACACAATCCAAAAGTGTCCAGTGTCCAAAAGTGTGTGCAGAGATTCAAAATCTCACTTATCCTCTAGTCACTTAGGTCACAGCTGTGCCATCGAGCCTGTCACATAGCGCTCAGATATTCATTGGGCCTCACACAATCCAAAAGTGTCCAGTGTCCAAAAGTGTGTGCAGAGATTCAAAATCTCACTTATCCTCTAGTCACTTAGGTCACAGCTGTGCCATCGAGCCTGTCACATAGCAATCAGATATTCATTGGGCCTCACACAATCCAAAAGTGTCCAGTGTCCAAAAGTGTGTGCAGAGATTCAAAATCTCACTTATCCTCTAGTCACTTAGGTCACAGCTGTGCCATCGAGCCTGTCACATAGCAATCAGATATTCATTGGGCCTCACACAATCCAAAAGTGTCCAGTGTCCATAAGTGTGTGCAGAGATTCAAAATCTCCCTTATCCTCTAGTCACTTAGGTCACAGCTGTGCCATCGAGCCTGTCACATAGCGCTCAGAAATTCATTGGGCCTCACACAATCCAAAAGTGTCCAGTGTCCAAAAGTGTGTGCAGAGATTCAAAATCTCACTTATCCTCTAGTCACTTAGGTCACAGCTGTGCCATCGAGCCTGTCTCACAGTGCTCAGATATTCATTGGGCCTCACACAATCCAAAAGTGTCCAGTGTCCAAAAGTGTGTGCAGAGATTCAAAATCTCCCTTATCCTCTAGTTACTTAGGTCACAGCTGTGCCATCGAGCCTGTCACATAGCGCTCAGATATTCATTGGGCCTCACACAATCCAAAAGTGTCCAGTGTCCAAAAGTGTGTGCAGAAATTCAAAATCTCCCCTGTCCTATAGACACCTTGTACCTTGTTTTACATACTATATAGTTTGTTGGATTTTGTCTACATTTCTACCAAAAATGAGGAAGGCTGGTGGAAGAGGCCGTGGAATTGGGCGGGGGTTGGCAGCTGGTAATGATGGTGTTGGTGGTGGATCTGATGGTAGTGGCAAGAGCAAAATAGGACCGAATGCAGGAGGTGTTGAGCCTGCGTCATCGTCTGGCTACATAAGGCCTCGAACGCTTAGTTTTCTAGGAGTTGGCAAACCGCTTTTAAAGCCAGAGCATCAGGAAAAAGTTTTGTCTTACATTGCTGACTCAGCCTCCAGCTCTATCGCCTCCTCTTCTTCAGTTGTAAAAAGTAAAAGCACTGAGTCGTCATTGGAGGCTCATGTTCATGAACCACACCTTTCCTTGTGTCCTTCACCCCAACCAAGATTGAAGGATGACGCAGGCCATACTACTGATTACTCCATGGAGCTGTTTTCACATACCATGCCTGGATTATCAAGTGAAATGGTGAATTACCCAGGCCAAGATGAATCTGACATGGAGTGCACTGATGCACAGCCACTGATGGATGATTCTGCTGGTACATTCACTCAGAGCACTACATTGTCCTCGCAGTGTACAGAGCCAGATTCTGACCCTGATGAGACTCAGGTGCCCCTTCCCGCACACTATACCACCATACACGGTGACACAGAGGAAGGTGCACATGACATAGAAGAGGAGGTGATGGATGACCCAGTTGTTGACCCAGATTGGCATCCATTGGGGGAAGAGGGTGCTGCTTCCAATAGCTCAGATGAGGAGCATCCACAGCAGACATCGACATCGCAACAGCTGTTATCTGGCAGGCCCGGAGCACTCCAAAGACAGGTTCCAAACATCAAAAGAGTTGCTGGACAGCTTGTCCAGAGGGTCAAAAGATCACAGCGTGCTAGGCCGCAAAATGTCTGCCAAAGTAGGAAGAGTGCAGTGTGGCACTTTTTTGAACAAAATCCTCATGATCAGGCCAAGGTTATCTGTAAGAAGTGCGCAAAGACCTTTAGCCGAGGGAAAAATCTGAAAAATTTGAATACCAGTTGCATGCTTAGACATTTAACCAGCATGCACTTGCAAGCGTGGACACAACACCAAACCTCAAGTGCCACATGTGCAACTGATCACAACGAAGGTAGTCAGCAACGCTACATTGTTTCCCCCACTGTAAGCCCACCGGTTAGCACAGCAGCAAATGTTGAGGTGTCGTTGCAAGGCCACAGCAGTCAGGGAATCCCACTGTTATATCAACGAAAGACTGATTCTAGGCCATCAGAAAGAACACCAACTCCATCACCATCATCAACCCTCTCTCAGTCCGCCCTGTCCACCGCTACTTCCACCATATGCAGCTCTCAAGTCCAGCTCACCCTCCCAGACACTATGAGTAGGTCAAGAAAGTACTCAGTCTCTCATCCGCGTACACTGGGTTTGAACGCCCACATTGCCAAACTAATCTTGTTTGAGATGATGCCCTTTCGGTTGGTGGAAAGCACAGCTTTCTGCGAACTCATGGCCTATGCAGTACCACGCTATGACCTACCCAGTCGCCACTTCTTCTCTCGCAAAGCCATCCCAGCCCTCCACCATCATGTGAAAGACCGCATTGTCCATGCACTCAAGCAGTCAGTGAGCGGAAAGGTGCACCTCACTACTGATGCATGGTCCAGTCGGCATGGCCAGGGCCGTTACGTGTCCATCACTGCGCACTGGGTTAATGTGGTGGATGCAGGGTCCACAGGGGACAGCGGTGGTGGGACAGTGCTGCCTAGCCCACGGTATAGGAAACAGTTGGCTGTAGGCGTTCCACCCTCCTCCTCCTCCTCCTCCAGAAGCGAAAGCTCGTCCACAGAGCGCAGTCGTACGAGCACTCCATCTGCAGCTGCCACTGTTGCACACGATGTGTCCCCCTATCGAGCAGCTAGTGGAAAGCGTCAGCAGGCTGTGTTGCAGATGATGTGTTTGGGCGACAGACATACCGCCGAGGTGCTGGCCGAGTACTTGAAGCGACAAACTGAGTCATGGCTGGGCAGTGTACATCTTGAGGCAGGCAAGGTAGTTAGTGATAACGGCCGTAATTTTGTGGCAGCCATAGCCCTTTCAAAACTCAGCCACATACCTTGCTTGGCTCACACCTTGAACCTGGTGGTGCAGTGCTTCCTCAAAAATTATCCGGAGTTAACAGCCCTGCTCCAGAAGGTGCGAAGACTGTGCGCGCACATCCGCCGGTCGCCTGTACACTCCGTTCGTATGCAGAAGCTGCAGCGATTGCTCCACCTTCCCAATCACCGCCTCATTATCGACATTGCAACAAGGTGGAACTCCACCCTGCACATGGTGGAGCGGCTGTGCGAGCAGAGGCAGGCCATAATGCATTTGTGGGAGGATACACGGCCAGGCACTTTGAGAGCAGACATGGAGTTGACAGGTGTGCAGTGGTCGAAGCTGATAGACCTCTGTAAAGTCCTTCAGTGTTTTGAGGAATGCACACGGCTGGTAAGCGCAGACGACGCCATCCTAAGCATGAGCATCCCACTTATGCGTCTGCTCATGCAAACTTTGACGCACCTTAAGGAGCAGGCGTCTGCAGCCAATGTTGATGAGGAGGAAGAGGAGGAGGGAATCCTTGATGACATTCAGCCATTGTCTGCTCAGGGACCTCTCCTGGACGAGGTGGAGGAAGAAGAGGAGGAGGAGGATGATGATGGGGATGATTACTTAGGGGAGGAGGATGCATCTCGTGGGGCAAGTGAAAATGTTGGCGTGGCAAGGTCTGGTACAGGGTTTGTGCGTGACTGGAGGGATGTGGATTTGCCAGAAAGTGCTCCTCCAACCAGCACTCGCAGTGCATCATTGACACCGGGAACATTGGCCCACATGTCAGATTATGCCTTGCGGATCCTAAAAAGGGACCCCCGCATTGCCAAAATGATGAACGATGACGACTACTGGTTGGCCAGCATCCTGGATCCACGCTATAAAGGCAAATTACAAAACATCATGCCACAGGAGAACCTTGACCTAATATTGGCTAATAAACAAGCAACTCTGGTAAATCGGTTGCTTGAGGCATTCCCCGCACACAGCAGCGGTGATGGTTCTCACACGAGCCGTACGGGCCGGGGGCAGCTTGGCAGAGGTGTTCGTGGTGCACACAGCAGTAGTGGCGTTGGAGACAGGGGTTTCATGACAATGTTGTGGACTGATTTTTCAAATACCGCTCACACAACTGGTAATACTGTATCGATGGAAAGTGACAGGAGACAGCAGTTGTCAACCATGGTTACAAACTACTTTTCCTCCCATATCGATGTTCTCCCACACAGGTCATTCCCCTTTGACTATTGGGCCGCTAAACTGGACACCTGGCCTGAATTGGCCCAATATGCCTTACAGGAGCTCGCTTGCCCAGCTGCAAGTGTGCTATCGGAAAGAGTCTTCAGTGCAGCTGGATCAATCCTGACAGAAAAAAGGACCCGTCTGTCAACCCAAAATGTGGATGATCTAACCTTCATTAAAATGAACCATGCATGGGTTTCCAAGGATTTTGACCCACCTTCCCCTGATGACACATAGGGTGACAGAAAAATGGCTTGCTTTGGTCCACCTCTTCCTGGGACTTGACCTATTTCGCCTTTTGCATCAGCTGAATGTCCAACATCAACATATGCCACTTTCTAAAACTCCCTAACTGTGCTGCCTCCCCCCCATGGCCGGGGTCACCACCTAGCGCACGACACCGTGCGAGTGCCGTTGCCCTGGACAGGTGGGTAGGCCGACTCTTGGGCGCGGGCACTGGCACAGGGTCCCTCACAGTGCAATCAAGTGTCTCTGACGGTGGTGGTGCACACCCGCCGTCAGACACACCGCTGTACTATGAGGGGCCCAGTGCAAGTACCGACGCCCACGAGTGGGCCCCCCTTGCTTGGGCAGGGCCCCAGCATTTGCAATCTTTACCTCTCCCTGCTCCTCCGCTGTGTAATCTGGGCAGTCAAATCCATACTGTGCCTGACACCGTCTGAGCCTGCCTCCTGAGACATATATTTTGAATGTGTACGCTATCCATACATGTTATCCGGGGATACGGTACCCTTACTAACCTTTGTGCAATCACGTGCAATCCATACTGGGCCTAACACCGTCTGAGCCTGCCTCCTGAGACATATATTTTGAATGTGTACGCTATCCATACATGTTATCCGGGGATACGGTACCCTTTCTAACCTTTGTGCAATCACGTGCAATCCATACTGGGCCTAACACCGTCTGAGCCTGCCTCCTGAGACATATATTTTGAATGTGTACGCTATCCATACATGTTATCCGGGGATACGGTACCCTTTCTAACCTTTGTGCAATCACGTGCAATCCATACTGGGCCTAACACCGTCTGAGCCTGCCTCCTGAGACATATATTTTGAATGTGTACGCTATCCATACATGTTATCCGGGGATACGGTACCCTTTCTAACCTTTGTGCAATCACGTGCAATCCATACTGGGCCTAACACCGTCTGAGCCTGCCTCCTGAGACATATATTTTGAATGTGTACGCTATCCATACATGTTATCCGGGGATACGGTACCCTTTCTAACCTTTGTGCAATCACGTGCAATCCATACTGGGCCAAACACCGTCTGAGCCTGCCTCCTGAGACATATATTTTGAATGTGTACGCTATCCATACATGTTATCCGGGGATACGGTACCCTTTCTAACCTTTGTGCAATCACGTGCAATCCATACTGGGCCTAACACCGTCTGAGCCTGCCTCCTGAGACATATATTTTGAATGTGTACGCTATCCATACATGTTATCTGGGGATACGGTACCCTTTCTAACCTTTGTGCAATCACGTGTAATCCATACTGGGCGTGAGAACGGCTGGCGAGCTGTTAAGCAAGCTACAGCACCTGTGGTTTGCACACGTAAGTTTTTCATTTTTTCAGGAATGACGGTTAGGCCTAATTCCGGAACTGCAGTTGGCCTGCACTTACTGGGAAATCATTGTTCGCGGGTAATAATTGTAATCAGTGATCCCCATCACTAACGTTGTTCAGCGGGTTATCTGCACCTGTAAGCGACAAACGCTGGCCTTTTCAGTGTAGCGCACATGCAGCCACGGACATGTAAGGGCATGACACACCAGTTATTGGCCAATCTCATGTCCCAGAGCCTCACGTGTCCCTCTAGTAAGCCGGACTCGGACCGCGGGGCATGACGGAGTCTCGTTCGTTAACGGAATTAAGCTTGCAATGTGTGCATCTGTTCTGTAGCTGGCATGGTTGAGGTTTCCCAGGTGGAGTGGAATTTAACCGTAGGCTCCACTCCTGGTGGTGCCCTTCTGGACATTCCTTTAAGGTTCGCAACCATAAGCTTTGCAACCATACTGCCCACGTAAAACAAACAATTTGCCTTCATGAACGCTGTTTGGAGGGTCATGACTCGTGGGAATAACGCCGCCCAATCAGTTAACCTGCTAGAGAGATCCTTCGTTGCTCCCAAGCATGACATCACACTCCCTAGGAGGAAGGTAATGCCACTGTGGCGACCGTACTCCTGGGGGCGACACAAGTGCACTGATGCCCAGCCACTGCTCGATGAATCTGCTGGTACATTGACCCAGACCACTACATTCCCCTCGCACGCTACACGGCCTGAATCTGACCCTGATGAAACTCAGGTTACCCTTCCCATATATAGTTCCATCTTACACGGTGACAAAGAGGAAGCTGCAGATGAAAGTGCAGGTTCGGCCCACCCGCCATCAGACACACCACCGTACTATCAGGGGCCCTGTGCCAGTGCCGTCGCCAACGAGTGGGCCCCCCCTGCTTGCTCAGGATCACAGCACTTGCAAGGTTGAAATACTGTGCAGTGAGATGGAAGATGGGGACGACGAGGAGTCCAGACTAGTACAGGGATTCCCTAGCGAGGAGACTTATTTGATTGTTTTCAATGTTGGGACAGCAATTTTTGGGGAGCACGTTACTCTGGAGAATGATAGATGGGGCCCACCATGCACTGGAACATTCCAAAGGTGGACATCAGACACTGGAGCAGCATTTACAGGGCCCATTATACACTAGAGCATTAGAAATGGGGCCCATTATGTTTGGAGCATTATTTGGGCCCATAAGACAGTGGAGCTTCATCCATGGGGACCAACATATACTGTAGCATTATGTGGAGCTCATCATATACTGTTTCAAACATTATATGGGACCAATGATTCTGTATGGAGAAATAGATGGGCCTCGTCATGAGATGTAAAAAGTGAAGTATTTTTCATTGTACTATACCGCTATTTCTCTGCCGTATCGGAGCATGATGAGTTTTGGTATGTGTTAAAGGGGCGCTCTTTCGCCCAGGGCACATGAAAACCTGGAGCCAGCCCCCCCCCCACAACTTTAGCCAAATAACCCCCATTTTTCAGTGCGTAACTTGTATTATGAAGTTAATTAAGGTTGACAAGCTTAAGTAAGAAGAATTGATGCTTTTGGCATTCAAATGGGCACTGTAGGTGTGTTTCCTGTCCTCCTCTCACTGCCGACTTTTATTCCCCATTGACTTACATTGGGTTTCGTGTTTCGGGACGACCCCGACTTTTCCCTATAATCGGACGATCTTGCTCGACCCGACTTTTGGAAAAGTCGGGTTTCACGAAACGAAACGCGACCCTAAAAAACCAAAAGTCGCTCAACTCTATTCTGAACCTCTATGTAGAAATGTCCTATTGGGTCTGTTCCTGATACATCAGCCCCTATGGCATATAACCTTTGATCCCTCATCTTAAGGGTTTTTTAAAGTTATCAATAGCTGATTACAATTATTCTTATTTGTGCAAGGGGATGTTTCCTTTTTCCTAATGGAGAATCTGGCTTTTAAATCTGTGAAACCATAAGGCTTATACCTATAGTCTCGGGCTGCAGTTGTCCACGCTGCTTTACTCCAGTCACACACATACATCCCCTCTGCTATTAGAGCTCATAACACAAACATACTTATCAGACTCGGCTAGTTTCACAGCTTGTTCCCTGTCTCTGTATCATTTATACAACAGACAGAAATCCACTAACATGGCGGCCTCCTGCCCAATTTCAAAAGTAAGATTTAAAGTCTTAAATCTGAAACCATTCTACCACCCTGGACTTTCCTCTCCTGCTGGGTCTATTACCCTCCAATCTCCCATCACTATGGTCACATGTATATTCTTCGTGACTAACCCTGATGTACACATCCTAGATCTGACCGTCTTGTCCGGGTAGGGGGATGAATGGGAGACTTCACCAGTTTGAGACAAGCTTTCCCTTGTGGAAAACCTCCCTTTGTAGCTGGACTTTGACAAGCAAGTCAGATCCTACTCTGTCCCTACCTGTCTGACAAGTTTACAGTATGAGAGATGGATCCAGGAGCTGCGCTCAGCAATCTTGACCGCAGTAGAAGTCCACAGGACTTGGTAAGGACCTTCCCACTTAGGATGGTGCTGGTGTTTCTTCTTTATCACCTTCACAAGGACCCAGTCTGCAGGTTTCACAATCTCAGGTTTTGTTAGTGGGTTTCCTGGAACAAAACTACGAGTAGAAACTTCTTTGTGAGTTAATATCTTAGCCATATATTCTGCTAATGTACAATCAACTTCCTCATCTATCCTTCTAAAGAGCTTTAGCTGAGGTAACAGAAAAGATCTCCCGTATATGACTTCAAAGGCTGTCAGCACTACAGATGTCCGTGTGACATACATATTTAGTACAACCAATAGGAGACAGTGCAACCAATTTTTCCTGTTTCCTGCATGGTCTTTGTCAATCTATTTTTCAAGCTCCCACTGTGTCTTTCAACCAGTCCGGCTGACTGAGGATGACAGGCACAGCGGTTTCCCAACTTAATTGACAATGTTTTTAGGTAATAACAACATTACTTAGTTTACTATATATTTTCTGGAACCCCAAATCTGGGTATGACTTCCTTTAGAAGGGCCTTCGGTACCATTAATGCATCAGGGTGGACAGCTTCAATCCACCTGCTGAAAACATCCATAATAACAAGGCCGGACTTTTCCCCTCACACTTGTTCAATAAAATCCATGCAAATGTGTTGGAATAAGTATTCAGGGTGAGGACATTGTCCTCTCTCTGGTCTCAGGTTCCCTTAGGAATTATTTTTTACAAGTGATGCAGATTAAACAAAAATTTTTAATAATTAGTAAAGCCATACATCATAAATACGTAAGATATGACCTCTACCATCCCTCCTGTTGAGACATAGGCTTATGCCATGGCTCAATACTGTGACATATCTTAGGAGGTCACTGGACAGTTCATACATATAGGGCATCTTTAAAGATAACCCCTTTTGTTACCAATTTTTTCTTTTTTTTTTTTTTTTCTTTTTAAAATGCCATTAGCATGTTATCCACATATAAGAGTATCTGGCTCCCTTCTGGTGACTCACATTGAGCTAGGTTAGCCGATTTTACCTGGAAAACAATAGTAGGTGATTCACAGTACCCCTGTGGGATTCCGGTGAATGTATACCTGCTCCCCTTATATCTGAATACAAACCAAACCTGGCTATCTGGATGTACCAGGATGCTGAAGAAGACATTACTGATATCACTGTAAAGACCTTATGTTCCGGCCTCCAGTCATTCAGCAGAGTATGGGGGTCTGGCCCTGTGGGGGCTCTTGTTATCACAGCCTCGTTTACAGATGGGGGCACCCTCCCTACTGGAAACAAGGCTGTGTTACAAGGTGAACTGGACAGGGTATAATCACCCCTTTTATCAATCCCACATCTGCAGGTCACGAGGACCACAAAGATTCTGGGTATGTGGACAATTCTTCCCCTAATTCTAGGAAAGGATCAGCATTTCTCACTCGTTCCCCCGCCTCGCTGCAGGTGGATGCTGGGTTTAGAAATGGTGTTCCACTTTAGTACTTGTGAATATGCCTGCAGTCTGGCATTGTAAAATAAGCCATCACCCAAATCCTCCCATTGTTACTTTCCTTACACTCTTCAACAAAATCACCAAGGAATTTCCATGATCTACCTTTACATCTGGAGAGGGAAACATGTGGCACGGGGCCTCTAAAAAGCAAAAACAACAATTTAATTTGTCCTGACAGTTTACAACTGACAGCACAGTTCCCTTTATCATTCCAGTATATGGTGTGCAAAGAACAATCTAGATCATGACAATTCTCATATTTTATATCAGGACCCCTGAAATACCTATAGTACATGGTGCAGTGTAGTCCTTCAGGTGTGTGAACATGTACATGTGTATACCTTTATCTATTGCTTCCTTGATGAAGGACTCAGTAACTGAGGATGGTCCTGCAGTTATTAGATCTAGACTGTAATAGTATCTAGATTCCCCATACCCCTGGAGCACCATTGTCTCAGCCATGGATTTCACCTATAGTCCTGCAGCAGTAGGAATTATTCCCAGGCTCAGGGCTTGCATCATATCCCTCCCACACAGCTGATAATATAATTTGTGTAATTGC
This sequence comes from Dendrobates tinctorius, assembly GCF_039654945.1. Classification (NCBI taxonomy): domain Eukaryota; kingdom Metazoa; phylum Chordata; class Amphibia; order Anura; family Dendrobatidae; genus Dendrobates; species Dendrobates tinctorius. The sequence goes on from NW_027361707.1 coordinate 52,392,032, forward strand.
ACTTTTACCTGTGCCGAGGGACCGGTGTCTCCACAGGCGTAGACAATGGTTCTGTGTCTTACCACTTGCTCCTTTTACCATTATGCAGGCAGCAGACAGTCCAATAGTTGGTATCTCTTCTGGATGTACTAAGGTTCTAGTGGCTCCTGAATCAACAAGAAAAGTGACCTCATGGCTTCCCACAAGGACGGTTACTTCTGGAAATACAGTGTTTTATAAATGTATTTCTACTTTAGCCAAATTAAATATTTCCTCTCATTACACATTTCTTGTACCAAATTTTCACATTTTATGAAACTAAGTTTATCATCAAATGCAACCCAGCTGTCAAAAGACACATTCAGGGTCTCCTAGTGGTCCTTTCTTATCTCAAAACCACAACCACATTCCACAACAATCCTCATGTTAACAGCTTATCTCCCACCTCAGGACTGTGTGCTCTGGGTGGTGCCTACTCCTAGTTTTTTTCAAGACTAAAAAGACATTGTCAGCGATATACAATTTTTACTTTCTATTTGTTATAATCTATAAGAGTTAGGCCTATAAGTTACCAATAAGGACACATTGCACATTTGGTCTGAAGACTGTTCTCTCTGGGTACCCGATGAAAAAGGACCATATCCAGTCTCATTCCAGGGATACCTTCTGGGTACAATTTTAATAACTTTCCAGCCATCAGATGAAATGGTCAATAACAATCCTGCCTTACAATGAGGACAAGGTCTTAAAATATATATATATGGGATAACGTCCCATAATGATGTTACATAAAATTCTTATACACAAGAAAAAGACAAACAAGATGAGGACTATACACAATATAAACCCTGGAGCACAATGGATTTCTACCCACTTTTAAGAAGTTTGACAAATATCAGTGAAATTCATATGTCAACAAGAAGATAAAAAACCAATAGCAACAATTCAATTACTGCTACTAATATCCAGGATCTAAATAATCCTCACTGATTATACTATGTCCTAGATATTTACCAGCTTGTATCTCTATATCTTGCCATCTCCATCCAATGAAGACCTGTAAGGGCCTAGTATGACAACACAGTGTAACAAACGTGAACGGTCCCCAAGGAATGGGGTCACGATGATAAATGTGGTCACTGATCTGAACGAGATAAATATGCTCACAGGGACTTCTGACCAGTGTAACAGTACAAACACACAACGTACAACACTCTTCACAGGGATTGGACAGACACACGTACACAGAGACATAAGACAGGAGAGTAAAGTTCCCTCGTACTCCTGTTCCTGAAGTGCTGAGATAAAGTCCAATGACACCGCCTCTTTATATACAGAGACGTTCCCGTTCTTAATATCAGGTATTCAGAGCACCACAGGCGCAGACACTCCTCAGTGAAACGAGGAGGTTCAGTCACTCTGTGTTATTAAAAGAAAAACATATAACAAAACAACATAGAATATTCTCTATGGGGATCAGGTGACGTGTACCTAGGTGATTTATACCACTATAATAACCTATGATTTGTCTCCAGTCCACACATGACTGTTGACCACGCCTACTGGACTCCCTCATTTACATTCACTCAAGATAACATTCAAGGAGTCTCATGTGTAACATAAAACATATATTTATGGCGTTTTAGTTCTATGTAATTTTAAAAGACAGACAAAACAGCACACTTAACAGGAAACAACATTCAACAAAGTACAGAAGACAAAACAGAATACCGGCAAAAATTCATCTTATACCGGATTCCTTAACCCCTTAATAGCGCATTTTTTATTTATTTATTTTTTTTTAATAACAGCACCCCCTGACATATTGAAAACTTCTGTCAGGTAGTTTATTAACCCTTCAAGTGATTTTCAGGAATTATTGCAAAGTGGTATAGCAGGATACAGCAAGTTGTCAGCTATAGTGGACAGCCGGTAGCTGCTGGATCGTCACCTGTGTGGGGATGATATTCTCTGAAATCTCAGGTCAGTAAAAAGATATATTGGCTGTCATTAAGGGGTTAATCCAACGAGAATCTCCCTCGATTCTCCCATCTAGATCAATTTAACGTGCACACGGAGTTTTTTATTCCACAGTAGCCTTCTCACACTGGCTTTGTACCCATTCAAAAAAATAAAAAATAAAGATTATTGTTATTCAGAGGAATATCCTAAAAGAACAAACAAACCCCAAATCTATGGAACTTCGCAAATTACAGAAGTTATTATAACTCCGATTGCATTTAAACCTCCAACATACAGGAGCCTCTCACTAACCCCAATTGGAAAAGTCTACCAGTTCCCTATTCAATTCCTAAAATAATATTCATCCCATTCAAAAATAAAAAAATAAAGATTACTATTATTCTTCAGAATATTTTACAAGAACAAACAAACCCCATTCCTATGGAGCTTAGCAATTTACAGGAGTTCTTATAACTCCAATTGCATGTAAACTTCCCATTTACAGGAGCCTCTCACAAACCCCAATTGGAAAAGTCTACAATCACAGTCCCCATTCAATTTCAAGAATAACAGTAATAAAATAAAATTAAATTAAAAAACAAAGATCATTATTATTCTACGGAATATCTTACAAGAACAAACAAACCCCATACACTATGGAGCTTAGTAACTTACAGGAGTTCTTATAACTCCAATTGCATGAGTCTCTCACAAACCCCAATTGGAAAAGTCTACAATCACAGTTCCCATTCAATTCCAAGAATAACATTCATACTGGATTAACAAGGTTACCGAATATAATGAAAATTATTAAATGTTCTTACCTGTATTCAGATACAGACGATTCCCAGAGATCCTTAAACTATACGAAATCCGTCACTTTCCCTCAGACCGGGATAACTGATTAAAGCCCCTGGTGACGCTTAATGTCAGGCGGAGGACTTACTTAAGGAGTTCCAGACTCCCCCGTGCACGGTTTACAGTACTCACCGGTGAGGGAAAGGTGTTGGATTCCCGGCCAATGCACCAAAATGTCAAGGGAGTTTCAGTCTTCCAATTAGAAATCGTCCAGACCTGAATAAGTAAGATGCTTCTTTATTGGACATGCCGGCATGGAGAGAGAATGACGGCCACACAAGGTGTGGGCCGTCCTCTGTCTGACTCAATACATATTCTTAAGAGTTTAAATAGCAAAGCCGAAAGGCGTTGAAAACACTACATTTGCAAAAAAAAGAGTAAATGGAATATGCTTAGCTTGTTAGCAATCCTTCTTACCTACGTTACCAGAGCAGCAAAGGTATGACTTTTATTTTGTACGTTAGATAAGTTTTGCAACCTAAGCATTACACCCATGTATTACATCAGCTGAAAAGAGTTTGAGTCTAGGCAAAATAAATGGCATATGCAATCATGTGTGCATATATACTGTGGATACACACATAGGTATATATATATATATATATATACCTACACACATACACACACGCATACAAAAGAAGGGACTTTATTACAATTATTATAACAGAGGTCGGTGCTGGAGGCCCCATTATTATCTATGTGTAGTGTGGCTCTACGGGTGGAGGTCGGTGCTGGAGGCCCCATTATTCCCTATGTGGAGTGTGGCTCTGCGGGTGGAGGTCGGTGCTGGAGGCCCCATTATTCCCTATGTGGAGTGTGGCTCTGCGGGTGGAGGTCGGTGCCGGAGGCTCCACTATTCTCTATGTGGAGTGTGGCTCTGCGGGTGGAGGTCGGTGCTGGAGGCCCCATTATTCTCTATGTGCAGTGCGGCTCTGCGGGTGGAGGTCGGTGCTGGAGTCTCCATTATTCTCTATGTGGAGTGCGGGTGGAGGTCGGTGCGGGAGGCCCCATTATTCTCTATGTGCAGTGCGGCTCTGCGGGTGGAGGTCGGTGCTGGAGTCTCCATTATTCTCTATGTGGAGTGCGGGTGGAGGTCGGTGCTGGAGGCCCCATTATTCTCTATATGGAGTGTGGCTCTGCGGGTGGAGATTGGTGCTGGAGGCCCCATTATTCTCTATGTGGAGTGCGGCTCTGCGGGTGGAGATCGGTGCTGGAGGCCCCATTATTCTCTATGTGGAGTGTGGCTCTGCGGGTGGAGGTCGATGCTGGAGGCCCCATTATTCTCTATGTGGAGTGTGGCTCTGCGGGTGGAGGTCGGTGCTGGAGGCTCCATTATTCTCTATGTGGAGTGCGGCTCTGCGGGTGGAGGTCGGTGCTGGAGGCTCCATTATTCTCTATGTGGAGTGCGGGTGGAGGACGGTGCTGGAGGCCCCATTATTCTTTATGTGGAGTGTGGCTCTGCGGGTGGAGGTCGGTGCTGGAGGCCCCATTATTCTTTATGTGGAGTGCGGCTCTGCGGGTGGAGGTCGGTGCTGGAGGCTCCATTATTCTCTATGTGGAGTGCGGGTGGAGGACGGTGCTGGAGTCCCCATTATTCTTTATGTGGAGTGTGGCTCTGCGGGTGGAGGTCGGTGCTGGAGGCCCCATTATTCTTTATGTGGAGTGCGGCTCTGCGGGTGGAGGTCGGTGCTGGAGGCTCCATTATTCTCTATGTGGAGTGCGGGTGGAGGTCGGTGCTGGAGGCCCCATTATTCTTTATGTGGAGTGTGGCTCTGCGGGTGGAGGTCGGTGCCGGAGGCTCCATTATTTTCTATGTGGAGTGCGGCTCTGCGGGTGGAGGTCGGTGCTGCAGGCCCCATTATTCTCTATGTGGAGTGTGGCTCTGCGGGTGGAGGTTGGTGCTGGAGGCTCCATTATTCTCTATGTGGAGTGTAGCTCTGCGGGTGGAGGTCGGTGCTGGAGGCTCCATTATTCTCTATGTGGAGTGTGGCTCTGCGGGAGGAGATCGGTGCTGGAGGCCCCATTATTCTCTATGTGGAGTGCGGCTCTGCGGGTTGAGGTCGATGCAGGAGGCTCCATTATTCTATATGTGGAGTGCGGCTCTGCGGGTGGAGGTCGGTGGTGGAGGCTCCATTATTCTCTATGTGGAGTGCGGGTGGAGGTCGGTGCTGGAGGCCCCATTATTCTTTATGTGGAGTGCGGCTCTGCAGGTGGAGGTCGGTGCTGGAGGCTCCATTATTCTCTATGTGGAGTGCGGCTCTGCGGATGGAGGTCGGTGCTGGATTCTCCATTATTCTCTATGTGGAGTGTGGCTCTGCAGGTGGAGGTCGGTGCTGGAGGCCCCATTATTCTTTATGTGGAGTGCGGGTGGCGGTCGGTGCTGGAGGCTCGATTATTCTCTATGTGGAGTGCGGCTCTGCGGGTGGAGGTCGGTGCTGGAGGCTACTTTATTCTGTATGTGAAGTGCGGCTCTGCGGGTTGAGGTCGGTGCTGGAGGCTCCATTATTCTCTATGTGGAGTTCGGCTCTGTGGGTGGAGGTCGGTGCTGGAGGCTCCATTATTCTCTATGTGGAGTGCGGCTCTGCGGATGGAGGTCGGTGCTGGAGGCCCCATTATTCTCTATGTGAAGTGCGGCTCTGCAGGTGGAGGTGGGTGCTGGAGACTCCATTATTCTCTATGTGGAGTGTGGCTCTGCGTGTGGAAGTCGGTGCTGGAGGCTCCATTATTCTCTATGTGGAGTGCGGCTCTGCGGATGGAGGTCGGTGCTGGAGGCCCCATTATTCTCTATGTGGAGTGCGGCTCTGCGGGTGGAGTTCGGTGCTGGAGGCCCCATTATTCTCTATGTGGAGTGTGGGTGGCGGTCGGTGCTGAATGCCCCATTATTCTCTATGTGGAGTGCGGCTCTGCGGGTGGAGGTCGGTGCTGGAGGCTACATTATTCTGTATGTGGAGTACGGCTCTGTGGGTGGAGGTCGGTGCTGGAGGCTCCATTATTCTCTATGTGGAGTGCGGGTGGAGGTCGGTGCTGGAGGCCCCATTATTCTCTATGTGGAGTGTGGGTGGAGGTCGGTGCTGGGGCCCCCATTATTCTCTATGTGGAGTGCGGCTCTGCGGGTGGAGGTCGGTGCTGGGGGCTCCATTATTCTCTATGTGGAGTGCGGCTCTGTGGGTGGAGGTCGGTGATGTAGGCTCCATTATTCTCTATGTGAAGTGCGGCTCTGCAGGTGGAGGTCGGTGCTGGAGGTCCCATTATTCTCTATGTGTAGTGTGGGTGGAGGTCGGTGCTGGAGGCTCCATTATTCTCTATGTGGAGTGTGGCTCTGCGGGTAGAGGTCGGTGCTGGAGGCCCCATTATTCTCTATGTGGAGTGTGGCTCTGCGGGTGGAGGTCGGTGCGGGAGGCCCCATTATTCTCTATGTGGAGTGCTGGTGGAGGCCGGTGCTGGAGGCTCCATTATTCTCTATGTGGAGTGCGGCTCTGCGGGTAGAGGTCGGTGCTGGGGGCCCCATTATTCTCTATGTGGAGTGCAGCTCTGCTGGTGGAGGTCGGTGCTGGAGGCCACATTATTCTCTATGTGAAGTGCGGCTCTGCGGATGGATGTCGGTGCTGGAGGCCACATTATTCTCTATGTGGAGTGCAGCTCTGCTGGTGGAGGTCGGTGCTGGGGGCCCCATTATTCTCTATATGGAGTGCGGCTCTGCGGATGGATGTCGGTGCTGGAGGCCACATTATTCTCTATGTGAAGTGCGGCTCTGCGGGTGGAGGTCGGTGCTGGAGGCTCTATTAATCTCTATGTGGAGTGCGGCTCTGCGGATGGAGGTCGGTGCTGGAGGCTCCATTATTCTCTATGTGGAGTGCGGCTCTGCGGGTGGAGGTCGGTGCTGGAGGCTCTATTATTCTCTATGTGGAGTGCGGCTCTGCGGATGGAGGTCGGTGCTGGAGGCTCCATTATTCTCTATGTGGAGTGCGGCTCTGCAGGTGGAGGTCGTTGCTGGAGGCTCCATTATTCTCTATGTGGAGTGTGGGTGGAGGTCGGTGCTGGAGGCCCCATTATTCTCTATGTGGAGTGCGGCTCTGCAGGTGGAGGTCGGTGCTGGAGGCTCCATTATTCTCTATGTGGAGTGCGGCTCTGCGGGTGGAGGTCGTTGCTGGAGGCTCCATTATTCTCTATGTGGAGTGCGGCTCTGCAGGTGGAGGTCGGTGCTGGAGGCTCCATTATTCTCTATGTGGAGTGCGGCTCTGAGGGTGGAGGTCGGTGCTGGAGGCCCCATTATTCTCTATGTGGATTGTGTCTCTGCGGGTGGAGGTCGGTGCTGGAGGCCCCATTATTCTCTATGTGGAGTGCGGGTGGGGGTCGGTGCTGGAGGCCCAATTTTTCTCTATGTGGTGTGCAGCTCTGCGGGTGGAGGTCGGTGCTGGTGGCCCCATTATTCTCTATGTGAAGTGCGGCTCTGCAGGTGGAGGTGGGTGCTGGAGGCCCCATTATTCTCTATGTGAAGTGCGGCTCTGCGGATGGATGTCGGTGCTGGAGGCCACATTATTCTCTATGTGGAGTGCAGCTCTGCTGGTGGAGGTCGGTGCTGGGGGCCCCATTATTCTCTATATGGAGTGCGGCTCTGCGGATGGATGTCGGTGCTGGAGGCCACATTATTCTCTATGTGAAGTGCGGCTCTGCGGGTGGAGGTCGGTGCTGGAGGCTCTATTAATCTCTATGTGGAGTGCGGCTCTGCGGATGGAGGTCGGTGCTGGAGGCTCCATTATTCTCTATGTGGAGTGCGGCTCTGCGGGTGGAGGTCGGTGCTGGAGGCTCTATTATTCTCTATGTGGAGTGCGGCTCTGCGGATGGAGGTCGGTGCTGGAGGCTCCATTATTCTCTATGTGGAGTGCGGCTCTGCAGGTGGAGGTCGTTGCTGGAGGCTCCATTATTCTCTATGTGGAGTGTGGGTGGAGGTCGGTGCTGGAGGCCCCATTATTCTCTATGTGGAGTGCGGCTCTGCAGGTGGAGGTCGGTGCTGGAGGCTCCATTATGCTCTATGTGGAGTGCGGCTCTGCGGGTGGAGGTCGTTGCTGGAGGCTCCATTATTCTCTATGTGGAGTGCGGCTCTGCAGGTGGAGGTCGGTGCTGGAGGCTCCATTATTCTCTATGTGGAGTGCGGCTCTGAGGGTGGAGGTCGGTGCTGGAGGCCCCATTATTCTCTATGTGGATTGTGTCTCTGCGGGTGGAGGTCGGTGCTGGAGGCCCCATTATTCTCTATGTGGAGTGCGGGTGGGGGTCGGTGCTGGAGGCCCCATTATTCTCTATGTGGTGTGCAGCTCTGCGGGTGGAGGTCGGTGCTGGTGGCCCCATTATTCTCTATGTGAAGTGCGGCTCTGCAGGTGGAGGTGGGTGCTGGAGGCCCCATTATTCTCTATGTGGAGTGTGGCTCTGCGGGTGGAGGTCGGTGCTGGAGGCTCCATTATTCTCTATGTGGAGTGCGGCTCTGCGGGTGGAGGTCGGTGCTGGAGGCTCCATTATTCTCTATGTGGTGTGCGGCTCTGCGGATGGAGGTCGGTGCTGGAGGCCCCATTATTCTCTATGTGGAGTGCGGCTCTGCGGGTGGACGTCGGTGCTGGAGGCTCCATTTTTCTCTATGTGAAGTGCGGCTCTGCAGGTGGAGGTCGGTGCTGGAGGCCCCATTATCCACTATGTGGAGTGCGGGTGGAGGTCGGTGCTGGAGGCTGCATTATTCTCTATGCGAAGTGCGGGTGGAGGTCGGTGCTAGAGGACCCATTATTCTCTTTGTGGAGTGCGTCTTTGCGGGTGGAGGTCAGTGCTGAAGGCTCCATTATTCTCTATGTGGAGTGCGGCTCTGCGGTTGCAGGTTGGTGCTGGAGGCTCCTTTATTCTCTATGTGGAGTGCGGGTGAAGGTCGGTGCCGGAGGCCCCATTATTCTCTATGTGGAGTTTGGCTCTGCGGGAGGAATTCGGTGCTGCAGGCCCCATTATTCTCTATGTGGAGTGCGGCTCTGCGGGTGGAGGTAGGTGCCGGAGGCTCCATTATTCTCTATGTGAAGTGTGGCTCTGAGGGTGGAGGTCGGTGCTGGAGGCCCCATTATTCTCTATGTGGAGTAAGGCTCTGCGGGTGGAGGTCAGTGCCGAAGGCCCCATTATTATCTATGTGGATTGTGGCTCTGCGAGTGGAGGTCGGTGCTGTAGGCTCTATTATTCTCTATGTGGAGTGTGGCTCTGTGGGTGGAGGTCTGTGCCGGAGGCTCCATTATTCTATATGTGGAATGAGGCTCTGCGGGTGGAGGTCGGTGCTGGAGGCTCCATTATTCTCTATGTGGAGTGTGGCTCAGCGGATGGAGGTCGGTGCTGGAGGCTCCATTATTCTCTATGTGGAGTGCGGCTCTGCGGGTGGAGGTCGGTGCTGGAGGCTCCATTATTCTCTATGTGGAGTGCGGCTCTGCGGGTGAAGGTCGGTGATGGAGGCCCCATTATTCTCTATGTGGAGTGCGGGTGGAGGTCGGTGCTATAGGCCCCATTATTCTCTATGTGGAGTGCGGCTCTGCGGGTGGAGGTCGGTGCTGGAGGCTCCATTATTCTCTATGTGGAGTGCGGCTCTGCGGGTGAAGGTCGGTGCTGGAGGCCCCATTATTCTCTATGTGGAGTGCGGCTCTGCGGGTGGAGGTCGGTGCTGGAGGCCCCATTATTCTCTATGTGGAGTGCGGGTGGAGGTCGGTGCTATAGGCCCCATTATTCTCTATGTGGAGTGCGGCTCTGCGGGTGGAGGTCTGTGCTGGAGGCTCCATTATTCTCTATGTGGAGTGCGGCTCTGCGGGTGGAGGTCGGTGCTGGAGGCTCCATTATTCTCTATGTGGAGTGCGGCTCTGCGGGTGGAGGTCGGTGCTGGAGGCCCCATTATTCTCTATGTGGAGTGCGGGTGGAGGTCGGTGCTATAGGCCCCATTATTCTCTATGTGGAGTGCGGCTCTGCGGGTGGAGGTCGGTGCTGGAGGCTCCATTATTCTCTATGTGGAGTGCGGCTCTGCGGGTGAAGGTCGGTGCTGGAGGCCTCATTATTCTCTATGTGGAGTGCGGGTGGAGGTCGGTGCTGTAGGCCCCATTATTCTCTATGTGGAGTGCGGCTCTGCGGGTGGAGGTCGGTGCTGGAGGCTCCATTATTCTCTATGTGGAGTGCGGGTGGAGGTCGGTGCTGGAGGCCCCATTATTCTCTATGTGGAGTGCGGCTCTGCGGATGGAGGTCGGTGCTGGAGGCACCATTATTCTCTATGTGGAATGTGGCTCTGCGGGTAGAGGTCGGTGCTGGAGGGTCCATTATTCTCTATGTGGAGTGCTGCTCTGCGGGTGGAGGTCGGTGCTGGAGGCTTCATTATTCTCTATGTGGAGTGCGGCTCTGCGAGTGAAGGTCGGTGCTGGAGGTTCCATTATTCTCTATGTGGAGTGCGGGTGGAGGTCGGTGCTGGAGGCCCCATTATTCTCTATGTGGAGTGTGGCTCTGCGGGTGGAGGTCGGTGCTGGAGGCTTCATTATTCTCTATGTGGAGTGCGGCTCTGCGAGTGAAGGTCGGTGCTGGAGGCACCATTATTCTCTATGTGGAGTGTGGCTCTGCGGGTGGAGGTCGGTGCTGGAGGGTCCATTATTCTTTATGTGGAGTGCGGCTCTGCGGGTGGAGGTCGGTGCTGGAGGCTTCATTATTCTCTATGTGGAGTGTGGCTCTGCGGGTGGAGGTCGGTGCCGGAGGCTCCATTATTTTCTATGTGGAGTGCGGCTCTGCGGGTGGAGGTCGGTGCTGCAGGCCCCAATATTCTCTATGTGGAGTGTGGCTCTGCGGGTGGAGGTCGGTGCTGGAGGCTCCATTATTCTCTATGTTGAGTGTAGCTCTGCGGGTGGAGGTCGGTGCTGGAGGCTCCATTATTCTCTATGTGGAGTGTGGCTCTGCGGGAGGAGATCGGTGCTGGAGGCCCCATTATTCTCTATGTGGAGTGCGGCTCTGCGGGTTGAGGTCGATGCAGGAGGCTCCATTATTCTATATGTGGAGTGCGGCTCTGCGGGTGGAGGTCGGTGCTGGAGGCTCCATTATTCTCTATGTGGAGTGCGGGTGGAGGTCGGTGCTGGAGGCCCCATTATTCTCTATGTGGAGTGTGGCTCTGCGGGTGGAGGTCAGTGCTGGACGCTCCATTATTCTGTATGTGGAGTGCGGGTGGAGGTCGGTGCTGGAGGCCTCATTATTCTCTATGTGGAGTGCGACTCTGCATGTGGAGGTAGGTGCCGGAAGCTCCATTATTCTCTATGTGGAGTGCGGCTCGGTGGGTGGAGGTCGGTGCTGGTGGCTCCATTATTCTCTATGTGGAGTGCGGCTCTGTGGGTGGTGGTCGGTGCTGGAGGCCCCATTATTCTCTATGTGGAGTGCGGCTCTGCGGGTGGAGGTCGGTGCTGCAGGCCCCATTATTCTCTATGTGGAGTGTGGCTCTGCGGGTGGAGGTCGGTGCTGGAGGCTCCATTATTCTCTATGTGGAGTGCAGCTCTGCGGGTGGAGGTCGGTGCTGGAGGCTCCATTATTCTCTATGTGGAGTGTGGCTCTGCGGGAGGAGATCGGTGCTGGAGGCCCCATTATTCTCTATGTGGAGTGCGGCTCTGCTGGTTGAGGTCGATGCAGGAGGCTCTATTATTCTCTATGTGGAGTGCGGCTCTGCGGGTGGAGGTCGGTGCTGGAGGCTCCATTATTCTCTATGTGGAGTGCGGGTGGAGGTCGGTGCTGGAGGCCCCATTATTCTCTATGTGGAGTGTGGCTCTGCGGGTGGAGGTCAGTGCTGGAGGCTCCATTATTCTCTATGTGGAGTGCGGGTGGAGGTCGGTGCTGGAGGCCCCATTATTGTCTATGTGGAGTGCGACTCTGCATGTGGAGGTAGGTGCCGGAAGCTCCATTATTCTCTATGTGGAGTGCGGCTCGATGGGTGGAGGTCGGTGCTGGTGGCTCCATTATTCTCTATGTGGAGTGAGGCTCTGCGGGTGGTGGTCGGTGCTGGAGGCTGCATTATTCTCTGTGTGGAGTGTGGCTCTGAGGGTGGAGGTCGGTGCCGGAAGCTCCATTATTCTCTAAGTGGAGTGCGGCTCGGTGGGTGGAGGTCGGTGCTGGTGGCTCCATTATTCTCTATGTGGAGTGAGGCTCTGCGGGTGGTGGTCGGTGCTGGAGGCTGCATTATTCTCTGTGTGGATTGTGGCTCTGCGGGTGGAGGTCGGTGCTGGAGGCTCCATTATTCTCTATGTGGAGTGTGGCTCTGCGTGTGGTGGTCGGTGCTGGAGGCTCCATTATTCTCTATGTGGAGTGTGGCTCTGCGGATGGAGGTCGGTGCTGGAGGCTGCATTATTCTCTGTGTGGAGTGTGGCTCTGCGGGTGGAGGTCGGTGCTGGAGGCTCCATTATCCTCTATGTGGAGTGTGGCTCTGCGGATGGAGGTCGGTGCTGGAGGCTCCATTATTCTCTATGTGGAGTGTGGCTCTGCGGGTGGAGGTCAGTGCTGGAGGCTCCATTATTCTCTATGTGAAGTGTGGCTCTGCGGGTGGAGGTCAGTGCTGGAGGCTCCATTATTCTCTATGTGGAGTGTGGCTCTGCGGGTGGAGTTCGGTGCTGGAGGCTCCATTATTCTCTATGTGGAGTGCGGCTCTAAGGGTGGAGGTCGGTGCTGGAGGCTTCATTATTCTCTATGTGGAGTGCGGCTCTGAGGGTGGAGGTCAGTGCTGGAGGCCCCATTATTCTCTATGTGAAGGGTGGCTCTGCGGGTGGAGGTCGGTGACGGAGGCTCCATTATTCTCTATGTGGAGTGCGGCTCTGCGGGTGGAGGTCGATGCTGGAGGCTCCATTATTCTCTATGTGGAGTTCGGGTGGAGGTGGGTGCCGGAGGCCCCATTATTCTCTATGTGGAGTGTGGCTCTGCGGGTGGAGGTCAGTGCTGGAGGCTCCATTATTCTCTATGTGGAGTGTGGCTCTGCAGATGGAGGTCGGTGCTGGAGGCTCCATTATTCTCTATGTGGGGTGTGGCTCTGCAGATTGAGGTCGGTGCTGGAGGCTCCATTATTCTCTATGTGGAGTGTGGCTCTGCAGATTGAGGTCGGTGCTGGAGGCTCCATTATTCTCAATGTGGAGTGTGGCTCTGCAGATGGAGGTCGGTGCTGGAGGCCCCATTATTCTCTATGTGGAGTGCGGCTCTGCGGGTGGAGGATGGTGCTGGAGGCCCCATTATTCTCTATGTGGAGTGTGGCTCTGGGGGTGGAGGTAGGTGCTGGAGTCTCCATTATTCCCTATGTGGAGTGTGGCTCTGCGGGTGGAGGTCGGTGCTGGAGGCCACATTATTCTCTATGTGGAGTGTGGCTCTGCGGGTGGAGGTCGGTGCTGGAGGCTCCATTATTCTCTATGTGGAGTGTGGCTCTGCGGGTGGAGGTCGGTGCTGGAGGCCTCATTATTCTCTATGTGGAGTGCGGGTGGAGGTCGGTGCTGGAGGCTCCATTATTCTCTATGTGGAGTGCGGGTGGAGGTCGGTGCTGGAGGCCCCATTATTCTCTATGTGGAGTGCGGGTGGAGGTCGGTGCTGGAGGCTCCATTATTCTCTATGTGGAGTGCGGCTCTGCGGGTGGAGGTTGGTGCTGGAGGCCCCCTTATCTGTTATGTGGAGTGCGGCTCTGCGGGTGGAGGTCGGTGCTGGAGGCTCCATTATTCTCTATGTGGAGAGTGGCTCTGCGGGTGGAGGTCGGTGCGGGAGGCTCCATTATTCTCTATGTGGAGAGTGGCTCTGCGGGTTGAGGTTGGTGCCAGAGGCTCCATTATTCTCTATGTGGAGTGCGGCTCAGCGGGTGGAGGTCGGTGCTGGAGGCTCCATTATTCTCTATGTGGAGTGCGGGTGGAGGTCGGTGCTGGAGGCCCCATTATTCTCTATGTGGAGTGCGGCTCTGCGGGTGGAGGTCGGTGCTGGAGGCTCCATTATTCTCTATGTGGAATGCGGCTCTGCGGGTGGAGGTCGGTGCTGGAGGCTCCATTATTCTCTATGTGGAGTGCGTCTCTGCAGGTGGAGGTTGGTGCTGGAGGCCCCCTTATCTGTTATGTGGAGTGCGGCTCTGCGGGTGGAGGTCGGTGCTGGAGGCTCAATTATTCTCTATGTGGAGAGTGGCTCTGCGGGTGGAGGTCGGTGCGGGAGGCTCCATTATTCTCTATGTGGAGAGTGGCTCTGCGGGTGGAGGTCGGTGCCAGAGGCTCCATTATTCTCTATGTGGAGTGTGGCTCTGCGGGTGGAGGTCGGTGCTGGAGGCCCCATTATTCTCTATGTGGAGTGCGGCTCTGCGGGTGGAGGGTGGTGCTGGAGGCCTCATTATTCTCTATGTGGAGTGCGGCTTTGCAGGTGGAGGTAGGTGCCGGAGGCTCCATTATTCTCTATGTGGAGAGTGGCTCTGAGGGTGGAGGTCGGTGCTGGAGGCCCCATTATTCTCTATGTGGAGTGCGGGTGGAGGTCGGTGCTGGAGGCCCCATTATTCTCTATGTGGAGTGTGGCTCTGCGGGTGGAGGTCGGTGCTGGAGGCTCCATTATTCTCTATGTGGAGTGTGGCTCTGCGGGTGGAGGTAGGTGCTGGAGGCTCCATTATTCCCTCTGTGGAGTGTGGCTCTGCGGGTGGAGGTCGGTGCTGGAGGCCCCATTATTCTCTATGTGGAGTGCGGCTTTGCAGGTGGAGGTAGGTACCGGAGGCTCCATTATTCTCTATGTGGAGAGTGGCTCTGAGGGTGGAGGTCGGTGCCGGAAGCTCCATTATTCTCTCTGTGGAGTGCAGGTGGAGGTCGGTGCTGGAGGCCCCATTATTCTCTATGTGGAGTGTGGCTCTGCGGGTGGAGGTCGGTGCTGGAGCCTCCATTATTCTCTATGTGGAGTGTGGCTCTGTGGGTGGAGGTTGGTGCTGGAGGCTCCATTATTCCCTATGTGGAGTGTGGCTCTGCGGGTGGAGGTCGGTGCTGGAGGCCCCATTATTCTCTATGTGGAGTGCGGCTTTGCAGGTGGAGGTAGGTGCCGGAGGCTCCATTATTCTCTATGTGGAGAGTGGCTCTGAGGGTGGAGGTCGGTGCCGGAAGCTCCATTATTCTCTCTGTGGAGTGCAGGTGGAGGTCGGTGCTGGAGGCCCCATTATTCTCTATGTGGAGTGCGGCTCGGCGGGTGGTGGTCGGTGCTGGAGGCTCAATTATTCTCTATGTGGAGTGCGGCTCTGCGGGTGGAGGTTGGTGCTGGAGGCCCCATTATTCTCTATGTGGAGTGCGGCTCTGCGGGTTGAGGTCGGTGCTGGAGGCCCCATTATTCTCTATGTGGAGTGCGGCTCTGCTGGTGGAGGTCGGTGCTGGAGGCTCCATTATTCTCTATGTGGAGTGCGGGTGGAGGTCGGTGCTGGAGGCCCCATTATTCTCTATGTGGAGTGTGGCTCTGAGGGTGGATGTCGGTGCTGGAGGCCCCATTATTCTCTATGTGGAGTGCGGCTTTGCAGGTGGAGGTAGGTGCCGGAGGCTCCATTATTCTCTATGTGGAGAGTGGCTCTGAGGGTGGAGGTCAGTGCCGGAAGCTCCATTATTCTCTCTGTGGAGTGCAGGTGGAGGTCGGTGCTGGAGGCCCCATTATTCTCTATGTGGAGTGCGGCTCTGCGGGTTGAGGTCGGTGCTGGAGGCTCCATTATTCTCTTCGTGGAGTGCGGCTCGGCGGGTGGTGGTTGGTGCTGGAGGCTCCATTATTCTCTCTGTGGAGTGCAGGTGGAGGTCGGTGCTGGAGGCCCCATTATTCTCTATGTGGAGTGCGGCTCTGCGGGTGGAGGTCAGTGCTGGAGGCCTCATTATTCTCTATGTGGAGTGCGGCTCTGCATGTGGAGGTTGGTGCTGGAGGCTCCATTCTCTATGTGGAGTGCGGCTCTGCGGGTGGAGGTCGGTGCTGGAGGCTCCATTATTCTCTATGTGGAGTGCGGGTGGAGGTCGGTGCTGGAGGTCCCATTATTCTATATGTGGAGTGTGGCTCTGCAGGTGGAGGTCGGTGCTGGAGGCTCCATTATTCTCTATGTGGAGTGTGGCTCTGCAGGTGGAGGTCGGTGCTGGAGGCTCCATTATTCTCTATGTGGAGTGTGGCTCTGCAGGTGGAGGTCGGTGCTGGAGGCTCCATTATTCTCTATGTGGAGTGCGGCTCTGCAGGTGGAGGTCGGTGCTGGAGGCCCCATTATTCTCTATGTGGAGTGCGGCTCTGCGGGTGGAGGTCGGTGCTGGAGGCTCCATTATTCTCTATGTGGAGTGCGGCTCTGCGGGTGGAGGTCGGTGCTGGAGGCCCCACTATTCTCTATGTGGAGTGCGGCTCTGCGGGTGGAGGATGGTGCTGGAGGCCCTGTAGGGAAGGTGACCTGACGGACGGACGGACTAGTCAGAGTGAAGAAGGAAAGGTTTGCACAGTGTAGGTAGGTGTCAGTTATTACAGTGGGGAAACAGCTAGGAAAGTGTAGTGGACGTGCAGCACCTTGGGTTGACCATTAGAGGGCAGGGAGGAGTGTGAGCAAAGGACTTGACAACAGCTTAGGCTACTTTCACACATCAGGTTTTCGGCGTCAGGCGCGATCCGGCGTCGTGCCGGAATGCAGGATCCGGCAAATGTTTTGTAAAACCTGATGTGCCGGATCCGGTTTTCTGCCGGATCCGTCTTGTTCTTGACAGACAAAACCGGATCCGTCTCATCCGGTTCATCCGTTTTTCTATCCGTTTTTTCGACGGATTACGCCGGATCCGGTTTTTAAAATTGACCCTTGTGGCCCCTCAAGGCAGAGTACACTGGCAGGATGACAGAGTGTGAAAGATTTGGGCCCTAACCAAACTTGTGTACCTTCTGGACCAACAGTATATACCTTTGCCAACCAAAGTTGGCTATCTTGTCATGGTCTTACTATTTTTAGCTTTAGGCCACAGGTGTGTACCTGGTTGTGTTTTATGCAAAGTATTTCACCTTTTAACAAAAGTTGTGTACATTGTTAGGAAATCACCAACAATAAACACAACTTTTTAGGTGAAATACTTTGCTTCAAACACAACCAGGAACACAACTGTGGCAAAAAGCTAAAATTTACCCACAGTTATATACCTGGTTTTGAATACCTTTTTACCTTTGAAATACCCTGTATTTAACCTTTTTTTTAAACATAGTTCGCCGCAGAAAGAAAAGACAGACAACCATTGTGAAACGATAATTTAACTTTTATTTAAATTTTTTTTTTTTTTTTTTAAATTTTTTAAAGTGCAAAAAACTTTTTTAATAAATTTTTTAAACCCAATGGGCATTTTTATTAAAAAACACACATTACAATTCTGTGTATTGTGGGGTGGAAATACTGCTGGAGGGGCTGCGGGACACTTCGACACTGGGTGTGTGGAGAGAGGACTGGGATCGTGGTGGGGAAGGAACAGTTAGAGGTGAAGGTGTGGAAAAAACTACAGAATGGGTGGACATGTGGGAAGCAGAAGAGGTGGTGGGTGGTGGAGTGGAGGGTTGGGCAGGGACTGTAGGAGCAGATGATGTTGATGGAAAGTTGTATGGGGAAGGAGTTTGGTACGGGGAAGGAGTTTGGTACGGGGAAGGAGTTTGGTACGGGGCAGGTTGCTGGAAGTGGGGAGATGACTGGTACTGGGGAGGTTGCTGGTACTGGGGAGGTTGCTGGTACTGGGCAGGTTGCTGGTATGTAGTAGGAGGGGGAGGATGAAAAGTGGCTGGAGGGGGTGCAGATGTAATAGGAGGGGGAGGATGGAAAGTGGCTGGAGGGGGTGCAGGTGGAGGAACTACAGTGGTGGGAGGTGGAGGTTGGGAGGTAACCTGCTGTAGAGCACCGTGGCACGAATGCATTACATGCATCTGCTGGGCAGGAGAGAGCGTTTCCATGCGCTCCACAACAGACCTGAAAAAGGTGTGGTTTGGCGAAGATCTTGCTTCTGAATGCATGGTTTGCAGAAGTGTCTTCACCTCCAGAATGCTGGAGTTGATCTGCTGAAAGCCTGCGGAGATTTGCTCTGACAAGACTTTGAGACAGTTCTGGAAAGATGCATTCAGATGCAATAACTCTTGCGCATAACTCTTTTCCTGACCCCTCTGCCGCTGCCACCCAGTACCCGCAGGTGTACTAGAGGCGGCAGGGGCAGAAGGGTGGGGTAAAGGGAAAGCGATCTCCTCACCAGCAGCTTCATGTAATGTAGGCGGCCACGATGCTCCTGTGCTGGTGGATGGGACAGATGGGTCGAATGTGTGGGAAGGCAGGGAAGGTGCAGATGTACCGGGGCGGTCGAAGTGTCCCTCGGTGCCGGTCTCCTCAGGGATCGCCTCAGAAGGGTCCAATCGTGCAGGCTCCCGAGTGCTGCTCACCGTGCTGTGGAATAAAGAGAAAAAAAAACAATTAAAATACTGACATGGTATGGCCCTGGCTGAAAAAAAAAAGTTACATCCTTTTCACATGTGGTGTGTAATATTTAACTTCTGGTGAGCATTGTTTCCCGGAGGAACGACAGGGCTTGTGCGTACTTGTACTTGCTCCTGCGTCCTCCAGATCCACTCGGGGCCCGCATCTCTTTATTGAACTCCTTCTTGAAACGATCCCTCACAGACCGCCACCGATTCACAATTCTGTTCCCTGAAACGAGAAAGGAGTGGTTAGTATACAACATCAGTGTTTCACAAACTCCAGTCCTCATGGTCCCCAGGGGTCATGTTTTCAGGATTTCAATAGTAAATAGAAATCCTGAACACATGATCCGTGGGGACCACGAGGACTGGAGTTCGGGAAACACTGGTTTACATCAAGCAACCGTTACTGTATATACTTACGCTCTTTAATCTGGTCCCGAGCTTCGAGGTCCTCCCAGCGGCCCACAAGGAGAGAACAGATTTCCTCCCAGAGTCGTCGGGTAATGATCAGGTCAGCGTGGCGGCGGTCAGCCATATTCCAGAGCGGCTCCCTTTCTCTGACGAGATCGATGAGGCGGTCCACATCAATCCCTCCATCCTCACCGTCAGAGTCGGGAGCACGCTGTGAAGGCTGTTAAAGAAAAAGACAAAAATAACATAATTAGCCTCCACAAAAGAAATGAAATAAAAAGTGCAAAAAAACAAAGCAAAAATATTTATACTTACACGCTGGTGACCGCCGCGTTGCTGTCGCCGACGACCCTGGGAGGCACTGCGAGGACCTCTTGGCCGAGCACCAGATTGGGAAGACTAGAGAAGAAAACAAAAAATGTTATGAGTTTGGATGTAGGCATTTGTTTGCTGTGTGTGGTCTGCAGAACATTGTTTTCTATGTGTTGTGTGTAGTGTGATGTTGTGTTTCTGCGTTTGATGCAAAAAACTTACGAATTGTGAGCCCACTCCAAGCGTCTGCCCACCCCTTCCTTCTTCTTCTGGGAGCTCCTCTTCATCTTGTGATTCCTGTTTTGAAATAAAAGGCAATGAATAGACATATATTGCAGAGATGATGGATTTTGGAAATAAAAACTTACCGTCAAACGCTGACGATGCGAGGGAGGGCTCCCAGAAGATGTGCTGTCCTGTTGATGGCCAGACTCCATGGCTGTGGGTATTGCTGCTGCCAGTGATGCCATTTCTGCTGCTGCTGCTGCTGCATCTCTTTGGCGGCTGTTGAATAAAGAGAAACAAAGGGCCAATGAATATCTTGATATTCCATGGCCCTAGTTTGGAGGAATGGGGGATTTGATAATTACCGTCTCTCATCTGCTTCTGGACTCCCCTCCCGTTCAGCATGCTGCTCCTTGGGGTGGTGCTGATGGTGCTGCTGCTGCATCTCTTTGGCGGCTGTTGAATAAAGAGAAACAAAGGGCCAATGAATATCTTGATATTCCATGGCCCTAGTTTGGAGGAATGGGGGATTTGATAATTACCGTCTCTCATCTGCTTCTGGACTCCCCTCCCGTTCAGCATGCTGCTCCATTTGGGGTGTTGCTGATGGTGCTGCTGCTGCAGATGTCTGCTGCCTTCTCCTGCGCCTGGTTGCTGTCTTGGGTGGCATGTTGGGTGTGGCTGAGGGTCCCATTGTCTTGCTTATATATCTCCTGTGGGCAGAGCTACTGAGCATGCTCAGACCAAAAAAACCGGATCCGGCCACCGGATCCGGCTTTCGCCGGATCCGGCGCATTGCGGCGCTCATAGGCTTTCATTGTGTGAAAAAGCCGGACGCGCCGGATCCGGCGTGTCCGGCTTTTTCGCCGGAGACAAAAAACGTTACAGTAGACGTTTTTTCCAGACGCCGGATCGCGACACATTGCGACACATTGCCGGATCCGGCGAAAACCGGATGAAACGCATGGCCATCCGGCGCGATCCGGCGCAAATGCAAGTCAATGGGGGGGAAACCGGATCCGGCATTGCATTTCGCCGGATCCGGTTTCTGTCAAAAGCGCCGGATCGCGCCTGACGGCGAAAACCTGATGTGTTAGCCTTAGGCTACTTTCACACATCCGTCTTTTTTAATCCGGCACGATGTGGCGAAAAGTGTGAAAACCGGATCCGGAACTGGTTTTGTCACATAGAAAGTAATGATCGCCGCATCGTGCCGGATGTACATGCGGCGGCCCAGGTTCTTTACGGATACGGCAAAAATGCGCCGTCCGGCTTCTGCAAAAAACGTTCCATGCAACGTTTTTTGGCAGCGCCGGAACGGCTTTTTAAAGTGCGCATGCCCGGACACTGTGTGATTTAACCCCACAGGTGCCCGGCAAGCGCAAGACTCTCTCTCTCTCTCCATACCTTTCTTTGTCTGACTACTCGTTCCCCCGCTCTCTCCAGATGGCTCTCATCGCTGCGGCTCCCGTCTCTACAGCGCGGCTCCCGTCTCTACAGCGCGGCTCTCGTCGCCCGATGCTGCGGCTCCTTTCAATTTTATCCAGGCCGCATCCGGCGACGCATCCACATCCGGTGTCACCGCTACAGGCCGGTTCCGGCGGCACGGCTTTTCGCCGCACGCCGCCGGAACCCTAAACCGGATGTGTGAAAGAGGCCTTGGGCTTTAGAAACCGTTGGTCATGGGGGGCGGAGTTACAGTGACAGGGGACCGGGATTGCTATAAATACTGAGGGAGGGTTCCAGTCCCCAGGGGGAGCTCCAGTGACAGGAGGACTGCTACAGTCTGTGCGCTGTGAGGTGAATCCAGACCAGGGGGACTGAGGAGAGAGAACGTCAGGGGGGTGGTCCTGACAGGAAGAACCGCAGAAGGGACGAGGCACTTGGTGTGAGACACCGTATTTGACACGACGACTGATTAGTTGAAGCGCTGTTGGTTTACAGGCCTAAGGCGGCCACAGTGACGGACCTGTCAGGAGCGTCAACGAGTGAGGAGGGGACGGTGTGTGCAGACACGTCCCCAGCATAAAGTACGGTGTGAGAAGCGGCTCTGGAAGCGGAGGGCCGACAAGGGAAAGTGTATTGCTTGAAAGTGCGGTATACTGTGAAGGCTGTCAAGTGGACGGCCAGAGAATAAACTTGGACTTGTTGCACCCAGAATCTGCCTCCATCGTGTCTCTGTTTTTGTCTCTGTGCGGTAAGAAGTGGGACCACCTCCCCCCCAGCTCGGCCCACCGACCCTACAGCCCCATTATTCTCTATGTGGAGTGTGGCTCTGCGGGTGGAGGTAGGTGCTGGAGGCTCCATTATTCTCTATGTGGAGTGCGGCTCTGCAGGTGGAGGTCGGTGCTGGAGGCTCCATTATTCTCTATGTGGAATGTGGCTCTGCGGGTGGAGGTAGGTGCTGGAGGCCCCATTATTCTCTATGTGGAGTGCGGGTGGAGGTCGGTGCTGGAGGCCCCATTATTCTCTGTGGAGTGTGGCTCTGCGGGTGGAGGTCGGTGCTGGAGGCTCCATTATTCTCTGTGGAGTGTGGCTCTGCGGGTGGAGGTAGGTGCTGGAGGCTCCATTATTCCCTATGTGGAGTGTGGCTCTGCGGGTGGAGGTCGGTGCTGGAGGCCCCATTATTCTCTATGTGGAGAGTGGCTCTGAGGGTGGAGGTCGGTGCCGGAAGCTCCATTATTCTCTCTGTGGAGTGCAGGTGGAGGTCGGTGCTGGAGGCCCCATTATTCTCTATGTGGAGTGCGGCTCGGCGGGTGGTGGTCGTGCTGGAGGCTCCATTATTCTCTATGTGGAGTGCGGCTCTGCGGGTGGAGGTCGGTGCTGGAGGCCCCATTATTCTCTATGTGGAGTGCGGCTCTGCGGGTTGAGGTCGGTGCTGGATGCCCCATTATTCTCTATGTGGAGTGCGGCTCTGCATGTGGAGGTTGGTGCTGGAGGCTCCATTCTCTATGTGGAGTGCGGCTCTGCGGGTGGAGGTCGGTGCTGGAGGCTCCATTATTCTCTATGTGGAGTGCGGGTGGAGGTCGGTGCTGGAGGCCCCATTATTCTCTATGTGGAGTGTGGCTCTGAGGGTGGAGGTCGGTGCTGGAGGCCCCATTATTCTCTATGTGGAGTGCGGCTTTGCAGGTGGAGGTAGGTGCCGGAGGCTCCATTATTCTCTATGTGGAGTGCGGGTGGAGGTCGGTGCTGGAGGTCCCATTATTCTATATGTGGAGTGTGGCTCTGCAGGTGGAGGTCGGTGCTGGAGGCCCCATTATTCTCTATGTGGAGTGCGGCTCTGCGGGTGGAGGTCGGTGCTGGAGGCTCCATTATTCTCTATGTAGAGTGCGGGTGGAGGTCGGTGCTGGAGGCCCCATTATTCTCTATATGGAGTGTGGCTCTGCGGGTGGAGGTCGGTGCTGGAGGCCCCATTATTCTCTATGTGGAGTGCGGCTCTGCGGGTGGAGGATGGTGCTGGAGGCTCCATTATTCTCTATGTGGAGTGCGGCTCTGCGGGTGGATATCGGTGCTGGAGGCTTCATTAATCTCTATGTGGAGTGCGGCTCTGCGGGTGGAGGATGGTGCTAGAGGTCCTGTAGGGAAGGTGACCTGACGGACGGACGGACTAGTCAGAGTGAAGAAGGAAAGGTTTGCACAGTGTAGGTAGGTGTCAGTTATTACAGTGGGGAAACAGCTAGGAAAGTGTAGTGGACGTGCAGTACCTTGGGTTGACCATTAGAGGGCAGGGAGGAGTGTGAGCAAAGGACTTGACAACAGCTTAGGGCTTTAGAAACCGTTGGTCATGGGGGGCGGAGTTACAGTGACAGGGGACCGGGATTGCTATAAATACTGAGGGAGGGTTCCAGTCCCCAGGGGGAGCTCCAGTGACAGGAGGACTGCTACAGTCTGTGCGCTGTGAGGTGAATCCAGACCAGGGGGACTGAGGAGAGAGAACGTTAGGGGGTGGTCCTGACAGGAAGAACCGCAGGAGGGACGAGGCACTTGGTGTGAGACACCGTATTTGACACGACGACTGATTAGTGGAAGCGCTGTTGGTTTACAGGCCAAGGCGGCCACAGTGACGGACCTGTCAGGAGCGTCGACGAGTGAGGAGGGGACGGTGTGTGCAGACACGTCCCCAGCATAAAGTACAGTGTGAGAAGCGGCTCTGGAAACGGAGGGCCGACAAGGGAAAGTGTATTGCTTGAAAGTGCGGTATACTGTGAAGGCTGTCAAGTGGACGGCCAGAGAATAAACTTGGACTTGTTGCACCCAGAATCTGCCTCCATCGTGTCTCTGTTTTCGTCTCTGCACGGTAAGAAGTGGGACCACCTCCCCCCCAGCTCGGCCCACCGACCCTACAGCCCCATTATTCTCTATGTGGAGTGTGGCTCTGCGGGTGGAGGTAGGTGCTGGAGGCCCCATTATTCTCTATTTGGAGTGTGGGTGGAGGTCGGTGCTGGAGGCTCCATTATTCTCTATGTGGAGTGCGGCTCTGCGGGTGGAGGTCAGTGCTGGAGGCTCCATTATTCTCTATGTGGAGTGTGGCTCTGCGGGTGGAGGTCAGTGCTGGAGGCTCCATTATTCTCTATGTGGAGTGCGGCTCTGCGGGTGGAGGTCGGTGCTGGAGTCTCCATTATTCTCTATGTGGAGTGTGGCTCTGCGGGTGGAGGTCGGTGCTGGAGGCTCCATTATTCTCTATGTGGAGTGCGGCTCTGCGGGTGGAGGTCGGTGCTGGAGGCTCCATTATTCTCTATGTGGAGTGCGGCTCTGCGGGTGGAGGTCGGTGCTGGAGGCTCCATTATTCTCTATGTGGAGTGTGGCTCTGCGGGTGGAGGTCGGTGCTGGAGGCCCCATTATTCTCTATGTGGAGTGCGGCTCTGCGGGTGGAGGTCGGTGCTGGAGGCTCCATTATTCTCTATGTAGAGTGTGGGTGGAGGTCGGTGCTGGAGGCCCCATTATTCTCTATATGGAGTGTGGCTCTGCGGGTGGAGGTCGGTGCTGGAGGCCCCATTATTCTCTATGTGGAGTGCGGCTCTGCGGGTGGAGGTCGGTGCTGGAGGCTCCATTATTCCATATGTGGAGTGTGGCTCTGCGGGTGGAGATCGGTGCTGGAGGCTCCATTATTCTCTATGTGGAGTGCGGTTCTGAGGGTGGAGGTCGGTGCCGGAAGCTCCAATGTTCTCTATGTGGAATGTGGCTCTGCGGGTGGAGGTCGGTGCTGGAGGCCCCATTATTCTCTATATGGAGTGCGGCTCTGCGGGTGGAGGTCGGTGCTGGAGGCTCCATTATTCTCTATGTGGAGTGCGGGTGGAGGTCGGTGCTGGAGGCCCCATTATTCTCTATATGGAGTGTGGCTCTGCGGGTGGAGGTCGGTGCTGGAGGCCCCATTATTCTCTATGTGGAGTGTGGCTCTGCGGGTGGAGGTCGGTGCTGGAGGCCCCATTATTCTCTATGTGGAGTGTGGCTCTGCGGGTGGAGGTCGGTGCTGGAGGCTCCATTATTCTCTATGTGGAGTGCGGCTCTGCGGGTGGAGGTCGGTGCTGGAGGCCCCATTATTCTCTATGTGGAGTGTGGCTCTGCGGGTGGAGGTCGGTGCTGGAGGCCCCATTATTCTCTATGTGGAGTGTGGCTCTGCGGGTGGAGGTCGGTGCTGGAGGCTCCATTATTCTCTATGTGGAGTGTGGCTCTGAGGGTGGAGGTTGGTGCTGGAGGCTCCATTATTCTCTATGTGGAGTGCGGGTGGAGGTCGGTGCCGGAGGCCCCATTATTCTCTATGTGGAGTGTGGCTCTGCAGATGGAGGTCGGAGCTGGAGGCTTCATTATTCTCTATGTGGAGTGCGGCTCTGCAGGTGGAGGTTGGTGCTGGAGGCCCCATTATTCTCTATGTGAAGTGTGGCTCTGCGGGTGACTTTAGTTAGGGCAGTTTCAGTTGAGTGATGCGGTCGGAAGCCAGATTTTAACCGGTCAAAGAGGGAACAGGAGGATCGCATGGCCGTTTGCTAGTATAGACCATGTGGAGTGAGTGTATGCACGTATGAATGTCTCTGGTGAATGACTTATTATGAAACCCCTACCCTTGGTACGCATGTGTTGTTCAGCCTTGCCAGTTAGTGCCTAGGTTGATAGTGCAGGTAGGAGGCAGAGTCAGGGACTAGCATCAGCGACAAGTAGTGACTTTGCCTGTACGCCACTGTTCACTTGGTCTTCACTCCACCTGGTAGTGCGGTTCTGTGAAGCAACAGAGTCCGCCTCTGTACACACCGGGGGACGTTAACGCGCGTGTGTTCTTCTATTATACCACCATATAGCGTCCGCCATTACCGGGCAGCAGGTAACATCTCTGCATGGTGTACCCCGGCCTGCAAACTCACCTTACTACCTTCTTATTATTTGGTGCGTTCCGCCAGCCCTAACACAGGGCTATTGTAGAATAGAATTGATGCACAAATAGCTGATCCTCAATTAATGCTACTAATGTCACGCCTGCCTCAGAAAAGTATATCCTAATCCACCAGAAATATCAAGAAAATCTATATTCTATAGTGACCAAAAATAAAACGACAATAGCACTGTTTACCATCTAAACATAAAGGTCAACATAGAAACCAGACGGTCATAAAACAAACCTATTTATATCTAATAATCACATTCACAAACGTTCCTCCTTAGAGCTTATGTCAGAGGCCTCACACCCAACCAAATCAGCTGTCTTGCATTGCACTGATGAGAGGCAATCAGCCTGAAACACGTGTCTGCAAATGGAGTTTCTGGTTTGGCTTCTTATCCTTATTTATGGAGCAAGGCCCTTTAAAGGATCGATATTGACTTGTAGGTTAAGTTGCCACGATGAGTGTTGGGTGCATTTTTGATGCTGTATTTTTTCAATGCACAAAAACCTCAGTATATCACAGTTTCAACAAAGTGGATGGGAATTAAAGAAATCTCATGCCCACCGTGCTTTTTTACACCACGTAATCTGACCTGTGGTGTGTTTTTAAAATCTGCAAAATGATCATTTTTCTTGTGGGTATGCTACGTACCTTGTGAAGATTTTCCCTATAGAATTGCATTAGATGCAGAAAATTGACAAGCAAAAAAATTGTTTAGCGTGTTGCGCTGTAAAAGTGCACTAACATTGCATGTAATCTGCACATGGCTGCATGCCCCTAAGGGGTGGCATGTGTGCGGGGTCAGGCACATGTCTCCCTGCAGCATAAGTATCACTGCAGCTAAAGTATTGTGAAGATGCAGTTATTACTACGGCAGTTAGTCACGGCAGGAGTCAGGACCCCACACTATGTATCTGTGTCTTTTGGGTACATCTGCTGAGTAAGCACTTCTTATTACTTGGATCAAGCTTTTCTATTAACCCTCCTACTCCTTCACCATGCTTACTTATGCCCTCACAGTGTTTGCTCCATTAATCCTTCGCTATCCCCAAACCCCAGCACCCTCTAACCAAATAATCATCTCCCCTTCCCTCTTTCCTCCCCACCTGACTGTTACGGCGGCGGAACACGCTTAAAAAAATATAAATAAGCGTGTTCGCCTCCCGGGGTCCACCGTGCGGCAGAAGGAGAGACCGCTTCTAACAGAGGCAGAGCACTACGGCGGTAGTGTGCACTGGGTATAACTGCACCCAATATGCACTGAGGCAAGCTCTGTTCACACACAGAGCTGCACGCACAGAGTATACAATAACGCTGAGTCTGTTCTATGTCACAGACTGACAGCAACACAGATACGGTATTTAAGGTCACAGGAGTAGCCTTAAACCGCCGGACTACTCCATCTAGACCTACCGTAACAAAAGATGCGGAACGTCGCAACTGCGAACGCCCGAAAGACTGCAACCGCAGCGAGGTGTGCACGGAGCCACAGAGGAGACACCGCAAACTCGCTGGCGCGATGCAGGACGCTAGCTGCTGGAAAAGTATAGCTGGAGCGCGCTGACGCTAGCGCTGCTACTGGCGGCTGCCCATTCATTCACACAAACGTAATATCAGAGGAAAGGGGTTTCATAATAAGTCAGTCACCAGTCCAAGCATCCATCACCATACATACAGCAGCAGTATGAAAAATACTAGCGCATGGCATAGCGGCCATGCGCACTTTTTATAGCGTACGGGACCTGCCGGAAATCTCCAGAGCCCTGAGCATAACCAATCAAATCAGGAGCAGGTCCTGAGCACCTGACTCCTGAACTCCAATGAGAGCTAGTCCCGTGAGCATGCTCAGAAGCTGGGACAAAGGACTTAACTTCTGGAGACAAATGTGTGAATCTGGATTCCCGCATAGGCATTATATAACCCAGATTCCTAACATTACCCCCCCTCCTAGGGCCCCCTCCTCCCTGAACCCTCCGGTCCACCAACCTGTGCCGGACAAAGGCGCAGGTCTCAGACTCGTGAAAAGGCGAGCCTGATGTCCCGGTAGGTGAAACCGAAAAGCGGGACACACG
This sequence comes from Dendrobates tinctorius, assembly GCF_039654945.1. Lineage (NCBI taxonomy): Eukaryota > Metazoa > Chordata > Amphibia > Anura > Dendrobatidae > Dendrobates > Dendrobates tinctorius. Next base: position 52,419,666 of record NW_027361707.1, read on the forward strand.
GACGATATCGGGAGAGGCCAGATCACCAGGTCTCAGGAGGGATACCCGGGAGACAATGGGAGTTTTAGGAGATGGCCGCCGTGTAACGACGGGTGTAGCCACACTCCGTTCGGGAAGACTATCCCGAGCACATAGGGTGCATGCCCGAATAAATTTCTTTACGTCCCGAGCCCTGTGTGGCCACCAATACGCACCGGCCAAAGACTTCGTGGTCTGCATATAGCCACGATGGCCGTCCGCATTGGGCGCGTGTGCCCACGTGAGGACTTTAGGCTGCTGGCAAGGAGGGACAAAGGTCTCACTTACCGGCTCACAGTCAGAGCATTGCGGGAAACTGTCTTCCTGGGAAGCAGCTAGTAGGTGGTGACAACCGCATACAGGCTCTTGAACCGGACATGTCTCAGACATGGCGCGAGACACCTCCATGGGCTCGGGTGGCAGAACGTCTGGTTCAGACACCTTTAGAGGCTCAAAAAATTTGGGAGCCGGAGTACCTCTCCGTTTGGAGTGAGCTCGCTCCAAACCACGCTCCGAAAAACGGAGGTCAATCCGCGAGGAGATTGATATTAACTCGAGATTGGTAGGAATTTCTCTCGTGGAACGGGCATCCTTTACATGCTCCGCTAATCCCTTCCAGAACACAGGAATTAGAGCCACTCCAACTCGGACGCCAGTGTCCGAAAACAGACGGCGTATTGACTGACCGAGAGTGATCCTTGGGACAAGGCGAGCAATTGCAGAGAGGTATCATGTGTAACCCGTGGACCCAGAAACACCTGCCTGATAGCAGTTAACAAATTAGCTGCGGTCTGGATATCCGGGTCACCATGCTCCCATAATGGCGTGGCCCATTCCAGCGCCTTGCCCGACAGTAGGGATATAATAAAGGCCACCTGGACCCGCTCTGTAGGGAATTGCGCAGCCAGCAGCTCCAGGTGAATCGAGCACTGGCTGATAAAACCTCTACAGGAGGCGCCATCCCCAGAATATTTTTAGAGTAACGGGAGGCGGGTAACTGTCGGTGCAAGAGCAGACATGGACATACGCCCAACCGCGTCCGTAAGTGCTTGGACAGCAGCATCTGTGGCCTGTGAAACTGCGAGAGCTCTCTCAAGGGTAGCAAGACGAGCCTCGAGCTGACGCACAAGCTGTAACAGCTGCTGCTGATCTGCCATCTTTAGCCAGACCCTGGCGCTAGTATTATGTTACGGCGGTGGAACACGCTGAAAAAAATATAAATAAGCGTGTTCGCCGCCCGGGGTCCACCATGCGGCAGATGGAGAGACCGCTGCTAACAGAGGCAGAGCACTACGGCGGTAGTGTGCACTGGGTATAACTGCACCCAATATGCACTGAGGCAAGCTCTGTTCACACACAGAGCTGCACGCACAGAGTATACAATAACGCTGAGTCTGTTCTATGTCACAGACTGACAGCAACACAGATACGGTATTTAAGGTCACAGGAGTAGCCTTAAACCGCAGGACTACTCCGTCTCGACCTACCGTAACAAAAGATGCGGAACGTCGCAACTGCGAACGTCCGAAAGACTGCAACCGCAGCGCGGTGTGCACGGAGCCACAAAGGAGACACCTCAAACTCGCTGGCGCGATGCAGGATGCTGGCTGCTGGAAAAGTATAGCTGGAGCGCGCTGACGCTAGCGCTGCTAGTGGCGGCTGCCCAATCACTCACACAAACGTAATATCAGAGGAAAGGGGTTTCATAATAAGTCAGTCACCAGTCCAAGCATCCATCACCATACATACAGCAGCAGTATGAAAAATACTAGCGCATGGCATAGCGGCCATGCGCACTTTTTATAGCGTACGGGACCTCCCGGAAATCTCCAGAGCCCTGAGCATAACCAATCAAATCAGGAGCAGGACCTGAGCACCTGACTCCTGAACTCCAATGAGAGCTAGTCCCGTGAGCATGCTCTGAAGCTGGGACAAAGGACTTAGCCTCTGGAGAAAAATGTGTGAATCTGGATTCCCGCATAGGCATTATAGAACGCAGATTCCTAACACTGACCTCCTCTGCTGAACTGCTCCTCAACCTCAAATCTGTCGTAATGAAACCTAAAACAAGCTGCCCACTCTCCTACTCCCATCTGCTTTCCCTTTCTCTGCTTCTCCTCACTGCTGACGACATATCTCCCAATCCTGGACCCACACAGCTCATAACCTCCATTACTACCCCTTCCTACTGCTCCCTGTCTAATAAGAACTACCGCAATCTTTCCAACTTAAAACTCGTGCCATTGACACCCAACCCCCTGCTCCCTCTCTCTGGAGCACTTTGGAATGTCTGCTCCATCTGCAATAAGCTTCATGTGATTCATGACCTTATTCTCTCTCGCAATCTTGCCTTTCTCGGCCTCACAGAAACCTGGCTGACACCCTCTGACACCGCCTCCCCTGCTGCGCTGTGTTATGGCTGCCTCCACTTCACCCACACCCCTCGCCCTGGCAATAGACACGGTGGAGGAGTGGGTCTTCTCCTTTCTTCCAACTGCTCCTTTAACCCAATCCCACCTCTTCCCTCCCTAATCCTCCCCTCTTTTGAAGTCCACTCTGTCCGCATGTACTCTCCCTCCAACCTCCAAGTGGCCGTCATATACGGACCTCCAGGCCCGTCCACTGACTTCATTGACCAATTCTCTACCTGGCTCCTTCACTTTCTTTCAACTGACATCCCCACTATCATCATGGGTGACTTCAACATCCCCACTGATACCCTTAAGTCAGCAGCCTTCAAACTCCTGTCCCTTACTTCATCCTTTGGACTTACTCAGTGGTCCTCCTCAGCCACCCATACAGACGGACACACCAAAGACCTGGTCTTCACCCGCCTGTGCTCTCTTTCTAACTTCACCATCTCCCCTCTCCCTCTCTCTGACCACCATCTACGTACTTTCTCATCCCTGTCCTCCTCTCCTGCCACCCATGTCCAGCAACATACAGACCCCCGCAGAAACCTTGCACACCTAGACACCCACGTGCTCTCTGACTCTATTCAACAACTGGCATCCATATCCTCACTCCAAGACACAGACAGTGCCACTGCTTTCTACAATGCCACTCTCGCATGAGCTATTGACACGGTCGCCCCTCTCGTTCATGGCAGAATGTGACGCACCAACAAACAACCCTGGCAAAATAACACAACTAAAAAGCTCCGGCAAGTGTCCAGGGCTGCAGAGCGGCGTTGGAAAAAAACAAATTCGCAAGACGACTTCACTGCAACTACAGGCAACACTCGCTTTCAAATCTGCCCTCACCTCTGCTAAATAGGCCTACTTCACAACCCTCGTATCTTCCCTATCCTACAATCCCAAACAGTTATTCAAAACTTTCAACTCCTCCTCCGCCCACCACTGCCCCCTCCAACCTCCCTCATCTCTGCTGAGGACTTTGCCACACACTTCAAAAATAAGATCGACCAAACAAGGCAAGTCTTCATTGTTCAACCACCACAACCCCTTTGTATACCAGACCAATGCCCAAACTCCATAACCTCCCTCTCCAACATCACTGAAGAGGAGCTTAATCGCCTATTCTCCAAATCGCACCCCACAACCTGTGCACTTGACCCCATACCATCCCACCTCCTCCCCAACCTCACCACCACACTTATCCCATCCCTAACCCACCTCTTGAACCTATCGCTAACGTCCGGTACCTTCACTTCTGCTTTTAAACATGCCACAATCACGCCTATCCTTAAAAAGCCAACCCTCGACCCAACAGCTATGTCCAGCTATCGCCCAATATCACTGCTCCCATTCGCTTCCAAACTCCTGGAGCTGCACGTCCACGCTGAACTTTCCTCCCACCTCTCATCTAACTTGCTCATTCACAATCTACAATCTGGTTTCCTCCCCATCACTCCACTGAGACAGCCCTGACCAAAATTACTAACGACCTACTTACAGCCAAAGCAAATGGACGATACTCTATACTCTTCCTTCTAGACCTGTCCTCTGCTTTCGACACAGTTGACCACTGCCTCCTACTACAGATCCTCTCCTCCTTTGGCATCAAAGACCTCGCCCTATCCTGGATCTCCTCATACCTTTCAAACCGCACTTTCAGCATCTCCCACTCCCACACTACCTCCTCATCCCACCCTCTCTCTATTGGAGACCCCAAGGCTCTGTTCTAGGACCCCTACTCTCCTCAATTTATACCCTTGGCCTGGGTCAACTCATAAAGTTCCATGGATTCTAGTACCACCTTTATGCTGATGACACTCAGATCTACCTCTCTGGCCCAGACGTCACATCTCTGCTGCCCAGAATCCCGGAGTGTCTATCAGCCATATCCTCCTTCTTCTCCTCTCGCTTCCTCAATCTCAGTGTGGACAAATCTGAACTAATCATCTTTCCTCCATCTCACAGATTTTCCTTACCTGACCTATCTATCACAATTGATGACATCACGTGTCATGGGATGCCTAGGTAACTTTAGGCTGAAACCCCGTGGACCCTGCGGTGTCCCTCAGACTAGGGGAGACCCTGTCTGTCCCTCAACCCAGGGTTTACACTGAAGGTGTGCCTACCTGGGCCTCCACCCTGTCCTTGTCTCCTGTCCAGCCCTAAGCTGAACCCACCACCCTCCACCCAGTGAGGAGACCAAACACCAGACCCCACAAATAAATATGGACAGGGATAAAGGAAGCACACCACACCGCGTACACACAGGAGAATGCAATAATGTGCAAGGGCAACCAAAAAATACAACACAGGGAGGCAAAATGGCAACAACAGAATATACTACACCAGAAACCGTATGCTCCTTAGACCACCACTCCAGACCGGTATCGCTAGCACAAGGCAAGAGCTATAGTCGGCGACGCCCATAGTCACGCAGGACAATTTAAAGACAGAGGGCGTGGCTAAGCCCTCAGCCAGAATGACAACCTGGTTAACCCATTCCAAGCCGGATCAGAAGACCAACCAGCGCCGTTGAGAACCAAGTGGTAGGATGGGGTATTACCGCTGTCTGCCGGACACCCTGGTGCGAACAGTGTCTGACATGACAGTACCCCGCCTTCTACGAGGGACCCCAGGAACCTCACAATGTCGAGGACCCGGCTTGTCCGGATGGCGGCAATGAAACCCTGTAATCAGTCGGTCCGCATGTATGGCCGAAGCCGGCACCCAAGTCCTCTCCTCAGGACCATAGCCACGCCAGTGGACCAGGTACTGTAGAGTGCGACGCACTACCCGAGAGTCAACCACCTTGGACACCTCAAACTCCAACGTGCCATCCACCAAGACGGGAGGTGGTGGCACGGGAGAAACATCAACAGCACCCACGACTTTCTTAAGCAACACCTTGTGAAACACATTATGTATCTTGTATACGGCAGATAACTCCAAACGAAATGCCACAGGGCTGATAATTGCGGAGATCCTAAATGGACCAATGAACCTGGGACCCAACTTAACCGATGGTATTTTGAGTTTGATGTTCCTTGTAGACAACCACACCCAATCGCCCACACACAGGTCCGGACCTGGCACACGTCTACCGTCAGCCACACGTTTGTACGTAGAACCTACATTCAGCAAGCGCTGCTTTACTCTCCTCCAAACGGATGACAATTGTGCTCCCAAGTGGTCCTCCTCAGGGACGCCCGCAGAGCACCCTTGGCGCAAGGTACAGAAATGGGGATGTTGACCATAAACACAAAAGAAAGGTGATTCCCCAGACGATTCCTGACAATGATTGTTTATCGCGAACTCAGCCAGAGGAAGAAACGCCGACCACTCTTCCTGATTGTCAGACACAAAACAGCGTAAGTATTGTTCCAGGTTTTGGTTCATACACTCAGTCTGCCCATTCGACTGCGGATGGAAAGCCGATGAATGAGACAATTTAATCCCTAGGCGTGAACAAAAAGCTCTCCAAAATTTTGCCACAAATTGTGTACCTCTATCAGATACAATGTCAGACGGGACACCATGAAGTCTGACCACCTCGCGAATAAATACCTGAGCAAGGGTCTTCGCATTCGGCAAAGATGGCAAAGCAACGAAATGCGACATTTTAGAGAACCGATCAACTTTTACCAGAATGACCGTGTTCCCAGTCGAGGAGGACAAATCCGTAATGAAATCCATGGAAATCTCAGTCCATGGCTTACTGGGCACACAGAGAGGATGCAACGTGCCAGCAGGACGGGAGCATGGTGTCTTGGCCCGTGCGCACGTGGTACAGGCTGACACATATGAGGCCACGTCCTGCCGGATTTTGGGCCACCAAAAACGATGTGATACAAGTTCCAGAGTGCCCTTAACCCCTGGGTGGCCCACCAGGACAGTATCGTGATGTTCCCCTAACACCTTTAAGCATAGGTGTAGTGGCACAAACGATTTATTAGGAGGCAGATCCGGCGGTACCTCCTCCTGAGCCTCCGCAATCTCTGCCTCAACTTCTGTCGCGAGAGCCGAGACCACAACTCCCTTTTGGAGGATAGGCACCGGATCCTCACGTGGCTCTCCACCCGGAAAACATCTGAACAAGGCGTCCGCCTTAGTATTCTTAGAACCTGGTCGGTATGTCACAAAAAAATTGAACCGGGTGAAGAATAACGCCCAGCGAGCCTGTCTGGGGGACAGGCGTTTAGCAGACTCTATATAAAGTAGATTTTTATGGTCTGTTATAACAGTAATCTGATGGACAGCCCCCTCCAAGAAGTGTCGCCATTCCTCAAATGCCAACTTGATGGCCAACAACAATTCCCTGTTACCAATATCGTAATTACGCTCGGCAGGCGACAGCTTCTTGGAGAAGTAGGCACACGGATGCAATTTGACCAAGGTTGGACCGTGAGACAGTACCGCCCCCTCTCCAACCTCAGATGCATCCACCTCCACGGTAAATGGTAGGGAGACATCAGGCTGAACCAGGATGGGAGCTGAAGCAAAACTGTTTTTTAGGAATTCAAACGCCCGCACAGCAGCCTCAGACCAGTCAGAAAAATTGGTACCTTTTTTAGTCATGTCGGTGAGTGGTTTAGCAATCCTAGAAAAATTCTTAATAAATTTCCTATAATTGTTGGAAAAGCCCAGGAATCACTGAAGCGCCTTGAGATTATCAGGCCGATCCCACTGCAGCACCGCTTGCACCTTAGCGGTGTCCATTTTAAACCCTGAGGCGGAAATTACATAACCCAAAAAAAGTAATTTTTGGACGACAAATACACATTTTTCAAGCTTGGCATAGAGCTTGTTCTCCCTGAGCAACTGCAATACCTGCCTAACATGCTCTATGTGTGCATCACAGTCGCGTGAGTAAACAAGAATGTCATCAAGGTATATAATAACAAATTTCCCCAAGAGATGAGAAAAGACATAATTTATGAAATGTTGAAATACTGCTGGCGCGCTCGTCAACCCAAGTGGCATCACCAAATTCTCAAAATGACCCTCAGGGGTGTTAAATACCGTCTTCCATTCATCCCCTTGACGGATCCTTATGAGATTGTACGCCCCCCTGAGGTCAAGCTTGGAAAACCATTTGGCACCAGACACCTGGTTGAACAAATCGGGTATCAGTGGCATCGGGTATGGGTCACGAACCGTAATCTGGTTGAGTTCCCTGAAATCCAGACACAGGCGTAATAAGCCATATTTCTTCTTGACAAAGAAGAACCCCGCCGCCAATGGAGATGATGAAGGCCTGATGTGCCCTTTGCTTAGACTTTCTGCAATGTATTCTTTGAGAGCTTGCCTCTCAAGACCTGAGATATTAAACATCCTGGCTTTCGGTAACTTGGCCCCTCGTTTTAACCTAATAGCACAGTCATAGGGTCGGTGCGGTGGCAGCTCTGAACAACCTCTTTCAGAAAATACATCAGCAAAGTCCAGCAGTGGCTCCGGGATGCTGGGAGTCACAGCGGAGATACATGTGGCCAGACAACTCTCCTGGCAATATCTGCTCCACTGGATTATGTCCTGGGTTTTACAGTCAATTACTGGATTGTGCATAGACAACCATGGAAACCCCAGAACTACCTGAGCAGGTAAATTACTGAGCACCTTACATGTTACCCGCTCAGAGTGTAGGACCCCAATGTGGAGTTTTACACCAGCCACAAACTCTTTAATCTCCCCTTGTGATGTGAGGGGAGGCATTGATGGTAACCACCCGGATAGGATTAGGCAGCGTCTCCACCTTAAATCCCACTGTACGCGCAAACTTTTCATCAATGAGATTAGTGGCTGAACCACTATCTACAAATACAGTAATCGACAGCTCTTGGCCCCCGATTACTACCTTGGAAGGAGCATACACTGGGAGACCACCACGGAGGATATGCAAAGGCTCAGACTAGACTCCTCCAAACCCTCTGAGCCTAGCAGTTTTCCGCCGGCACGTCTTTCTTAGGTATCAGGGGGCAAGCATTAATAAAATGTCCTTTTTTGCAACAAAAAAAACAGACCCCTTGCTTTCTGGGCAAGGGACATTTATGCTTGTTATTATGTGTATGTGATATACCAGCGATCTGCATAGGTTCCACGGATTCACCCGAGGCAACCTCACCAGAGACTGCCCTCCCCCCACAGGCAATGTCTCCTGCGACCTCTGACGAAAGCGGCGATCAATGCGTACTACAAGCACCATAGCAGCCTCCAGAGAGGCGGGAGTCTCATACATTAGCAGAGCTTGTTTAACCCTTCCAGAAACCCCATTCAAAAATTGACTCCTTAGTGCAGGGTCATTCCATTGAGTGTCCACAGCCCAGCGACGAAATTCCGTACAATAATTCTCCGCCAGTCGCTCACCCTGGAGTAGAGAGTGTAGTTTAGACTCTGCTAAAGCCAGTCTGTCAGGATCGTCATAGGTTAAACCAAGAGCAGGAAAAAAAAAGTCTTACGGACTCAAATACAGGTGAATCAGAAGGTAGTGAAAAAGCACATGCTTGTTGATCACCACTCAGCAAGGAAATTACCAAGCCCACACGCTGAGCCTCATTTCCTGAGGAGAGTGGACGCATACGAAAATACAATTTGAAGGATTCACGAAATACAACGAACTTACAGCGATCACCAGAAAATCGTTAAGGAAGAGGTAACTTGGGTTCAGCTGCCCTGACTGCTGCCTCAGTTTGCACAGCAGGAACTGACAGGCCTTGTTGCTGGACCGCCCCCCTCAGTTCAGTGACCTGTATGGACAGAGCCTCTAGCTGCTTGGTTATGGAGACTATAGGATCCATGGTAAATAATCCTTTTTTTTTTTTTTTGGGCCGACTATAATGTCATGGGAAGCCTAGGTTACTTTAGGCTGAAACCCCAGGGCCCTTGCGGTGTCCCTCAGACTAGGGGAGACCCTGTCTGTCCCTCAACCCAGGGTTTACACTGAAGGTGTGCCTGCCTGGGCCTCCACCCTGTCCTTTTCTCCTGTCCAGCCCTAAGCTGAACCCACCACCCTCCACCCAGTGAGGAGACCAGACACCAGACCCCACAAATAAGTATGGACAGGGATAAAGGAAACGCACCACACCGTGTACACACAGGAGAATACAATAATATGCAAGGGCAACCAAAAAATACAACACAGGGAGGCAAAATGGCAACAACGGAATTTACTACACCAGAAACCGTATGCTCCTTAGACCACCACTCCAGACCGGTATCGCTAGCACAAGGCAAGAGCTATAGTCGGCGACGCCCATAGTCACGCAGGACAATTTAAAGACAGAGGGCGTGGCTAAGCCCTCAGCCAGAATGACAACCTGGTTAACCCAATCCAAGCTGGATCAGAAGACCAACCAGCGCCGCTGAGAACCAAGTGGTAGGATGGGGTATTACCGCTGTCTGCCGGACACCCTGGTGCGAACAGTGTCCAACATGACATCACTCTTTTCCCAGTGCCGGAAGTCCGCTGCCTCGGAGTAACCCCTGATTCTGCCCTGTCCTTCAAACCGCACATCCAAGCTGTTTCTACCTCCGTCGCCTCCAGATCAAACATATTTCCAGAATCTGTCCTTTCCTCAACCCTCATTCTACTAAAATGCTTGTGCATGCCCTCATCATCTCCCGCCTCTACTACTGCAACGTCCTTTTCTGTGGTCTCCCTGCTAACACCCTCGCACCTGTCCAGTCCATCCTTAACTCTGCAGCCCAACTAATTCATCTCTCTCCTCGCTACTCCTCCGCTTCTCCCCTCTGCAAATCTCTTCACTGGCTTCCGTTCCCTCAGCGCATCCAGTTCAAATTACTAATACTGACCTACAAGGCCATCTATAACCTGTCTCCTCCATATGTCTCTGAACTAATCTCCCGATACCTTCCCTCACGTAATCTCCGGTCCTCCCAAGACCTCCTTCTCTCCTCCACACTTATTCGCTCCTCACCCAACCACCTCTAAGACTTCTCCCCAACATGTCCGACTGTGGGGAGGAGGACCCCCATACAGTGATTGGGCTGGAACCAGGGGGACCGCCATCAGGGTTGTTGAAGAAACCACATCAGGGGGATTACAAAGGGAGACATGCGACTGAAGTTGTCAGGGCAACAGGGGGCGGGGCGAGGGTAAAAGGAGCAGGGGACGCGCTGAGGTGGCAGTTGGAAGAGAGCCTGACAGGAGAGAGAGAGCCGTGTGGCAGGGGGAGGACTGTGGCAACTGACGGTGTGGGGAAGAGAGACAGGCAGGAGACTGTCAAAGGAAAATTTGAGACTGTCCGAAGAGCGGCGCATAAGAGACTCTTCCCGGGAGTCCCTCCCCGGATACATACAGATAAATTGATGCCCGCTGATTCCCTCCGTGCTGTGACAGGACCGGGATCTCAGGCAACCGCTGCGACGAGACAGCAATCCGGTATAGTGGCCAGGACACTGCCCCCCTGTCTTCTCCCACAGCTGCGACCCCGTCATTACCGACATCAGGGGACGCCACCTCGCTATAGGCGGCCGCAGAGCCCCTGTCCCGCTTACTGAGGGGACACTGAGCAGAGTTTGTTAAGATTTTATGTTTTTTTGGACTGCGTCATGACCTGGCTGGGGGACGAGCGCCTTTAAACGGACGCCTGGGAGATTTATCCCCCCGAACAGTTTCTTCAGGGCCTATTGCGCCCCACCATTCCAGCTTCTTCAGGGCCCATTGCGCCCCACCGTTCAGTTTCTTCAGGGCCTGTTGCGCCCCATCGTACTGGTTTCTTTAGGGCCCGTTGCGCCCCACCGACCAGTTTCTTCAGGGCCTGTTGCGCCCCAACGTTCCGGTTTCTTCAGGGCCCGTTGCGCCCCACCGTCCAGTCTCTTCAGGGCCTGCTGCGCCCCATCGTTCCGGTTCCTTCAGGGCCTGCTGCGCCCCACCGTTTTGGTTTCTTCAGGGCCGGACGAGCCCAAGTCCTTCCGTGAAATCTTGGATTACAAGGCAGCCACATCTGCAATCCCTGAGTGTTCGTGGACTCGAGCGACGCCCGGGAGGCTAAGTGTATTATAGAGTATAAGGACCCTTTTTGTTTTGAATGTTTGTTTTACGAGTCCCTGCGAGGACAAATAGGTGTTTCCCCTTTTGTTTCATCGAAGCAGTTTAGCCCTTGCGGCTTTAAACTTATAAAAGTATATTTCACCCCACATTCAGTCTCGTGTCTCGTCACTGCATCCTGTGAGCCTGCTCGAACCCTACACTTGGCGTAGTCGGCAGGATGCAGTCTCCGAGCGCGGACAGTGGTGGCCCCGAACATGGGGGAGCTGTAAGCTCTGTAAATAATGAGGGTCCCCGTACCAGCATCTCATTGGGGGCCATGTTGAACAACCTGCCTAGATTCTCTGGCTCAAATACTATGCTATGGAGCTGGACAGAGCGGATGAGGGGGCTTTTTCGGATGCACCCAATGACCCCTGACCTGGAAGCTGAAGTGGCACTCATGGCCCTAGACGGGGAGGTGCGGAGGTCAGTGATGTTGAAACCCCCGGGGCACCGCAACACTTTTGAAAAGGTGTTGCAGATAGTGGAACAGACCCACGGGGATCCCACTAATGTGGGAGAGTTAAGGACCCGACTGTTTAGCCGGATGCAGGCAGAGGGGGAGACGATTACTCAGTATATGAATGTACTCCAAGAGTTGCATACGGCTATTGAAAGAAAAGATGGGGTAGGGGTAGGACCTGTTGACATAACCCTACGTGACCTACTGGTGACTGGACTGCGAGATCCACTGATAAAGCAGGCTTTAAGGGAACGGATCAGAATGAATCCCCAAATCGACTTTTCAGAAGTGGGAAGTCAGGCACGGGTTCAGGAGCAAGAGCAGGGGATGGCGGTCCCCGTGGGGAAGGTCCGAGGTGTGGAGGCCTCCTCGAACACAGTTGAGGAACCTCAATGGGTGGAGGAGATGAAGCGTGAATTGAAAAATATAAAGAGCGAGTTGGCTGAAGTAAAGAGAAGAACCGAACCGGAGACTGGACGACCCAGTGCTAATCCCAGTCCCTGGGGGTCACGCTCTCCGCGAGGTGGTCAATCTCTACCGGCCCGGTGTTATGAGTGTGGAGAACCAGGCCACTTCGCCCGAGAGTGTCCGCGGCGTGGGAGATACCCACCCCGGCGGCCATTAAAACTAAAGGGCTCCGGGCTGGGGGGACGCCGCTCGGAGCCGAAAACCACAACTAGGGGTGGTGGAAGTCCCAAAGATTTGGTAGCAAAGTGTCCTGAAGTTTGGGCAGAAGTAGAGGGCCGGGCCGTCCGGTGTCTGGTAGACACGGGGTCACAAGTAACCACTATGCCCGCAGCGTACTTTCAACAAAACTTTCCGGAGGCAGCAAGGCCTCAGTGGGGGCCCATGATTAGACTAGTAGCCGCCAACCAACTGCCGGTTCCGGTTGCCGGGGTAGTGTGGGTGCAGGTGACGTTGTGCGGTAAACCCCTCGGCCGCAGAGGGGTGGTGCTGACTCAAGGAGAAGCTGATCAACGACACCCCGTCACCCTAGGAATGAATATTTTAAAAGAGTTTGGTAACCTGTTGCTTAATGATCCCACACAAAGGACACTGAAGCAGTGGGGTTCTCGCACAGCTCAGGGACAGGTATTCCAGCAGCTGGTGCGAGGTGCGCGGGTGCATCGGGACTGCCAGGAGGGTGAGGCTCTGGGCAAGGTCATCGCGACAGCGGCACCCCTGCTTGTGCTGCCTCCTGGACAGACAGTGGTGGCCCTGCCAATTCGGGCCCCGATACCTTTGGAAGGCGTAGAGGTGCAGGTGGAGCCGTGTCACTCAGAGCACTTACCTCCTGGCATACTGGTGGCCCGTTCCCTCGCTACGGTGCGAAAAGGAACCGCCCTGGTCCGCTGCGTTAACCTTGAAGACCGAGATATCATTCTGAAAGCACGGACTGTACTGGCCAAACTAGTAAAGCCTCTAGAAGAAGTGCTGCCCGCTGCTGCGGTTCAATTACGAGTACACCCCGAGGATCCCGGGGAGGTAACAATACGAACCCTACAGGCCCACGAAGTCTCGACACAAGAGAAGGGCCGAAATATTTTGGAGCAGATGCGGGCCGAGCTTTCTGGACTAACTGCGGCCCAACTTTCACAAGTAAAAGCATTGCTGGGACAGTACCATGAAGTATTTGCTAGTCATGAGGACGACTTTGGGTGTACCACCGCCATCACTCATGAGATCCCCACAGCAGGAGCGGCCCCTATCCGAGAACGATATCGACAGATCCCGCCACAACTCTATCAGGAGGTGAAAACTTTGCTGGCTCAGATGCTACAAAAAGGGGTGATACGGGAAAGTCAAAGCCCTTGGGCGGCCCCCATCGTGTTGGTTCGGAAGAAAGATGGTACACTACGATTCTGTGTGGATTATCGTAAATTGAATGCTTGCACTATTAAAGACTCATACCCACTGCCCCGCATAGAAGAATCTCTGTCTGCATTGGGTAAAGCAACATATTTTTCGACCCTGGACTTGGCCAGTGGGTACTGGCAGGTGCCTATGTCAGAAGAGGACAGAGCTAAGACGGCGTTCATAGTGCCCATGGGACTGTTTGAGTTTAATCGAATGCCATTCGGGCTGGCCAACGCCCCCGGGACATTTCAGCGATTGATGGAGCGATGTCTAGGGGATCTCAATTTTGAGGCCACGTTGATCTACCTGGACGACATCATCGTCTATGCCGCCTCCTTCGAGGATCACCTGAAGCGGTTGGGACAGGTACTCAGCCGGCTGCAAAAGTACGGGTTGAAGGTGAAGCCTCAGAAATGTCACCTATTTCGCTCTCAGATTGAGTATCTGGGTCATGTCGTTTCGGCAGAAGGTGTGAGGCCATCCCGGGAGAAGATTGCTGCTATCCAGGAATGGCCTACCCCCGAGACGGTGAAAGACGTGCGGGCTTTTCTGGGGTTAGCTGGATATTACCGTCGTTTCGTAAAGAATTTTGCATGTCGAGCTCGAGCCCTACATGACCTGCTGAAGGGGGCTCCCGCTGGGGCCAATGGGCGGAAAATCCAGTGGCAACACCCTCAGGAAGAGGCCTTCCGAGATCTCAAGGCTGCACTCTCGGATGCCCCAGTGTTGGCTTATGCGGATTTTTCTCAGCCGTTCATCCTGCACACTGACGGGAGTCTTCACGGGCTAGGAGCTGTGTTGTCACAAGTTCAGGATGGCCGGGAAAGGGTGATCGCATATGGAAGCCGTTCACTCCATGACTCCGAGCGTAACCCTGACAATTACAGCTCTTTTAAGCTCGAGCTCCTCGCAGTGGTGTGGGCTATGACGGAGAGATTCGCAGAGTACCTAGCGGGCTCCGAGGTGGTAGTGCGAACTGACAATAACCCACTGGCTCATTTGGAAAACGCCAAGTTGGGGGCTTTGGAGCAGCGATGGGTGGCCCGAATGGCGAAGTACAATTACAAGATTATTTACAAAAGAGGGGCCGAGAATGTTCATGCAGATGCTCTCTCTAGGATTCGACATACAACTCCTGGACAGAATCGAGACGAAGAATTAGAAGGAGAGGAAATACCGTTCGCTCTTACCGCTGCCGTGCTCACCAATGTTGATGCAAAAGTATCTTCCTCAGAGGCCCACAGGGGCATCCTGGAACAATCTCGTAATAAGTGGATACAACAGCAACAAGAAGATGAAGAAGTTGGACTTCTCCGGAAATGGGTCGCTGCTGGTCAATTACCCACTGACACTCAACGACAAGCTTTGACCCAAGACCTGTCGCTGATGCTGCGACAATGGGAGAGACTGATTATCCGAAGGGGATTACTGTACCGTAAGATCACTTCGCAAACAACCTCAACGACTGTTTGGCAGGTGGTTACGCCCGGAGCTCAACTACACGAACTGGCTCGAGAGGCTCACGAAAAAGGGGCCCACTTTGGAGTCAAAAAGACGTTGCAATGGTTACAACAGAAAGTTTATCACCCACGCTTGTCGGCTGTTGTGGACGAAGTTTGTCGTACTTGCCGCTTATGTGAATTGGCCAAACCGCCTGCTCAGAGGGCCGCAACACAGACGATTGTGACTTCAGAACCCTTGGAGCTCTTGACGGTGGATTATCTGCACATTGGTCCCGCATTCCAGGGATACGAACACTGCCTCGTCATGGTGGATCATTTCACTAAATTCGCTGTGGTCACCCCTACTCGAGACCAGACCGCGGAGTCAGCCGCCTCCGCAATTTGCAGAAACTTTATACAAGTGTACGGCTGTCCTCAACGCATACATTCCGACCAGGGAGCATGTTTTTTGGGGAAAGTTATGGAGGAACTACATCATCTTTATGGGATTGATAAATCCCGGACCACACCATATCACCCGCAAGGGAATGGGGCTTGTGAGCGATTTAATCGGACATTGATTCAAATGCTACGCACTCTGGAGAGTGACAAGAAAGCTCGTTGGCCTGAATATGTTTCTGAATTAGTGTGGGTTTATAATAATCGGGTACATCGAGTAACGGGCTATACTCCTTATTTCCTGCTGTTCGGACGAGAGGGTAAAGGGATCACGGAGGTAGAGTTGGACCCCGAAGAGCCTCGGCCCTGGACCGGAGTGTCGTCTTGGGTCCGAAATCATCGCCACAGGTTGCAAACTCTTCACCGAATTGTACATACCAAACTTCAAGACTGGGAACACCCCGGGAAGAATACAACCTCCCCTCCCCATCTCCAAAGCGGGGACCGTGTGCTTGTACTAGATCAACGCCCCCAGAATAAACTGGAGTCACGTTGGGAAGAGAGTCCTTATCGGGTACTACGCCGTATCCATTCAGAAGGACCTGTGTACGAAATACAGCCCGAGCAGGATGAAACACTGCCCACTCGCATTGTGCATCGTAATATGTTACGCCTGTGTATTTCTTCCGACCCGAAGCAACTGGAACCCGTCCCGAAGACATCCGAACCGGAGTCCATATGCTGGGACTCAGACGACGAGGATTTCCCTCCAGTTCCCAAGAGCCCTCCACCCAATAATGAGCCAGTTGACACAATTAACCCACCGGCATCTTGCAGCTCACCGACGTCCACCACCCCAGAAGATTCCACCCCAGTCGAACTTAGACGCTCCGAGCGGTCAACAGCCGGCAAACCCCCCGAACGGTATGAACAAGACCAGTTCGTATGGCAACAAATATTGACACCTTTACAGACCAATCTCAATAGACTAACACCCTCGCCCGAGGACTGGCGAGCTTACAGGGTGGAGGAATGTGGGGAGGAGGACCCCCATACAGTGATTGGGCTGGAACCAGGGGGACCGCCATCAGGGTTGTTGAAGAAACCACATCAGGGGGATTACAAAGGGAGACATGCGACTGAAGTTGTCAGGGCAACAGGGGGCGGGGCGAGGGTAAAAGGAGCAGGGGACGCGCTGAGGTGGCAGTTGGAAGAGAGCCTGACAGGAGAGAGAGAGCCGTGTGGCAGGGGGAGGACTGTGGCAACTGACGGTGTGGGGAAGAGAGACAGGCAGGAGACTGTCAAAGGAAAATTTGAGACTGTCCGAAGAGCGGCGCATAAGAGACTCTTCCCGGGAGTCCCTCCCCGGATACATACAGATAAATTGATGCCCGCTGATTCCCTCCGTGCTGTGACAGGACCGGGATCTCAGGCAACCGCTGCGACGAGACAGCAATCCGGTATAGTGGCCAGGACACTGCCCCCCTGTCTTCTCCCACAGCTGCGACCCCGTCATTACCGACATCAGGGGACGCCACCTCGCTATAGGCGGCCGCAGAGCCCCTGTCCCGCTTACTGAGGGGACACTGAGCAGAGTTTGTTAAGATTTTATGCTTTTTGGACTGCGTCATGACCTGGCTGGGGGACGAGCGCCTTTAAACGGACGCCTGGGAGATTTATCCCCCCGAACAGTTTCTTCAGGGCCTATTGCACCCCACCATTCCAGCTTCTTCAGGGCCCATTGCGCCCCACCGTTCAGTTTCTTCAGGGCCTGTTGCGCCCCATCGTACTGGTTTCTTTAGGGCCCGTTGCGCCCCACCGACCAGTTTCTTCAGGGCCTGTTGCGCCCCAACGTTCCGGTTTCTTCAGGGCCCGTTGCGCCCCACCGTCCAGTCTCTTCAGGGCCTGCTGCGCCCCATCGTTCCGGTTCCTTCAGGGCCTGCTGCGCCCCACCGTTTTGGTTTCTTCAGGGCCGGACGAGCCCAAGTCCTTCCGTGAAATCTTGGATTACAAGGCAGCCACATCTGCAATCCCTGAGTGTTCGTGGACTCGAGCGACGCCCGGGAGGCTAAGTGTATTATAGAGTATAAGGACCCTTTTTGTTTTGAATGTTTGTTTTACGAGTCCCTGCGAGGACAAATAGGTGTTTCCCCTTTTGTTTCATCGAAGCAGTTTAGCCCTTGCGGCTTTAAACTTATAAAAGTATATTTCACCCCACATTCAGTCTCGTGTCTCGTCACTGCATCCTGTGAGCCTGCTCGAACCCTACACGACTATCAACCACATTTGGATCCTTCAGACGGAACCTGAAAACCCACCTCTTCAAGAAAGCATGACCCCGCTACCTCCTCACCACTACTGGAGATATCACCTCAACCAACACCGGAACTGCTGCAACCCACCAACCTACTGTCTCCTTCCCCACCATCCTGTAGCATGTAAGCCCGAAAAGGCAGGGTCCTCTCTCCCCTCTGCATCAGTCTGTCATTGTAAGTTTGTTTACTGTAAGTGATATCTGTAATTTGTATGTAACCCCTTCTTATGTACAGCACCATGGAATCAATGGTGTTTATACAAATAAATAAATAATAATAATAATAATAACAAATAGTTTTGTAAAAGCCAAATATCAGGAAGTATAACAAAAAAAACAAAGCAGTTTTATTTAAAATTTGACATACCAAAAAGACAAAAATTACAGCATCAAGAATGTGATAGAAATCATGTTAAAAAAAAAACGCACACGAAGGCAAAGAAAAAAATCGTAAGTAACTGAATTTGGGTAATAGATCCAGAAATGCTGCAGAAAATCTGCAACATCAAAAACTCACTGAATACTCATAATGGGAATTTAGCCTTAAGACTGCCACCACAGCCAACAGGTGGCACTAGAAATCCTAGCCTTTTTCTCCCTGAAGTGGCTATTTGAATATTTTTTTATAAACTGAATGATATAGATTATTAATATTTAGACTTATCTATAACACAATGCAGAATACATTTACTGTGAGCTAAATATAATGCTAATTATAACCTCAATGATCTGCTTAAACAATCTCAGTCATTGAAGAAAAAAGTGTCCTATTTTTATGGACTGGCCAGAAATTCTGAAGGCCACGAGGGAATATAAATTATTTTCTACTTTCACAAAAGACTTGGAATATAATCTGCCTCTCCCACCTCTTCAGAGAATGTTACTTAACCTCTTTGCCAGACATTTCGCAACCCACCTATAAAAAATGCTGAGTTACCATCACTGTCTAATGTCCGGGAATATAATGCATCTCCACTATCCCTCTGACCACTGGGAAATAAGGATTACCTTCTACTTTCACCTTTTATTAAAATACTCATCTCTTTCTTTACTAAACAAGAAGAAATCTAATAATCCTCAGTGAATTTAACCTTCCAATCACTGAATACACCATGGACCAGCTGGGAGAATGTTGTAGAATAACTTAGTAAGAAAATGGTGTGGACTCTGTCAATGTGATCAAGATTACTGTTGATCAAACACTTTTACTTAAAGGGGTTACCAAGGACTTGAAAATTGATGGCCTATCCTCAGGATAGGTCACCTATGTCTAATCAGTGTCAATGGGCTGTGCTCACAGCTCTGTCAACAGTATAGAGGCAATGGCCGTGTACTGCACATCTGTCCCCTAGTTAAATCAATAGGGGGTTTATGTCAAGTACCCAACCGCGGTCACTATTTCATCAACAAAGCTGTGCGCTGCAGCAGCATAGCAAAGCAGTTCCTGCTACCATTGTCGCCGGGATCAGCTGATCAGCGGGTTGGTGGGTGTCACATCCCCACTAATCATTGATGACATTAATGAATTATGCTAAGGATAGGCCATCAATGTTAAAGTCATAGACAACGCCTTAGAGAGGATGTCACCAGGTCAATAATGACCAGTTTTTCCTCTTACTTTACGCTTGCATTTACTCTGAGTATTCTGTTTTCTTTTTTTTTTAATCCGCCATTTGGTTGTAGAGCTTGTTGAGTGCTAAAAGTGATGAATGTAACACACACTCACTCCTGGGTAATGGAAAAAAGTACAGACTAGAAAGAACCAAACGCACAACTCAAAAACACCAACTCGGACCTGGCTGTCACAATTTCCACTCTGTTTCTGTCCTGTTGTTACTTTGTGTCAGGGCTGTCAGTCTGTGCTGAGTCTATGCTGCATTTACCTTTGTTCATTTTTCTTAATCATTCTTCTACTTAAGCATGCTAGTTCCTCCCCCCAGTGTCAATCGTACACTTGCTGTTGCCTGTGGAACATTGATCCCTATGCACTCTGTGCCTGACCCTGCTTGACTTGACTCTCTTCCTGGACTCAGACCCTTTGCTTGTGACCTGACTAGAACCGTAAGGTGGATTTTAAAAACGCAACAAAACAAAAAAACAAAAAAACGAATACTCAGGGGTGGTGCGGAAATTAAATTATAGTAAAAATTGGTTTTGTCTAATCTTGTGACAGTTATTTCTTTCAGCAATACTCACCAACTATCTAATGTGATTCTGCCAGACAGCAAATGTTGGTGTAAAAAAAGAATTGGGAATGCTGAACTTCTGATACTTTTGTTTCTAAGAAAAAAGTGGTGCCTGACATCAGCCTATTCCCTTCACCATCGATAAAACATACTGTCTTCCCTGAACTGAGCATACATGTGTCTGGAGAGGATGGGAGGGATTGCAGTCTGTCAAGAAAGCCTGCAAACAATGCTCCCTGGTGGGTCTCATGATGTTAGAGCAGTCATTACATTCCAAGTCAGTTGTGTTTGTAATTTTTGGAATCCGCTCCAGTTTGGAGGCTCAGTAAACACATACTTGACTTGCACTGAGACTTTTCTAGTTTAGCACAAGATTGTCAGTGTTTCGAGGATCTGGATTCATTTAAATCACTGACAGTTTTACAGTTTGACCAAGCAGTTGCCTTCTCTTAATGTGGATGTGAAGGGATAAAGGTTCCTTCAGGATCACAGCTATGTCTCCAGCCCTGCCAACACATGAATCAAAGCTCTTATATCATATTCCCATCCCTTCCCCTTCCCCCTCAGTGTTTTATTGACTCAGGTGACTTTTTTCCTTGAGCGCTGGTGTGCTTCGTTATTCATATAATACTGTACCCAACTTTAAATTGTGCGTTTTTACTGGGAACATTTTAGAATTTGTTTCTTTAGCTTAACTCCACCAAACTGTAGATTTAGGAGTTGCATAGGGAGAGGTACAGATGAGCAACTTGATTTATTGCCAATCGAATTCATGATCAATCTGTAGGAATTCACTGAAAAGTTTGCAATTTGCTTTATGTAAATCGCCTGAAATCCCTGCCGTCATTTTTCACATTGTAAAAGATTGGATCACCCACAGAAGGAAGGCAATATAAGGAGACAATACAAATATCTCTCCGAGGATCTGTTTATACCAAGGAAGGTGACGGTCACAAGGGGGCATTCTCAGCGTCTGGAGGAGAAAAGGTTTTTCCACCAACATAGAAGAGGATTCTTTACAGTTAGTGCAGTGAGAATCTGGAATTCCCTGCCTGAGGAGGTGGTGATGGCGAACTCAGTCGAAGGGTTCAAGAGAGGCCTGGATGTCTTCCTGGAGGGTAACTATATTGTATCTTACAGTTATTGTTAGGTTCTTTAGAAGGACGTAGATCTGGGGATTTATTCTGACAGAATTTTATAGGCTGAACTGGATGGACTAATGTCTTTTTTCGGCCTTACTAACTATGTTACTATGTTACCTTGGACAGGCTTCACCATAATGACTTGCAGATATCACACCAGATACCCTTGTGTAAATCTGTGGATCTAGTTTTAATAACAGATCGTGCACTTGTCACCTGGAGAGGTTGTGCATAACAGGCACAACACTGGAGAGGGCATGGGACCAATATAGACAGCTGAAGATCTGACTGCCGGTTCTAAGGCGTATGCTGCTGGAACTGGAATGAAAGTTTGAGAATCGTAAAAAGTTTGAGGGATATTCCATGCGCTGCCAGTGGATGACGGATATCCAAAGTAAGGTAGATAAAGAGACACATTAGGCTAGTTTCACACTTGCTTTTTTTTGCAGCGCGTTTTTCCCGCAAAAAAACGCATTAAAAAAACGCATACAAATGCATACAAACGCTGCGTTTTTTTCCAGCATTTTAATGCGCATGCAGGAAAAAAACGCAGCGTTTTTGCGCGTTTGTATGCGTTTTTTGTGCGTTTGCGTTTTTTTACAGATTTTGGAAAAACCCCACAAAAAAGAAAATACAACCATTCAACAACACACAAGACCAATGGGACTTCATTGTGGGTGTGGTATGTTAATATATATAGACCTTGTCTACAGTATTCTTCACATTTGCTTGATTCTTCTCGTGACCATGGATCTGCGCTGGAAGAGTTTTCACTTCAACTTGGATTTGGACATCGCGATGGCTCAGGCGTATGCAGTTGCTTGCCATGAACAAAGGAAGAGAGAGAGGCAGCGAAGACGGCGGCGTATGTGGATACATCCGATTGTTGAACTCCGGGAGAGCCGTGGGGCATACCACACCCTCTACAGCGAGCTACGTGCAAACCCGGAGAAATTTAATGATTATATCCGGATGTCCCACGAAAGTTTCATGGATTTGCTTGCTCGTGTCCAACAATCCATCCGGAGACAGGACACACAGCTCCGTCTTGCGATTCCTCCTGAAGAACGGCTACTGGTGACATTACGGTATGTTTTAAAAACAAAGGGGTGTGGTCTGATGTTTTTTTTTGGAAATTTAGTATTCAAAACCTTGGGTAATTAGTTTTCGTGAATGTACTAATATCTTATTTTTTAGTTTTTAAAAATAATATACATAAATATTAATTTTACTTCTTTGTCTGTTCACAGATTCCTGGCGACTGGAGAAACCCTATCCTCACTACACTTCCAGTACCGTATTGGAATCTCTACCTTGTCTGGAATTGTTGCTGACACCTGCCGGGCTCTCTGGAATGTTCTTTGCCCAGAATTTATGCCCCTGCCCACCGCTGAAAAGTGGATGGAAATTGCTGACAAATTCTGGACAGTATGCAATTTTCCCAACTGTTTGGGAGCTGTTGATGGGAAACACATACGGATCATCAAACCCCAAAGAACGGGATCTGAGTACTATAATTACAAAAAGTACTTTTCAATAGTACTCATTGCAATTGCGGATGCCGGATGTATGTTTGTAGCAGTGGACATTGGAGCATTTGGCCGTGGTAATGACTCGCAGGCTTTTAAAAACTCAGACATGGGCCGGAGGTTGTATGGCAACCAATTTAATTTCCCTATGCCACGGCCTCTTCCTCACACCGAAGCTCCGCCACTGCCCTTTGTAATGGTTGGCGATGAGGCTTTTCAAATGTGCGGAAACTTACTGAAACCCTACTCCAGCCGGGACTTGGACCACACCAAAAAAATATTTAATTACAGGCTGACCAGGGCCAGAAGAACTGTCGAGTGTGCTTTTGGGATTCTTGTTTCCAGATGGCGAATTCTGGGCACGGCCATTAATCTTAAACTTGAAACAGTCGATGAGGTGGTGAAGGCCTGTGTGGTTCTACATAACTTTGTGATGGCTAAAGAGCACCCGACCTTTGAACTGGACGATGATGCTCCTAACCCATTGCCTGAATTCACTCAGCACACTCTCAGGTCATCCGTTGAAGTTGGCCAAATGAGGGACAAATTTGCGGCCTACTTTATTTCTGATGTAGGACGGGTGCACTGGCAAGATGAAATGGTGTAATGTTGTTGTTTATGGTAATAAAAATCCTTATTTGATACCATTACTGAGTGCACTATATTTTTTAAACTCCAATTAATTAAAAAACTTCCCATGTATAACTGAATTTTTTTATGTTCACACACCTGGGCAGGTAAATACACATATGAGTTAAAATTCAGCATTGCTAGTCTGCGTGAAATATATTGGAATGAGCAAAGCTGCAGGCCATGAATCATGAAACCATTTTTTTTTCAATCGAAAATTGTGCAACTAGTTTAAAACAAAGTATGTGATTTTCTCAAAACACAACCCTCAAAACCCAACCCCAATGAAAGTCCATGGGGAATACAAGTAAGTTACACTAGGCCTTGGAATGACTATACTAGGCCGTGGTATTTCAAATATGAGTATATTAGGCCTTGTGCCTACTAGTATATTCATATGTGAAATACCACGGCCTAGTATAGTCATAACAAGGCCACAAGGCCTACTCGATTTTGGCAAACTAGTATCTTGTTTCACAAAACTTGACAAGTTTCAACAGTTTGAAAATAGATTCTAGTTGGTAAAACTAGAGTTATTACACTAGGCCTTGTAATGACTATACTAGGCCGTGGTATTTCAAATATGAGTATAGTAGGCCTTGGGGCTAGTAGTATAGTAATATGTGAAATACCACGGCCTAGTATAGTCATACCAAGGCCTACTGTAATAACTCGATTTTTAACAACTAGCATCTTGTTTCACAAAAAACAAACTGGTGAAACTAGAAAGAAACTTATTTTTTAGACAAGTTTCAACAGTTTGTTTTTCATGAAACCAGATTCTATTTGGTAAAAATAGAGTTATTACACTAGGCCTTGGAATGAATATACTAGGCCGTGGTATTTCAAATATGAGTATAGTAGGCCTTGGTGCTAGTAGTATAGTAATATGTGAAATACCACGGCCTAGTATAGTCATACCAAGGCCTACTGTAATAACTCGATTTTTAACAACTAGCATCTTGTTTCACAAAAAACAAACTGGTGAAACTAGAAATAAACTTATTTTTTAGACAAGTTTCAACATTTTGTTTTTCATGAAACCAGATTATATTTGGTAAAACTAGAGTTATTACACTAGGCCTTGTAATGACTATACTAGGCCGTGGTATTTCAAATATGAGTATAGTAGGCCTTGGGGCTAGTAGTATAGTAATATGTGAAATACCACGGCCTAGTATAGTCATACCAAGGCCTACTGTAATAACTCGATTTTTAACAACTAGCATCTTGTTTCACAAAAAACAAACTGGTGAAACTAGAAAGAAACTTATTTTTTAGACAAGTTTCCACAGTTTGTTTTTCATGAAACCAGATTCTATTTGGTAAAACTAGAGTTATTACACTAGGCCTTGGAATGACTATACTAGTCCATGTTATTTCACATATGACTATACTAGCCCTTGGGTTTGTTTTTAACATGTATTTACCCATCAGTGTGTGTGAGCGGCGCAAACAACATTAATGAAACTTATTAATGGTGAACCACAAATGTAAATTTATTTTTTATCACAAAAATAAAACTAAAAATTATTTTTTACGGCGTTTGGGGGCAGATGGTTTCAATTTGGGGGTGTGCAGGGAATATGCAACACTTGCAGTTGAAGACGGTGTTTGAGGGGAAGGGGCAACAAAACTTGTGGGGGAAGGTAGTCCAGTTAAGGGAATTAAAGTAGGAACACTTGTAGGAGAGGAAATCTGTTCAGGTACATTAGTTGTAATGGCATGTCGCCGTAGGCT
This sequence comes from Dendrobates tinctorius, assembly GCF_039654945.1. Taxonomy (NCBI): domain Eukaryota; kingdom Metazoa; phylum Chordata; class Amphibia; order Anura; family Dendrobatidae; genus Dendrobates; species Dendrobates tinctorius. The sequence continues at coordinate 52,444,849 of NW_027361707.1, forward strand.
TGTGTGCCTGGACCGACTTTGGCCCAATGCCCGCCTTGATTGATTTCGCCTTGAACTAGGGGCAAATATGGAATGCAGGTCCCCCGTCTGCTGGTATGGCTGCTGCTGCTGAGGTGGCGGCTGCTGCTGAGGTGGCGGCTGCTGCTGAGGTGGCGGCTGCTGCTGAGGTGGCGGCTGCTGCTGAGGTGGCTGCTGCTGCTGAGGTGGCGGCTGCTGCTGAGGTGGCTGCTGCTGCTGAGGTGGTTGCTGCTGCTGCTGAGGTGGCGGCTGCTGCTGAGGTGGCTGCTGCTGAGGTGGCTGCTGCTGCTGAGGTGGCTGCTGCTGCTCTTCGTTGTCAGTGCTCGTCCTTGCAGGAGGACTGGTGGCGGCAGTGATGGTCCAGGTTTGCAGAGTGGTGGTGGCAGGGCTACTACATGTTGTTGTAGCGGCAGGGCTGTTCCATGTTTGCCTAGTGGTGGCTGAGCTCCACGCATGCATGGGATTGGCGGTGGTGCTCCAGACAGGAGCAGCGCTTGCCATGGTGGTGTCGGTGAAGTGACCAGCTGCACTCAGACTTGTGGTGGTGTAACGGTGGGTGTCCTGGCTTTGAAGAGAGGTGTCCGTGCAGTGGTATGCAGCACAAGTCGGTAGTGAGGTGAAGCGAGTCAATGGTGGCACAGGTGGAAAGGACACCACTGACTGCTGACCGTACCGATTATGCTGCATAGCCCGCAAGAAAGCATTGTTGCAGGCCTGCAGCACATTCAGCTGTTGATCAGGACTAAGGTGTTCCGCCATGCCCTTTTCAATCTTACTAAAAAAATGGTGTGCTGGTCTGTTGAGGTCGGCCTCCAGACGGTCAAGGCGCTGTTCTACAGAATTGAAGCGGTGTTCAAAGTGGTTAAAACCACGTTCCATCAGTGCAAAACCGCTTTCAACTCTGTCGGACAGTGACTTGAGGCTGGAATTAAATGTCTCGCTCAAATGCATAAACTCGGGCAAGACATTCCTGTCCAAGGCCCTCTGCCGCTGGCGGGTAGTGCCCGCATAACCAGTGGCACAGACCTGGGACAGGGGAACACCTGATGGCCCAGCTTCCTGGTCACCAGCTGTGTGTGTGTGGGACCTGCAAGGTGCTTCCTGGCTGTCGGATGGCTGGGACGGGTCAGAGGACGTCCGAGGAAGGACCGCTCCAGGGCCAGGTTGCAGGGTGCTGCTCCAGGTGCTGTGGAAGAAAGGAAAATCATTACTACCATGCCTTTACAAGAAGCATCAGCTGTGGATTAGAAAAACACAGATTAATAAAAATAAAAACCCAAAATGTATAATACTTACGATCTTGTGGCAAGGACCGGTCTTAGGAACTGCAACGCGTGATAGTGACGGTATCTAGTTCTGGTCCTTGACGCAGATCCACTGCGAACCTGGCCCTCAGCACGAACATCACTGTTGAAGCGGTCCTTGATCGAACGCCAACGTGTTCGGACTTTGTCCACTGTTGATAAAAAAAAACAGTGCCGTCAAGGACAACAGTCACTGCGTCACAATGTAGCAATACAATACTCAAAGCAGTCACTGTAGACCCCGATGACACTGTTGGGTTTCCTGCTAGAATACGCCTAGCACGAAACCCAACAGTGCCGTCAAGGACAACAGTCACTGCGTCACAATGTAGCAATACAATACTCAAAGCAGTCACTGTAGACCACGATGACACTGTTGGGTTTCCTGCTAGAATACGCCTAGCACGAAACCCAACAGTGCCGTCAAGGACAACAGTCACTGCGGCACAATGTAGCAATACAATACTCAAAGCAGTCACTGTAGACCCCGATGACACTGTTGGGTTTCCTGCTCGAATACACCTAGCAAGAAACCCAACAGTGCCGTCAAGGACAACAGTCACTGCGGCACAATGTAGCAATACAATACTCAAAGCAGTCACTGTAGACCCCGATTACACTGTTGGGTTTCCTGCTAGAATACGCCTAGCACGAAACCCAACAGTGCCGTCAAGGACAACAGTCACTGCGGCACAATGTAGCAATACAATACTCAAAGCAGTCACTGTAGACCCCGATGACACTGTTGGGTTTCCTGCTCGAATACACCTAGCACGAAACCCAACAGTGCCGTCAAGGACAACAGTCACTGCGTCACAATGTAGCAATACAATACTCAAAGCAGTCACTGTAGACCACGATGACACTGTTGGGTTTCCTGCTAGAATACGCCTAGCACGAAACCCAACAGTGCCGTCAAGGACAACAGTCACTGCGGCACAATGTAGCAATACAATACTCAAAGCAGTCACTGTAGACCCCGATGACACTGTTGGGTTTCCTGCTCGAATACACCTAGCACGAAACCCAACAGTGCCGTCAAGGACAACAGTCACTGCGGCACAATGTAGCAATACAATACTCAAAGCAGTCACTGTAGACCCCGATGACACTGTTGGGTTTCCTGCTAGAATACACCTAGCACGAAACCCAACAGTGCCGTCAAGGACAACAGTCACTGCGTCACAATGTAGCAATACAATACTCAAAGCAGTCACTGTAGACCACGATGACACTGTTGGGTTTCCTGCTAGAATACGCCTAGCACGAAACCCAACAGTGCCGTCAAGGACAACAGTCACTGCGGCACAATGTAGCAATACAATACTCAAAGCAGTCACTGTAGACCCCGATGACACTGTTGGGTTTCCTGCTAGAATACGCCTAGCACGAAACCCAACAGTGCCGTCAAGGACAACAGTCACTGCGGCACAATACAGAGCAGGGAAATACTCACTAAACGCCTTTTTGGCGGATGCTGTGGCGCTGTCCCAGCCATCCATCAACGCTGCGGCCACCTCATTCCATAGCCGCCGGGTCACCACATTGTCCTTGTACAGCCGGTCACGGCTGTCCCACAACGGCGAACGCTCCTGGACCAGGCTGATGAGCTGCTCATTATCCAGGTAGACGTCTTCATCCCGTTGTGGAACCTAGACAAAACACATTCATTAGAATAATCAAATTTAAATTGACTAAAAAGTTACAAAAAAAGAAACAAAAAAAAGAGTAAAAATAGAAGATAAAAAAAAAATAAAGAACATTACAAATCATTTGATACTTACATTCCGTATCACCACCGGGACTTGGCTTCGCTGCTCCTGCTCTTCGCCCTCACTATTCCCGTCCACAGATGATGATGACGATGTCTGAAAGTTGAAAAAAACGTAAGAGATTTGGAGAAGCAGCAGATATACTTACCAGATGCACGAAAATAATCACCTCACGGTCTGCTTGCGCCAATTCCTGCCGCGATGGGGAATACTCAGATTCTGAAGACATACTGCATGTAAAAATAATAAAAATCATTAGTACATACATAATTTAAAAGGACAGGCATATAATGTAATATACTCACATTCTTTGCTGATATAATGGGTTCTTGGTTGAATGTCTGCTCTTCAATCTGTCTAGTGTAGTAGTGGCAGAGTTTTGGCAGGCACCTCCTTTATATAGACTTTTTTTTTTTGACTTTAGAAGATTCTAACTAGGATAAAAAGTGGACACCACCCAAAAAACGCAGCGCTAAAAAATCGCATACCTGCGCATGCCAGTGCGCACGTATGCGCATCCATAGGCTATAATGGCCATTTTTAGCGCAAAACGTGCGCATACGTGCGCATGCGATTTTTTCAAGGGCCAAAAAATGCAACATGCAGCGTCTGGAAAATACCAACGCACACCCCAAAAAAACGCAGCGCATGAAAATTGCATACATGCGCTTACAAGCGCGCAGGTATGCGCACCCATGTTAAATATAGGGGAAAAATCGCATGCGCATGTATGCGTTTTTTTCCAGCGCTAAAAAACGCAAATGTGAAACCAGCCTTACAACAGGATATCACCTCTGACCTTTAAAGGGTTAATGATGATGTTACAATTAGCATCACACATGATAAGCAATAATGAGATTATCATATTATCAGGTGGTATGGTAAGGGGGCTCAATGGCACCATACCCTCCTGACTCACGGGTGTGTAGCCAGCTGCCAATTGCAGTGCCAAAAGTGAGAATAGGTCACATTTTGAAGTTTTTAAGATGCAGGTGACATGAGCTAGTAATTGGCTATTTATAAAGCTGAGTGTATGTATGTGTGTGTGTGTATATGTGTGTAAGGGGTTGTAAAATCTCGTTAACCCCTTAAGTTACGTCCTGGTTGCTGAATGTATTGTGGTGTAGTGACCACTGTGTCCACTATGGGGCGCTGTATGGATGTCCCAGGAGAGTGGGTGAATGGCAAGATACTGAATGACCGTTATGTATCTCAAGGTGGGTGGCCTTGAGATGGAGATTTATGTGTGTGTTAATCAGCAGTGATACTGCTAAGGTGCTGGTTCAATGTGTCCGGAACTAGTTACCTCCAAACCCACCCAGGGGGTGCGTTTATTAACACTGTTGGAAAGAGTGTGTAAATGCTTGAAGGACCTGTGATGAGGTCAGAGTCATGTGACCCGGTGGGCGTGGCTATGAACCATATAATGTGGCCAGGGTAGGTCACATGGAGGTGAATGCAGGGACCTGGTTGGTCCAATGTGGAAGGTCCCGCTGAGATGGGGCTTCATGCCTGACAGCATGTGTGGACGCTGTGAGTAATGGCTGCAAGTGCCTGAGAGTTCCCTGGAGGGAATGAATGTCTGCAGTATGGAGAAGCAGCCATGAGAGAACCCTGACAGAGTGATATATAACTGTGAGGCTGAAAAGCCTGCCTATTGGACATTGCTAACAGAGTAAAGCTCTGTCATGGACGCTATGCCGTTTATATATGAAGTTTTGTTGCTGCTGTGGGTTTATGATGTTTAATAAACCGCATGGACTATACTGGTTTATGGAAAACCTGTGCCGGATCTGATTTTGTGGCTACCAAGCGAGTGATCCCCTACTTAAATGACAGCGCTACCTCACAATTGGTGGAGAATGCGGGCATTGTTGTAGCCTTGTTGCTGGGAGCAACGGAAGAGGACTGCAAAGTCAGTTGTTAAGGGCAACGCTGAGCCAGGAAGGCTGACGGTTGGGGAAGCCACTGCCCGGCTGTGGTTCTGGAACCGTGGGGCGGCCTAGTGAGCCCAGTGCGGCCGTTTCTCCAGGAGAAAGAGACTGGTGTTTGCTAGGATACCTCTGTGGTAGAGGGGTCCGAGAACCTGCGCGGCCAGCAGGTGACGGTCGTGAAAACCGTGTTGTACTGACCGGGGTCAGTGAGAAAGAGACTGTGGATTGCTGTAGGGTGCCTCTGCGGATAAGAGGTAACCGAAGACCTGTGTGGCCGACACAGGTAATGGACTGGTGTTCGTGTGGTACTGACCTGGGTCAGTGGGAAAGACTGTGTACCTGGAGGGTTCAGTGAGCAAGGTCCTGGAGGGTCAGTGTTGGGAGATTCTAGGAGAAGAATCGACTCCCTGGAGCATGTGGTATGACCTTGGACCTGCTGAGGCGTGAGTGTTGGGCAGTCTCAGGTGGAGATGGATGTCCTGAATAGCACCCGCTGAGCCCCTGGACCTGGTGAGGCCGGTGTGTTAGGAAACCCTGGGAGGGCCGCTCCCTGAATAGCAACCGGTGCGTCCTGTGTGTTGGACGGTCTCAGGCGGAGACGGTACGTCCTGAATAGCACACAGACAGGACGCGTGAGTTTTTTTGTGGTGTTTTTTTTTCTTCTTTTCTCAACTCAGCCTGTGGTGGCTCAGTGGGAGTCAAGAAGGTGACAAGCGGCTTGCTGTAACTCGGCGGGGTTACGAAGGGGACAAGCGGCTTCCGGTGACTCGGCGGGGTTACAAAGGGGATAAGCGGCTTCCTGTAACTCGGCGGGGTTACGAAGAGGACACCAGCTGCTGTGTGTGAACAGCAGTGGAGGTGTCGGTGATCGGTGACAGCAGGAGCTGTGGTGGTGCGAGCAAGGACTTGTGTGGTATTGTTAAAAAGACATAAACTGTGTTGTGTGAACTGTGGTCTAAGAAGACCGGTATAACAGACATAGGGAAATCCCCGAAAGGGGGCGGTGGCCCAAATCGGGGTGGTAGCCCAAAAGGGGGTGGAGTCCCAGAAGGGGGCGGTGACCCAAATTGGGGTGGTAACCCAAAAAGAAGTGGAGTCCCAGAAGGGGGCGGTGACCCAAATTGGGGTGGTAACCCAAAAAGGGGTGGAGTCCCGGGAGGGGGCGGCGACCCAAATTGGGGTGGTTCAGGAAATGGCAGCACTGGTTGCCTCACTGGGTATGTCTGGGGAACCGCAGTGTGTGTGTATGAGTTTTGAGGAGTGCAGCATGTAGTTTCCGGATAATGATGGGCCACAGGTGTGTACCGTGATGCTGTACCGGGAAGGAGTCTCTGGTAGACTGGACTCAGAGTGTCAGGTGACTCTGACAGGAACTCCTCTCGTTTTATCTCTGATCGAGAAAAACGGCAGGGCTTGCTGTAAACATGGGGTCACGGTGAACTATGCAGTAGACCGAGTAATGTTCGAGGGGACCAAAGGTGGTGAGTGCCAAGGGGGCGGGATACCACAGGACTTAGTCTATGCCTTGGAGAGGGGCCGAGACTTTGTTTTGTTTGATCACGTATGGTCGGACAATGGAGACTTTTCGACTGTGGGGCCAGCAGACACTGAGACAGTGATGGCTCCTGACGTGGACAGGTCAAAGGTAGAACTGACCGGAAGAAGAAGTACGTCTGCCCAACTTACGGACCTGATGTCTCGTGATATGATGGATGGTGGGCTGGGAGATGAGACGACTGGGGTAAAAACACATTTAAACGGTAACGGGACGGTTCACTCGACTAGTGGGACTGACCCAGTGGTACTCTTTGACAATATAATTAAAGAGGTAGTGGTGAGACACGTGCTGGCCAAAAGAGAACAGGATTGTGAGATACAGCTGATAAAGGAGACAGTGGAAGGACATCTCGAATGGGAAAGAGTCCTGAGACAAATGGCCGAGCTCAGGGTTGAGGAGCTCGAGAAAGAAGTCTTGGAGCTCAAAGAAACTGTAAGTGGTCTTCTGCGGGAGAAGAACTTGGACAGTGATGAACAGCGGCCGGGTCCAACTAGTGGTGGAACGGAGCTGCTGGTGCCCGTCTTGGCAGACGGTCGTGAAGCTGAGAACTGAAGAAGACAGTTACCCGGTCGGGGCAACTGTATTGAGGGAAGTGTCTGTGGTAAAGCCAGAGCCTCCTGGTCAGGAAGAGAGCAAGACCACGACCTTCAAGTTTGTGATTGATGTACCAAAAGACATGCAAGAGGTCTGCGCTGAGGAAGGTGTGCATGAAGCTTTCAAAGAGGCGGTCAAAGCGTGTAAGGTGCACTGGGCGCCTGAGACTCGGAAGTTGGTGATAATGTCAGCCAGGGAAGACACAGCAAAGCGGGTGGCTGCCCTGAAAAACATGCATCTGCAGTGTCTCCATGTCAAACAGTTGGTTAGGTGGAGTAATATGAAAGCTGCTCGACACCTACAGTTAGCAAGAGAGGCTATGGATCGGTTGGGTTTGCGGAAAGAGGTAGTTCCGGTTCCCAAAGGTCTGATTGGGAGAATCATTGGAAGATTCGGGAAGGTAATGCAAGACCTTGTGAATATCTCCGGTGTAGTGACGGTGAGGATCCCTCCTGATGATGAAGACCAGGTATCCAGTGAAGAGGGTAGGATTCCCATCCTGGTGGTTGGCTCCGTGGAAAGCCTGAGATACTTTCGGATGCTCTTGGAGTATCGAGTGGGGTACCTGCAAGAAATTGAGCAGTTGAGGCTGGACCGCTGGCGAATTAATAAAGAAGTACGGAATACCAGGTGGCGGCCGCCTGCAACCCAAGATGTAAGGACCCGAAGGGTTCCATCAAGAAGTGACATGGCAGGTGGCCGAAGAATGTCAGCAAGTCGCACTTCGACGGACCGTACGAGGCTGAGAGACCTTAGTTCCTGTGAGACGCTGAATGGGTCTGACTCAGGCCAGACAGTAGGCCCGACTAAGACTGATGACCGTACCAACCGGGGGAGCTGGTCAGGGAACGGAACAAACAGGGAGAGGAACGTGGTGACCAAACAGTGTCTGATGACGCAGACAGACGGTAACTGGAGGGCCAAAGATCAGGGCCAGTACTCTGACCACTGGGGGCGGGGGAGACCTAAAGTAGAGATGAGGCCGTATGATGGACGGAGACGGATCTCTCGACCTGTGGGGTACCCTCCCTTTGCTGACATCAACTACCCCTCTGGCTGTCAGGACAGTGGGCCTGCTATCAGAGTACACTGGTTCTACCATTGCCTGGTAATCTTTTCCTCTGAGGCCTATGGCTGCCCGACACCAAATCAACATTTCACATCTGGGGGGTATTGCAATTGGGAAAGAATCACTCACTCTGACACTGCCAGTTTCTCCGCCAGACAGTTCTACTTGCTGTCTTTGCATCAGGGCCTTGATCTCCTTCTGCAGGACTCGTTGTTCACTGGAGCCAGCAGTCTCAGCCACCTGTTGCAACAAGACAATAACCTCAGAAAGACAATTTTCAATCACATTGGTACCAAGAGTCATCATTGGGTTACATTCTCGTCGATCAATATCCACAAATATTAGACCTTGAGATTTTAACTCTACTCAACCCACTTTAACAGTAATTTCTTTACATCCCACTTGCGGTAAAGACTGACCATTACTGGCAACTACTGTGAGTTCATCACTTGAGCCGCGAGTAAGTTCAGAATCACCCCAATACCGCTTGTAAAGAATATAGGGCATAGTTGTCACCTGGGAGCCAGTGTCCAGCAAAGCGTTCATGGGGATACCGTCAATCACCACTGGGAGGACCGGTCTCCCTCCAACATACTTGGCTCGCCAGTTCTTTGGGCCTTGTGGTCTACTCCTGGGGGTTGGCCCTCTGCCCCAGGGGTTGCTCACTTAAATAACAGAATCTTGTGATGTGGCCTGCCTTGTGGCAGTGACGACAGATGGGACGTCCGTCCTGGTCATAGCGATCGTTGTTCCTTCCTCGGAGTGGCGGGATCCTCTTCTTCTTTAGCCACGGGATATCCTCTGGACTGGAGGCGAGCTGGATCTTCTCCTTGGAGGATACCTGCAGGGACTGCACGGTTTTAGCAAGTGCAGCCATACCCTTGGTCAACTCCTGGACCTGAAGACGCAGTTCTGCAGATGGGTCTTTGTCCAGAATCTGTGCATCAGCCTCCACAGGGATGGAAGGGAAAGATGTTGCTTCCTATTGGTATGTAATCACTGGGTGCCTAGGGGGCGCTGGACAGCTGACATTTGGTTCCTGCAGCACCCGGATAGCCCTGTCTTTGAAATCAGCAAAGTCTAGGTCAGGGTTTTGTAGGGCTATGATGCGCAGCTGTGCTCTGTGGGTACTGGATAGGAGTCCCTCAATGAATTGCTCCTTTAACAGTCCGTCTCCATCTTTCACACTGTCTGGGTCAATCTGCTTGACGGCTCGCAGCGCCTCCTGCAGGTTAAGAGCATAGTCCCGTATACTGCCCTGCGCTTTCTGCTTACACCCAAAGAATCTCATCTTGATTTCAGCGGCAGTGTGGGTGGGTGTCAAAGGTGCTTCTTAGCTTAGCCAGGATCTTTTTAACAGACTCCTTATCAGTGTCCTGCCAGGCTTTTACTTCTTTCTGTGCTGCACCTGTTAGCTGCCCAATAAGGATGCTCACCTTCTGGCTTTCAGACAGAGGATACACTTCAAACAAACTGCACAGTCTCTCTTTGAAGTCATTCAGGGTACGTGACTCCCCTGAATACTGCGGTAGCCATGCTGCTCCCGGTATGTAAGGCATAGACAGCGGCATTATGGGGACCGCTGCGGTGGGCGCTATTGGCGCATGCCTCCGACATTCTCTTCCCCCCTAGTTAACGTTAGCCAGGGCCCGGGGTTGAGCAGGCTTACCGGCTGCAGCCTTGCAGGCTGGATGATCGGGGCTCCAGGCCTCTGCTCCTCTCACCTCTCGCACGCTGTCCTCTTCCCGCGCGGCACTTCACTTCTTCACGCTCTTTGGCTGGCTCCGCCCACGACGGCCCACCTCTTTGGTTTCCCGCACGCGCCAAGCAGCGGGATAATGGCGGCAATGGTACAAACAGTCTATTGCACACAACACAGTCTCTGGCACACAGGACCCGGGGA